>NC_069658.1:31902500-32640000 GCF_027244095.1 Hemicordylus capensis
ACTTGCACAGGGCATGCTGGGACTTCTGGGTGCCAGGTGCTGGCCCCCGATCCCCACTGCCCCTACTGGATCTATAATGGAGCCAGTAGCCATGTGGGCGGCCGATCTGGCTGCCCAAGGCGAGCGCTCTGCTTGTGTGCAGGGAGAGCGGGCTAAGACCGCTCTCCCCACACTAACCCTTGAGGCGCTTCGCACTAATCGTGTGAAGTGCCTCAATGAATGGGACAAAAGAAAAACCAGTGTGTTAAAGTGGTGGTGTAGAAATATTTTAAACCAGGTTTTCCCAATAGAGGGGACTAGTAACCCTAGAAATACTAGTATTAGTACTAGTAATATCCCCAGGGCTCCCAGGGGTTTTTTAGAGTCCTTCTGCCTCCCTACACTGCAGCCACACTATCTCTTCACCATCTGAGAATTGCTAGCATCCTCAGGGATGTGTCTGCTGCAGAAGGAGAGAGAGGTGGGTGAAGACCCTCCTCCTTTGCTTATGCTTGGCAGCTATGTGCTGAAGTTTAGCATACCCCTCCCCTCAGGCTGACTGACAGGCTTCAGAAAATTAGCACTCTCACTGAAATTAATAGGACACATACTCTTGTCCCATTAATTTCAATGAGACTTCTCATGAGTAACCTAGTGTGCAACCGACCCTTGCAAGCAGGGGTGCAGCTATAATTGAATAAGGGGGAGAGAAATGTATCTAGGCCCCTGAGGGAGAGGAGACCCACCAGCTGAGCAATAACTTGCTCTTCACTCTTTCCTTCCTACCTCTCTGAAGAAGAAGGGAGGGCCCATTCTTAACTTTTTGTCCCAGGGCACACACCAACCTTACTACACCCCTGCTTGCAAGGCTTGAAAGAAGTTGACCCTTGCAAGTTTTGGAAGTGGCACAGGGGAGGCCGTGGCAGGGGAAAAGGAAGGTTGCCAGAAGGTGCCTCTTGTTTCTCCACCCTTGTAAGCAGTGTGAAGAAAGCAGGGCAGCTTTCTCTCTGTCCGCCTTGCAAAGCTTCCAAGGGCCTAATTGGTCCTGAAGAGTTGCTCCAATGGAAGTGGGCACTGTGGGAGGTGGCTGGGGGCATCTTGTTGCTCTGCTGGCTCCCCAGTAATTTACCACTCGAGGTGACTGTCTTACCTCTTGAAAAGTGCACCCCTGGCTCCAGGTCGCTTCTGACAGATCCTAGTTATTAATGGAACTTCTCCTGGGGAATTAGTGGTAACCCTGGGCTACATTTTAGGCTTGTTGGGGGTTGTTAATTAGCTAGCTTGGAATGGAGCAGTCTCACCTTCAGAATAAATTTGTTCAAAGCTTTGGTCATGGAAAGAACTGAAAGAACTGAACAGAAAGATTAAAGCTCAAGATAAAATTAGGTTTATTGAAGGGCTTTTGAGGCACAGGAATAGAAAATAATTGTTAAGAGCAACAATATTTAACTAGCAAAAATAGCAAGACCAACAAGTCACAAGAGACTATGTTACAGCTCACAAGACAGCAGTTAGGCTTGAGTTTCTGAATTAAGTTCACTCAAGGCTGACAAGAGAGAAATGGACAGTTTTGGATCTTAGGAGAAATGAGGATATAAAGGATCTGCCCAGTTGGCTACACCAGTCACTACAGTTGAGATTGAGTCTCTTGTATCCCAGTCTAGAGCAGGGAAGGCACCTGGGGAAGACCTTATCCCTCTAGAGCTTATAAAAAAATAACTTAAAGTGGTGGGCCCCAGCTCTGGCCTCACAATGTACCTGTATTGACTCTCATGGCCACATTCCCAAGGACTGGGGGCTGATGATCATCGTCCCCATATCCAAAAAGGGAAGAAAGGATGATCCTGCCAACTACAGGCCCATCGGTTTGCTCAACATTATCAGCAAGCTGTATGTTAGGCATCTACATGGGGAACATAAGGATTGGTTAGAGCAAGAAAATCTGCTTGCAGACGAGCAAGCCGGCTTTAGGAAAGGTAGATCCGCAACTGACCAATGCCTGGTGCTCTAGCACCTCATCCAAAAGTACTCCTCCAACAATTCTACTTCCCTTTACACTGCCTTCATAGATCTTAGGGCCACATTTGATTCCATCTCCCGAGTTAAACTGTGGGAGAAGTTGGAATCTTCCTCAATCGATTGTCACCTGCTCTGTGTAATCCACAGCCTCCACATGGACACAACTCTCAAGGTAAAGTATAGCCCTCAAGGACACCTTAAGAACCCTGTCCTGACACAGAAGGGAGTCAAACAGGGATACACAAGCTGGCTGAAAGAAGCGTTTACACCCTGCTCTGTGCCGATATTGCCACAATCCTCTTGAGGATACCTATAGGCCTCTGAAGGGCATTGGTGGCTCTAGCTCAGTATTGTAAGAGTGAACAACTTGAAATCAATTACCAAACAAATTGTTCTAATAAGAACTAATCAGCCTACTTTCCTTTCACTGTCTCTACATTTGGACTAGGTTTGGTGCAAATCAAGGTCCACAAATTAGATCTCTTGCACCTCAAATGTTCATGTGTCCGCCATCATGGATCGGGGTGGATGTCGTCATTACAAACTGCACCATTTAGGTGTCCCAATGTGTCATTCACTACAGCTGTTCCAAATTCTATTCAAATTGGTTAGTCCTCAAGTTAGTGCACTTGTGCCTCAAAGGTTTATGCATCCATCATCTTGGACTGGGGTGGATGACATCATCACAATTTTCGCCATTGAGGTGTCCCTATGTGTCCCTATAGCTGCAGCAAATCTGGTTCAAATCGGTTAAGCGGTTCACAAGTTAGCCCACTTGCGCCTCAAAAGTGTATGTGTCCAACATCTTGAATCGGCATGGATGACATCATAACAAGCTATGCCATTGAGGTATCTGTGTGTGTCACTCACTGCAACTGTACCCAATTTGGTTCAAATAGTTTAGACAATCCACAAATCAGCCCTCATATGCCTCAGATGTTCACATGGCAACCATCTTGAATGGAAACGAATTACATCATCACACACCATGCCATTTGGGCATCCCTATGTATATCTACATCTGTAGCAAATTTGGTTCAAATCAGATAGGTGGTTCACAAATTAGCCCATTGTGCCTCAAAGGTTTATGTGTCTGCCATCTTGAATTGGAATGGGTGACATCATCACACACTACACCATTTGGGCATCCCTATGTGTCCCTGCAGCTGTAGCAAATTTGGTTCAAATCGGTTAGGCGGTTCACAAATTAGCCCACTTGCACCTCAAAGTTTTATGCGTACACCATCTTGGAATGGGGTGGATGACATCATCACAAGCTATGCCATTGAGGTGTCCCTTTGTGTCACTCACTGCAACTGTACCTAAATTGGTTTAAATTGGTTAGACAGCCCACAAATTAGCTTGCTTGTGCCTCAGATGTTCATGCGGCCACCATCTTGAATTGGAGTGGATGACATCATCACACACCATGCCATTTGGGCATGCCTATGTGCCCCTACATCTGTAGCAAATTTGGTTCAAATCTGTAAAGTGGTTCACAAGTTAGCCCACTTGCGCCTCAAAAGTTCACACATCCGCCATCTTGGATTGGGTTGGATGACATCATCACAAACTATGCCATTGAAGTGTCCCTACAACTGTACCCGATTTGGTTCATATTGGTCCAGGCGTTGCAAAGTTGATAGTGGCGGACACATGGACAAATGGGCACACACACAGAATGCCAAGTGTTCTCATAAGCCTACTGTAAAGTAGGCTAATAACTAAAGTTATGGCCTTTGCTAGTAGACTCAAGATCCTCTCCTGGAGTATTGATGGCCACAGGGTTGATCAGGTCATTTGTTTCAAATACCTGGAGCTGGTCCTGCATGTCTCTGGCTCAAGACACTGCAATCATGTCGCCCTCACTGCACAGAGGAGCTCAACTGCCATTCTGAAGTTTTTATGGACTAGAGGTGGCCAATATGTACCCAAAGTGCTCAAATTATTTGGGGCCAAGTTGCTGGCGCATCCACTCTACGGTGCCCATCCAGCCCCCCACTCCAGTTTTGCCTCACTAGAATGAGTCCAGTAAAACTATCAAAGAACAGCCCTCCAAGTGCCATGCTATGTCTCTAATGCTACCCTACGCTTGGAAACTGGTACAATAAAGATTGAGGCCAGAATGTGGATGGCTGTTCTTAACCTCAGGCTTAAATCATCCCTCAGCCCTCGGAGCCTGGCCCCATTGACCCTGCAGGATAAATTTCAATCCTCCTGGAAATGGGTCGTTTGTCTAAAGTAGCGTTACCGGACTTCTCCCGTCCTCTCCTACTTACTATGGGCTGTGGTCAGGTGAAAATAGCCATCAGCTAGAAGATATTGGACACTGAGCACTAGGATGACCTAGGCAGGGCTCTAAGCTTCCTGTCCTTGGAAAGACTCAGATACTCTGTATAACGGTCAGGCCCTGACTGCCAGTCCATAACCATGTATCAGCCCTGTGTAGCTTTTAACTACGGACTATTGTACTTGCCCACTCAGTTCTCCCAGTTAGCTAATCTGTGTTACATACCTTGTTTTAGCCACTTCATTTTACATCCATTCCATTTCTTTATTTTACCTTATACATATTGTATATAGTCTATGTTCTTATCTTTTAAAATATAGATGCTTACAATTATGGCTATAATCTTAATGATTTTACAGGGGCCCCCTCCATTTTAAGGTGTAGTAATTGTATAGTATTGTAAAACAGTATCAATTTGCTCATAATTTTTTTTTTAAAAGTACAGCTGTTTAATAATCTCACAGCTACCCTCTTTTCTAAGGGTAGCAGCTTTATAGTATTATAATATAGCTGTATACTATCAGAGTAGTAATTGTAAAGTAATATGGTTTTATGGTTTCATAATTTGTTTTCTATTGTTCTGTCTTATGCTGGTCTTGAACTGTAATAAAGATGATTGATTGATTCATTGATTGATTGATTGGAGAGATGAGGAGAAGGGCAAGTAGAGTTTTGAGAATAGGGGTTATATTCTACCTCACTCCTTCACAAAGGAATGCTGTGAACCCTTGCAGCTTGGTTGTGGCCAAGAGACTTATCTCCTCTGAGGCTGGCAGGAAGGCTGGCAGGTGAGAGCAGGAATCCAGAGACCAGGCAGAGGTCCATCAGCCAGGCAAAATCCAAAAATGAACCAAAAATCTTGCAGCCAGGAGTGCTGCGCACACCAGATTAGGAAAAGGGCCGGTATGGAGGTAGAAAGTAAAGCAGGAGTGAGAGTCAAGGCAGGGCAAAATGGAGGTACCTGTGCCAAGATGGAGGGAAAAGATGGTGGATCCAAGGAAAAACCACCTGGTGAATCTGAGGTAGGGACACGAGTGACTCGGGAGGCACAGGAGACACAGATCCCAAGAGACACAGAAAGCACAAGGATTGGTGGCATCTTGATCAGTTTTAGGGAAATCCTGAGGGCATTATACTGATCGCAACTTGCAAAGGTGGACCATAGGGACAAAGGACAGGATGCAACATTGTTCTATTCAAAATTGAAGAGTGAACTTTCTCTTGTACAAAGTCTAAGGAAGGTCTGAAAGACCCGTGTAGGAAGAGGCGAAATGGACATATCAAAGATTATCTCTCGTGTCTCTTAGAATATCTGGGGGTGGCTAAAATGTAACAAGCTAGCTTTCCACAGCCCAGAGTCAGCCGTTAACATACTCATTAGCAAATGAGAATACCTGTTGCTTTCTTATCAATCCTTCCTGAGGCGATGCTATCTTGGCCTGATTAGCTGTGCCAACATAGGGAGAATACTTGGCTTATTCTTTAAAGAGTCACTCTGGATTAAATAATATCTACTCCAGCTTCCCACCTGGGAGTAATCAGGGGGTTGACAGCTTGGGGTGGTCCTCCTGCAGTCCTGTGCTTTGAACTTGACCTGAGAGTTCCTTCTCACAGGCTATGTGCCAAAGTGACATTCCCTTTGAGTCAGTTACAAAAAACCCCAAATGGAGATCTCATTGTCCTGTAAGATCCAAAGCACAAACAGTGGTAATTACAGGCTTATCATTCCAAATATAGAGGGGTGATCCTCGGGGTAGCCCCCAAACAGGCTATCTTGGTAACACAGTACACTGGGAGAACTCAGACCAGCTAGGATGGAACAGGAAGCTTGGACCATACCATTCCAATACCATGAGGCTATTCCCACAATCAGGCAAAATCGGGCTAAGGGAGCCTAGCCCAATTTCGCCTGACTGTGAGAACCACCGGGCTTGCAGGCGAGCCCAGTGGCCTCCAAGCGGTTAACCCGCTTAAGTAACCCTCCCCTAAGCCCAGATTAGCAGAATGAGTGCTCCGCTAACCCGGGCTCTACAATTGTGAGTTGCTGCGGTGCGGCTCCACGCCGCGGCAACTCATAAATAGCCCCCGACTGGGAGGCTTAAAAGCAGCCTCCTGGCTCGGGGGTCTCTCCAGCATGCCCTGCGCACTTGCGCAGGGCATGCTGGAGTTTCTGGGGGCACGTGGCCTATGATCCCCCTGGCCCCCACCGGCTCCATAACAGAGCCGGCAGTCATGAGGGCGGCCAGTTCGGCTGCCCGGAGCAGACTGACTGCTAGTCTGTGGGGAAACCCCATCCAGGCTCTGATCACTGATCGTGAGAAGAGCCTCCATGACTGTATAATGCTTCAGTTTGTTTTCCGTTTTCTTCAATGATACGACTGGAGTGATTTTAATAGGACTTGATGATCTAGTGATTTTAGAGGCACAGAGTAGATTTCCATTGAAAGAACTGCCTGAGTCTCAAATGATAAACATGTCAAGCTGAGGCAATCATTTATGTCCTTAAAAAGAAAAGAAGATACTATCTGAAATGTTGTGCACTTTGAATTTTATAAGCTAACCCTCCTCTTGGTCTTAACTTGGTGCCATAAACTGCTAATGGATAGAGCAGAAAAGCTAAGTACAAGCACTCTTTGAGGTCATTCACACAATTAAAAAAATGTGTTCTGCCAGTTTTGGGAGCTATGTGTGCTCCCAGTTTTCAGTTGTGTGGAAGCAAGGTAGGGGGAAAAGCTACCTAGGACGCCCCCCACCGTGCTTTAACACAAGCACTTCTACCCAAGTTTTCCTCTCAGCTTGCTTCCACACAACCAAAAACTGGGAGCACACACAGCTCCCAAACCTGGCTAGAACACAGTATTTTGATTGTGTGAATGACCTAATTATGTTTTCAAAGTTGTAGTTACACTTGGGAGGCCATTTGTCCAAAAATAACTTAAGCTATTTGGAAAAACTTGGGACACTCATGTAAAGTGCTTAAACCTCTCTCTCTCTCTCTCTCTCTTTCTCTCTCTCTCTCTCCCTGCTGTTATAAGCAGTCTGTTTGTTACATGTGTATCATGCCTTTCCTGCAAGGATCTCAGAACATTATTTTAATTTTACAATTTCATCCTACAATGAAGACTATATTCAGATACAATAACCCTCTTCTTATGCTTTTCTTCCTATGTTAACTCAATCACTGATCAGCCCAGATCATCTGGGGTCCCCACTGATATGCAGTATGCAGGTGGGTCTCCTTGTTCATGCATGTCAAATGTCCGGGATATGGCAATAGGTTTAATTGGGGCCAACAAGTAAGTTTCCACTTCTCCTTCCTCTATTTCATTGTCCTTCACTGTAAGGCCTGGGGGACAGTGGTGGCCCCATCAACCATAAATGCAGCCCCCTAACTAATTACTTATTGGGCCTAGGTGAAGCTCCAGGCCAAGGTAAATACTCCACACAATCCCCCGGCACCAAGTGGAGGTGACCATTCTCACTGTGCTGTGCTGTATTTTGCCTAGCATGGGTGGAAGCCTCCTTTAAGTGAAAATGAGAGGTCATTCACACAATCAAAAACTGTGTTCTACCCAGGTTTGGGAGTTGTGTGTGCTCCCAAATTTTGGTTGTGTGGAAACAAGGTAATGTCATGGCTCAGACTTCTGACTCAGAAGAGTTAGAGCAGGAACGGGAGGATTCGCCTGCTAGTGAGGGCTCAGAAGCACAGCAACAGGACTTGGCAGGGAGCCCAGACTCTGGAGCTGAGGATTCGCAACAGCTGCCAGACATGATTTCTGATGAGGAGGAGCCTGGGATTCACCTGTCTTGAGAAGACGGCTCAAGACAGAGGCTCAGTGGAAGTCATGCAGGCACAGGAGATCACTAGAGAGGAAGCCGAAGTGCTGACTCAGGGAAGCCTGATTGGCTGCTGGTTCTCTTGAGCCATATATATTTGGTAGTCTCTTAATTGCTCAGGTGCTGTTTGCAACGTTCGCTGGCTGCAGACAGTGTGTCATTGCATTCCCAAACTTTGTCCGAGTTCCAGTTTGCCTTGTTTATGCTTTCCTGCTTTGATCTGTTAATTCCTTGCTTCTGGTGTCCTTCGCTCATTTCATTCCTTTGCTCTGTGTTTTCTTTCACTTATTACTCAGTTATTGTTAGAGTGGGGTACCTAGTGCAGTCCAGGGGACTTAATTCATTTGCTGTTTTTCTTTGTGAGCCTTTTATTTTTCACTCATGCAGTTCTGCTGCCACTTTCTGTTAACTCACCGGGGAGTGCTGAAGGGGGTTGTAAATCCTGTTGGGTTAGCCGAGCTAACAGATTTACGACAGGTAAGGGGGAACACTGGGTAGAAGTGATTGTGTGGTAGGGATGTGCACAAACCGGTCCAGAGGTCTGGAGTTTGGGTCGGTTTGGTGGTGATGGCGGGGTTACATTTAAGGAGCAGGGAGGGTGTTCACACACACCCCATCATATTTTCCCCACCTGAAAAACCACTAGTGCGGGATGGCAGCATAGCTCCTTTCCACCCCGGTCAGCATCACACTGGAAGTGGCCACTTCCGGTCCTACGCTGACCAGGGCAGCAAGGAGGTATGCTGCTGCCCTGTGCCAGTGGTTTTGCAGACTATGCCAGTGGGAGAAATGCACCTGGGTGGGGGGATGAGCACCCTTCCTGCTCCTTAAAGGTAACCCCCCACCGCCAAACCAGCCGAGCACCAGTTCGTGCACATCCTGTTGTGTGGAAGCAAGGTAGGAGGAAAACCTGGGTAGCTTTTCCTCCTACCTTGCTTCCACACAATTACTACTACTCAGGTTTCCCTCTTACTTTGCTTCCACACAATCGAACATTGGGAGCACACACAACTCCCAAACCAGTTTTTGTTTGCAAAAGTGTAGCCCTTCCCAGCTCTTTCCCCATAGAGCTCCTAAGAGAGGGCTGTCTCTCTTAAAGGACCCTCCCAGCACTGAGAAAAGTGCAGTACTATGTGAAGTAGTAGGCACAGTGGAAAATAGCTTTATGTGTGTGTGTGAAGTTCATTGCTCTATCCAGTGAACACAGGGGCAGTAACATAAGAAAAGGACTAATGACCTGTCCAAGGCTAACCAGCTAAGTAGGGATTGGAATCCAAGTCACCCTCATCCAGCCCTATACCCACTGCATATCATCAACTGCCCTTTCTTCTATACAGAAAATAACTGTAATTTGTGAAGAATGAATAAGGAAAAGGGGGCAAGCACTTTCCTGTTCTATTCAAAATCCATAATTCACAGCAACCTGGAAGAGATTTACTGTATTTTTTCATCTTACTGTTCCCCAAGTCCTGGAAGAATTTCCACGGGGGCAACATTCTAAAAGATTCCCAAAGGAAATGTTTCATTCAAAAAATAATTCTCAGTATCCAAACTGTAAGTAATAAACAAAATGAGCTTGTGCCATTCATCCTGTATTTTCGTTCACTGCCATCTGCAGTTGGCAAGGAGCATTCTATTTTCCCCCAGTTAGAAAGCTCCAAAACACTGATTACCCATGATTCAAGAGAGAGAACAATAGAAATGCTGCTAGAATTGGTGTCTAAGCATTACTAGAAGTTCAGTATATTTGCATTTCAGCAACTGTTCAGAGTTACACTAGGGAAAGAGAGCCATTCATGTCTGCAGGTACCATAATATGATTTTTTTAAAAATTAAGGCAAACACACAGAACAGCTGTGGTCTGCAATGCACCAGTGGTCTTTGGTGTGATTTCAGGTGGCCTCAGATAATTATAATTGACCATAATTATAGAAGAAAATGTTCAAGACCTTTTCTGAAGCAAACTCTAGCAAAAACCAAACTAAAACACACCTGCGCTCTAATGCAATTCAATTGAATACACAAGCTGAAGACAAAGAACAAGCATTCAGCCCTGAAAGGTAGTCTCTTGAATAACAAAACTTGCTGTAAAACTAAGGACAGCTGCACTGGAGTGTAGAAGTCAAGCTTAAGTTTGGAGTCTTTCAAAGCAGCCTCTTATATGGCAGTTGTAATGAAGGCAGGAGTGGAGGTCTGCAGTGATTAAGAAAATGATCCACCCATGACTGTGCTGGGATGTGGAATAACGAGGTCAGAATGGAACACTTCCTTTTTGGAAAATGACAGGCCATTATGAGCCAAGCAGCAGTATTTCTGACTTTATGGGCTGCCTCATAATTATTCACTAAAGCACCAGCAACTCCCAGTGCTATATAACCATCCCTGTCATAGTTCCTTGCCCAAAATTTTCCTGGCAAAGGTGGGGGGAGTACTGGAGCTTCCGGGGGCCACACAGCCCCCAAATTCCCCAGTCCCCGCTGGCTCCATCATGGAGCCAGCAATCATGTGGGTGGCCGATCCGGTCGCCCAGGGCTCCCGCCCTGATCGTCTGCGGGTAGAGCGGGCTTAGCCTCACAAACCAGGTCTCACGGAATATCTATTGCCAAGAGCCTGATGGTAATGGGAAAAGATAGCTGAGGAGTCATTCTGGTGTAACTTAATGGCTGAAGAGGAAAACCGATTCATGTCTCCAGGTGTTAAGTAAATGGCTGAGAGTTTTTCAGAGATCCTTTTGAATGAAGCCATAAGCGTTTAGTAAGTTGACATGCACACACTTCCACCTGTAAGCAGGGCCTGATGTGAGAGTATAATAAAATAATAAAAAGACAAAAAGTTTGTGTGAGACAGATAAAGACATGTACTGAATGGAGAAGCTGAAAGAGACAGAGCTGAAAGCTGGTGGAAGAAGACGTCTTAGAATCCAAGGGTGTCTCTCTCTGAGGATCTCATGTAATCTGTTGTTGCTTACAGGAGTACGTTAACTCCACCTAAGGCTCAATATGGAAATAGGCCGAATATAGGAAGCTGCCTTATACCAACAGGACCATTGGTCCATCTAGCTCATTATTGTCCACACTGGAGGTCATCCACACAATCAAAAACTGTGTTCTACCCAGGTTTGGGAGCTGTGTGTGCTTCCAGTTTTGGGTTGTGTGGAAGCAAGGTAAAAGGAAAACCTGATTAGAAGTTATTGTGTGGAAGCAAGGTAGAAGAAAAACCTGGGAAGCTTTTCCTCCTACCTTGCTTCCACACAAGCACGTCTACCCAGGTTTTCCTTTTACCTTGCTTCCACACAACCCAAAAACTAGTAGAACACAGTGAGGCTATTCCGACAATCAGGCAAAATCGGGTTAGGAGAGCCTAGCCCAATTTTGCCTGACTGTGAGAACAACTGGGCTTGCAGGCGAGCCCGGTGGCCTCCAGGCAGTTAACCCACCAAACTACCCCTCCCCTTAACACGGGTTTTTTTTTTTTTGGCTCATGAATAGCCACGGCGCAGCTCCGCACCATGGCTACTCATGAGGAGACCCCTGACCGGGAGGTTGAAAAGCAGTCTCCCAGCTCAGGGGTCTCTCCAGCATGCCCTGCGCCCTTGTACAGGGTATGCTGGAGCTTCTGGGGGCCGTGCAGAGCCGGCAGTTGTGTGGGTGGCCAATCCGGTTAAGCTTGCTCTCCCCATTAACCTCCTCATAGCCCTTCTCACTAATCGTGAGAAGAGCCTCAGTTTTTGATTGTGTGAATGACCTCATTGACTGACAGTGGTTCTTCAAGGTTTCAGGAAGAAGTCTTTCCTGGCCCTACCTGGAGATGCCAGGGATTGAATCTGGGACCTTTTGTGTGAAAAGCAGATAATCACCCACTGATCTATGGCCCCATCAGGACACCATAAGCATCCAGAGATCTCTTTTCCAAAGGAAGCTGAACTTGGGCAGCATTTTCCCTTGAGGTTCTTATCATTTGGAGAAGAGGGGAGTAATAAGTTTCTATTTAAAACACACGCACACACCCTAAAATCCATGTATTAAATGAAGGTTGCTTTGTGGAGTCTTGAAGCTGCCTATTAAAACAGGGGCATATGGGGTAACCGATGTCATTGGAAATACTGTACCACAACTCATCTCTAGTTCTGTCCTAAAGTGAGACTTGGATGACCTATTAGGCAGGGGCTGGAGGCTGTGAAGGAACACAAAATTCCAGTTTGCCTAAAGAAGTTTTTTAAAAAATCTGCCAACACCATTTTGCCTGGTTGGTTTATTTGGCCTTGAAGGTATTCCACCTGTCTGTGTAAACCACAGATATGACCATCAAAAAAAGAAGAGGGCAGGAGAGTAGGAACTCGGAGCTCAGAAGCCCAAAGTGATGGAACAAGAGACATAACCATGCTGAGATAATTTTTTCTTTTCTTTTCAGAATTCAAAGATATCTGTTATATAACTGACCTACCTGTAAAATCAGCACACAGTTCCTGGAATTGCATCCCATTAGAGAATGCAAGCCGTGCCTTTTAATAGCCTTGAAATGTTCCCATGTCATTGTAGCCATTGTTGTGAATTAAATCTTCGTGGTTCTGGTAATGTTTCCAGGCAGAGATGCCTAGCTACTTAAACCATTTGCAGTCTAGTAAAATAAAGATACCAGCAAATCCACACGTTATAAGATCATTGAGAATAGCCCGTATTGCAAACTACAATCTGAACAGACAGATCTCTGAGGTGCTACCTGTCTTGTCTTTGGGGCAATTTTAGAGCAAAACGAGTTGACCTTATTGATACAATAGTAACAAAACCACCTGTTTTCTAACGATGTTGTCTGTGAGCCCCCCGTGAACCATGAGCTGAGCTGCTATAATGTCCTGGAATATTCATAAACATTCTGATTTCTGAGGTTGAATATAAAAGCAATACAATGCACTGGTAAACAGGGGGGCGATTCCCACGATTGGGGAAAATCGAGCTAGGAAAGCCTAGCCCAATTTTTCCTGATCGTCAGAACCACCGGGCTTGGCTGTGAGCCTGGTGGTTCTGGAGCAGGTAACCCACTCAAGAACCCCTGCCCCAAAATCAGGTTTGCAGAGCAAGTATTCTGCAAACCTGGTTTTTAAAATCATGAGTAGCTCCTCGGAGGGGAGGTGAAAAGCTGCCTCCCAGCTCCAGGGGTCTCCCCAGTATGCCCTGCGTGCTCGCGCAGGGCATACTGGGGCTTCCAGGGGCCACATGGCCCCCGAGCTCCCCAACCCCCCGCCAGCTCCATCTCCGAGCTGGCAATTGTGTGGGCGGCCGATCTGGCCACCCAGGGCTCCCTCCCCACTCGTGAGGCAGGGTTTCCATTTCTTAAGTGAAAGTATTGCTCATGACCGGTGCTGGATAAATATCAGAATGTTTCAACTTTATTCTCTCTAAACAGTGGGGCTATTCATACGTGCGAGTAAAACTGGGCTAAGGGAGCCGAGCCCAGTTTTGCACATGCATGTGAACTGCCAGGATCGGGCTGATCCCGGCAGCGCCCCTGTGGCAAATCTGCCTAAATAGCCACCCTACACAATGAGGTTAAGGGAGTGAGCGCTCCCGTAATCTTGTTTGGGTTTCTTTGCTCATGTGGCAGCCGTGGGGGCTTGCAGCTGCAGTTGCCAGACTGCAGGGAGCCCGGGGAGGGGAGGGGGGTCTCCATGATGCACCACACATTCTCTCAGTGAATCATGGCATTTCTGGGGGCTGGGGTGGCATATCTTGGCCCCCGACCTCCCCGCTATCATCTGGGCACACGGGGAACGTGCCCAGCAACGCAAACCCCCACAGCCCACTCTGGAACCCTTCTCACGGATCATGAGAAGAGGCTCAGAGAGTCAGTTTCTCCCCCAGCTTGGTAAATACAGTACATCATATTGGTGCAATAGTGCCAGGATTGTTAAGGTGGAGAGTGCTTTCAATGTTCCAGCATTATAAGTCCTGGACATTCTATTGCTTACAAAAACAAAATCATTTGTCCTATCTGCCTGGCCATTGGCACACATCCACTAGATGACAAGAGATACCGCCCCTGCAAATTCGATGATGCTCCATTGGAAAATAGCTTAGATAGGGCAGTTTAAAGTTTTTCTCTTTTGAACCAGGGTTTAAAGGATTGGCAACATTTATTCGGACTAAGGAGTTGCTATTTAAATGATTTTGTAGTCCATTTGCATAGTTTCAGCCTTTAAACTGCGTGCCAGAAAAGTGCCTTTTGTATATCCCGCAGGGACCCAATTGCTTGTTACTTATTATTTATTTATTTAAAATATTTCGATACCACCCAAAACTTGCGTCTCTGGGTGGTTTACAATTAAAATCATTTAAAACATTAAATCAATTAACAATTAAAATCATTTAAAAGATTAAAAACATTTAAAACCCAGTATTAACATTATTTAAAACTATAAATTTAATTAAAAGCCTAGGTGAATAAATTTGTCTTCAGTGCCTTTTAAACAGTTGCCAGAGATGAGGAGGCCCAGAGACCAACCTGGCTGCTGTGTTCTGAACCAACTACAGCTTCCAGATTGTGTACAAGGGCAGCCCCACATAGAGCGCATTGCAGTAATCCAGCCTAGAGGTTACCAGCAGATGTACCACTGTTCTGAAGTAGTTCATCTCAAGAAATGGACACAGCTGGCTCATCAGTTGAAGCTCATAAAAAGCACCTCTGGCCACTGCCTCAACCTGGGACACCAGGGAGAGGTTTGGATTCAGAAGCACCCCCAGACTGCGCACCTGTTCCTTCCAGGGGAGTGTGACCCCATCCAGAACTGGCAGATCAAAATCGTCTCCCAAGTTTTGACCCCGCACATTAAGTACTTCCATCTTATCTTGATTCAGGCTCAGTTTGTTATCTCTCACCCAGCCCATTAATGCCTCCAGGCAGGCATTTAGGGAGGTTATGACTTCTCCTGATGATACACACATTCAATATGGTCAGACACTTCAACAGGGATCCTGGTCAGGGAGATATTGCTCTGGCAGACCACAGCCACTCCACCTTCCCACCCACTTCCCCTCCCCTGCTCTTCAACAGAGTACCCTGGAGGAAGAAGCCGGGACTAGACTCGGCCACCAGCATCCCCCAACCAAGTCTCCCTAATACATACCAGATCAGCCCCTTCATCTAGAATCAAATCATGGATGATTTCAGGTTTATTCTGGACTGACCTGGCATTACAAAGGAGCAAGACGAGGCTCTGTGGGTGGTTAGCATTGCTTTTACAATTGATCGTCGAAGTTGGGTTTTAAGAGGTTTTTAGTGCCAACAAAGGGGTTATTCTCACGATTAACAAAAATTGGGCCAGGAGAGCCTAGCCCGATTTTTGTTAATTGTAAGAACCACTAACCCGCGGCTAACCCGCTCAAGTAGCCCGCCCCATAGCCCGGGTTTGCGGACCGAGTGCTCCGCAAACCCAGGCTATCTGCTCGTGAGTAGCCGTGGCTATTCGCAAGTAGACCCCCGACCGGGAGGCGAAAAGCTGCCTCCCGGCTCCAGGGGTCTCCCCAGTATGCCCTGCGCACTCGCGCACGGCATACTGGGGCTTCCGGGGTCAGCACGGCCCCCGCTCCCCCCAGCCCCTGCCGGCTCCATCACGGAGCTGGCAACCGTGTGGGCGGCCGATCCGGCTGCCCAGGACTCCCTGCTCAGTCATCTGAGGGGAGAGCGGGCTTAGCCCGCTCTCCTCGCAGTTTGGCAGAAAGCGGGTCTCACGGATCACGAGACCCACCTCATCGTCTGTGCAGTAGAAAGTTTGAAGTTACAGTAGCCAAAGCGCAGCCCACAATAAACATGGTGGCTGACTTGCTGCCCTGACCCTGCTGTCCACCGCACACTCCTGCCTGCTGCTCCATTCTGCTGACTTGCTGCCCTGCCCTTGCCCTGACTTTGCTGCCTGCTGCCACGCTCCCGCCTGCTGCTCGCCCTGGCCCTGGCAAGCCAGCATTCCCTGCTGGTTGCCCCAGCCTCTGCCCCCAGGGCTCAGATGGCCTTCAGACAACCATAGAGTCTGTCCATTCACGGAGGCCATCTGAGCCCTGGGAGCGGGGTAGCTGACGGGGAATAATCCCTCCCACCACTCTGTTCCAGAATATTCCACAAGTAACATTACGGCATGTGACTTGCCCTGGCTGGTGATTTGCCTCCTTGCAGCTGGCAAGGAGCACCGGCTTGCTGGGATGAGGAGTGTGCTGGAACAGGTGAGGTGTGTGTGCCTGCCTGTCTCTGTGTGCCTCTGAGAACTGTGTGTGTTTGTGTGTCTGTCTGTCTGTCTGTCTCTGTGCCTGTGTGTGAGAGAGACACTGTGAGACTGTGTGTCTGTGTGCCTCTGTGTGCCTGTGCCTGTGTGTGTGTCTGTGTTTGTGCCTGTATGTGCCTGAGACTCTGTGTGTGAATGGCTACATTACTTGTGTCCAACTTTTACACTATTTTGCTGATAACACTATTCTGAAGGAAATTAAATCAAGCAGGAGAACTGTGAGTTCTATGGGAAATGTCTGGGAAGATAACCTGTAGTTTTGGACATGGCTGTTAAAACACTTGTTATTTTTAATTATCTTTGGTGTGTGGGTGTGTGTTTTAAGAAAAAGGGGAAAAATGAAGTACAGATTTAAAGAGAAAACAAATTACCTGCTCCTTGTTGTGTCCTTATTCACTGCTGAGTAATCATGAGGTGGGATCACACTGTCACTATTACTGAATTGTCTAATTTCATTTACTTGTGTTTTTGGAGGATGGGGTGGGGGGAGTGTGACTTTATCTTAGCTGAAGGTTCTACAAAGTTTTTGGTATTCACCATCAGGACGTTTTACCTTGTGGACCAGGTAAGCTCTTCCCCCTAATCATATTTTCCTTTTAAAAATGCTTGGAAATTCAGTAATCCAAAAACCTTCAGTTTAAGATGAGAGTTAAGCAGCTTTACATTTTCACTCATGCTCTAAAAAGAGTGGAAATTGCAAGTTAAGGTACCCATTTTAACATCTGCACCATATAAGCTGTAAAGACTTTGCAATGTCTAATATATGGTGATGGCTTTAGAAATCAAGCGCCATGCACCCACACTTTGACTTGACCAGAGATTCATCAGGCAGAAATTCATCAGGGGCATCTCTAGGAGGTGATTAGGGAAACTGCACCTGTTAAATGTCTGCCTGATCGGATGCATCCCTCTCCAGCCCAATATCCAACTGAAAGAGCAAGGCAAAGTGTGGGAGCACCAATTTTCTTGGTAAATTCATTGATCATATTTCAGTATTTCAGGTTTCTTGGCTCTGATGTCATAAGAAGCTCCTCTATCAAGGGAGGTAGCAGCTATGAAGGACTGGGAAGCTCAGTCTCTGGACTGGACATTAATTTGTACCACATCACTACTATTGTTTTGAACCATGTCAATACTTATAAAGAGCATTAGCATACTGGGACTCTCCCATGTGGTATTTTGCTTTCACAATGGGCAATTTAAGGCTACCCTGCACCAGTTCAGATTGCTCCTGTTGCCAATGTAATGTAAGATTAACAAAGACTTCTCCCTTTCAGCAAAGATAATAGAAAAGAATGGGATTGATTTGAAATTGTGTCTGGCACAGATGGTAATCAGGCGGACATGACTGCTTTAGAATGACTGAATTGCCATTTTTGACTGTAATGTTTGATCAGAATGAAACTGACATTCAAATGCTGAATTTCCATGGCAGCTCTGAGAATATTTGTTTAAATTCATTTGCTGCCTTGCAGATCTCCTTAATTGTTCTTGGGTCTCTTTGGAACTAAAGCCAAAAAAGGGGGTGGGGGGCTTTGCTGTCAGAAGAAGGCTATTTCGTTTAGAAAGCTTTAGGAACACATGTGATGTGTTTACAACTATTCCAGTATAGATGCTCTAGATTAAAATGCACCTACATAAAATGGTATAATTTTATAGACCATAAAATGGTCTATAGCTAAAACTATAGTGGTTCACTTCACATACACATGGCATTCTTCAGAAATCTGTTTTACCTGTGGTGGAAAACAGTCATGAGGAATGAACAGAGGAACCTCTCTTGAGATCAAACAAAATGTGATCTTCTATACACCAGTCTCCTTCTGAATATGTTTTAAAAGAGGGCATCTGTGGTGGGGCAATCCAGGCAGCAAATGCAATGTGTGGGAAGGGGTGTTAACATAGAGGCTGTTATCATACCGCTGGAAACTGGGCCAAGGGAGCCCATCCCAGTTTCCAGTGCACATGTGAGCCACCGGGAGCAAGCCCGCTTAATTCCCCCCTTTGAGCACTCCATTAACCCCATTTGTCTGATCATGTGCTGCCATGATGCAGCTCCGTGCCATGGCGACTCATGAGGAGAACCCTGATGGGGAGACAGCAACAAGCCTCTTGGCAATGGGGGATGCACCTGTGTGGGGCATCCCACACCTGTGTGGGGCATTCTGGGACTCCCGGGGGCCAGGAGGCCCCCAATCCCCACCACCCCAACTGGCTCCATGATGGAGCTGGTAATCATGTAGGTGGCTGATCTGGCCGCTCAGGGCGAGCTGACTGCTCGTGTGTGGGGAGAGTGGGTCAAGCCTGCTCTCCCCACATACCCCCTGCAGGCTCTCCATACTGCTCATGTGGAGAGCCTCATAGATTATATAGGAAACTATTTTATACTCGGTCAGAGCACTGGTCTATCTAGCTCAGTACTGTTTTTACACTGACTGGCAGTGGTTCTACAGGTTTACAGACTGGGGTCCTTTCTAGCCTTACCTGGAGATGCCAGGGATTGAACGTGCGACTTTCTACATGCAAAGCAATTGTTTTTCCATTGAACGACAGTCTTTCTCTGATGGGAAAAGCTTCACCACCTAGGTTCCTTCCTTTCTCTCTAACTCAGGGGTTCTCAAACTTGGGTGCCCAGATGTCATTGAACTACAACTCCCATCATCCTCAGCCACAATGCATGCTTGCATGCCAAAAGTTCCAAGTTCCCTCTCTGGCATCTCCAAGAGAGGGCATGATGAGGTCACATCACTAAATGTTCCCGGGAACAGGGACATAACATGAAATGCAGCTGCTGTATTTTGACAGCAGTCCTGTGCTTGCCTTAAAATCTGCCTCCAGCCTGAGAAGCTTCTAAGTACTTCTCTATTTGCTAAAATCTCTTCAGCATCCTATGCATAGGAAGGGAATCCTATGCACTGCATAGGCATCGTGTCCTACAGTGCAATTGTTGTATTAGCAGTGGTTGCTGTGGGTGGTGCACAACAGACAGACAGATCCGCTTTTATGCCACTGCTTAATGGTGAATCAATGGAAACTGTCACTTCACAGCCATAGAGTAAATCACAGACTGTGCCCTCTGGGAGTTAGATGTTAACAGGGTGCAAATGGTTGCTGAATGCTGCTTAGTCTATAGACACAGGAAGCTGGAAGCTTGCTTTATTTATTTATTTTTAATCAATGAGTTACACAATGGGATACACTTTCGACCTGTTGCTTCCCCCGATCCAGAAGTGACCTGATGTACCAGATCACATTCGGTTGAGTCCATATCCCATCCTCCAACTGAATTCATACCTCTGGCTTAGGGAAGATGATAAAAGCACCCTTCATTTCATCGTGAAATCGTGCTGATCCCAGTCAAACCTCAGATCAGCCATGAGCAAAACTGGATGGCCTTATGGGGGATGCTATCTCTTTTTCCACCCCCAATCTCATTTGTATAACGGAGGAAATAACTGATCTTATACGACTGTAAGAATGTGTGTGATTATTATACACAGCAAATAGGAAAGATGCTCTGTTATTTAGGCGGTACTCAGAAAAGCAAAGAAATATCTCAGAGAGCCATTTCTCACCATCAGGAGAAAGGGCTCAAAAGGGCGAGGGGAGGAAGCCTTGAAATGCTTACCTCCCCTGCAGATGATCACTTATTTCATTGCTGGGAGGCAGATAGGGCACCCAGACAACTGCTGGCTGCATGGAGGGTCGGGGGCTGGGATGTGTCTTCCCAGCTCCTGGAGCTCCTATAAAGCATTGCATGAGAGTGCAGTATATTATAGGGATGCTACTTGCAAGTAGGTGCTGCACGGAGCTGGGCAGCACTGACACATGATCAATTAGCCAGGGTTTCTGGGCACCCTTCCATCCAAACCCCGGGCTAAGTGGTGGGATCCCTAAGCAGGTTTGTTACCACTCTACAGTCAGGAGCTGCACAGCTCCCAGCCATTCACACACACCAGCAAAACTGGGTTGGGCTTCCTTAGCCCGGTTTTGCCTGTGCCTGTGAATAGCCCCAGAACATAATTGGATGAAGCATTGTGAACCAATAATTGTGAATCCTGGTTAGACAATAATGAGGCAATTCTCACAACTGCCAAAAAGTGGGCTAAGGGAGCTTAGCCCGCTTTCTGGCGACCGTGAGAACCACCGGGCTCACAGGCGAGCCTGGTTGCTCTCAAGCGGGTCACCCGCTTAAAGAACCGTCCTCTAAGCCCAGGATAACAGAGTGAGCACTCCACTAACCTGGGTTCTACCATCATGTGTTGCCGTGGTGTGGCTCCACGCCACGGCAACTCATGAGTAGACCCCCGACTGGGAGGCTTAAAAGCAGCCTCCCGGCTTGGGGGTCTATCCAGCATGCCCTGCATACTCGCGCAGGACATGCTGGAACTTCTGGGGGCTGCGGGGGCCCCGATCCCCCCAGTCCCCACTGGCTCCGTAACAGAACCGGCAGTCGTGTGGGCAGCCAGATTGGTCGCCCAGAGCAGAGTGACTGCTCGTCTGCGGGGAGAACAAGCTAAGCTCACTCTCCCTGCAAACCCCATTTCGGCGATTCCCACTGATTGTGGGAACCGCCTCAATGTCTATTCAGGGCTGGCTCCATGTTTCATTGGGCCCTCAGCAAGCCATTCTGCCTTGGGTCCCCTCCTAATTGGGTGGGCCCAGGGGGAATGATTTTATCACCACCACCACCATGTGAAGGCTATGGGCACAGAGTGGTCTCTGGGGTCAGAAGTGCTTGCATCATCCACAATTTACAAAACAATTTACAAAAGGACTTCCAAAAACTTACTCTACCACATGAAGGCTATGGACACAGAGTTGGGCTTAGGGAGAAGCAGTGGGCCCTTTAAAGGGTCCTAGACCCTTGGCAGGTGTCCAACTATGCTGGTCCCTGCCATCAATATATAATGTATATTTTTAGGCTAAATTCTGAAAGGAAAAACCATGTATGTGTGTCTGTGTGTCCCTGCACTAATATAATTTGTATTTACAGTCTTAATGCAAATCAAATTTACAGTATATGGGAAGGATCCTAGGAGATCCTGATAGAGATACTTTTATTTCATCTGCCATTTTGAAGCAAGATGGGAGGAAGTAATAAAAGATTATGATGGAGAGTGTTGAAAGATGTTGAAAGAAGTGTCTAAAGCCACTGAGAGATCCAAAAGCACAAGCAGAGTCACACTCCTTCTCAATTCCCTTGCAAAGGGAATCTATCCGGCCGACCAAGGCCATCTCAACCCCATAGCCCACTCTAAAGCCAGTTTGAAATAGGTCTTGAAAATCAATTTCCTCCAAGACTGCTTGGAGCTAGTCAGCAACCACCCTCTCATTCATTTCCCCCAACCATGGGAGGTTGGAGACTAGCTTATAATTATCCATCACCAGGAGATCTAAAGTGGGCTTCTTAGGAAGAGGTCTAACCACTACCTCTTTCAGACAAGATGGCATCCTGCCCTCCCTTACAGAGGTATTAATGATATCAACCAGGCCAGCTCCAATAACCTCCTTGCAAGAAAAAATCAAGACAAAATCATGTTGGACAAGGAGCCAAAAACAGGTGGAAGGCTGTACTGCTCTAGGCAGCTTGGCCACATACTCAAGAATCATAAAAGGAAACTGATCCAATCCAATCCTGCAAGAGGGATTGCCAGACATCCCCCTGACTGGATCTGCAGAAATATTGAAGTCCAGATCAGCCCAAACGTGATAGATTTTATCTGCAAATAACTCAGTGAATGTGCCACAGTGAGACATTGGGGCTATTCTCACGATTAGCAAAAATCAGGCTAGGAGAGCCTAGCCCAATTTTTGCTAATAGTGAGAACCACTGAGCTCGGCTGCCTGCTCAGGAACCCCTGCCCTTAGCCCGGGTTTGCGGAGCGAGCGCTCCGCAAACCCGGGCTGCCTGATCGTGTGTGGCTGTGGCACGGCTCCACGCAGCGGCTACTCATGAGTAGACCCCTGGAGAGGAGGCAAAAGTCTGCCTCCCAGCTTCGGGGGTCTTCCCAGTATGCCCTGTGTGCTCGCGCAGGGCATACTGGGGCTTCCGAGTTCCACGTGACCCCTGCTCCCCCCAGCCCCTACCGGCTCTGTCACGGAGCTGGCAATTGTGTGGGCGGCCGATTCAGCCACCCAGGGCTCCCTCCCCACTCATGTGCGGAGAGAGCGGGTTGAGCCTGCTCTCCCCGCGCACTAACAAAACCTGCGTCTCACTGATTGTGAGATCCGGCCCATTGTTTCCAGAAGCAAATTTGAAACAAAGGAGGTTTGTGTTAAACTCCTAACAATCTGGAAAAGCTCTGCTGGACAATAACTCGCAGACGCAATACATGCAGAATAAAATTGCCTCCTTGCTGCAGGTATGGCCACAGTATATGCTTTTAGATGGGCCCTATGCTGTGTCTTATCAGATTCAAGATTAGTCCTCCTCCATTTTCACTCCAGTCATCTGCTTTGCCCCTTCAGCTCCCGTAGCATTTCTGTATACCATAGAACTAATATTGAAGCAGGTTGGAGAGGATGCTTAGAGGCGATCATGACTACTGGCCCTGGTGAGTTCCCTATTCCAGGTATCCACCAGGGAATTACCAGCAGAACCAACTCCAAAACCCTCCAAGACCCCTTGGAATCCTACTGGGTCCAGCAGCCTTCTCAGGCCAACTATTCTAATAGGTCCACCACCTTACAGATATAACTGTGAAACCAACCTTAACCAGGAAGTGGGGAAACTACAGGAGACCCCACCTGAAGAGCAACAATCTCTAATCGACACCATATGGAATCTGTCCGAGAGGTAGGAGCAGAACCACTGTAAAACAGTGCCTCCCACCCTCAACACCCTCAGACGTTCCAGAAGGATACTATGGTCGATAGAATTGAAAGCCGCCAAGAGATCCAAAAGGACCAACAGAGTCACACTTCCTCTGTCAATTGTCAATTGGAGATCATCCATCAGGCCGACCAAGGCAGTCTCTACCCCATAGCCCACCCGAAAACCAGTTTGAAATGGGTCTAGATAATCAGTTACCTCCAAGACCGCCTGGAGCTGAGAGGCCACCACCCTCTCAATTACCTTGCCCAACCATGAGGTTGGAAACAGGCCTATTATTGCTCAACTCTGAGGGATCTAACGCAGGCTTCTTTAGAAGAGGTCTAATAATTGCCTCCTTGAGACAATTCCCAATTGAAGATCATCTATCAGGCATACCAAGGCAGTCTCCACCCCATAGCCCATAGCCCACCCGAAAACCAGTTTGAAATGGGTCTAGAACCACTTCTTTGCTGCACGTATGGCCTGAGCATAGATCTTTAAATGTGTTCTATGTTGTAATCTGTTGGATTCTAGTCGAGTCTTTCTCCACGTGTGCTCCAGTTGCCTACCTTGCCACTTCAGTCCCCGTAGATCTTCCGTATACCAAGGAGCCAGTTTTGAAGCAGGTCAGAGGGGACGCTTAGGAGCAATCGTGTCTACTGCCCTGGTGAGCAAGTTGTTCCAAATCTCAACCAGGGCATCAACAGGATCACTGGCAAAGCCAACATTAAATCCCTCCAAGGCTTCTTGGAATCCTACCAGATTCAATAACTTCTTCGGGTGGACCATTCTAATAGGCCCCTCACTCCTGTGGAGGTGGGAAGTGGTCATAAGTTCAACCTTAACTAGATGGTGGTCCGTCCATGACAATGGGGAAATCACAGGAGTCCCCATCCAAAAAAGTTTTCCCATCGCTGTCCTGTACTCACTGTTGTCTGGCAGAAGTTCACTCTCCTCCTTCTGTTTTAGTTAACCTGTTTTCATAGGTGCACTCATTTCTTTGGCCTCTATTAGTCCCAAATAATCCAGTAAATCATTTCCCCCATTTTTGGTTAAGCAAATAGCTTCCATCCTCTTCTTTCTCTATGTGTATCCCAAGATAATGTGAAACAGGCCCAAGTTCCCTTACTTCTATCTCACTATTCAGGTGATTTATTATTTCAAGGCTGTCCTCTCTATTTTCATAACAAATTATCAGATCATCAATGGAAGTAAGTATATATAGTTCCTTCTGTTGTCTTTGAGCCTTGAGAACAGGCAAGGGTCAGCCTTTCCTTGGGTAAATCCCTCATTGACTAGCAACTGGGTTAATTTGACATTCCAGGCTCTTGCAGCCTGCATTAGTCCATAAATACTTTTCTACAGCTTACATACAAGTTTTTCTTTACCAGGTTCCAGAAATCCTGGAGGCTGCTCCATATAAATATCTTCTCCATTTCACTTAATTTTAAAAATCCACTCACACCCCACAGTCTTTCTTCCCTCAGGTAGCTCTGTGAGTGTCCATGTGTTATTTTTGTGCAATTATTCCATTTCTTCTTTTGCAACTTCCTTCCAGTTTTGTGCTTCAGTTGCAGGTAAGTTATCAATTTATTTCCCTGTGCTTGGTTCATGAAACCATTCTCCCTCTGCAATATAGGAAGGTTTCTTTGATGGAACTCCTTTTATTTTGTCGTATTGAATGCCACACCCTTTCGTAAAGCCCAGGTTAATGGAGAGCTCACTCCAATAACCTGGGCTTAGGGGAGTGGGTAACCCGCTTGAGAGCAACCAGGCTCACCTGCGAGCCTGGTGGTTCTCACAGTCGCCAGAAAGCGGGCTAGGCTCTTTTTGGTGATTGTGAGAATCGCCTCATTATTTTAGTCTTTCTGGTACTTGTCCCTTTTCACTTAACAGGTCTATATATGTGCATCTAGAATAATCATCAATGAAAGAAAGAACATATTTATTCCCTCCAAGTGTATTAACTTGCATAGGTCCACAAACATCACTATGAGGCTGTTCTCATGACAAGCAAAAATTGGGCTAGGAGAGCCTAGCCCGATTTTTGCTGGTTGTGTAAACCACCCAGCTCACAGGCGAGCCTAGTGGTTTACAAGTGGGTAACCCGCTTAATTGCCTATGCCATTAGCCGAGGTTAGCGGAGCGAGCGCTCCACTAACCCCATCTTTCTGCTTGTGTGTTGCCGCGGTGTGGCTCTGTGCCATGGCAACTCACAAGTAGACCCCCAACCGGGAGGCTAAAAAGCAGCCCTCCAGATATGGGGTCTCTCCAGCATGCCCTGCGCGCTCGAGCTGGAGCTTCCAGTGGGCGCATGTTGTAAGACCTAATCAGGTCAATTTTATATTGAATAGGTGTATAGATGGGTTAGCCATATTGTATTAGATAAATGCTTGACATGAGTTTGTTTGCTTGCTACGGTTTAGGCCTTGATCTTAGCATGAACCCATGAGCAATGCTGTCATATAGGTAAAATCCCAGATCCCCCACATTGTGCTCAAGATTAGACCTCGGTGGAGTCCCAGAGCTTATACAGAGTGCAAAGTGAGTAATTTCTTGCCCACTGTTCAGGAGAGCCCCCACCTTCTCTCTCGTCTAATTAGAGAGAATCAGCCTGTTAGCTCGGGCACACCTCCTCATTTTTCAGTAACTCATATCGAGAACGCTCCCTCCCAAGTGTTCCATCTGGGGGAGGGGGGTCATTCGACCTGCACCTGCACCTGGTTCCTCTTTCATATCTCTCCTGGTCATACAGCACACCTGGTTCCTCTTTCCGATCTCCCCTGACCAATGGTGTTTAAATGTCAGAAGTTACGGGTTGAGCAAGGGGTCATGGATGGTCAGGACCCCGTCTTGGCCAATCATCGTCGGGTGCGTGGGCAGATAGGGTGGGATACTTAGGACCCTGATTTGGGGCAGAGAGGGTCGGTGGGACAAGTAGATGCAGGCCCACCGGGCTCTCTCCCTCAGGGAGGGTGGCGCAGGCACGACACATGAAAGGAGAAAGGAGGAAGTTGGTCCGAGGCTGTGAGTATTATGACTGAAACGAGGCTGTTAGTTTTTGTGTCTGCTTTGTGTGAGAGAAGTGATTTTGCTGCATGCTGTGATTCATCTGAATTTTGGTAAGAAAATAAATCTGTTTTGATTAAATATAATCCCTTCACCTCTCCTCGTGTCTTCTTGAGTCTTGGGATTCCTGACAGCCAGCACCATCAAAAGAACCCATTGGTAATGTGAGGATTTTTGGAGCCCTCGTTTATTCCTGATTGCAGGAGTTTTGGGGTGACAAAATTCTCTTACAGTGGCCCCCAATTCTCCCAGCCCCCACCGGCTCCATAACGGAGCCGGCAGTCGTGTGGGCGGCCACTTCGGCCACCCAGAGCAGACTGCCTGCTTGTGTGCGGGGAGAGCAGGCTAAGCCCACTCTCCCCACTAACCCTCCCCAGGCTCTTCTCACCAATTGTGAGAAGAGCCTCTATGAATCAGATCCAAAGGATACTGTGTTTCTCTTACTTTGTGTGGAAGAAAAGCAGGCCGTGTTGCCTTTGCTCTTATACAGCATGCACACTGATTCAGTGCTGCAGGAGGCTATTTTTAGATCCTTTACCAAATCCAACTTTTCAGCCTGGCATATCATTTTGGCATCTCTATGGCCTAACCTTCTGTACCACAAATTCAGACACATTTGTGTGTACATTCCTTCACAGTTTTGGCCTTTCAGCCACTCATTCTACTTCATACAATCCACTCTCTTGTACAACTGCTTTCATAAGTAATACCTGTTTATGAGTAATGAAACAGTGCCTTCCTTTACGTTTTACTTCGTAGTCCCTTTCTGTAGCATATTTTACAGACATAAGACTTGTTCTAGAGTAGGCACATACAAAGCTTCTTCAATTATTAATCCAATGGTTTCTCCTCTCTCCAGTTTGCTGAGCAACTGTGCAGTAGTGATGTGCACGGTCCGGAGAAGTCCGGACCGGCACCGAAGGGGGGCCTTGTTTTTAGGGCGGGGAGGGCTTGCTTAGCCCTCCCGCCTCCTTGCCCCCGCCAGCGCCCGTATTTCCTAGTATAGGGGCGCTGGAAACCAGCCGCCCCCCCTGCCGCGGCGGCGGCGAAAGAACTCCCCATGCCAGCCCTCCCTCCCTCCCAGCTAGCTGGCCGCCCGCCCGCCCTCCCGCCCGCTCGCTCACCGTTCACCGGATAGAAAACGAGAGGAGCTCTGGCACAGAGCTCCTCTCGTTTAGAAGGCCTCCCGCAGAATGGTGTTTTGCACGCGCGCACATGCGCGCGCCGCAAAGCACACCGTTCGCCGGAGGCCCGGTCTACCCGCCGGGAAAGGGCCGGGTAGACCGGGCCTCCGATCGCCGGAGGCCCGGTCTACCCAGCGATCGGAGGCCCGGTCTACCCGGCCCTTTCCCGGAGGGTAGACCGGGCCTCCGGCGAATGGCGTGCTTTGCGGCGCGCGCATGCGCACGCGCGCAAAACACCATTCTGCGGGAGGCCTTCTAAACGAGAGGAGCTCTGTGCCGGAGCTCCTCTCATTTTCTATCCGGTGAACGGTGAGCGAGCGGGCGGGAGGGCGGGCGGGCGGCCAGCTAGCTGGGAGGGAGGGAGGGCTGGCATGGGGAGTTCTTTCGCCGCGGCGGCGGCGGCGGGGGGGGGGCGGCTGGTTTCCAGCGCCCCTATACTAGGAAATACGGGCGCTGGCGGGGGCAAGGAGGCGGGAGGGCTAAGCAAGCCCTCCCGCCCTTAAGGGCATACCCCCCACCCGGACCCGAACCAGGCAGGGCCGGACCGGTCCGGCAGTTCGGCCATTCTTTGGAATGGCCGCCGGACCGGTTCGGGCACACCACTACTGTGCAGATCCTTTCCCTTCTGCATACACCATTTTCCCATCTGCCAAATATATAGGGATTTTACAACTTGTATCAAGGTTTATAAATCTCTCCCTTCTCTAATTAGGTTGCTTGTAGCACCTGAGTCAATGCAAATGCCACTACTGCATTTCTCAGACTTAGCTTCTAAAACTTTATCTTTCAAAGTTTTGGAAGCTAAGTCTGAGAAATGCAGCAGTGGCATTTGCACTGTTCTTGCAAGGTATATCCTTTGCTTATTAGCTTTAGTCTCTGATTGCTTGTAATGTACGCTGTGTTCCCAGATGACTCACTCTCTTTACAACTTTGTTTTGCTTGCCTTTTGTCTGCAAACTTGTTATTCTGCAAAGTTTGGGGGTTCCACAAATAAAGCATTTCTTATTTCTCTGCAAGGTTCTAAATTCATTTTCTTCAATTTCCTTTGATTGCCTATCACCTCTTCTGTGCAAATCAAGGTCCTCTAGACAGTTAATTACAACTTGTAAGTCTAAATCCTCCTTGACTTCCAAGGCACTAGTCACAATATCAAAGTAATGTGGCAAACTATTCAAGAGCAATCCTATCAAACCTGCATCTGTCACGATTACTTCTTGAGCTTGCAGTTGCCTAGCTATTTCTAATATTTCATTTATGTGCTTGGACAGACTTTCTCCTTCTCTAAGTCTTTTATTGTTCAGTTTTCTTACTAGATGCACTTTGGAAACCACAGACTTTTTAAAAAATATAATCCCTTCAGAGTTCCCCACATATTCTTTGCATTTTCTTTGTCTCTTAGATGCACTAAGATGGAGTCACTCACCACCAAGCAAAGAATTCCTGATGCCTTTTCATCTGCTCTGTCCCTTTCTGTTCATTTCCTGTACCTGCAAGATGCTGGGTGTGCAGAATACGGCCAAGTCCATGACTCTTGAGGAGCATCTCCATCTTGAAAGACCAGCGCTCATACTCAGGACCTTGCAACTTTTCAATCATCTGGAATCCTTGTGCTGTCTTCATTTTCAAAGGTTTTCTCTTTGCTTTGCTTTCTATTTAACTCTCTAGGCTTTTATCTTTTATTTACTAACTCATGGGCCCATAACCCTTTGTAGAGGTAGAATGGCAGTTCAGTCCCCAAATAGTAAAGTCCCCAAATAGTAAAGCAAAACCAGTTTGGTGAGAAAGAAGCAAAGCAAGATGTCTTGAGACAGTTCTTTAATATTGAAGAACTACAAGGTTTTATTTAAAGAAAAGGTTACAAACAAATGTGAAAAAGCCTGCAGCTGAATTTCAGCTGTAGCTAATGGATGAAGAGAGAGACCAAAACAAACAGTCATCTCTGGAGAGACAAAATGGAAACTAACACTGGAAGAACAAAGAGAGGAGGAGTCCAGCACTTTTAACCATGACCATAACCCCACCACACACACAGAGTGGTCACTATGAGATATTGCAGCTGTTGCTGCCAGGGTCCTAGATCCCACAGGAACACCCCCCTGATCAGAGGAAAATACCAAATCCAGTGTGTGATGAGCAACATGTGTAGGTCCTAGGATTGATTGTTTAGATCCTATGCCCAGGGGCATAGCAAGGTTGGAGTGAGCCTAGAGACAAGATTTTAAAATGGGCCCCCCGCTCACTGAAGCTCAGCTCATGAAGTAAAGAAATATTAAATGAGGCTGAATAGTGGTTTTAAAAAAGCATACACACACACACACACACACACACACACACCTATGTGCCACAACAGAACATCATCCTAAATTATTTTTTTAAAGGTTTTGTAAATTGTGGATGATGCAAGTCATTTAATGGTACTAGAGAAAGACATGTTGTTCTGGTAGCTCCAGGTCTTAACACTCACATAAATTTTGGAGGATGAATACAACTGAAGGAAGCCCGGGCGGGTGTGCAGCTGGGGGAGTCAGACATGTGACTTGCCTCTAGGGGGCCCCCCATGGCAGTGGGCCCCCAGACAACTGTCTCCCCTTGCCCTATTATAGTTACGCCCCTGGATAGGCCCATAGTTGTCATGGCTGCTATGAACTCCTGAGCAGCCAGACAAGTCAGTCTCAAAGTGGACATTGAAATCACCCCGCACCACAAGCCTGGGCAACTCCAAGACTAAATCAGTGATGAGCTCCATCAGCTCCATTAGGGAGTCTGTTAGGCAGTGGGGTGGGTGGCACACCAACAGAATCCCCAGTCTATCCTGAGTCCCCAACCTAAAGTACACACACTCAATATAAGTCAATTCTCCCACAGGGATCTTGGTGAGGGAGATGTTATTTTTATGGACTACATCCAATCCACCTCCCCACCCACTTCCCCATACCTGCTCAACAACAGAGTACCCTGGTGGGGAAGGTTGGACTCTCAAGGTCACGAGCCTCTCCCAACCAGGTCTCACTTATACAAGCCAGGTCGGGCTCTTCATACACGATCAAATCATGGATGTTTTCAATCTTATTTTGAACCAACCTGGCATTACAAACAGGGGGGGAGCCACCATTGGGCGAATGGGTTTAAAGAACCCGGGCCTCACCCAATCAGGGGCCGTGCTTTGCGGCCCCGACACACACCCCACATCTGACGTCAGACATGGGGGTGCTAGTTTAGCTCCTGAGCGTGGGCTGCGCGGCCCCTTCGGGAGCTAAACTAAGCTGGTGCTGCATTCACAGTCAGGAGCGGCTCTTCCCTGCTAAGGCATGGCGAATGCAGTGACAGCCTAACTAGCTCCTGAAGGGGCCACAGGGCCCCTTCAGGAGTTAAAAGGCTGGTGCTGCTTTCGCAGCACAGCCCAGGAGTGGCTCTTCCCTGCAAACGGTCCCGAACGGAGCCTCAAGGCTGACGTCAGATGCGGGGGCATGGCTATCCCAGCGTCTGATGTCAAGACGTAGGGGCGGGGTTAGCGGAGCTGCTGCCGTGGCTGCACACAGGCTGCCAGTGGTCCCGCTCCACCACTGATTTCAAAGGAGCATGTTTCGTTTCAGTGGGAAGTTGAAAGCACTTCCCAAGGCCTGAGAGGTGACAGGGCAGATGGAAGGGAAAACAGTAATTAAATTACTGGATTCCCTTCCCCTATAACGGTGTGCTGGCCTGCCAAGTCCCAATCCTCTCTCCCCCACCACTGCAGAAATAGCTGTCCCAACCTCATTGAACACATCCCCTGAACCATCCTTAGCAAGAGATCCCAGAACCTGCCAGGCACAAGCCGCTAAAATAAAAACCAAACAAAAAACCTAGGACTGGAAGACCTTAAATATATCTTCCCCTCAGACCTCAGTCCCACACCGAAGGGCCGACACCGATGGCCAGCACCAAAGACCGGCCACCTACAGATATCCTGCCCAATGGCATCCACACCAACGGCTGTACCTCTGGCTTGCCCCAGTCCTTTTAAGCCAGAAGCCTCCAAGCCCCACTTCTATCATGTGGACTTCGGGACCCTGGCTGATGGGACCCTCCATGCAGCTGCAGCCCATCAGGGCAAGCAGAACTGTGGCTGAAGCCAGCAGCAGGATCTCTGCCGATCATGGTTCTCTCTGTTCAAGGCTGAAGGGAGGGGAACAGCCAGCTGAAACAAACCTCCCAGCTCAGGCAAGGGAGATCCTGATGGTACAGACCCCAGCCTCCCAGCCAGCTCTCCACCTACATTATTCTCAAGTAGGCTTAATTATTTAAAGTATTTTTCTTTTGTGTGTGAGACAAATTATCTTAGTGAACTACAAATCTGCTTAAAACCTAAAAACTAAACAAGGGTTAGATGCTTTTTCCAGAGCAGACATTCATGAATGCATAATAAATCACAATGGAGACAAAATGGACAAATGCTAATTAATTAAACATTAATTAATACTTTCGAGGCAGACTATTAGATAATGAGGCTGTTTTCACGACCAGCCTAACTCTACCTGGGCTGCCCCAAGCAGGGTTAGGCTGGTCACGAGAAGCATTGGGATCTGTGCAGATCTCTCCGCTCCCTGCCTGCCTAACCCCCTTAACAGACCTAGCTTTTCGCCAAGGTTAAGGGTGATCTCACACCCTTACCCCAGCTACCAGGTATCATATTATTCTTCGGGCTGCACGCATAGAGCACCGGTCTGATGGTGGAATCCACAATGCAATGCATGTGCCACGTATTGCATTGAGGGATGTTCAGAGGCCGGAACAATAAGTGTTGGCCCTGAATCCCTCTGCCCTGCTCCATGCTTCATGGAGCTGTACAGATCAGGGCTATCAGTGTGGGTGTGCTGATGAAAGAAAGTTAGGTCATTTGTGGAGAAGGTAGTTTAAGTGCAGCCTTCCCCCTGCACCCTCCCAGCCTGCCCAGGACGATCGTGTGTATTGCCCCATTATATAAAATTGAAATGGCTGGATTTATGCATTGATTGTATTCAACTCTACATTTATTTCCCTCCACCTTTTCCTGCAGTTCCTTCTTTTTAATGTCTTGCTTGTAATTTATGTAACCATCTAATTGATGTATTGCACATGTGAGTTATGTGCAGATACCATCTGCTTTATATTATTATATTATTAGCATATATGTTATAATATAATAAAGCAGAATTATTATTTCTGCTTAAATATTTGCAGTTTGAAAATCTAGCTTCTCATGATACTGTGGAAAGAGACAAAAATACAGATTAGGAGAAGTACAATGACGCTTTGATGGACCCTGGCCTATTAAATTATGTAATAGGATCTCTGGCTGACCCTGCATTCGTAGAGATAAAAATAAAGAGATAATCAATATCTCTCCTGAGCAATAAGCCTACATAACTACAATGAATACAGAAGAGACGCACTTTGAAAACTGGACTACAATCTTGTGCATAGTTATGCATATGAAAATTATAGTAATTTCAACAAGAACACAGGCCTACATGTATACAGATCACAACTAATTCTTATGGTATCCTCTGTATCGTCATATGTGTGTTGTTGGTTTTTTTTTAAAATGCATTGCTGGCTACTTTGAAACCTTTAAGGATTTATACTGTCTATAAAAATGAATTGTTAGGTTTTGATTAGGAAAGAGCTTATGCCTTTGCTTTTCTAATTATCCTAATCACAATTCTGCATAATTTTACTGAATGTTCCTCTGCATGATAGCAAGTAACCCATTGTTAGTGGCTATCTATGTTATTTTCCCTCTCCTGGAAAAAATTGTTCCTAAACTGATGTTAACTGATCATTGCAAGTGAATGCTCCATAATAATTTAATTGGATCATGGTTATGAATCATCAAGGTCAGTTATTCCAGTAGTTGTGCGTGGTATCCCTGAAGATCAGTTCTAGAAAGCAGTTGTATCCTAAAATTCACATGGTTGAAGGAGACTTAAAATATCATCCAAAGCTAAAAATATCAACAACAAAAGAAATTTTAAAAAACCAAACAAAAACCAAGCAAGCTAAAAGAGCTTGCAATAAAAAGGTTTAGAGCAGGGATGAGCAAACTTGGCTCTCCAGCATTTAAGTTGATTAGTTGATTGATTGATTGATTGATTGATTGATTTGCCACGCTTAAGTTTCTAGGAGCCATGGCTCCCTGGTGCCTGGGAATTGTTAAGCTCTAATATAGCAGAAACAAATGGCTAGTGCTTTTTTCTTGTGTGTGGACCAGCTCCAACTATATACACATCCAGATATTAGGGCTACACATGTGGCCTAGCACAGAATTAGCCAGGCCACATTCACACATAACACAAAACTGGAGGTAAACTCGGTAGAGGTTGAAACTCTGTTATGTCTGAATGTGTGCAATTACGATTTCACAGCAAAAACAACCTCCGGTTTGCCTCACCAAATTCCAGTTTGAACCTTCAGTTTGTAGTGAGTTTCACTGCCATAACTTAAGGTTTTTCAGTGACACCGTTACATCTGAACATGAATGGTGCCATAATCGTGGTTTCCTTCACTTTCTGGAGCTGTAATAATAGAGACAGCAGCACAGATCCACCCAGGATTGCACCCACTCCATGCATTCAGCGCTTGCCACTGGCCGCCTCTTCAAGCAGTCACCCTGACACCCCTGCCATCCAACAAAGCACTTGCTGGCAACAGGGATGCCAGAGTGTCCTATTCCAAGCTTGGCAGCCTGTCAAACAGCAAAGTCACGTGGGGCAAGCCCTCTTCCCACCCTGTCCCTTGCTCCCTCCTCACAACCAGGAGAGAAAGGGGGCAGAATGGCTCTTTGCCTGCCAAGGGCAGACAGACCATTACGAAAAGACTCAATCGTGTTCGGCTTGCCCACTGGAAGATCGTGGCCAATGGCTGCTGCCCTGGAGACGTGCAAATGCCTCGCTCACAGTCTGGTGATGCAAGCGCTATGAAGCTGGCTTGGATGTGGCCTCAGCAGACCAGGAAGAGGGAAGGGCTCCCCTGTCCTGAAAATGGAGGTTGGACGAACATCTGCAGTGCAATTCATGTTATTTATTTTTTTATTTTATTTATTGTTAAATTTATTCCCCGCCTTTCATTACAAAAATCCCAAGGCGGCTCACAATAAAATTTAAAAACAAGACTATAAAAAAGACACATTAAAGCATTGAGCTAAAAAAATAAATAAAGACAAATCTGATTTAAAAACACACACACACAAGCATAAAAACAGTACAAAATATAAGAAGCAGCAGTGGAAACAGTCATATAAAAGCCTGCGTAAAAAGCCATGATTTGACATGCTTTCTAAAAACTGTGATAGAGACTGAGGAGCGGATACCCACCAGGAAAGCATTCCAGAGTCTGGGGGCAGCAACAGAGAAGGCCCTGTCCCGAGTGCACGACAACCGAGCCTGACAACCAAGTGAGCAGCAACCCTTGGGAACCGGCGGTCCCTCAGATATCCCGGGCCCAAACCGTTAAGGGCTCTAAAGGTCTTTTTCTAAATATTTCTAAAAGTTTAGAAATATTAACCGTCTGTCAACCTCCGGTTTCACATTACATGTGAATGTGGCCAATCATACTGATCAGCTCCTTGACAGGAAAGAAGAAGCTAAATCTAGCCCCCAAAGATCTGAATAGTGCTTTCACTAATTCTCTGAAATCAATGTATGCATGCAGTCCAGGGGAGGAACCATGCAAAGAACAGCATATTCAGAGGTAATTATAAAAACCTTTGTTTGTCTCAGGCAGCCCTATTTCTGTTCTAAATACTTGTACAGAGAAGCCCACTTCCTTTCCCCCTCCTCAATGTCCATCACTAAGTCTGGTAATTTTGTCAAGTGTCCATTGTCCGGTTCCCAAAGTTTGATGTGGCTGCTAGATCAAAGAAAAAAAGAAAAAAGTGTCAAGGCCTGTGTTATATAAATAAGAATTTGAGGGGGGCAGGGGCACCATTCCATTTTAAGCACCTGGCCTGTGGAATTGTTTACATTAGAATGAATATAATCAATGCACATATAATTTGATCATAATAACTTAGTCTTCCAATGCATAGAAATTATATGCACAACTTAAAAGTGAAAGATCCAACACTATTGTGTTTACAAACCCATCAATTCGAGATACTCCAGGTCACGGTAATGCTTTTTTTCCTACTTTATTACCCTAACTGTCAAAACAGGGAACAAAGTATCTGTCTCCAGTGCATTTCACAGAAACGGAAAAGCTGGCAGCCTCAGAACTCACTGTCTACTGAAAACCTTTAATGTGGATGCAGTGTTCTTGATGTGTTTAGCCTGAAGAAGAAACTGTTGAGAAGGGACATGAAATCACTCATCAAATACCTGCAGGGCTGCCAGACAGATGAAGGCAAAGTCTTGTACTCTGCTGCCACAGAGAGTAGTAGTGGTGCACATAGAGTAAGTTACAAGAGGGTAGATTTCAGCTGAACAGAATACACTTCTTTATGATAAGAGCAGTTCACAATGGAACCAATTACCTAGAAGAATTGTGGGCAGAAGCCCTATTCAGGCACTGCGTTGTACCTGTGTTCAGATGTCTGTACACACGCACACCTGTTTGTGTGAATGACTGCTCCTGCGTTCGTTTTAAAAGTGACCTTGAGGACGGTCCACTTGAAATGCAAGATACAGACAGGAAGTACACTGCTATGCATAAGTACACTGTTATGCTTTCAACATGACGTGTGAGTAATTGTAGATGTGTACAGATCTGTACCTGTGTACACTGTATACTGGTGATTTGGATATTGGACACAATGTGTGATTAGGGCTATAGACGTACCAGGAACACCGAGCAGCTGGTTCCTGCCACAGACTGAGCTAAAATCTTCCCTTTCTTCAAACAATGAGCTACTGTAGCATGCAGCAGACACCATGTTGATAAAATGTCATGTCACAGTCTACAATATGGTGCCAACATCCTTATCAGTCTTGGCTTCTCCTCGACTGGAAACCATTGCCACGAGTGGATTCTCCATTGTTCTGTGTGCTACCTTCCCTCTTTGAGAAGGTTCTGAAGTGAACCGTTTCCAGAGGATTCCTGAAGCCCTGTTCTGCTGGCTGATGAGGAGCTGGCTGGTGATAAGGATTGATATGATAAGCCTTTTCAAATATCTGGAGGCTTTCTCATAGAAGATGGAGCAGATGTGTTCTTTGTTGCTTCTGAGGACAGGACTAAAACCAACACATTTAAATTCCAAGGAAGCAGATTTAGACTAGGCATTAGGAACAATTTTCTAACCGTAATTGTTGTTCAACAACGGGACAGTCTGCTTTGTACAGTGGTGGTGGGCTCCCTTTAACTGCAGGGTTTCAAGCAGAGGCTGGCCAGCCCACTGTCAGAGCCGACATAGCAATTTCCTGCACTAAGCAGGGGGGTGGGGGTTAGACCAACTTAGACTAGGAGACCTCCAACTCTTAAATTCATGACTCCATGGCCCTATTCAGACATTGAGGCTTTTCTCATGTGCAGTCAAAACCAAGGTAGGGAAGAGCAGCCCAGCTTTTCCTGCGCATGAGAACTGCTGGGAACCACGTGGCTCCCAGTGGAAGCATGGCAGCAAACCTGCAAGGGAGCCCCAACTGTTAGCCCGGGTTAAGGGCAGGCGCATAACAATGATAGGGCAAGGGGAGACAGTTGTCTGGGGGCCCCACTGCCTGGAGGGGCACCCCAGGGGCACCTCATGTGACTCCCCATTGCCCCCTGCCCAGCCCCATAGCCTCTCAGCCACTTGCCCTCTTCGCCGTCTCTCCTGCTTGTTCTGCTGGCCGCAATCGAAGCAGCAGAAGCTCCAAAGAGCTCCTTTTCTCCCGCCTCTCAGCTGATCGGCGGGTGGGCGGGGCTTCCACGGAGGCCTCCGTGTAGGCCGCAGTGAAGCCTGAACTCGAGTAGGGCCCAAGCAAGCCAGGAAGGAGGAGGCAGCCAGAGTGTTCTCTGCAGCAGAAGACCCCTTGCTGCCCTGCTTAACCCAGACCAGCATTTGCCAGGTAGAGTGTGAACTCCTTTTTGTGGTTACCTTTCCCGCCCCCCCCCCATATATAGGGATCTGCTTGCCATAGGGCTTGGATATGGGGGGGGGGACCGAGAAGTCTCTGAATATTTATTTTGAAACAGCTTGGAAAATTTGCTGACTTAAAAAAACTATCTAAAAAGTCCTATAAGTGGCTTGTTTCATGGCAGAAAATTGCAAAAACTTCTGGAACAGTATTTTATTAATTTTATTCATTCATTCATTCATTCATTTATAAATGCACTTATGTTCAAGTTGTTTTGCAACCCAGAAGGTCTGAGTGAGAACTGTGAAGCATGTGTGGTGCTTTTATTTTATTTTTCTTGTGTGTGAACTGCTCCCCAATAACTTGCAGGGACTTCAGGGTCAATCTGGCCCACCTGTGAATGCAGCACCTCCATTCCAGAGGAGATGTGTCTTAAAGGGCTTTAAAAGCCTCCTGTGAAAAACCTCCTGCAATCAAACTTGACTGAATTTGTTCAGAATTCTGAGAAAACAAACATAGGTTCACCCTGCATGGTTGAAAGTCTCCTTTGCTAATCTGCAGCGAGGGGCCCATTTTAATAATTCATCTTTCTAGTGTGTTCTAGGCATTAAAAGTAATACAAATGTATAGTACTCAGTGTATATCACTATATATTGTGATGTGTGTGTGTGTATTCAGTGAAATGGGGGGGGGGCATTTTAAAATCTTGTCTCTGGGCCCACTCCAACCTTGCTACGCCCCTGGTTAAGGGCACACATGCGCCATATAGCCCGGGCTAACTGATAGTGTGTCAGTGCCGCACGGCTCTGCACAGCACACACACACACACCAGCAGCTTCCCGGCCCACATCACAATACTCTCCATAATGCACTGCACACTTGTGTGGTGCATTATGGGAGTTTTGATGAGCCTAAGGTCATCCCCAGTGGAATGGCCCTCTCATGAGGCCCCCAAACCTCCCTGCTGCCCGCAGAAGCCAGCAATCATCTGGGTAGGTGATCCTCCCACCCAGTGACAAGGAGAGGATTGTCTGAGGGGGGAGTAAGCTTTTTGAGACTTCCTCCTCTCACCCCTTAGAGCCCTTATAATGGATCGAGAGCCAGTGTGGTATAGTGGTTAGAGTGCTGGTCAAGGACCAGGGAGACCCGAGTTCAAATCCCCATTCAGTCATGATACTTTCTTGCTGGGTGACTCTGGGCCAGTCACTTCTCTCTCAGCCTAACCTACTTCGCAGGGTTGTTGTGAGGAGAAATTTAAGTATGTAGTACACCGCTCTGGGCTCCTTGGAGGAAGAGCAGAATATAAATATATATATTTAAAAAAAAACGTGAGAAAGGGCTTATTGTTGTATGAATGTACAGAAGTCTGTATGCTCGCACATGTTTTTGTGTGTATGACTGTACCTGAGTTCATGTTAAAAATGAACCTGGGTACAGGCGCCTCAAATGCATGGTACAGATAGTTCATCAAAAGTTCATCATCAACTTTTTTTGTTAGCCTCCCCATAACAAATTGTTCCCTGGGCGGCTTACAACAGAGGATTAAAACATACAATAAAAACACCATAACACATTCAATCATAGCTGACCAAAACAGGTGAAAAGAAAATGCAAAATACAATACAAAGTAGCTTAAAAACTCATTTTAAAATCAGTTAAAAATCAGAATCAAATCTAAAAAAAACACCCTACTTAAAAGGCCAGGGAGAACAAAAAGGTCTAAAAGAACAAAGTGATGAAGCCAGGCACACCTCACTAGGGAGGCTATTCCATAAACGGGGTGCAACCACCGAAAAGGCCCTCTCCCTGGTAGCCACCCACCTCACCTCATTTGGCAGGGGCACCCAGAGAAGGGCTTCAAAGAAGATCTTAAAGTATGGGTAGGGACATCTGGGGAAGGCACTCTTTCAGGTAACCAAGCCATTTAGGGCTTTAAAAGTTAAAACCAGCACTTTGGGTTGGGCCCCAAAATGGACTGGGAGCCAGTGCAGCTGATGAAGCACTGCTGTAATATGATCAAAATGTCCAGTCCAAGTTAATAATCTTTCAGCGCCATTTTGTACCAGCTGCAGTTTCTGGACCATTTTCAAAGGCAACCCCATGTACAATGCATTGCAGTAATCTAAGTGAGAGGTTACCAGAGCATGTGCAACTGTGGCCAAGCTTTCTCTATCTAAGTAAGGTCATCATTGGCATATCAGCCAAAGCTGATAAAAGGCTCTTCAAGCCACAGAGGCCACTTGAGCTTCTAATGACAATGCTGGATCGATGAGCACCACCAAACTGTGTACCTGGTCCTTCAGAGGCAGTGCAACCTCATCTACAACAGGTTGAACATCATTCACCCGGGCAGAGGAACCACCGACCAACAGTTCTGATGCTCCAAAGCAATATTTTGCAGTTCCTTATCAACTGAAATGTTTCTTACTGGGCCTTCTTACAGGTGATCCTGTGAAAAAAAATGTTAATCAAGACTTCTGTCTTGTCTGGATTGAGTCTCAGCTTATTCACCCTCATCCAGTCCATTACTGTATCCAAGCACTGATTTAGGACAGCCACTGCTTTACCTGCATCTGATGAAAAAGAGAGATACAATTGAGTGTCATCTGCATATTGATGACACCTCAAGCCAAATCTCCCGATGACCTCTCCCAGCAGTTTCATGCAGATGTTAAACAGCATAGGGGAAAGAATGGACCTTGCAGAACCCCATATCATAACTGTCAAGGGGTTGAGCAGCAGTCCCCCAACACCACCTTCCACCTCCTTGAGATATGAGTGAAACCACCTCTAAATAGTGCCTCCCACACCCAACTCAGCCAGCCTATCCAAAAGGATGCCATAGTCAATGGTATCAAAAGCTGCTGAGAGATCCAAGAGAATTAACAGGGTTGCACTCCTCATCTCTCTCTCTGCATAGGTCATCCCACAGGGCAACCAAAGCAATTTCTGTTCCAGTTCATATAATGTGTGAATCAGTGTACCTGTGTACAAATCTCTACGTGCGTAGGCCCATCACCAACTGAAAAGTTTAAAGGGGTGCCAAAAAAGAAGGGGGTCATCTTAACTGGCCTTTTAAAGACAACATTCAGTTATTTGTTTGTAAAACTTTAGTGTGGCAGAATAAAATTTTGGGGAGGGGTGCTGGTCACCCCATACTGGTCAGTACCTGCTTACACTGTTGTGCACGTGTTGACATAACATGTGACCAGGGCATTTGATTCTATGACTTGCAGAATGTGAATTTCAAGTGTCACAAATCCAAGCACCTCTTGTCCTACCAAGCACTGATTCATAGTTGCTTATGCCCTCATTCAATACGGCAGCAGTCCCTACTGCTATGAGGAACCATGTAAAGTGCTAGAGCAGATCGGTCAATCCTCCAGCAAGTTTCTTTGGTGTGTTGGACTGGATGTTGGCCTTCTCTCTCCCTCCGCTTGCTGTGGAAGCTTCTGTTGAGGAAGTGAAGAGTGGATTGTTGAGGGCAGCTTGAGCCCTCCCCCACTCACTCCATGGGGCACAGTCTTGAGTATAGAAAACTGCCTTGAGTATAGAAGGAAAAGGTCTCAGAGAACAGCACTTTAAAGTGCGATGCACTGTAGAACCTCCATTGATGTTGTCCTCCTGAGTCAATATTTACCCCGCAGTGTGACAGTGTGCCTCAGTCTTTGTGTAGGCGAGAGAGAATAAAGTCATTGTTAACAAGTTTTCAGGTGTCTGGTAGCTTTCATGACTTCCTTGCCTCATTTCATTTGTTAATTTGATAGCTGTGATAAAATATTGAACATCCCATAAAAAATCCAGCTTGGGGAAATCGGCCATCTCTGAAATGAACAAGGCCTATGTGAATCTAACAAACTGAGTTGAGCGGTTTTGCACTCAAAATGGTCAGAAAATGTTGAAGAACAATTTTGGATAGGATTGTATAACCTCGGCTATTTCACGTCTTTCTGTATGTTTATCACAGCTTTCAAATGAAAATATCCTGCCATTTCCAGCTTTTTATTGTAGATGTGCAGTCAAATGCTAATTTCACTGGACTATTATGGGATACTATAAATTTATTCTTGTCCCAACTAAACACTGTGGATAGCAGATTTTATCTAGAACTATGCAGATGGTGAACAATTCAGTTTCAATATAATTTTGTTTCTTGAGTCTGTTTATAGGAAACCATATTGAGGCAGGAACCTAGCCCTGAAGACTATCAGCAGTCAGCAAGACTTTATAATGAGTGCATTTCCATGTAAGTGGAGCTCATGAATAATTTCAGCTAGCTTCTGAGTGATTCATCAATGACTCTTTCCCAATTCACAGGGATGGGGGAAAGGTCTTTTAGAAAACAAAATGCTTCTGTGATTTCCCCTATAAAGAATCTATCCTCAAGTTCCAGATTCCAAAGGAAGGAAAGTTAAAAATAAACAATGGAAGAACCCAGAACAATTTATCATCCTTGCTGTTGCCAGGTTCCAGGGAGCCCTAGGCAAATCTCTCTCCATAGGCCCCCTCCTACCTGGTTGCAACCCAAGAGAGTTGCTCAACCACCTCTGCATGGTCTATGGGCACACTGATAGCCTCAAGCGGGGCTTCACAAATTCGGTATGCCAGCTGTTGTTGGACTACAGCTCCCATCATCCTCAGCCACAGTAGCCAATAGTGAAGGATGATGAGAGTTTTTAAATAGCTGCTTCCTTCATAAATACAAGGCAATCTAGGGATGTGCAGAATGTTTTGCTGGTGAAATGTTTCGACTCGAAATGGGCCATTTCGAGTGTTTCAAGCTCTAAACAGAACACCCTTTAAATAAAGGGCCTGTTTCGAGCTCAGAGCAAAACCCACATTTCGATCAAAATGATTTGATGTTCCGAGTGCCATTTTAGAGGCCTGTTTTTCCCTTGCGGGTTGATTTTATGGCACTGACCTCTGACTGGCTTGTGGTCGCCTTGTGTCTTGGTTGCTTCTTATCATATAAATCAAGTATTGTCATGGGCAACTCTGTCCCCAATGGCTGGGGGGAGGGAGTAGAAACACTTCTGGAGGGAATTTCAAAATGTATTCATAGGGACTGGGAGGCATAGCAAGCCCTTATGTCTCTCTTGAAGAGGATACATCAGGAGAGGAGGAAGGTAGGTTTATTTTTTGTGGTTTTTCTCTTCTCAGCTTGTGGTTTTCTCTTCTCATCCCCATATTCCCCACCCCACATCAGGGGTGCGGTGGGTGACAACCATGGCAAGGGTGTGGCAGATGACAGGGAGTGTGGCACAGAGTACTTTGAGAGCAAAACAGCACCCTTCCCCTAGAGTGACCTTTGCCCTAGGAAAAAGCAAGCAAGCAAGATTGTGCATCGAGTCAGTATCAGCTCCTGGAGACCACAGAGCCATGAGGTTTTCTTGGTAGAATACAGGAGGGGCTTACCATTGCCATCTCCCATGCAGTATGAGATGATGCCTTTCAACACCTTTCTATATCGCTGCTGCCTGATATAGGAGTTTCTCATATTCTGGGAAACACACCAGCGGGGATTCGAACCGGCAACCTCTTGCTGTATAAGCAGGTTGCTTCTCTGCTGTGCCATTAGGTGGCTAGAGTGGCCACCTAATTGGCTTAGCAGGTGGGCTGCCCCTTCCTGTGAAAATTCCTGTGGCACACCCTGTAATTTCCTGCTGGATCCTCCTCTGCCTGATTCGCAACATTTTGGGCTGAACAAAGGCCCATTCCTTGACACTGCCGTATACCAAATTGGATCATTGACCCATTTAGCTCAGTATGGTCTACACTTACTGGCAGTGGCTCGCTAGGTTTTCAGGTAGGAATCCTTCCCAATGCTTTCTGCACTTCCCTGTGGGTTAACCTCTTCACCCCACACAGTCTGGCAGTGTAGTTCTATTCAGAGCACTTCACTTCACTTTCAGTGACTTTGTATTAAAATCACTACTTCTTGTCCTAATGATGTGGGAATCTTCTCTCCCTCACCTGCTGTGAAGACTGCTGATTCAGTGCAGAAGCTGCTTTCCTGGGTTGCATAGTAGATTTTTTTTTCCAGTGAACACACACACACACACACACACACACACACTGCCCCATCTAACAGCTCTGGGTGGTTTACAAAACCAAAACAAAATATCTCTCTATATAATTCTCTAAGGTGGCTAATCCCGTGCATGGCAGCTCTCGTGAGAGTTCACGAGCAGAAGCACCATGGTGATTGTGTAGTGGAGATTCCATATGCAGATAGGGAGGAGGAGCCTGTGAGTGCAGAAGAACCATGGTGATTGGACAGTGGGGATTCCATATGCAAATAGGGAGGAGGAGCTGGTTATGGTTAAGGACAGTTGGAATGCAACAGTAACTGGTTGGAAGATGTTCAGAGGTGATGTCAGACCTCCCCGCCCCTCATAGCCAGAGTCGCTCAATCAGCGATGCCATACGGACAGGCGCCGAGGCAATGCCCGCCCACCACTCTCAGACACGCCACACACCCTGCGTCAAATGATACGAAAGGAGGCGGGATAGCGTCCTCCAACAGTAGGAGTCAGATGACCTCGATGGCAATGATGGCACGGAGGGGGGAGGGGGAAGGACTTAATGTACCGGTACCTGGGAAAATAAAAGATTATTAAAACCATGACAGCCTGTGACAGTCGTCTCCCTTTCTCCCTCCGCCCGCTTCTTACTGTGCTGCTACTAATGTGCTGCTCCATGTCCAGCTTGTTGTAGCTGTATTCGTGAGAGCACTGCAAGTCCCACCTCCTGGGTGTGTCTTATGGTCAGGTGTGTCTTATGGTCCAAAAAATACGGTAGATGAGGAAACAAGATGAACAAGATTTGTTAACTCAGGAAGGGAGGGGGGAGAGCAAGTGGAAGAGAGAGAAAAAGAGAGAAAGGAGGGAGGGGAAGAGAGAAAGAAGGAAGGGTGAGGGACGGGCCTGAGCCTATCAACAGCCTGAGGGGCATGAGTAGCCATGGTGGTGCCTAGTGGTAGCAAGGAAGGGCCCAGTCAACCACTGCTGCTGTTTGGGGCTACCGAGGCTATTGGCAGAGGAGGCAGGCAGGCAAGGGATGGGCCTGGGCCTGTCAGTGGCCTGAGAGAAATGAGCAGCCATGGTGGTGGTGGCAGCGAGGAAGGGCCCGGTCAACTGCTGCTGCTTGGAGGAGGAGGAGCAGGAGTGAGGCTCAGGTAAAGGTGGAGAGATCTCTGAGGTGAGCGGGGTCGTGGCAGGGGGTGAGGGGAGCAATCAAGTACTAGCGCACAGATGCTCTGTGTGGGTTAAGCTAGTAATCATTTAAAAATCAATCTCAAAACCATATAAAATCTAAACAGTTAAAACACAGTATAAAACAGTTAAAACAAAACTATATAAAAACAATTATGTATGTGGCCAGCCATCTGACTGCTTTTGTATTTAACTATTTCCTTCCAAGGATAAGCGATATATACCTTATTAGACATAAAGTGAAATGAGTTGTCAAGATATTTGCCACCTGTTTGTTTTCTTGAGTTTCCTTAAAGATCAGGAACACCTATATTATTCAATCCGCTCATTCAGTTTCATCTTGGTGTGTGCTGGTTTGGCACACTTACATTGCAAACAGTGTGGTTATATAACTTCATTTCCTGAATAATTCCCCCCTCTTTCAAATACATGAGCACAGACTATACAGCGGGGAGAGAGAAATAGGCAGAATGCTTTAAGAGTGAATGTTGCTATATCAGATACTTACAGTTTTAGAAACATTCCATTTATCTAGGATAACTACTATTTTTACTGTTACACTTGTGCATGTATGGGTACAAGGCAATCAGGATGTGTTTCAAAATAAGTATGATGAGGTGATCCTCAGACGCCTTTATAGTGGTATGCTCTCCAACAATGTGCTACAAAATCAAGGGATCTACTCACAGGCAAGATGGCATCATCCTGATTCAGATAGGAGGCATCCATACATAGAAAGAGGCTTCCACAACAGTGTTCCTTGCTGGGTGAGAAAATGTAAATGCAAATCAGTACTGGGGCTGTTCTTATGACCATCAATTTCAAGGTAGTAAATTAGTCTATTCAAGCTTGGGTGGAACCATGAGAATCCCACTAACCCAGTCTTTTATTGACTTGGCAAATGATTTCCATTCCTCCCTATTTGAGAGGGAAGAACTCAGATCATTTTCTGGACTAGTTCAAGACAAACTCTAAAGAGCTCATTCATTGATACTGAAAAGGTTGTTTACTAATACACAAACACGCACCTCTGAATCATCATATTAGTATATTTTGGGTTTATCAGTGGGGTTATGAACTGGCCCAAAGCTGTCCTCTTGGTCAGAAAAAAATGCCATTTGGAGGACAGCATGCAAACATAAGATGTCATAGCATGCACCTACGCACTAAAGCACTGTATGACTGCACGTTATGCTGTATATTTGGCAAGACTACATGCATGTAGAGATGGGAGAATTAAATGTAGCTTGATCTAGAATTGTGCTGGGTGGGGGTATGAGACATTTCACAAAATAATGGGGGGTGGGGGTGGGAAATGTGAGCAGAATTCCCAGTTGGAGAGTGCAATTAGGTCCAAAACCTCCTCTGTGCCACTCCTGTCCATTTCCCAAAATGTACTTGGAGCAGTGAGTCCCTACCAGAGGCAGTGGTGGATTAACGGAGAGGCAGAGTAGACATTTGCCTACGGCGGCGAAATTTGAAGTGCAGCAAATTTTGCCCCGCCTCAGATTTTGCTGCCCCTCTCTGTGGGCAGCGGTGGCTACAGGAAGGGTGGAGTGGGTGCAGAGAAAGTCCACCCCCCTTTTACTTTAGTTTTTTTTTAAGGCAAACCATTTTTATTTAAGGTAAAAGGGTGGCAAAAGCCTTTTTGCCTATGGGCAGCAAAAAGCTTAATCTGCCCATGACCGGAGGCCTCTGTACAAGGTTTCTGTCCTTTCCTCCCTGGTGCCTCGAACACTGGAAAGAAGGCATCTGAAGTGCAAGAGTCCCTGAGAGATGTAGTATGGATTGATATTCCCTAGAGAACTATTGTCTCCTAGGTTCCCTAGTGCCTAAAATGCTGCCATTGCAATGTTCTAGGCACTAGAGGGAGAAGCCTCAGACAGAGGCATCCAAAGGGACCTTGCCTCTGCCTTGCTGATACCGCTAAGTAAGATTGGGGGAAAGGGAAGTGGGTTGCTGGGTATGGAAGAAGAGAAAAGGAGACGTCCTGTAGGGTAAGGAAGAAGGGACAGCTGCCAGTCTAATATCACAGGGGTGGTATTAGACTGACATTTTTGTACCGAATATAATCAAAAAGGAGATGTGGGCCATACTCATTTCCCCAGTGGCATAGCAAGGTTGGAGTGGGCCTAGGGACAAAAATGAAGGTGGGCCCCCTTGCTTCCCATCTTCTTTGTTTCCCCCCTCCCCCATATATTTTTTGCAAAAAATCCTGCAAGGACATGATGAAGACAAGATTCTTGGCATGCCTTTTCTTTCCCTTCTGTGCATATATTACACCCTCTTCAAATGTGCATACACTTTCACACACATACTTGTCCATGCATATTCCCTTAGCTCAGAAACATTTTTAACAAATGTTTGTCCTGTGTAACCTGATATATGCATACATACAACCCTAGCAATGGTCCCATCCCTATTTGCCCATTTGTGCTTGCTCGCTCTCTCCCCCCACCCCCCGCCTCTCTCTCTCTCACACACACTTATCAAAGCTGCTCCAGGGACTCTGGATGCAACATGAGGAGAAGTAAGAAAGGACTTAGCTTTTGAGGCTGGCAAAATATGTACACCAACAAAATCAGCCATGGTCAGAGGTAGCCCTAAGCTTCCAGACATAGGAAATGAGAAGCATTGAAAATAACTCAATGCATACTTCTGAGAGGTTTGAAATTGATAGAAAAGTCTAAAAATATACATATATCTCTCTGCTATGTATACAATTTGGAGAACTTGTTTGGCTGAAAAACAATTGCATATATATTTAACAACCACCACCGACCAGCCAATAAACTCCACCCCACTCGCTCTCTTACTTTCTGCTTTCCTTTCCACAGAGAGGACAACAACTCATTGCAAGTTCTGAGGGGAAGATCACATGGATCAGGATTTATTGGGAAGAACTCAATCATTTTAAATCATTTTTTTAAAGTTAAAAATTTCTCACACAAGGGCTTGGGGAGAGGGAAGAGACACACCAAGAGAGGCTTTCAGTTGGGGATGGGATGGGATCTCTCTCTCTCTCTCTCTCTCTCTCTCTCTCTCTCTCTCTCACACACACACACACACACACACACACACACACGGTTCATGAATGTGGGAAACAGAAAAACACACATTGGCTTCTGGGGAAAGAAATCATATTCACAGAAAAAACAGATAAGTGTTGTTGGTTTGACCTTCCTTTCCAACTCTCCTTGTGACCATGCTTCCTTCCTGCTCCCTCACCAACTCTGCATTGAATTGCCAAGCAAGGGAGGAGCACAGCTCAAGGAGGACCAATCAAAGACAGCTGCTTCTGGGCTGGTTTAACCCTTTCCTTTCTCAGCAGTTGTCATCATCCTCCTGACTGAAAGAGAAACAGCTTGCTGTCCGTGATTGTGAGTCACGCAGCTGGGGGGCAGAAGAGAAATGTTTGGGGGACAATGTCACACCCTGGCCATGGGTTTGTAGAACCTTGTGGGGCCCCTTGACCCTCTGGGCCTGAGGGCAATTGCCCCCCTTGTCCAATGGACCCTATGTCCCTGCATTTCCCGAATACAGTATATATGGTTAAATAAATGTGCCAAAAAACCCTCCAGTTCTGAAACATATTGGCATAATCTTAACTATTTTTAGCAGTTAACTATTTACATGGAACAGAGAAATTGCCTGCTCAGTTGTGGAATGAGCAAGGTTTTTGTGAAGTAAGGAATTCAGCAATTCCACTCTGAAATTCTCGCAAAAATGTTCACACTTGGATGCCTCAAATAAAGCTTCTCTCTTCCAAGGAAAGACATGTTAATGAAAGCGGACTCTGTGGGGGCCCCCGTGCCAGGCATATGTAGATCCTCTTGACTTCAGAGGGATTTGTGAGAGGACGCCTGGTCATATTTATGTAATGCTTCAACATGAAATTAAGAACATCTAGTTGGGCACCTAGATTAGGAAATGCACAGCCTCAAAGCTTTCACAGTTCATCACTGTCACACTCTTTCAACACAGACCTAGGAATATCCCAGTGCCTACACTGCAGAAGAAGAAAATGTCACACAAATTATTTCAAAGAATAATGAATGGATAATGGTATTGAATGCAAGCAGCAGTGCATGAAAACTGTTAAGAAAAACATCTTTCCCCCCTGCAGATCTCCCTCATTGTTTACCTTTGTAGAAGGGGCTGCCTAGCTCTAGAATTTTGTATAGATATTAAAATATTTAGTCTGCTGCCCAACACATTTGAACGGTTCAATCCAGGTAACAATATGCAAAATCAGCAATCTCATTACAATTACTAAAACAAAGGCAATTACTAAGGCAGAAGAAACGGGGATGATTTTGTGAATGTTTTGAATAGCACTGAAAAGCATTGCCCTTTATGGCACTTTTCTGGGTGACTGCATCAAAAGATTTTATTCCAGACTTTGCCTTCAGTGCTGCCCCTAGATCAGTGACCAACAGGGGTGTAGCTACAATTGAACAAGGGGGACAAATGTTTCTGGGCCCCTGATGGAGGGGGGTCCACCAGCTGGGTGACAACTTGCTCTTTGGTCTCTCCCTTGAGCCTTTCTAAAGAAGGAGGACGGGGGCAGGAGCCCATCTTCACTCTTTGTCCCAGGGCCCACTCCAACCTCACTATGGCCCTGGTGACCAGATCTGATCAGGGCTATCCACAGCCCATGGCATCCACAAACGCTGGGATCCAAGATATCTTTCTGGACCATCTTGCAGTGTGGTGGGTTCTCAGGACACAATATTATGGTGCTTTTGATGCTACCATGAGGGATTGATTTATTATTTAATTTATGTTGACAATTCAATCCCACGCTCTCCATGAGTACTCTCGCCCAGAGTAGTGTACGTGGTGATGTTTATCCTCACAACAACCCTATGAGGTAGGTTAGACTGAGAGATAAGTGACTGGCCCAGAGTCACCCAGTGAGTTTCATGGCTGAAGGGGGATTTGAACCTGGGTCTCCCTGGTCCTAATTCAATGTTCTATCTACTATACAACACTGGGAGGTTCTAGAAGATGTTCTGGGGAACTATCCCTTTGGCGTCCAGGGTTCCTTGGCTCTGATTTTGACTACCTTGTTTCACAGGAAAGTGCTGGGAGAAGCCATCCAGAGGTCTGGGCTGTGATGTCATCAATACACAGATGCTACCAAGATGTACCAGTCTTTTGCAACAGCTAACCTCATGTTATAGTTCAACATACTATACAGAAGATATAGTTGAAACCTGAAACCACTGCTTGGAGGCAGTTCTGGGGTGGATAAGGGCAAATAAGCTGAAACAGTCTAGAATAGAAGGGAGTACTGTTGATAGGAGATGCTGCTTTGCTAAACATACATTAGACCTATTTTGGGCAGATTTTCACCCTAGCTGAAAGATTATGTATACTGTCTAAGGGTACTCTTGGACTTGGAATGGTTGCTGGATATAGGGTCATTGTGGTCTGGAGAGCCTTTTACCAACTTTGGCTGGTACACCAATTACAGCTTTTTCTGGACAGTGGGGACCTGGCATCATTTGTCCATGCACTGGTTACATCCAGACTGGAGAGCTGTATGTGGGGCTGCCCTTGAAGACAAAAAGCTTCAAAGGGTGCAGAATGCCACCACCAGATAAATGATGGGGCAGCACAGCTGGACCTTATTACACCTCTCTTGGCTTGCCTGTATTGGTTGGAGATTCATTTCTGGGTTGAATTCAAGATGCTTGTTTTGATTGTTAAAGCCCTAAATTATCTGCTATCTGAAAGACCACCTTATCTGTCTGGCTTCTGAGATTGCATACAGAGGCACTGCTCCAAGGATAGGTTTTTTTCAGTGGTAGCATCCTACCTGTAGAATTATCTTCCTACGGAGATTCATCTGCTTCCCTCCCTAGCTGATTTTGGATTTCAAATACTTTTTAAAAAATCCTACAAGGCTTTGATATTCTTAAAATATCTTGAATATACTTTTGTGACCTTTTAAAGAGGAAAGGTGGAGGAAAAATATCTAAGATAAATAAATGTATCAACATGGTGAGATGGTTGGAATGTTAAACCTAAATCCTTGATGCCCAGGTCCAAATCTCTGCTCAAGTCAAAGTTCTGAATGGTTGATCTTGGAGCCGTAATTATTTCGCAGTTTAGACTGTCATGTGGTTGCTATGAAGATACACTTAGGGAGAGACTTTAAACATCACTCATTGGTAGATGGTCAGAATCAAACAGTGAAGTTGTTCACACGACCTGGTAGGCTAGGCGGCAGGTGGGCAGAGGGAAGGCTGGTTCAACTCACCTTCCCCTCAGACAACTGCTGTAATGTTGCTGGGAGTTCAGACTGCTTTGAGACGATCCATGCTGCATGCCTGCAGCTGGAGCTCTGGAGGCTGCGGTGACACATCAGGGCCTCCAGAGATCCCATAATGCACACACGCGATGCATTGGAGGATTCCCCCAGGAGATGGGCACTCTAGGCACTCATCTCTGTGTCAGTTATCACACAATCCCAGAGCCCAGGATAAGGGCCAGCCAGGCTACAAAGCGGGGCTAGGCAGTGCTGCCCTGCCAGGATTGGGCCCGGTGGTTCTCACAGAGGTTCTCACATAAGAATAGCCCCAGTATGTCTTAAAATGAACCAAACAAAATGAATTTGTTTGTTTATATGCTTCCTTGCCAGTTCTTTTTAAAGAAAATTAACACAACAAATGCTATGATGACACTGACAGCTGCTGATTATACATATATGCAGAAGGCATGTGAGACAATGAGCAATCTAATGCCAAATGGATGTAACAAGATAATGCTTCCTACAAAACTCAAATTGCATAAATGGTAGTACTTTCTTTGGTAAGAACCTGCCAAAGGGAAGATGCTGCAGGTTGACATCCTGACTAATTTATTAAAATTAACAGGACAAGATAGTCGTAAGTAATAGAACAAATTAGACATGACTAACTTATCCCATTAATTTCAACAGGGCTTTTATCAAGGCAGAGATAAGCAGACATTCCATCCTGCTGTTGCTGCTTCTGCTTCCTTGGATGGAGATCCCCAAACTACAGACTTTGTTGCCAAAAGGGGATTGCCTTTAGTGGTGGGGTTGAGGGCTAGGGGCAGTTAACATTTTAAAGGATGTTGTGGTCTGTGTTGAGACTGCCTCTCTTATTAGTTTGGTAAAGCGATGTGTCGTTTGTTTGTTTGTTTGTTTGTTTAATTTCTATACCGCCCTTCTAAAAATGGCTCAGAGCGGTTTACACAGAGAAATAAAAAGAAACAGAAGATCGACACCAGCAACAGTCACTGGAGGTACTGTGCTGGGGGTGGATAGGGCCAGTTACTCTCCCCCTGCTAAATAAACAGAACTACCACGTACAAAGGTGCCTCTTTGCCCAGTTAGCAGGGGTCTAGGCCAGTAGCGGAGCCAGGCCAGAGGCAGCCCATGTCTGGCCACAACGGCGGCCCTGCTCGCCCCACCCCCTATGTCTGACAACAGATGTGGGGATTAAGCCACACACCCCGCGTTTGATGTCAGACCCGGGGGACGTGGTCTGGCTCCCATACTGGGCTACGCAGCCCCATTCAGGAGTTAGATCCAGCCTGGCACTGCGTTCACAGCGCGGCCAGGAGCAACTTTCCCTGCCTTAAAGGCCAGCTGGTTCCGTGCACACCCCTAGTGGCTTTTTGGAAGGCTTAAGCAAAAGTAACTTTGCTTTTCCATTTTAATGTCACTTTCCCACCCTATATTTGAGTGTGTGTGTGTTATTAAAAAATTAAGTCCCTCCTCTCTGTAACCTCTCTTTCTAACCTCTTTAGAACCCAGCAAGTCACTGAAATTCTGGCAAATTTTAGAGGTCAAGCACGTTAAAAATATATATAGTGCGTCTCTGGATACCGGTTCGGCTCAAGGGTTCACTCTTGAGCCAGACCGGGCCCAGTTTGGCTTGAGGTCGCTGGGAGCTGGACTGGGGTTCAAAATCATAGATAGATAGATAGATAGATAGATAGATAGATAGATAGATAGATAGATAGATAGAAACAAACTCACTGAAGGGTCAGGGTTAACTCTGCTGCCTCTGAGGGGTGCTGCCACAGCTGCCTCTAAAGCTTCCCCCTCCCCCTGCTGAACTCCTCCCGGTCTTTACAGGGGCAGTTTGGCCCATTTTTACACCTTTCCCACCCTCTCCTGGCTCGTGGTGACCATTTTGAAGGCCGCCATGCATGAGTATAAGCTATTTGTGTGCCCAGACCTGGGCAGTTAACCTGGACCCCCCCGGTGAGTGGGGAATTTTTTAAAAAAAGATTTCAAATCCCGGATCAACTCGAACTCAAGCTGAACCGGGGGGGGGGTGTTTCAGGGGATGCACAAAATCGAACATGCCCAGTTCAATTCAATTCTGGTCCGGACTCAAACTGAACCGAGCAAACTGGTTTTGTGCACACCCCTACTTCTTTGAGCAACATTTATTCTCTCTCTCTCTCTCTCTCTCTCTCTCTCTCTCTCTCTCTCCAATGCATTATAAAAATATAGATTACTTAAGGTACACATTTCAGAAGTGAGAAAAACCAGAAAATAAACAACATTTGTTCTTCAGTTACTTGCAATAAATTTGTTTTGACAATGAAAAATCCTTTTATAGGAATGCAATATGTTTTAGCTGATGTTAGTAGTGAAATATGGAAATTAAATGTCCTTTTCTTGTGTTAGAGAAAATATTGTTACTAACGCTATCAGTATGTTGTTGAACAATTGAATCTGTAAGCCCAAATTCTGAAGATGAGGCAGAGAAAATATTCTGAACATTAATGCTGGATGATTTCCTTTCATTAGAAGAAACATGCCTTGCTGTTTCATAATAACCAAAGGCCAGTTCACAAGTATACAAATTATTTCACATGAAGCAGTCAGATTATCCTTGGAAATGCAGACTCATGCAGCACATCTTAACATCTCATCATGTATACTCCAGCTTTCCCCAACATAAACATGCAGTGAAGGGAAAAGTTCCATCTGTTGAAATTCTGCTTTTTAAACACACCTGCTTGCATACCTAGAATATTGTCTGTTACAGCCAGGTAAAGATGACAACTGTAATTGTAGGTGTAAATATCAGCAAAAGTTGGGTAGTTTAAATTCTTATGGCTGACATACAGAGCAAGGGTGCACTGGTGGAACGAGAGAGCAGCCTAGCTGAAGTTCCCATGGAAGTGGCAAATTTTGTTGTCCTTCCCTTCCCCAGGAAGCCCTGTGTGCGCCACACAAAAATATGTCCCTGAGGGCTGTGCAGCCCTCAGGGACATATTTCCAGATAGCAGAAACCTGAAAACCTTCCCCTTCACCAGTGCTTCCTGTCAACAACTGTTGCTTCCATGCTGGATGGTGCAGTTAGGACATCCTGTTAGGCTGCTTTCTAGTTGTACCAATGCATCCTTGCTCTGTATGTCAGCTTTATTTATTTTGAAATACATTTCATACATGTGCACCCTTTCTCATGTACAATCCAAATATTTTCCTCCCACGTGACTGTTCATGACCCAGTAAGGATTCTAGATTCTGTTTTCATCCCCAGAACAATCTAAAGTAAGCAGGGAATAACACTCTTGAACCTTTAAAGTTGTATCAAAGACAAATGCCTTGTTCAGGTATCATATAAAGTGAGTACAGTGTCCCTAGAGTGTTATTGAAAGCCTCTTCATGCAGATGTACTCTGAACCCGCCTCTGCTCTCCATATTTGCAGCACTTGTCTGAAGAGATAAATGCTGTATATGAGGAAACATATGCCCCATTATTAGAACACTAGCATGCCTCAAAGTTCCACTTCATGGAGAGGATCTCTCCGTAGAGTGTTGGACTAGGAATGGGAAGGCCCGAGTTCAAATCCCAGTTCAACCATGACACTCACTGGATGACTCTGGACCAGTCATGTATCTCTCAGCCTAACCTACCTCACAGGGTTGTTGTGAGGATAAAAATAACCACGTACATTGAGCTCCTCAGAGAAAGAGGGGGATATACATGTAATAAATAAATAAAATTACTACTACTACTACCACTACTACAGTGACGACAAATATTTATCTACAATTTTTCAACAAAATCACTGTACAAGAAAAATAAATGCATCTATAAACGATGTTTCCCTTTCCCCAAAGGGCTCACAGACTTTTAAAAATGCTTTAAGACAAATGCTGTATACATGGGTGGGGGGGCTTCTAGGCACATCAGCCCGGGGTCAAGGCTTCCAGGTGTGCTCTCAAGGACACTGAGTGTAAGTAAAGCACTCTCCTTTGTATAACACCTGAACAGGACTGAAATTGAAGACCTCCAAAAGCAGGAGGAAATATCTGGGAACGAAGTACCATGATCTGCAGAGAGAACATAAAATGAATAAACTTTCCCATACAGGTGGCAAACACAGAGGTCACCAAGATTAATTAAAACTGCATAGTAAGACAGTTATATAAAAACTTCAAAATACAGATGCCTCAGAACAACCAGAGCTTCTATGTCTAGCAAGATGAGGAACCCCAGGTACAAACAGATGCTGCTCATTAGGGCTGGCAAAATAGGTTGTCACCTAAGGGTGAACATAGGAACAGAGGCAGCTGCCATATACTGAGTCAGACCATAGATCCATCTAGCTCAGTGTTGTCTTCACAGACTGGCAGCAGCTTCTCCAAGGTCGCAGGCAGGAATTTCTCAGCCCTATCTTGGAGATGCTAGGGAGGTAACTTGGAACCTAGATGTTCTTCCCAGAGTAGCTCCATCTCCTGAGGGGAATATATTACAGTGCTCACACATCAAGTCTCCCATACATATGCAACCAGGGTGTACCCTGTAAGGGGACAAGTCATGCTTGCTACCACAAGATCAGTTCTCCTCCTGTGGGAGAGGGAGAGGGGAGGGGTCAACTTTGGAAGCTATGCACTTTCCCAAAAGTGTTCGCATGTTCCAGAAGGAGTGGGTCATTCATATTACGTAGGAACATAGGAAGCTGCCTTATACTGACAGACCATTGGTCCATCTAGCTTAGTATTTTCAACACTGACTGGCAGCGGCTCTCCAAGGATTCAGGAAGAAGTCTTCTTTCCCAGTCCTACCATGAACCTGGGACCTTCTGCATGAAAAGCAGATGCTCTACCACAGAGCTATGGCTCAATCCCTTATTGCTGCCACCCCACTGCACACCCGCCCCAGTCCCTTATTGCAGGTGACGATGAATGCAGAATCCTCTTGACTTTACAGAAAATGATGTGTCACTGTGGTTGGTGGCCAGGGCTGTCCCTAGGAGGGTGTGGGGCTAGGGGAAAGTGGCATTCCTCCTCAGTCACACTCCTCCTTTACTGCCGCTCCCTGCTGCCCAGCTGAGTATCCAGTAGTGCAGCGCTAAAGAGTTGGATTGTCTCCATCCTCACTCCAGTGAGGAGAGCGGCGGCCAAACTTCCCAGCAGCACATGAGTGGGATACTAAATTTATTATTTATTTATTTATTTATTTATTTATTAAATTTCTCATATATACCACCTCCTCCAAAGACTCTAGGTGGTGAAAAACAATACTACTACTACTACTAATAATAATAATAATAATAATAGAAACACCAAACAAAGAAGAAACAGTGCAATTCTGGGGAAAATTAAGGGATAATCCAATAGATTATAATAAAAAAGCAGACTGGGTGAAAGAGGTCAAAAAATGTAACCAACAAATGCAAGATCTAATAATAACACCAGAATTAATAAGTGAAAGAGCAAAGAAAATTAAAAATTGGACTGCTCCAGGCGACGATGAACTGCATGGCTTTTGGCTTAAACACCTAACAAGCCTTCATAAACAACTATCAAAACAGTTCAATCACATTTTGCAAGGAGGTGATATTGAACAATGGCTAACAACTGGGAAAACTCATCTCATCATGAAAGACCCAGCAGAAGGTGCAGTTCCAAGTAATTATAGACCGATAACCTGCCTGCCAACCATGTTCAAATTACTAACTGGAAAAATAGCAGATGAAGTGATGCAACACTTATTAACTAACAAACAGCTTCCAGTTGAACAGAAAGGAAATTGCCTGAACACCAGAGGCACAAAAGACCAACTGCTGATTGACAAAATGATTTTAGAAAATTGCAAGAGAAGAAAAACCAATCTAAGTGTTGCATGGATTGACCACAAGAAAGCCTTCGATTCATTGCCTCACACATGGATACTAAACTGTTTAGAAACAACTGGTGTCAGCAAAAACATTCAGATATTTATTTAAAAAGCAATGAGCATGTGGAGTACACAGTTAACAATCAATGGTGAGACACTTGGACAGGTTAGCATCAGAAGAGACATTTTCCAAGGGGACTCACTATCCCCTCTGTTGTTTGTAATCGCCATGACTCCACTTTCACAAATATTAAACAAAACAGGCCTCGGATACCAAACATCTAAAACATCCAGTAAAATCAACCATCTGCTGTACATGGATGATCTGAAGTTGTATGGAAAGTCCCAGTCAGAAATCGAATCACTGCTAAACACTGTCCATATATTCAGTAGCGATATAGCAATGGAGTTTGGACTAGACAAGTGTGCTGCATTAATAATGAAAAGAGGGAAAATAAGAAAAACAGAAGGAATAGAACTGCGCAATGGAAGCAACACCAAGAACCTGGAAGAGAAAGAACATTACAAATACTTGGGCATTCTCCAGGCTGATAACATTGCACATGCTGAAGTTAAAAGAAAAATTGGAAGTGAATACATCAGGAGAGTTACAAAAAACCTAAAGTCCAAACTCAATGGCGGGAACACCATACACACCATAAACACCTGGGCTATACCTGTTATCAGAAACACTGCAGGAATAATAGACTGGACCCAGGCAGAGCTAGAGACGCTGGATTGTAAGACCAGGAAAAGAATGACTATCAATCATGCTCTGCACCCCTGCAGTGATGTAGATAGGCTATACCTCCCTTGTAGCTCAGGTGGAAGAGGAATGCTGCAAGTCCATCAAACAGCAGAGGAGGAGAAAAGAGGCCTGGAAAAATATATAAAGGACAGTGAAGAAGATGAACTTCAGATGGTCAATAACACGAAATTATTCAAATACCAATGAAACAAAGCAGGCCTACAAGAAAGAACAAGTCAAGAACCGAGCAGAAAATTGGAAAAATAAGCCCCTGCATGGTCAATATTTGCACAATATAAGTGGAAAATCAGACATCACCAAGACCTGGTAATGGCTTAAGAATGGCAACTTGAAGAAAGAAACAGAGGGTTTAATACTGGCTGCACAAGAACAGGCACTAAGAACAAATGCAATAAGAGCAAAAGTCCACAACAAATCCACAACAAACAGCAGGTGCTGCCTTTGTAAAGAAGCAGATGAAACCATGGACCACCTAATCAGCTGTTGTAAAAAGATCGCACAGACTGACTACAAACAAAGGCGTGACAAGGTAGCAGGGATGATACACAGGAACATCTGCAAAAAATACAAGCTACCTATAGCCAAAAATTGGTGGGACCACACAATTGAAAAAGTTGTTGAAAATGAAGATGCAAAAATATTATGGGACTTCCGACTACAAACAGACAAATATCTGCCACACAAAACACCAGATATAACTGTAGTCGAGAAGAAAGAGGAACAAGTTAAAATAATTGACATAGCAATACCAGGGGATAGCAGGATAGAAGAAAAAGAAATAGAAAAAAATCACAATATGCAAAGATCTACAACTTGAAATTGAAAGGCTGTGGCAGAAGAAGACCAAAACAATCCCAGTGGTAATTGGCACCCTTGTGCAGTTCCAAAAGACCTTGAAGAGCACCTAACACCATAGGGGCCACAGAAATCACCATCAGCCAATTACAAAAAGCAGCTTTACTGGGAACAGCGATGATATCTGCGACGATATCTATAACAACAGCAACATTGATAATAAAATTCAGCCATCCCAGGTCCTTGGGAAGGACTCGATGTCTGGATAAAACAAACCAGTCAATAACACCTGTTTGACTGTGTAAACAAGAAATAATAATGGGCAAATGCCTGGTGAAACAGATGGGTGCCACAGAGAGGGCCCTCCTACAGGCCCAAGAAACACGCACTACACTAGGTCCTAGGACGCTAAGGAGGGCCAAATGAGAAGACCTCACGGGTTGAGATACAACTGGCCAAGAGAGGTGATCCCAGAGATAGATAGATGCTAAGTCCATAAGGATTTTGTAGGTGAGAACCAGCACTTTGAATTGGACCCAGAAGTGAACAGGCAACCAGTGCAGCGACCATAAAAGAGGTGTGACACTATCAAATCTATGGCCACCCATGAGAAGGTGGGCCACTGGATCCTGGACTAGTTGAAGCTTCTGAATCTTTTTCAAAAGCTAAATGAGAGGTATACCTGTGCTCTGATGCCTAATCAGGGCCCAACCATGGGGCCTGGAAGAGTATGGGGATGAGGTTGATCGCCCTGCCCGCCCCATCCAAAGGACATGTCTGGTGGTGACAGGAAGAGCATTGCTTTTTCCAGAAGCCAGCTCCTTCTAGCCTCCATTTCCACTCGGCTTCACTGGGGAATGACAAGATGTTGTGACAATGAATCATTCCCAATGCATTCTGCGAAAAATATGGTAGATCCCTAAAGCCCCTATTGGGGAGAGGTGCACTTTTTATTTCTGGAATGCACCAGAAATGATGCATCCTCATGACACTGCATCATTCTCCAGGATAGTCAGAGAGGGAGAAAAATCATCAAAAGTTACCAGGAAATGCAGACACCCCACCCAAAGGGAAAGCTTTTTCAGTAATTTCCAGAAAATAGCACTGCTATTGCAAGCTGCAATAAAAGTAACTCATACCTGGCCCACACAACAAAAGGTTTGGGAAAATTTATGGCCCCCATGAGCTTTTATCAAGCATAGAGCCCCTGGTGGCACAGTGGTAAAACTGCCGCCCTGTAACCAGAAGGTTGCAAGTTCAATCCTGACCAGGGGCTCAAGGTTGACTCAGCCTTCCATCCTTCCGAGGTCGGTAAAATGAGTACCCAGAATGTTGGGGGCACTATGCTAAATCATTGTAAACCGCTTAGAGAGCTCTGGCTATAAAGCGGTATATAAATGTAAGTGCTATTGCTATTGCTAAGTGCTATATTCATTCTCTCTCTCTCTCTCTCTCTCTCACACACACACACACACCACATTTTTGCTGTCTGTGAAAGGGGTAGGGGGCAGGGAAGGATTGCAAGGGGTGGAAAGAGATTTTGGGCCCACAATACAGTGTACATATACCAAGGGTGTAGGAAGGCTCATGGTGGCCCCTCCCACCACCTGCCTTCATGGTAGCCCCAGCACCAGCTGTGAAGAAGCATGGCAGAAGCATGTCAATACAAGGGGCATGGCTGGCATTGGCCCTATTTGGGTGTCGGGCTGCCCTGGTGAAAGGGTGTCCTGGACAGGAAGAATGGGTACTCTGGCATCCCCCAGATCCCATGGCCTAGGGATATTTGTCCCCTCTTTTTCCATGGTAGCAACTGATGCAGAAATTCTTGGAATTCTGGGTTCATTTAATGAGCAGAGGCCATCACCGTCCATCAGGTTCAAGCTTTTATTGATCATGACATGCCAGGTGTCTCTCTTTCAAGAAGTGAGCATGCCCTCAGGCTTTTGGCAAGAGTCTTTTATACTGTACTCTTATACAAGAGTCTTTTATACTTTATACATACAGGTTATAGCATTGGGTACAGAGGCTATCAGAGGCCAAGGTTTCATGGTATACACACCAATCATACTAGTACAAGCAGAATAAAACTTAGCTATTGGTAGATAAGGTGAACCAATTACAAGACAGAAACCACCAATCAGCTTTAGCTGAGCTTATCTCTGGTCAGGCAGAGCAAGACATGGTCAATCGGTGCTTATCTCTTATCAGGTGGGGCAGAGTATTGTTTCCAGGAAAAGGGGCCCTGTAACAGCAGGGTACAGAAACCTGTGACCTTTAGAGCATATGTAGGTAACAGAACTAGGTGAAAGAGGATAGTGGAATTTTCCTTCATCACTACACCACTGATATATACAGTCCCTACTCTGATAGTGACTTTGATCACAAGCACATATCGTTCACAAACCACTAGGATCAAAGAGCTGTTTGGGAGGAGGGTAGATTTGTTCTAACTGTTCCCCCACCCACCACCTACCAAACAACTGATCAATTTTACCACCGTTTTCTGAAGGAGCCACATGGGAACTGATCTAAGCTAGGAACACAATTAGGTCAGGGCCAAAGTATTCCTTAGCAGGCCCACTCTCTGAGTGATTAAATTGCCTGCACATGCAATTCATCTTGCTCTCTGAATCCTGCGATTTAACATCTACACTCTCTAGGCATGTTAATCTTCTATTTGTATGAGCCAGGCATTTGGGGCTTGACATACTCTAAATTGTATCAGGGAGTGTATACATATAATGTTTAACTTAAATTCTTGCATATATACATTCTCTGACCTTTAGAATATGGCTGTCTTGCTGCTCAAATTGACTGAAGTTGGTAGCAATTTCTGCACTAACCGAATATGTTATTTAACATTCTGGTCTCAGTGCTGTACTGTAATATCTATTTCTGTCTCAAATCTTGCAATTCAAATATCAATTTCAAAATATATATTCCACCTTTGGCAGGAATAAGCCAAAAGGGCTTTTTCTCATGACCATAAAAGATGGTTAGGAGAGAGCCAACCCAGCTTTTTTTGGTCATCTGGGCCCACAGAACTCCATCACACCCAACCCATTTGGACATGGGTAATCTGGCTTTGTTACCCAGGTCCAAACGGATGTAGCAGAAAACAGCTCCTCTCCTACCGCTGAGTTGGTCGTCTGCATGTGCGATCAGCAATAACTACAGCTCCTATCTGCCAGTGGGCATCTTTATCAAAGAGTGGAAGTGCTGCAGTTCTGAGGGCTGTCTCTCTGCTACATGTGCAGTGCATTGTGGGATACTGGATAGGGTTGCCAACTGTTCCTCATTATGCAGGATGTCCCCTCTCTGGGTTCTCGACATGCAGTGACTGCCTGACATGCAGAAAGTTAGCAGATGACACTTTCTCAGGAAAGGAGATCATGTGACGGGGGAATCTTCACCTGCTTAGTTTCAATTTGTCAAGTAGCTCTTTGATGTTTTCTGAGTTGAAAAAAAGTTGGCAGTCCCTCATGGTTCAGTTAAGCTGTAAGATCATTCTCATGACCATTACTGGGGCAAAGCGGGTGGGCAGGGTTGAACTCACCTCCCCACCCCCAGATGATTGGTTGTCCTCTGTGTGGCATGCGGCTCATGCGTCCACATAATCCCTGCTAACTTGGCAAAGAGACACCTTCTAACATGATGATTCTCTTTATTTAGCAGAGGGAGAGTAACTGGCCCTATCCACCCCCAGCACAGCATCCCTCCAGTGATTGTTGCTGGTGTCTGTCTAATGTTTCTTTTTAGATTGTGAGCCCTTTGGGGACAGGGATCCATCTCATTAATTTGTGGAAAGGCATTATAGAAAGCAAATAGATAGATAGATAGATAGATAGATAGATAGATAGATAGATAGATAGATAGATAGATATTCCACACTGTTGTGAGCAGCGTGGATCTCTGAGGGACAGGAAAATGAAGCCCGGCTTCCAGGTATCCCTAAATGCACTGCACAAGGAGTGTGGTATATTGAGGGATTTCCCAAGCCAGGCACTCTAGGCACCCAGCTCTGTGTCTGCTTGGGCTGCATGCAGCCCAAGCATACACACAACCCTGTACCTGGGCAAAAGTGTGTGCTCGTGCCCTTTTAAGCAGCTAAAAGGGCAGGTAAAAATCCCGGGCTACCCAGGAAGGCAGTGCTGGGATCCACCTCAATCTGGCTCTTTTCATGATTAGCTCTACCCAGGGAGGAATGCCCAAGCCTGGGTAGGGCTGCTCATGAGAACAGCCTCTGTGTCTTCTTCAAAACGTGACTCTTAATTTGTTCCCATTTCTATCCTGCCCTTCCTCTAAGAAGCTCCGGGCTAGCAAAATGAGTCTGTGGTTCTTCTCCACTACCCTTTTTTTATTCATACAACGACCCTATGAGGTAGCTTAGGCTGAGATGCAATGATGGGTCCAAAGTCAACCAGTATGCATCATGATTGGAATGGAGAAGAATTTGAACACAGGCCTCCCCAGTTCAACAATTGAATCTCTGTTATCACAGTGGTCCTTTCCACACTAGGGCTGTGTGAAGCTTCAGGGACCTATTTGGGTTCAGCCCCCCTTCAAGCACCTTTGGCCCAAAGCAAAGCACCATCTGGTAGGGACCAGAGTGGGATCAAAGTGAAGCACACTGGTCCAAACCCTCCAGCATCCTGAAGCTTCACGTTGCCCCCTCCCCCAAATTATTTACTGGGATCAGCAGAGGAAAGAGACAAATCCCAATCCTCAATTATTCTTCATCACGAGGGAGCAAATGGCCACCTTCCACGGCTTAACTATTAAAAGGACTATTTTTCTTTTCCCATGGAGTCTAGGGAACATCAGGGTCATCCTGGGATATGTAGTCTTTCCTGAGGCTGCAGCAAAGTCAAGCCTTGCAAGAAGGCTGCTTGCTGCATCTCATCCAGAAGTGAAGAAGTAGAATTAGGCTTGCCTCCTATCCCCTACTGGTCCTTGCAAGTAGTATTAGGGGTGGGAGTTGGCAGGCCCAAGTAAAGCTTTGAGGGGATGAAGGATTACACTCAAAGCAAAGCAGGACCCCACAAAGTTGGATCAAGACATATAGGGGGGTCCCTCATAGGGACCAAGTCAGGACCCCTCATAGGGGGCCAAGTTAAATAGGGGATCCTTCAGAAGCTCCAACAAATGGCTGCTAGGAGTGTGCACGGTTTTGGTCCGGCACAATAGAAAAGACCGCCGGACCGGTCCGGTGGTCCGGCACGGGGGGGGGAATGTTTCTTTAAGTGGGGGTGGCGGTAGTACTTACGCCCCCCCGCCACCACTCTTCCCCCTCCGGTGCTCGTCCTTTGTAAAATCTTCTTGGGGCGGCAGAGTTCTTCCCTGCCGCCCCTGCCCCCATCGTTGTTTTAAAGGCTTTAATGAGGCGAGCGCTAGCGATGCGCATGCTCCCTCCTTGGCACACGCGCTCATCTCTGATGCTGCCGTGCGCGCGCCGCATACGTCACGGCGCGTGCGCGGTAGCGTCAGAGATGAGCACACGCGCTGAGGAGGGCACATGCACGCCGCTAGCGCTCCTCTCGTTAAAGCCTTTACAAACAACGACGGGGGCAGGTGCGGCAGGGAAGAACTCTGCCGCCCCAAGAAGATTTTACAAAGGACGAGCGCCGGAGGGGGAAGAGCGGCGGGGGGGGGGAGTACTACCACCCCCCCACTTAAAGAAAGAGTCCCCCCCGTGCCGGACCGGGGGCCCACCGGACCATGCACACCCCTAATGGCTGCTTCACACAAACCTATTAAATACCTCGTGGAGAAATGTAGCCTTGATTATAGCCAAGGAGTTTTTCCTGCAATCCTGAATAAATGGTCATAAAAGCATTCTTTACAATGTGCTAATGCCTAAAAGCTTTGCAGCCTGACATTCTCTTTCATTTTGCTAGCCCTGGTAGTGGTGCATCTGATGGCGCAAAAGCTGATTGTGCTCTCTAAGAGAAATGAGCGATAATAACAAAATGCCATCTTGCTTTCGCAGGGCCAATACATTTCATTGAAAGGAATAAGGGATATAGCTGCTGTCAGAAAGAATAAAAATCTACTCTCCTTGGATGCATGCAGGAGGATATATGTTATCAGAGAGGAAATCAGCACCTTGTCAATGGCTGATGATGGCGCCCAGCCTACTGTACATTTTTATTTGCAAGCAATCACATCTGATCAAGGATTTCCCCCCCTCCTAACTGATTAAAGTCTTCCTGTTTGCTTTTCTGTAGGATGTGGCAGCGAGAAGATTGATTCAGTGATATGCAAGGCATTTTTTTTGTCTCCTGCTGCAGATCAAAGGGCCACCCACACATTTCTTGTTAAGTGCTTTTGGAGGGGGGAAGATATGGCAATGCTGAATAGGGGGACCTGATGCAAAAGATGGCCATCCTTTTACTAGTCCCTTTACAAGTGCAAAAAGAGGGAATGTAGTGGGGGGCAGATTTTCTCAACAGCAAGGGTGATTGTCTGGTTATGAATATGCAGCACTGAAAGATTGCTGGGTTTTTCTTCTTCTCCCTACCCTAGTTTGAGAGCTGTGTGCACTACCATTTTCTCCTCATGTGTGAGTTAAAAAGAATGTTGGAGGCACTGCCCCGATCTTGTGCTAAGTGGCAGCTGAACCGAAGGGTAGGGATGTGCATGGACAAGGCTCGCCCGGTTCAGTTCGGGTCGGGACCAGACTCGAACCTGACCGGGCCAGTTTGGTCCGGCACCCCCTCGAACCCGCCCGCCAGTTTGTTTTGGTTGGGGAGGGGGGGTTCGGAGACTTTTTAAATGAAATTTTTTTCGAGGGTATATTTACACCCTTCGGGGGAGTTCCTTGAGGCAGCAGTGGGGATCCGTGAAGGTTTCCCTCCCCCTGCCGGCCTCAATGCAGCCTGAACCAGCCCGTTTGGCTGGCTCTTCAGTCCGTTCAGGCCTTCCCCCTGGCACGGCAGCAATTTTGGGCACTATCGGGCCTGCGTAATTGGCTTCTGAGTGGCCTGGGTCATGCTAGGCTTCTCAGAGACCAATTGTGCAGGCACGGTGGCATCCAAAATGGCCACCACACTGAGGGGGAAGGCCCAAACGGGCCGAAGAGCTGGCTGAATGGGCCAGTTTGGGCTGCATTGAGGCTGGCAGGGGGAGGGGGAACCTCCACAGACCACCACCCGTCACCTCAAGGAACTCCCCTGAAGGGAGTAATGGTACCAAAAAAATTCCGTTTTTTTTAAAAAAAGGTTTGTGAACCCCGAACAGTTGAGGGGTGTTCAGTCTGGGTCAGACCCAACAGGGGGTGGTTTGGTTAGACCCTGGACCACCAAACCGAAATGGCTCAACGTTGAACCTGTTCAACGTTGAACCGGTTTGCACATCCCTACCGAAGGGCTCTCTCCTCCTGTCCAGCAGCTGTACCCAGAGTCCTCCAACCCAGCTGCTGCTTAATACAAATACAATGGATATTTATAGACCGTTTTCCAAGAAAAGTTCACAAAGTGGTTTACATAGATATAAATTTTAAAAATGGTTCCCTGTCCCCAATAGGGACAGTCTAAGAAAAAAGTTTAAGATAGACACCATCACCAGGAACAGCCATTGGAGGGATGCTGTACTGGGGATGGATAGGGTCAGTTGTTCTCCCGCTGCTCTACAAAGAGAATCGCCACTTTTTAAAAGGCGCCTCTTTGCTCAGTTAGCAGGGGAGTGCATGATAACAGATGGCGCCTCCAACCTTGTTTTTAAAACACACAGCTCATGAACTAGGGTAGGAGTTGTGTGTGCCATCTCCTACCCTATTCATAATTGTGAGAACAGCCCTTGTTTCTCACAGGGAATTGGTATAGCAACCCATAGAACAGGGCTGTGAGGGGAGGGCCATGGCTTAATTCTAGAACACATGTGCAAGGTCTCATGCTCAGCTCCTGGCATCTTCTGTTAAAAAGTGCTGGGAAACCCATCTGCCTGAGACTTCGGAGAGTTGCTACCAGTCAGAGCAGGTTACATGGATCAATGGTGTGTCTTGGTATTAGACAGCTTCTTATGTTCATAATCTCACTTTAGGGGTCACACATTGATTGCCTCATGTGGGCTACACCTCTCTGTTAATCATGAAAAAACAGGATGTGCCCTATTTTTAAGAAGTGTTTCATTCTTGTCCTCTTATCTGCTAACCCTTTCTTCTCCCCATAAAGCAGCTGCAGTTGCTCACCTCAAGTATCTCTGCACCCCCAACTCTGTTACCCTTTCCTCTCTCCTTCCAATTCCATACTTCTCTCTTTCTCAAGGTCATTAGCATATTCTCTCTCTCTCCCCCCCCCACCTCCCTCCCCCTCCCCCTCCCTCCTCCATGGGATAGTTCTTCTTTTACCCTAGTTCTTCACCCATAATCTCTCTACAGACCAACTTTCAATTGTTCCCATCCTTTCCCCTCCTTGTTGCCAATATTCCCCCATTCCTCTTTCTCTCTGCACCATCTTATAGCAATGATTGCTTTATCTTCTCTCTTTCCGAGCTCAAATGACCCCCGATCTTAGTAATCCCCTTTCTCTTCCTTCAGCCTCTTTTGGGGGTGTGTGTGTTTGCATGTGCTTGTCTACAACCCTTCTCTACTCCTCCAGCTCTATGACAGACATTCAGAGCTGCAGACCCTTCCACGGAGGGCTGGGTTTGCACCCTAAACAACAGATGTTTGGAACTACTCGAAGGAGCCACGTGAATGATCATGGAGGGAGCTGCAGCTAGCCTGGAGGCCTTGTGTCATGCAGGCCTGCCACCAAATGATGGTTGTCCCTGAGTATCGTTCTTAACAGTTATAGTAAATAATACCATGCTAACGTGCCAAACGAATTCAGTGCTTATGAAATTATTGTTGTTTTAGAGTCTTGAATGAAGCTTACACCCTCAGAGCGCTCCTTCCCTACATAAATATAAGCCATTTATGTAAATACAGGAGACGTATGACAACTAATAGGACTATTGGGCCCAATTTAGCAATGACGGCAGCCCCCTGGTGCTTTATTCCCAAACAGGGAATAATTCCCGAGTCCAACATTGCCTCTGCTTTGTGAGTCAGTAGCAGGCATTAGACTTGCAGAGAGAGATTTACTGCCCTCAGGTGTCCACGCAGGGATTTATTAGATTAGAAGCGATAACTTCCATTTTGTCAGCCTGAGGCAAAAAAAAATTCCCCTTAGAAAGCCTGTCTATTTTATTTGCTCTGTCATACAAGGCTGCTTTTGCTTTTCCTCCAGGCTTCTAAAGCTTTCCAACTTTATTTTCAAATGGGTGGCACAAAAGAACATAATTAAGGGTTGTGGGCATGGGAAGTTGCTACTCTGTTCTTTGAAATAGATCTGAATGCAAACATGAGTTTCCCCTTCAAATTGGATCAAAGCAGGGTGAGGGCAAATTAACAATGGCCAGCAGGAATTTGCGAGCGAGCAGAGGGAGAGAAAAGGAGGAGGCCTTGTTTGGTCCCTGGGATAAAGTTATGAGCCTTGCTATAAACAGACAGGCTAGGCATCCAGAGCTATGGAGTGAGGGTTCCGTGGGAGCTGCATCCTCACAGTCAGAGGCATCCCTGATGCCACTGTGCCCATATGTGTGCGGAGGGCAATTCTGGGCAATCTTTTCTGCCTTTGGAAGCATGGGGGCCTGGAGGTGGGGCAAGGGGGCAGTTGACCCCCTAGACTGAACCAGTTCCACTGAATTCAATGGGCTCACTCTCAGAGAAGTAGACAGAGGATTGCAGCCTTTGCCCGATGCCTCGGAAAACGTTCTGCATATGCCTGTGTTTGGAAGTGCCCTGTGCCTTCCAAAATTATGCCCCTGAAGGTTGCATAACCTTCTGAAATGATGCCCCTAAGAGCTGTATGGCAAGTTTTGGAAGGCACAGTGAAGGCAAGGAAGATCACCCAAAATTACTCCCCTTGTGTGCATGGACACAGTCGCCATGGAGAAGCCTACAGCTGCATTAAGAGCAGTTTCCTGCTGTAAGGATGCAGCTCCCATTGTCTCCTCGTTCCATTCCTTGAGATGTCAGCCAATGTATTACCAGTCATCAGGCTAAATAAATAAATAAATAAATAAATAAATAAATAAAAATAAATAAATAAATAAATAATCAGGCTGATGGGACTGTCACACTGGTGGTGACTGATACCTATGATGAACAAATCAGGAACCAGCCTGGGGAAATGTATGCACCCTCTCTCCCTTGAGGAAATTTGGTTTCCCCAACAATGTAAGAGGTAGGAAGTTGGTCTTGCAGTAGTGAGCATGAATTGTCTCCTTTGCTAAGCAGGGGTTGGCTTGGTTTTTATTTGAATGAGTGACTACATGTGAGTACTGTAAGATGTTCCCTTTAGGGGATGAGACTGTAGCTCAGTAGTAAAACACCTGCTTTATGTGCAGAAGGTCTAAAGTTTCATCTCCCTACCTGGCATCTCCAGGTAGGGAGATGAAACTTTGCCTGAAGCTTTAGAGAGCTGCTGCCAGTCAGTGTAGACAGTACTGAGGTAGATGGACCAATTGTCTGACTTGGTATAAAGCAGTTTCCTGTGTTCCTATGCGAGTAAGCATTTCATTGTCACTTAATTTGGTTAACCTCACCCAGACTTTTCTTTACCCAGGATCTGAAGCACTATTCAGGTGGGTTTGTAACTGTGTGAAGCAGGGTTTCTCAAACCTGGGTCTCCAGATGTTGCTGGTCTTCAGCTACCATAATCCCACAATGGCCTTTATAATGCAATTTTTTTCAGGCAATTCAATTTCTTAAGCAACTTCCATGGAAATCCAACACGGAGAGAAAGCCAATGAACAGAAAGAATATTGCTTGCTTGTTTCTTCATCATTCTATGAAAGGCTGGGCTTCTTGTCTGTAAAAGTACCCAAGAAGACTACCAAAGTTTGTCAGAAGGCATAATTTCCTATGGTTTTACAATGGGAGAATCTCCCGTTTCCTCAGAAATTAATGGATTTTTCTGTGTTTTTCTACTTTTCTGGCAGTGTTGGTAAGGTCTGGAACCTACCTACTAAACAACATGTTTCTATCTTGTAATGGTTAGAGTGCTGGACTAGGACCAGGAAGACCCGAGTTCAAATCTCCATTCAGCCATGATACTTGCTGGGTAACTCTGGGCCAGTCATTTCTCTCTCAGCCTAACCTATTTCACAGGGTTGTTGTGAGGAGAAACCTAAGTATGTAGTACACTGCTCTGGGCTCCTTAGAGGAAGAGCAGGATATAAATGTTAATGATGATGATGATGGTTTTGTCTGGGAATTGCATGTCAGTGAGTGAGTGAGGCCCAAGCAGTTCTCTCTATAAAGTTGAAAGAGCAGAATTTTTTATTTTGCTGAAAGAATTTTTTAAATCACTTTTTATTTTTATTTTGTTTTTTTAGTTGTTTATCCTGCCTGAATAATATTCATTTAAAAAAATGTTGTTGTCATCTTGAATCTCCTCACCAGTACAGATAGCATTGTCAAATCAATCTTTTATTTCCCAAGATAGATAGATAGCTAGATAGATAGATAGATAGATAGATGAACATAGGAAGCTGCCGTATACTGAGTCAGATAGATAGATAAGTTACTTGGTTCAAACAATCAAACAGCAAGAAATTATCTTTTTCAAAATGGTGATTGGCCAAAGAAACACAGCCTTCAGTTATGCCCTCAAAAAAGAGACGCAACTTTCTTGCAGAAGCAAAATGAAATCATGATTCATTTTCTATAAGCATCACAGTGGCTTTCAAGGTGGTGCTTTGAGCTCAGGTAGTTAGTTATGCCTGCTTTGAACTCAGTCATTACAACAACAACAACAACAACAACAAAAAGAGAGAGAAGGAATTAAAATCATAGGAACATAGGACGCTGCCATTTACTGAGTCAGATCAATGGTCCATCTAGCTCAGTATTGTCTATACAGATCGGCAGCGGCTTCTCCAAGGTTGCAGGCAGGAATCTCTCTCAGCTCTATCTTGGAGAGGCCAGAGTGGGAACTTGAATCCTTTTGCTCTTCCCAGAGCGGTTCCATCCCCTGAGGGGAATATCTTACAGCACTCACACTTCTAGTTTCCCATTCAAATGCAACCAGGGTGGACCCTGCTTAGCTAAGGGGACAAGGCATGCTTCCTACCACAAGACAAGCTCTCCTCCCTAAGTGCTCCAAATCCCTCAGTGCTTTGGTATGCCTCTTTGACAGCTGCTGGGAGTGTGAATGTATAACAATTCGCTCATGGTTTGTACAAGGAAGTGCATAAAACTTGGATAATTAATACAGATGTTTTCAACAGAGAGCAAATTTTGAATTTTTGAATTTCAGGTTATCTTTCACTTCCTCCTTTCAAAATATTAAAAAGTTTGGTAACTGTTGTATCCTGCCTAGTCATCTTTTGTGGTTTGTTGTTTAGAGGTTTGTCCCAGTAGAGATCCTGTAGAGAGTGGGGGTGGGAGTGGAGTCAGAAAGAAAAGGGAGGGAAAGGAGAAGGAGAAAACGAAGTGGTTTCTGAATAAAGAGTGAAATCTACATAAGATTCTTTTGTGAGAAACAATTATCAGTCAGTAACATGTCAATTTAATGGATGGCATTTTATTTTATTTAATTTTTAATTTTTAATTTTTTTAAAAAAAAAATATTTTTTTTTTAAAAAAAATTACATTTATATCCCGCTCTTCCTCCAAGTTGCCCAGAGCAGTGTAGGTGATTAATCTACTGGAAATAGTGCCTGACAAAGAGTTTCAGGCCCAAATGTTTCTGCCCACAGACCGAAAGAGATGAAGGGTGATTTTTGGCAGCCCTGCCTTCCTTCTGCAGCCACCTCTGCTTCTCAAAATATGCCGCTGAGAAGAGACATGTTTTGGGGAGGCACAGGAGGTGACTGCAGAAGGAAGGGGAGGACTGGAAATTGAATGTGTGGAAATACACAATTATTCAGTATGTTGGACCCTGACTTCCATTCTTACTATGAGCTGCTCATCAATGAGGAAGGTGTGTACACTATTTCCACCCCAGTCAACAGCCTGTCCACACAACTTGTGGAGGCGGCAGCCACTCTGTGCCTACTAAGCTATACATCAGTGCAGTTGCGACTTACTCCCATTGGGAATGATGAGAGCAGGTTGCAAATGGGGAGTAGAGCTCATCTTGTCCCCTTTGCTAAGCAGGGTCTGGCCTAGTTTGCATTTGAATGCATGTGAGCACTGTAAGATATTCCCCTCAGGGGATGGAGCGTTCTTGGAAGAGCAGAAGGTTCCCAGTTCCCTCCCTGGCATCTCCAAGATAGGACTGAGAGAGACTCCTGCCTGCAACCTTGGAGGAGCCACTGCCGGTCTGTGTAGCCAATACTGAGCTAGATAGACCAATGGTCTGACTCAGTATATGGCAGCTTCCTATGTTCCTAACTGTGCTAACATAGCTTAGCAGGCACAGAGCAGTCCCTCCTTCTGCAAGCAAAGTGGATGGACTGGCATGGAAACAGTGAGCATACTTCCCTCTTCAAGGGGCAACTCACTGTGCAAAATGTAAGCCACTATTTTTAGTAGATTAATCGCCTGCCTTTAAAGAATTTAACATGAGGAGGATTTCATGTGGGCTAGATTGAAAGTGTATTGAACATAAAAAGTGAAAAGGGCTTATCCTTAGAACTGATCTCAGAACATGCCTTTTTGTAGAGAGGAAAGACATGAATGTTTTTAAAATCCCAGAAAAAGATGAATGTGATATTTGGCCAGATCATATTACTCTCTGCACAGGGAGAGGAGCATGGGTGAAACATGTAGCCTGTGGGTTCTAAAGGGCCCAACATCAATGGAATTTGAAAGAGAGCATTAAAGGTAAAACAAGTAATAAGTATAGTTATGCAAATATGCATTAACAAAAACATTTAATGTAAGAGTCCTCCTCACACATCTTTCCTACTCCACACACACACACACACACACACACCCTTTTGTCTTTAAAAAGTCCAATATTCGACTGATCCAATCCGTTTTGGAAAGAAGGAAAGTAAAAGAACTGTCCAACTAGAACTTCTGGCTTAATCCAGCACTTCTGTTTTAAAGCACTTTACTTGCAGCTTTCCGTGAAGGCACACAAGACAAACTCAAGAATTACAGCTCTAGGCAAGGGGGTTAGAGCCTGCTCAATTTCTGTCTCATGCATCAGACAGACAAACATCCATTATCTCCCTCTGGGTCTACTCACAGCAGAATAGCTACTTGACCACACCCACCAGCCTGAACCAAGTAATACATCCTATGGTGCAGGAGGTATGGGGGAAAGCAAGATTATACACACATTCTGGTCCTCAGGATCAAGGAGATGGGGGGAGCCAAGATTTATGGTGAATCTAATGAATAAAGGGGAAAGGGGGGTGATTTTACTCTTAATATTGAGACATTTGGATGAAAAAAATGATTAACCACCTGCTAACCCATTGCTTTTCTATTCACGAACATGTGTACACACACACACACACACAGAGCCTTTGTTTACAAAATCTGGCAATCTGGGCTTTGTAATATTTATTTACATATAATGGCTCACATACCGTGCAGCGTGTTTGGTGCACTGCAGATGCTACCACATGTTCCAAATGCAAGTTGCCCTAAAATGCACTTGCACAAATGCCAAAATTGTGCAAGGGAGTTGCATGATCGGACAGCCATTTTTATCAACGGCCATGCAATTGCACAACTCCTTTGCGCCATTTCACAAAAACTTACATTTGGAACACACAGCAAAACCTGTAGTGGGCAAAATGCCCACAGGACTCTGCACGGTATGTAAGCCAATATGTCATTTCTTCAGAGAAGCAAGATTCCTGCCAGCTCCCCTGTTGAATGTATGTACACTCAGTAGGAAAGACAGATTTGCTGCAGCATAATACATGATAAGACTGATGAATGGTAAGACAGCTTGCTGTCCATCCAAGATTTGGGCTTTTTTTAAATTCTGAGGATTGGTTAATACATTACTTATATATTTCTGTAATATAGGGATGTGCACAAAACCGGTGCAGAAAACTGCTACCAAAGAATCTACACTCAGAACACCTCAGAAACAACAAAACCCAGCAACCCATGGGGGTGGTTGGCACCCTCGCTCTGGGCCACCCCAGCATCCCCCAAGTGCAGTTATGGGGCTGCTGAAACCTCCATTCTTCCCTATGGAGAAAAACCTTAAAGCCACTTGTGGGGTGCTGGGGTGGCCCAGAGTGAGTGGTGGTGTAGTGCACAGAGGCTGCCAACCACCCCCATGGGTTGCTAACCCATGGGGTACTGGGTTTTGTTGTTTCTGAGGTGTTCTGAGTGTAGATTCTTTTGTAGCATATAAGATTTTCAATGACAAACCATAAATCCACTCTCATTTGCTAACCTTAAAGACACATACACTTCAAAAATTTTTATCAGCCTTTTGCCCAATTCCTTTCAAATAATTCTGATAGCTTCCTTGCCCCCCTTGGGCACTACCACCCACCACACTCCACTCTAGGACACCCCTTTCCCCCCCGACATGAAGCTATACATTTGCTGCAATCGTCATTATTCCCTATGAGGAATTCAAAAATACTTTAAAATTCACCAATAATCAGAGGAGTGTCCGATTGCTTTGGGGTTTTGTGGGTGATAGGCAATCCTGGGTGCCTACCATCCACCCCACCTTTGTTCCCCTAGGTTCTCTACAATAGGGGATAATGGGTTTTCAGGTCCCATTATACCCTATGAGAAAAGTAATTAAAAATATTTAAAATATTCATTAAAAAAATAATAGGAGTGTCCGATTGCTTCAGGGTTTGGGTGGTTGTTGGCACCCAGGGGTGCTCCACAATAGGGAATAATGGGATGGTTTGAGTCCCATTATACCCTATGAGAGAAAAATAAAAATAAATTTCAAAAATTCATAAAAAATCTTACGAGTGTCAGATTGCTTTAGGGTTTGGGTGGTAGGTACCCATGGGTGCCAGCTACCACCTCAAACAGTTTTGGAGGTTTGAACCAGTTAGAACCAGTTCTAACCAGTTTGAATCAAACCACCCCCAGTTTGGTTCAAATTCGAACCTTCAGCTTGAACCTGATGGGTGATTTGGTTTGAATTCAAACCATCGAACCACCCTGGTTTGAATTTGAACTGGTTCAAGTTTGAACTGGTTTGCACATCCCTACTGATGCAAGCAGGAGGGTTGGCAAAGGATGGAAGTGGAATCCCGGATTGTTATATGTAACTTTTGGAAGTTCAAGAGATGATAATGTAATCATGTTATTTCTTTTTCTTTTCTTATTAAGTAAATATATATATTATGTTTTTTTAAAAAAGACAGCTTGGTGTCCAATGAATTTTGTTGTCATTCTGAAAGTGAAAGAAAAATGTTATTCAGATTTAGACAGGTTAGGGAAGTGAGTGGGTGAGTGTGAGCAGTAGCATGATGAAAGTACTCCCCTCAATCGGCTCTGAAACCCAATGAATTTCTTTCCTTTTTGATATTTTACCTTCTAGCTGTGCCCGAATCCATGAAAAAGAGCGTAACCTCTTGGCAGGGGGAGGGCAAGCCTACCCATCTTTCTGGGATTTGATTGTGAACTGGACGGCCAGGCCACTTTGAGTGGTTCAAATGCAAATTGCTTCAAACTGGTTTGAGCTGTTTCATAGAACCAACTGACCCAACTGGTTCATAGAACCAACCAATCAATTTGACTTGCATATTGGGCCAAATTCGGTTTGAATTCGGACTGAACTGTGCCAAATGTTCTGTGCATACCCCAAATTCCTTTCTGCTTGGATGGGGAAAAACTATCACTCTTGCAACATAATCACCAAGCACAGTCCTATCAAGGCCTGAGAATGCTAACTCAAACGTCTCATGCATATTAATAAAATCCCTTTTCTTGAACAAATAATACTGAACAGGCACTTTTGAAACAGGACACGAGGCATCAGAGCTAATTATAATTAATGAAAGTGCTCTATCCCATGAGAGGGTAGCAAAAGACCTTTAATCATTATCTAATTTCTTTTTTCTCTGGGAGAAACAATGGTCCAACATTAATAAAGAAGATCCCAGCACCCAGGTAACTCCAGCTTCCATTCAATAAATTATGACCCCTTTGATATCTCCCTCTCCCCTCCTGTAATTGCCAGTGAGGGGTATAAAATATTAATTGGCCACTGCTTGCTTCTTATCAGGGTGGACAGATGGGGAAGCCCCTTTCAAACATGCTCTTGAAAGATCCAGGTCGTTTTGCATTGCAGTCCTCAGGGGCTTGCACAAGTTGTTCAGGGCTTCTGGGCAAATGGGATAAGACAGTAGGAATTAAAGTGATTCCATTGGTTAAGTCAGCTGAGAGAGGTGGCTTACAGGATGTTGCACAAGTTCCTATGCTGCCTTCAGGTCCATCAGCTATAATTAATGACTCACTCCAGAATGACAAAAGACTGGTGTGGGCTGCGATCAGACAAAAAAGGGTCCTCCAAGGTCACCCACAGGGCTTACGTGTATAACATATACTTCATTAATCTCTAGCTAGACTAATCAACAGGGCAGCCTCAAGTCCAGACACAGACACTTGGCAATGACTCAGCAGAATTCAATTTATTTTTCAGAAGCAAGGCAGAGAGAATGGCTTTATTTTTAAAAAACCACAGGTTTCAGTTATGTAACACAATTTTGCCCTCCAACGTGCCCAAGCCCAACACCTCTCTGTAAGTCAAAGGAATTAGGATGTACTCGCCACTGAATGAAATAATGTAGCTCTATGCTGTTAGAAATAATGTAGCTCTATGCTGCATTATCTATTGCAGCATCTTGGGAAAAGAAATCTTATCTTTTAAAAAATATATAATATGCCCTTTTAATTTTTTTTAAAAAATCTTAATTTTGCCACACTAAAAGCATTAGCAATAATGCGTGTGGCTACAATTTAATGGTTGACATTCTACACAATGTTATGTGCAAATTGCAACATAACATCTGAACAGTTGGCAGTTGTGAAAACATGCTCTTGCACAAGTACAAAAAATGCACAAGTGCAATTGTACAACAGTATGGCCATTATTTCCAATAGCTGCACATTTGTACAACTCTGCAATTTTCGAGCTTACACAAGAGCGCTCTTGTGAAACTGCACAAACCTTATATTGCAACATATGCACATACTGTTGCACAGCATGTCTGCCAATAAATGCGCTGCTATGTTGGATTAATCAATGAAAAATGATCAAATACGATCAATGAAAATTTAATCAAACAAAAAGTCCCCCCAATTAACAGTGCAAATAATAATAATAATAATAATAATAATAATAATAATAATAATAATATTGAAATTGAATAGGTCTGGGAAAAGAAAACAATAGTGGTGCCAATAGTTGTTGGTGCCCTTGGTGCAGTACCAAAATAACTTGAACACCATCTTGACAACTTGGGCATCAATAAAACTAGAAGGCCACACTACTCGGGACATCACGAATACTACGACGATATCTTTAATTTTTCTTTAGTTATCCTAGACCCTTGGAAAGGGCCCGATAATTAAAGTACCAAATCCAGTCAATAACATCTAGTAGACTGTGTGTAAATATCATCATCATCATCATCATCTGTTTTAATGTCTATTTTATAGCAGGACAAACTATTGAGTCAGGGAGACAAGTGAATTGCTCAATATAACAAATGGAGTGCAAGGTGGGATTTGAGTCTTGAACACCAATTACCATAATCTTTTGACCCAACATTTGCTGCAAGGCAATGGTATACCATACTTTGGAATGTTCATCTCACCACCCTATCCAAACCTCCAGTATTTGCAGAGGCAAAGGTGGAAAAAACCTGTGGGCAGCCTCACAAACCAATCATCACTGTACATATTACTTCTTGGGATAAATGACATTTTACATTAATAAGTTGTTTGGCCTCGTCCTGCTTAGTTTTTATTTGCTAAATAGCAGCTGCAGTGATGGAGATGGAGACATCCATCTAGAGACTGCAATGTTTGGGCTTGAATCCTTTGTTCTCATCATGGTCTGGATTCAGATGGCACCATGGCTATCTGGCGACTGGCACCAATGGGCCAAAACCTCCTGGGCTAAGAGCAGCCATATGGGTAGTGGTGGCGTCCAGATTGGAACCTATTCTGTTTCAAGGTGAGCTGGGGCTTCCACCATGGCAAGGCTCTAGGAGCAAAAAATATATAGCATACTGGGATCTATATACATGTACCACAAAAAGAACCAAAAAGAGCCCCCATGAAACTAGCCAATAGAAAGGGAGGGAGCCACAATATGATGGAAAATCACTATATTGGAAAGTACATTCAATATGGATCAATTGGATTTAAATAGAACAATGATATATACAACAACAAACAATAGAATCCACACTAGAAATGACCATATGAACGACAGAGTCCACAGACTATATATCAAAACAGAGCAATAGAGCCTATGATGAAATTGATGGTAAAGACATCCACACACTATGGTGACAATGGCGACCTCAATTTCAAACTGGCTCTTTATCAAGTGCTGATGGACATGGATCTTGTGAGTTGACATAAATCAGTTGACATAAATCACATTTCTTGATCTTAATAGACTGGTTGTATTGCCAAATGTAACAGAAACATTCTTGTCTCAAAAAGACTTGAACTGAAGAAATACTCAATATGGGGCTACCTCTTCTGCTGTTTCTAGAAAATGCTCTTGTGGAAGTAGGTGCAAAGCTGGCTCACACATATCCTGCTCTTTCTCCAAGGAGCCCAGAGTGGTATATTGGTTATGTTTATCCTCACAACAACCCTGTGAGGTAGTGTGGTGATTGACTAGTACACACTGAGACACTTCACACAATTAGTGTGAAGCGCTGGGAGAGTTAGTGTGGGAAGAGTGGGTTTAGCTGGCAGGCAGCAAGCAGTGATTGGCAAGTGAAGGGGTGTGCTTCAGATTTTGCTTCCCACTTGGATATGCCACTGGTGCATGAGGTGACCACCATGGTGGATGACTACTTTTTCTAAGGCACTGTATTTTGTAAAGGTTGTGGCTGACATGATGCACAGCCTATTGTCTCCATAATGCCCCAACTCAGGGCGGATGTGAAGCAGTCCCAACACTGCTCAGAATTAGTGGCTGTGCAAGCAGTGTGGCTATTGTTTCCCCCACTGGGCGAAAGGGGGAGACTGCTAGTGCTGCTTGCACAGCCACTAGTTCTGAACTGTGTTGGGACTGCTTATGAGTTCACAGCCGCCCTGAGTCGGAGCATTACGGAGACAATAGGCTGTGCATCATGTCAGCCACTGGCTGACATCCTGACTAAATGGACTCAAGGAAGTCCGCTTGAAATTAAAACTGGTCATTTTAATTCCAGTGGAACTTCCTCAAGTCAGGTTAGTCAGCGTGTCAGCCAGGGGCATAGCTAGGAGACGGGGCCTGTGTTCGCTTCTATCTCCAGCTGCCCCTTGGAGTGAGGGAGATAACGAAGAAAATAGAGAGGAGTGGAGCTGGGGGCCCCTCAGGAGCTGGGGGCCCCAGGTTCTTTGAACCCATCTGCTCAATTATAGCTACACGCCTGGTGTCAGCCACTGACCCTTCCTGAAGGATAAATGTTCTTAGGACAACTGTTAAATTCAACAGAGATTCAGCAGCTGATATTATAGTTCTTTCAGCAGAGACCCTACACAGGACTTCAGAACTGCATATTGTATTTACCCAAATCTAAGAAGAAATTTCCCCCGCTATTTCTTTCCTAATAAATATGGGGTGGGGCAGATGATCTTAGATTCAGGTTCCCCTTTCTTTGGAGTAAATACAGGTATAACCTGTATAATCCCTGTATTTAGCCTCTACCTTTTAAGACATCATCTTACATTCAGAATTGCCTTCTATTTGGGTAAATACAGTAAGATGGAAACCATTTTCCACCTCTCAACCAGTGCTATACATTTACAGCTCTGGGCAGGGGTCAGGGAATAGTGGTAAGGGATTAACAACCAAAGCAAAGGTTCAGGGGACCAAACATCCAGACCAAAACAAGGCAGGACCTCTCAGAGGGTCCAAATCGAATTGAGGATGATCCCTCTGCAATGCCAAGGTCCAAAGATTGTCTTTTATAAGGATGAAGCTTGACTAATTCCATGGCAAAGATGGATGATGCATCCTTACAAAAGAAAACATTTCAACCTGCTGCTAGCACAATGAGAACCATTTTGTTCTACTCTGCACACTGTGCAGAGTAAATCCACTGGCACTCAATGATGATGGATTTAAAAGTGTTTCTATAGTCTTGTTTTGCAGGCATGTTGATTTTGTATGGGATTACTAGTGAGTAAAATGTCACCAGCTAAGGTAGATTTCCATGAGATCAGCTGACTGCTGATGTCTTATATATACTCCCCTCCCTTTTTGTGTTTGCATGACTGACTACAAGAGCTAAAGGGTTTTTCATGAGAATTTGTCACAAGAGTGATTTGGCTGATTCTGGCAAACAGTGAATTTTTATTCAATTGTGGGGGCAGGTGGAGAGAAGGGTGGAAACATGTATCTAGAGATTTAATTAGTATTTCTCTTTTAGACATAAGAACAGCCCTGCTGGATCAGGCACAAGGACCATCTAGTCCAGCATCCTGTTTCGCACAGTGGCCCACCAGATGCTGCTGGAAGCCACAGGAAGGAGTTGAGGGCGTGCCCTCTCTCCTGCAGTTACTCCCCTGCAACTGGTACTCAGAGGCAATGTTATCATTATGCTGAGGAATCCAGATGTATAACATAAATGTTTTCTATGTATTTATTGGACATTGTTTATATTATATTATTATATTTATTATAGTTGTTTGTGGTATCAATACAGGTCCCTTTCTATATGTCTGTATCTTGGTTTTTCAGTGAGGTTCAGTTTGTGGTTTACCTTATGCCTGTTTCTATACCATCAGAATCTGACTAGATTTATGATCTCATGTACATTTGAGCCTAAGCTTAATACGGAGTCCTAATGCAAGAAACAGTCTGACCCACCCACCAAGCCCAGCACAGTCCATTAGGCATTTATGGTCACCCACCAGCATCTTATTATATTACAGGAATCTTAGGATGTTTATAGGCATTGCATTGTGGTAGATGATGTGGAGGGATGCAAAGAGGGAGATGTAACAAATACTCCTATTGTTATCAGAGCTGTCTTGGAGCCCAAAAAATAAAGCCAGTGGGGGGAAAAGAGAAATAAATAACCAGTGTTTGTTGTAAATCATGGTAAGAAGGTGACATCTTCTGGGCAATGTGAAAACTGCATGGCAGCCTCACATAGCTTCATAAAATAATAAACTGCATACAGCAATATGGGAAAGCTATAGAAGCACTGTCTGCTTACACTACTACCAATTTAGCACAGCCTCGATGCTTCTTTTGAAGGGTGCAGCAGCCCCTCTGCACAGCGTTATGGCAAGAATGCTGTGCAAGTTATCGGCATGTTGATTTGGGGCAGTTTTCTGTCGAAGGAGAGAAAACAGAAAGGCAGGATTCTAAATTACAGATGCCAAAGAGAATGATCATGCTGATCTCTCATTGGAGTGGAGATATGTAGAACATAGCTCTTAATAAAACATGTGAGGGGTAAGCAGCGAGGTGGCCAAATGTGCAGATGATACCAAACTCTTTCAGATAGTTAAATCAAAACAGATTTTGAGGTGATCCAAAAGGGTCTCTCCAGACTGGGGGAGTGGGCAACAAAATGGCAAATGTGGTTCAATGTTGGCAAGTGTAAAGTGAGGCACATTGAGATGAAAAGCCCCAACTTCAAGTAGACGTTGATGGGATCTGAGCTGTCGGTGACTGACCAGGAAAGGGATCTTGGGATCATGGTGGACAGTTCATTGAAAGTGTCGACTCAATGTGTGGCAGCTGTGAAAAAGGCCAATTCCATGCTAGGGATCATTAGGAAGGGGACTGAAAATAAAACAGCTAATATTATAATGCCCTTATACAAAACTGTGGTGCGGCCACACCTAGAGTAATGCATACAATTCTGGTCACCACATCTAAAAAAGGACATTGTAGATCTGGAAAAGGTACAAAAGAGGGCAACCAAGATGATCAGGGGCCTAGAGCACCTTTCTTATGAGGCAAGGCTAAATACCTGGGGCTATTTAGTTTAGAAAAAAGATGACTGCAGGGAGACATGATAAAGGTCTATAAAATCACGCCTGGTGTGGAGAAGGTGGATAGAGAGAAATCCTTCTCCCTCTTACATAACACTAGAACCAGGGGTCATCCCATGAAATTGATTGCCAGGAAATTTAGGACCAGCAACCTGAGGTACTTTTTCACATATGGCATCATCAACTTGTGGAGTACTCTGCCACAAGATGTGGTGACAGCCAACAACCTGGATGGCTTTAAGAGGGGTTTGGATAACTTCATGGAGGAGAGGTCTATCAACATCTACTAGTCGGAAGACTATAGGCCACCTCCAGCCTCAGAGGCAGGATGCTTGAGTATCAGTTGCAGGAGAGTGACAGCAGGAGAGAGGGCATGCCCTCAACTTCTGCCTGTGGCTCCCAGCGGCATCTGGTGGGCCACTGTGCAAAAAAGGATGCTGGTCCTTGTGCCTGATCCAGCAGGGCTATTCTTATGTAAAAAGCAATTGAAGAGGAAGAATGTCCATGAATCACTTCAATGGAACAAGAGAGCCAGCGTGGTGTAGTGAGTAAAGTGTTGGACTAGAACCAGGGAGACCCAAGTTCCAATCCCCATTCAGCCATGAAACTCACTGGCTGATTTGAGACCAGTGACATGTCTCTCAGCCTAACCTACTTCACAGGGTTGTTTTGAATACAAATATGACAAATATTTATATACCGCTTTTCAACCAAAGTTCCCAAAGCGGTTTACATACAGAAATTAATTAATTAAAATGGTTGCCTGTCCCAAAGGGCTCACAGTCTAAAAAAGAAACATAAGAAAGGCACCAGCAGATATAATTTTTTTAATGGTTCCCTGACCCAATGGGGACAGTCTAAGAAAGAAGTTTAAGATAGACACCATCATCAGCAACAGCCACTGGAGGGAGGCTCTGCTGGGGTTGGATGGGGCCAGTTGCTCTCCCCCTGCTAAATAGAGAGAATCACCACTTTTAAAAGGTGCTCTTTGCTCAATTAGTTGTGAGGATAAAGACAACCATGTACATTGCTCTGGGCTCTTTGGAAGAAGAGTGGTATAGGAATGAAAATAACAACAAAAAACAAACAAACAAACAAAGATTTACAAATTGAGATTGAAAGGCTGTGGCAGAAAAAGACCAAAATAATCCCAGTGGTCATTGACGCCCTGGGTGCAGTTCCAAAAGACCTTGAAGAGCACCTCAACACTATAGGGCCCACAGGAATCACCATCAGCCAATTACAAAAAGCAGCTTTACTGGGAACAGCCTATATTCTGCGACAATATCTATAACAGCAACAACATTGACAATAAAATTCTGGCATCCCAGGTCCTTGGGAAGGACTCGATGTCTGGATAAAACAAACCAGTCAATAACACCTGTCTGACTGTGCAAACAAGAAATAATAATAATAAAGAGTGTGAGATAGAGTTAAGTAGCTGCCCACACTCCCTCACTTGTGCCCCTTATTTCCCTTGTACAAACAAGGGAACAGCCTATCTATGAGGCAGGGTTGGGCAGTCACCTCAGGCATGCACATCAGGAGGGGCACAGGGGGTGACAAGTGTCCGCCCTCCTCCGCCACGGGTGCCGCACTATGGGCCTCCCTGCCATTTGCTGCCACTGCACTCCCTCTCCCCAGTGGGGCATGCTCTTCATTCTTCCTCTTCACCCCACTGGGGCCTCTTCTCTCTGCTCTTCCAGCTCTGCCGGCCACCATCAAGAGCCAGGAATGCCTTATCCACTACTGGCTGGCTGGGTGACATAATCTAAGAGTGCTTGTATGCCACTGCTGGTGCCTCGCCAACATGGTCTGAGTATGCTGAACACCCACCCACAAAAGAAAGACATCATATTGTCCTTTGCCTCAGGCAGTAAAATGTCTTGGTCCACCCCTGCAACCATCCAATCAGTTGAATGGTCATGGAAAAGAAAGCCCATGGTGGGCTATCGTACATCCCAGTGGGGATGGGAGTGTAGCTCAGTGGAAGAGCATCTGCTTTGCATGCAGAAGATCCCAGATTCCCTCCTTGGCATCTCCAGGTAGGCAGAGTAGGCATTTGCCTACAGCGGCAAATTTGAGGAGCAATGTTGATGCCCTCTCTGTGGGCAGGGGCAGCTGCAGCAAGGGTGGCGTGGGTGAGGAGAACGTCCCCCTCCTCCTTTTTACCTGCTTTTTTAAAAAGCAACATTTTTTTCTTTAAGGTAAAAGGGTGGCAAAAGCCTTTTTGCCTATGGACGGCAAAAAGTTTAATCTGCCCCTGCAGGTAGGGCTGAGAGAAACTCCTTCCTGCAACCTTGGAGAAGCTGCTGCCAGTCAGTGTAGACAATACTGAGCTGAATGGTCCAGTGGTCTGAAGTGGTGCAAGATGGCTTTCTGTGTTTCTGTAAGTGTTGCTTCATGAATCTACAGTGGAGTCAGAGACAGGGGATGCAGGAGAGTCTTCTTAGAGTGATATTGCAGTGTCTTCCTTGGCTCCTTTCTAGGGGCATGCTTTCTCTTGCAGCCTTTAAGCATCTCTTGACAGCTCTGCTCTCAGCAGTTGTAAAAACAGGAATCAAAAACCAAACAGCAGAGAAGCAACAAGGAGGGGGGCATACCTGTAGATGGAGCAAGGAAAAGTAAAAAGAAAGCCACAGATTGGCCTTGAAGGCATATGGGTAGTGCTGCATGGGAGGAAGGAGGGCCAAGAGAAAGCAAAAGCAAAAGGAAAAAAATGTGCATGGTGGCAATCACTTCTGAACTACAGAAAAAAGGGAGGGACTATAAGGTAGCTGATTTGATCTGATCTGATAGGGATTGTATGGGATGATTCTGTAGAGCTAGTCTTGCGGAAGCAACCATGAATTTCCCCCTTTGCTGAGCAGAGCGCACTCTGGTTTGGATTTGAATGGGAGATGTGTGAGCACTGTAAGATATTCCCCTTAGGGGATGGAGCCGCTCTGGAAAGAGCAAAAGGTTCCAAGTTCCTTCCCTGGCAGCATCTCCAAGACAGGGCTGAGAGAGATTCCTGCCTGCAACCTTGGAGAAGTCACTGCCAGACTGTGAAGACAATACTGAGCGAGATAGACCAATGGTCTGACTCAGTATAAGGCAGCTTCCTAAGTTCCGTTGATCATGTTGACCTTGCTGTTTCATTGGGCCCAATTGAGTTATTCAGTATGCTTCACAATAAATTGTCTACTACATCTCACATCAAATCATATCAAATTATTGTTCAAATTCAATGCACAGCCATGGTTTTCTAGGGTTTCTCAACCAATATTACAGTTCCATCACTGGTTCCTCATTTCAAGGTCCTTTGTCCCTCAGTTTTATAGCTTTTGTCTGGGTTAGTTTTAGTCTTGGATTTGAGATGAGAACTAGAATGAAAGTGACACTTTAAATTTGAGTCCTTCTTATTTGCTTTGGGGAAATGGGCTGAATGCAAACCATTCTCATTTAAACTCATGATGATTTCATATTAGGTATTAAGTGTATGCATATTTATTTTTATTTATTTATTATTTTTATTGATTTATTTGATTTCTACACCACCTTTCCAAAAATGGCTCAGGGCGGTTTACACAGAGAAATGATAAATAAATAAATAAATAAATAAATAAATAAATAAATAAATAAGAAAGATGGATCCCTGTCCCCAAAGGGCTCACAATCTAAAAGAAACATCAGATAGACACCAGCAACAGTCACTGTTGGTACTGTGCTGGGGGTGGAAAGGGCCAGTTACTCTCCCCCTACTAAATAAAGAGAATCACCATATTAAAAGTTGCCTCTTTGCCAAGTTAGCAGGGGTTACAATATTACAATTTACAGTTGTTAGCTGAAATTTATTGGGGGTAAATGTACCTAAAACTCCTTCCATGGGATGGCAAATATCCTTCATTCACAATGGGAATCAGACTCAGAGACAGTGAAACACCTTCACAGCTTGAAATAATATTACGTTAGATATGGGCAGATTAAAATGAGTAAGAATCGCATTAAAACACTGAGGGGTGTCACAAACACAAAATCATAGATAAATATAAATCTGGATTTTCAGTAGAATGAGAAACTAAGAAGATATTTAAAAATCCATTTAACAAAATTTAAATAAGGCAAACATGAGAAAATTAATGCTCCATCTTTCTCACCCTGAAAGGCATGGCTTTGGGGGAGTGTGTGTGTGTGTGTGTGTGTGTGTGTGTGTGTGTGTGTGTGTGATTATAGCAACTGAATATCCTTTAGAAAGATACCTCTGCTTCTGCTGCCGCCAGCCTCTATTGCTGGCCCTTGCAGTGCCAGAGGAGCTAAACAGCACAACTAGTGTGTGAGAAGCTAGCCGGGAAATGGCGGTGGGTGTGTATATGCCATTTCCTGGCTGGGTTTTTGCACACCAGGCACGTTCAAGGTCTCAAACACCCTTGTCTGACTTTTGCCCTCCTTTGGAACTGTCTGATGCCTGAACCCCTCCCACGACTTCTGCCTCCACTAGATTCCCGTCTCAGCAGAAATCCCCGCTTTGCCAGTGACGGCACTGGGAACAGGCTAATGATCAGTCCACATGCTGCTGCTACACCTTACAACATCCTGTAGTAAGGGCATAAAATCTCCACAACACACACACACACAACAGCTATCATTGGCAGCCACTGGCAGCTTTCCATCAAACCATGTCACAAATTGCCACTGCCAATAAGTCTGAATGACATCCAGCTGACAAAAGCTAATTATAAATTTCCTATGGGGAAAATAAAGAAACTATATCAAAAGATGAAAAGAAAACATATGGAGTGGGGATTCCATATGTCAAATTTGATTAACATGCAAATTGTCTTATCTGGACATCTGAATGATACATAGCTATGGTATTAAAACTGAACAGTCATATTGTTGAGTGAAATTGTAAGCTTTATTATGTAAATCCCGCCCCCTACAAGTCCTGCTATGCTGCCTCATCATGGTAGGAGGTGTTCCTGGGAGGAATGAGTGAAGGACGCTGGGAGGTATACATCTGAGGGGACTAGGGGTGGGAGGCACTGCTTTGCAGCGGTTCTGCTCCTACCTCACAGGCAGATTCCATATGGTGTCACTCGGGGACTGTTGTTCAAAATCTGAACTTTTCTCTTTTTTTTGCAAATTCAATTTTTATTGGTTTACATATTTTAACAATAGTAATCATAACAAACATAATAGACAAAAATGGACTTCCCGCGCACCTCTCTTCGTGAGATATCCAACTATAAAATTTACCCTTGCTATAATAAAAGTACAAAACAGAAATTTAAACCTTTAAAAAAACAATTAATCTACCCAACCTGCATTATCCCCCCCCCCTAAATTTCAAATCCTGCTGTAAGATCCATAGTAGGAAAATAATTTTTTAGGTACAACAAAAAAGGTTTCCAATCTTCTTTAAAGCATTCTAAATTTTGATCTCTTATCAGTGTTGTAAGTTTTGCCATCTCCGCATATTCCAAAGTTTTTATCAACCAATCTTCTATTGAAGGCAGTTAATTACTTTTCCATTTCTGTGCATATATTATTCTAGCCGCTGTAGTAGCATACATAAGAAATGTCAAATTATTTGTAGGAATTGCTCCTTGTGTTATTCCCAGCAGGAAAAATCTGAACTTTTCTATGGTGTCCCTCAGGGCTCCATATTGTCTTTTTAACATCTACATGAAACCGCTAGGAGAGATAATCAGGAGATTTGGTGCAGGGTGTTATCAGTATTCTGAGGATCTCTCAGAGTACTGACAATGTTTATGACGTAGTTAGGCTAAAGCTTTTTGGATGACTAGCAGCTGATGTTGATGCAGAAAAAGATAATCAGAAGCTGCAAAGACAGAATTACAATGGGAATGTAGAACATAAGAAGCATGAATATGGGAAAGCTTGATACAATGAAAGATGAAATGAATTGACTACAGATTGACATCTTGGGCATCAGTGAATTAAAATGGACTTGAATTGGACACTTTTAGTCAGAAAATCATACTGTTTACTACTCAGGACACAAAAAACAAAGAAGGAATGGAGTTGCTTCCATAGTCAGGAAGGATATAGCAATGACAGTTCTTGGGTACAATGTGGTCAGTGACCAATATCAATTAGATTTCATGGACAACCCTTTAACATGACATTTTTCCAAGTCTGTGCTCCAATGACTGATGCAGAAGAAGAGGAACTTGAGTTTTATGCTCAAGTTGAGTCTGAAATTGACAGAACATGCAAGCAAGTTGTGCTGGTGGTGGTTGGAGACTGGAATTCCAAAGTTGGAAATGGTAAGGAGGAAAACACAGTTGGACTGTGTGGCCTAGGAAAAAGAAATGAAGCACGAGAATGAGTTATTTGTTTCTGCCAATCCAATGATCTCTTCATTGCTAACACATTCCTCAAACAACCAAAGCGGCACCTATACACTTGGACATCACCAGATGGAGTACACAGAAATCAAATTGATTACATTATTGGGGCAAGGAGCTGGAAGAGTTCAGTTATAATAGCAAAGATGTGGCCAGGGGGTGATTGTTGAACAGATCACAAACTGCTCATGTGTAAGTTTCAAGTCAAGCTAAAGTGGAAAAACAAAGCCATCCAGTTTCCATGATAAGATCTTGAGAATGTACCCACCATTTTTAAGGAGAACATCAGGAACCGCTTTGAAGTTCTGAGCCTCATTGATAGGGAACCAGAGGAACTGTGGAATGAAATCAAAGAAGCTGTGAAGGATGAATGTGAACAGAAACTGCCAAAGATCCAGAAACTGAAGAAAGCAAAATGGATGTCAAAACAGATGGTGGAAATTGCCAAGCAGAGGAGAGAAGCCAAAGTCAAGAAAGATAAAGACCTCAGGAAGGAACTTAATAGGGAATTTCAGAAAGCAGTTAGAAAAGCCAAGGAGCAGTACTACAACAAATCTGTAAAGACCTTGAGGATGGAAATAGACAAGGAAAAACAAGGAATGTTTTCCAAAAGATCTCTGAACTCAGAAGGAGGTTCCAACCTCGAATTGGTATGTTAAGGGTCAGGATGCCAAAGGACAGATAGTAACTGATTCAGAGAAGATCAAACAGGGATGGAAGGAGTGTACTGAAAATCTGTACAGCAGGGACGTCAACATCCAAGATACTCTAGAAGATATTCCCTACTTGCAAGAACCTTTAGTACAGGAAGATGAAGTTAGATCAGCACTCCGGACATCAGGGGCGCATCTAGGTCATTTTGGAACCTGGACTTCCCCTTGGTGGGAGGGGACAGAAGACAGATTACCAAGACAGAAGGCTACAGGAATTAATAGAATAGCTACAGAAACATGGCAGGCAACAGAAGAAGAATCGGTCAAGGCTCTAACCAACTCTCCCAGCAAATTTGGAGAACAACACAGTGGCCAACAGATTGGAAGAGGTCAGTCTACATACCCATACCAAAGAAAGGAGACTTAACTGATAGTGCAATCCATCGCACAATATCCTTAATTTCACATGCTAGCAAAATAACGCTTTGGATCACCCAATGCAGATTAGAGGCCTATGTGGAAAGGGAAATATGGGATGTTCAAGCTGGTTTCAAAAAAGGCAGAGGAACAAGAGATATTATTGCTGATACATGCTGGATAATTGCGAAAGCCAAAGAATACCAGAAATAAGTCAATATATGCTTTATTGGTAACAGAAAAGCCTTCAATTGTGTTGACCATATCAAGTTTTGGAATATCCTCAGGAAAATTGGTGTCCCAGAACATCTCATTGTTCTCATGAGAGGATGCCACAGTCCAGATGGAACATGGTGAAACAGACTGGTTCCAGGCCAGCAAAGGAGTAAGACAAGGCTGTACACTTTCTCCTTATTTATTCAACTTATATGTGGAACTTATAATGAGAGAAGCTGGACTGGAAGAAGATAAGCGTAGTTTTAAAGTTGGAGGAAGAAACATCAATAACTTGTGCTACGCTGATGACACTATTCTGAGAATGTGGATTATTTGCAAGCTCTCGTAATGAAAGTGAAGGAGCACAGTGAAAAAATGGGACTACGACTAAATGTAAAGAAGAATAAACGAATGACAATGGGTACTACAGCAACCAGCCTCAGAACTGATAATTAAGACCTTTAATTAATTAAAATGCCAATGGGGGAATTTTTGCCGCCGTAACCTCTCGTAAATGCCTGTAATCTGCCTATGGGACCGGGCTTTCTCTGTGGCTGCCCCAGGGCTTTGGAATATGCTCCATGCTGAAATAAGAGCATCTCCTCTGTTTGTTTTCAGGAAGACCCTCAAGACTTTCCTGTTCTCGCAAGCTTTTAATTAGACTTTTAATAATTTTAATAATTTGTTATATATTGTTTTTGTGATTTTTATGTATTTTAACCTGTGATTTTAATGCTGGGATTTGTACACCGCCTACAGATTTACATATCAGGCAGTATAAAAATATGATAGAGAGAGAAAGAGGAAGGAAGGAAGGAAGGAAGGAAGGAAGGAAGGAAGCTTACACTCATCTGGTAGCTGTGTGGGGACTGGCCTTCTCTGTTGCTGCCCCAGGACTCTGGAATGCACTCAGTGCTGATATGAGAACCTCCACATCTCTGACAACTTTTTTAAAATCCTTAAAAACTTACCTTTTCACCCAAGATTTTTAATTTAATTGTGGTTTTAAATTGTTGAAAGGTTTTTATTTTTGTCTTTTAACTTTTTATGTTCTTGTGAGCCACCCAGAGATGGAAGTTTGGGGCGGCATACAAATTTGATAAATAGATAAATAATTAAATAACAACTGGAATTTTTGTTAAAAAAGAAAGAAAGAAAGAAAGAAGAAAGAAAGAAAGAAAGAAAGAAAGAAAGAAAGAAAGAAAGAAAGAAAGAAAGAAAGAAAGAAGGACTTGTCTCTACCTCCCTGTGGGCAACACTGTCCCCCCTCACCTCATTAAAACAATATGCTATGGCCTTGTTAATCAATTTTGGTCCCATTTTGCTGCTGCTAATCAATGTATATTTACCACCTCAGCAACAGAAACCTGTAATTTGCTCTCTATGGACTAAGCTCAAGCAATACACAAATGACCTACTGCTGGCAAACCCTGAAGCGCTGGTGGTGATGGGAGATGACTTCAATGCGAGGATGGGATCAGATTACCACACCTTATTTAATCTACATCAGCTATCCTCCCCTCACCCATGATCGGAGCTGGGTGACCCGCCTGACCTGACCTACCTTTCAAAGGATCTGAGAGCAAACTATGTAGGACTCTGCCTATGTGGGACCTTTATTTACTCTAAGTCCTTTAGCACTGCACCGCCCAACAACAAGGCAGCCCCAGGAAAATGGACACAGACACCAGCTGGTTTTACTCAATCAAGGATCCATGTTTATTATAGCCAATAAAACAGCAAGCTAGCTTCTAACTCATACACACACACATGCACACACACATACTCACCCAGCCCCACTCCAAAGGTGATCAGTCTTTGAAAGGGGTGTTGGAAGAAGCGTAGAGGCCTCGCTTGGGATGTTGGTGCTTCTCAGGGGTCTTCTGGTTTCCTGCCTGACTTATAAAGGGAAGTTTCCAGTCCATTCCGGTTGGTACATTTGCAGTCCACTTTCATCTCTGTGATTACAAGATGTACCCATCCTGTCTCCTTCAGCTCTTTCTTCCCTTGCAACTTCACTGGTAGTCACTGGCAGTCCTCCCTGGTTCTCTTCGGGCCTTGGCGTCTTTCCAAACATTGTCTGTGTTAGAGAGGGAGTGGGGACTAGGGGCGCTCTTCATTTTGCTCACTCATGCGTTCCTCCATACATACCATTCGTAAGTACTACCTAAGCATTCCCATTTGTCAAGATCACATGGCTCAATGGGTTACAGAAGTGAGCTAGTACAAATTGATACATTGTTTAAGAGCTTGCGGTTCAGCCAGTTATTACAATATTGAACATTAATATATTGTTTCTTGTTTCTACATTTTATAACTTGCAAGTTAGCCAAGTACATTATATATCACTACTATTACAAAGCTAGCACAATTCTACACTAGCACAAATGACTACCAGACTTAACCTTCAGATCCTAAATGGCTCACTGGAAAGTGACCACCCAGGTGAATTCACATACCTATCTGGTACCAAAACAAACACCATAGACTATATTGCTGTTACCAGGAGCCTGCTCCCTTTGGTGGTGAACTTTGAGGTCATCCCTCATGTAGATAGTGTCCATTTTCCACTCCTCCTCCAACTGGCTCCCTTGGCCCAACAGTTACATCTGAAGACTCGCCACACTCCCAATATTTTACCAGAGGGTCAGGGGAGTTGCCGTGCCAAATGGACACCTCAGCTTGATCAAACGATAAAAGAACTGCTTGCAGTAGAACACTTCCTGACTTATCAATGGGACTTCACTTGGAAGGAGCTGTCTCTTGCCCCTCTGGAGAGGTATGACACTTTAGTACATGAACTCCATAATCATTTAATTAGGAAGGCGGGCTACACTTCAAAGCCTCCCAGGCGTCCATCCAAACCCTGGTTCAATAAGGACTGTATAGAAGTAAATAAAGCCCTTACATCTGCTTACCTCTCCTACAATGCTGGCATCAGAGCAGATGCCGTAGAGGGACTCTCACATCTCAAGAAACAATATAAACACCTATTGACAACCAAGAAGAGAGAGGCCACAAGGGCCACTTGGAAATGACTCATCCAGGCAGCCAAGGATAAGGACTCTTCCACATTCTGGCGCATCATAGCTAACTCCTCCTACAAGGGCATGACCCCGATAGATTCCCACATCTCTCCAACAACCTGGGAATTGCACTTCCAGAGCCTATATGAGGCAAACTTAGGTCTCCTTCCAGAGGATATAAAAGACTTGCCCAGCTGGCCACCAGTCACTGCAGCGAAGGTTGAGTCCCTTGTCGCACAATCAAAAGTGGGAAATGCCCCAGGAGAAGACCTCATCCCTAAAGATCTTATAAAAAGTAACCTTGAGTGGTGGGCCCCAGTCCTGGCCTCGCTATTTACCCATATTGACTGCCAGGGCTGCATCCCCAAGGGCTGGGGGCAGGTGATCATGGTCCCCATATTCAAAAAGGGCCAAAAGCATGACCCTGCCAATTATAGGCCCATTAGCCTGCTCAGCACCATCAGCAAGCTGTATGCCAGGCATATACATGGAAAATTCAAGGACTGGCAAGAGGAAGAAGAGAAACTGGAAGATGAACAAGCGGAATTTAGGGGGGGCAGATCTACTATTGATCAGTGCTTGGTGCTCCAACATCTCATTGAAAGATACTCTTCTAACAAATCTACCTCCCTCTATGCTGCTTTCATAGACATTAAGGCTGCATTCAACTCCATCTCCTGAGTCAAGCTTTTGGGAAAAGCTTGAATCCTCCTCTATTGATTGAAGCCTGCTGTATCTGATTCATGCCTTTCAAACAGACACATCACTTAAGGTGAGATGTAACTCCCAAGGACATCTTACAAACCTTTTTCAACCCAGAAGGGAGTTGAACAAGGATGTATCCTGGCCCCGCTATTGTTCAACTTCTATATCAATGCCATGGTGAGCTGCCTCAGCAACCCTGACTTACACACACACACACACACACACACACACACACACACACACACACGTTGGCTGGAAGACCCATCTCCATCCTACTCTATGCAGATGCTGCTGCTATCGAGGACCTCTGTAGGTCTCAGAAGGGCACTGGAAACACTATCTCAGCATTGCAAGAGTTACCAATTGGAAATAAATTATCAAAAAATCAAGGTCATGGCCTTTGCTAGAAGACTGAAGATCCACTGTTGGAATATTGAAAGGCACAGAATTGATTGGTTGCCTGCTTTACGTACCTGGGGGTGGCCCTTCATCACTCTGGCTCAAGAAGGGCCCATTGTGAACACGTTGCCCTAGCTGCACAGAATCAATCTAAATTCCTGAGAAGGACCTTACAAGTGCCTTGCTGTGTCTCCAGTGCCACTCTACGGCTGGAAACTGGCATGATAAAAGTGGAGGCGAAGGTTTGGATGACAGTTCTCAACCACTGGCCCAAACTAGCCCTTTGCCCATGGGGCCTGGCCCTGCTAACCTTGCAAGACAACTTTCAGTCCTCATGGAAATGGGCAGTCCCCAACAAAGTGGCACAGCTGGGCTTCTCTCCATCCATTATGCTTACAGTGGGCTGGGACAAGGCGAAAATGGCCATCAAACAGAGGATTCTGGACACAGAATGCCTGGCAGATTTAAGTAAGGCGACAGGCTTTCTGGCCCTGGACAGTCATAGGTTTACCAGTTTCCCCTCTGCATATCTGGCACAGTTGGAAGTAGCAAGCCACAGATGGGGATTCACCCTTGCCTGATGTCATGCACTTCCCTCCACTGTTTTGGAAGGCAAATACAAGAAGATCCCATTCATGGAAAAGCGCTGCCCTTGTGACTCTGGGGAGGTGGAAACCATAGACCAGGCATCCCCAAACTGCGGCCCTCCAGATGTTGCTGAACTACAACTCCCAGCATCCCTAGACACAATTTTTTGTGGCTGGGTATGCTGGAAGTTGTAGTTCAGCAACATCTGGAGGGCCGCAGTTTGGGGATGCCTGCCATAGACCATGTGCTCCTGTCGCGTCACTTTTATAAAGACAGTCAGGACAGGCTCATATCTCTCCTGCTTCTTAAATACCCCGGCTGCTCTAGTCAAGTCTACACCAAGATGCTGCTCTAAGATGACAATCGGTCCTTCACGTACAAAGTTGCCAGGTTCTGAGGGGAAGTGTGTAAGATCCACAGGGTCCTGACCGCCAGTTAATATCTGGCAGCAGATGTTTGACCTTTGAGCATATTATTTGCTTGATTGTATAATTATTTTAATTTGCCTTTTACTTCACTGCTTTTATATTGCTTTTATGTAGCCTGAATATATTATTTTAACCACTTTATACTTTTAATTGCCCTACTTTTAAAGATACAGTAGCTATTCATTTACTCTATTAATCTTCCTACAGGTTTTAGGCTTAGCTGATAGCATTTTACTTCATTAATTCCATACAGTTTTTGGAGTTGTATTTTACTATTATAATTGTACTTAGCTTTTAGAGTTATATTTTATTTAGCATGTGTTTTATTATACTGTATCTATACCTTATCCTGTGCTGGTCTTTGAGCATAATAAAGATGATTGATTGATTGACTGGAAGTTTGGGGCGGCATACTAATTTGATAAAATAGCTAAATAATTAAATACCAACTGGAATTTTTGTAAAAAATAAAAAATTTTAAAAAGGGAAAAAAGGAGAGAGAGGGAGGGAGGAGGGAGATGTGGACAAAAGATGAGATCAATATCAGTGGCTATACCATCTACTCACTGAAAGCCCACTCGGATACCAATAGGGGAAGGCTGAAGGCTAGCTTAGTATGTTGTATATCGCTAGCCTTGAACATAGAATCCATCCGATTAGCTGACCTGCCCCCCTATGGCAATTCTGATCAAGGCTAGGAGTGCAGACTTGTTATTGATCAATGTTTATTTGCCTCCTAGTCAATCACTTAATTCCTCTACTACGATTTGGGAACAGTTGGATATGTATATAACTGAAGCATTATTGAATTTCCCCCATGCTTCTGTAATTCTTATGGGGGATTTTAACTCCAGATGTGGTACCAATGATAAAACATTGATGTCCTCGCATTTTTGGAAATGGGGAGATTGCATAGATGGTGCTTCTCTCACTAACCATTAATCTAAAGATAAATTTATCAACTCATCAGGAGTCCAATTGCTGTATTTAACTAAGATACATGAGTTGACCATTTTAAACGGTACTATACCCTCAGATATCCCTGGGGAATATACGTTTCTTTCCTCATGGGGAAATAGTGTTGTGGACTATGTTATGGTTTCCAAATCTATCCTTCCCTATGTATCCTCCTTTGAAGTGGGTGAGCAAATTTTTAGTGATCATTTACCCATGAGCATCTATTTAGATCTTCCTCAGGAAAGGAGGGGTAATTTGTTCCCCTGTGCTCTTGAGGATAGTTCCGCCAATCTTAGCTGCAAAATAAAATGGTCCAAGGAGGTAGAAAATGAGATTTCCAGGTTTTATGATTCTCCTGAAGGTAGAGATTTATTTAACTCCATTGTGCAAGCTCACCTGGGACCTCAAACAATTGTTGCTTACGGAAATTAGAAACTGCTCTTATGCAAAAGTCCCTACATTGTAGTAAGCTACATTCTTCACAGGCCTATAGTAAAAGAGCAGCTAATAACTGGTTTGATCTGCATTGCAGGGCATTACGTAAACAACTGCTGAGTATCTATAGAGAATATAGATTGGGTACAGAACAAATAGTCCCACCAATCTACTATCAGATTAAAAAGGCATACAAAAGTATTTATTTATTTATTTATTTATTTATTTATTTATTTATTTATTTATTTGATTTATATACCGCCCTTCCAGAATGGCTCAGGGCGGTTTACAAAAAGTAGTCTTAAATATACTAAACAACAAGCATTCCGAAATGTCTGGAACAAGCTTATTATGGCTACTACTAATAAAGATAGCCACACTTTTTGGAGATTGGTTTCTGCAACTAGCCGGGTTAATATGCCTTGTAGAATTCCGGCTAGATCGAGGGAATCTCACTTTTTTGTGGTCTATAATGATGCCCAGCCTAGCCAGATCTTTGTTCCCCCTCTGATTGGGGATTTGCCCCGTTGGCCTCCTGTTACTCCCGCTGAAATAACAGATTTAATAGGTCGCCTTAAAAATGGAAAAGCTCCTGGTCCAGATCTTCTTCTTCCTGAACTATTAAAAGCCAATATAGAATGGTGGGCTTTAGTGCTAGCTAATTTATTTACATCTATTAATAGTTCAGGTGTTGTTCCAGAGCAATGGAAAACAGCAATAGTTGTTCCCATATTAAAAAATGGTTCCCATTCAGATCCATCCAATTATCGACCCATTAGTTTGCTGTCAGTGGTTGGCAAATTATATGCTCTGTATCTTTTGGATAAGCTTGAGGCATGGATTTCAGAAAATCAAATTCTCGGGATTGAACAAGCAGGCTTTAGAGCAGGCTGCTCTAATCTCGATCACTATATGATCCTGCACCATCTAGCAAAGAAATACTCTAGTAGTCACAAATGCAATTTTTTTGTTGCCTTTATCGACTTAAAATCTGCATTTGATTCTATCTCCAGATATTTATTATGGTCCAAACTTGGAAATACAACAATAGATAAGAGATTGCTATTTTTGATGATGCAGCTTTACTCCAATTCCTCATTACGGGTTAGATATGCTATCAATGGGGCCCTAACTGATTCTATCCCCTCTACTCGAGGGGTTAGACAGGGCTGCGTCTTGGCCCCAACATTGTTTAATCTCTTTATTAATGATTTGGCTCCATTTCTGGAGAGTGTAGATTCCCATGCCCCGAAGCTGGCTAACAAACGTGTGCCCATTTTACTCTATGCTGATGACGCAGCTGTGCTATCTCAGTCCAGATTAGGTCTGCAAAGACTGTTGCGCACTTTTGCCGGCTACTGTAATGATAACAAACTAACAGTTAACTACAAAAAAACAAAGGTCCTGGTTTTCTCTAAATCCAGGAAATTATATAAATGGGTAATAAATCAGAACCACATTGAGCAGGTTTACAACTATAAATATTTAGGCATATTATTTCAATATAATCTAAATTGAAAAACCCACAAGCTGTCTTCAATTCATAAAGCCCGCAATACTCTTAGTGCCTTTTTGCAATTTTACTACTCTAAAGGGGGTCAGTTTGTTCCCATGGCACTCCAGGTATTTTGTGCTAAGATCGTGGCCCAACTACTTTTTGGAGTCCCGCTATGGATCCAGGGAATAACAGCTGAACTGGAGAGAGTACAGTCTATTTTTCTAAGAGCAATCTTTGCAGTGCCTAGGTGTGTGCCTTATTCTGCTCTATGCTTGGAATCTGGATCTTTCTCTGGTGTCTGTAAAGCCTGGGAACTTACTTTTGCTAGATGGAGTAAACTCTGTTCAGAGATTCAGGAATTTCCCCCCCAATATTTATGGGTGGATTCTTATCCCAACCCTTGGCTAACATATGTAAATAATAAAATTATTCAACTGGGCCTTTCTCCTTCAGAACTCCTTACTTGGGAATATAATAAGGTGAAGGAAATATTATTTCTCCGGTTGCACGATACTGAATGGCAGGAACTTATGTCTTCGGCCAATAGGACTTGCTCCCCTTTACATTTTGGGATTTTGCCACCTTGGGGAGATAGAGGTGCTAATTACATAACAACGCTGCATTTTTCTAAATTTCGGGTTTCATTTGCTCGGGCCCAGTTTAATGTGTTGCCCTCTTCTCTTTTGGAACGGAGGTTTGCTAAAGATCATCCTGTTGCGGTTTTCTGCCCTTGTGGCATTGGCCTCCTGGAAACTGTCACCCATGTATTGCTATATTGCTCTTTATATCGGGATGCTCGAGAACAACTTATTTCCCCTCTGTTACTCAAATTTCCCGGAAGGTGTGAGCTCTTTTATACATATTACTGCCTCACGGATTCAAGCCCTGGGATTACAACAATTGTAGCTAAATTTTTCTACATTGCCATCAGGTTAAGGTCCCTATTAAGTGCTTAACTGCGAGAACTGTCTATTGTTTTTAAGTAATGTATTATGAGTGATTGTATTCTGTTTTATTGTGTTTTAGCATTGTTTTATTGATCATTGTATTGAGTATATTTGTTACTCCTATTTCTGCTGGCCAATGGCCGTAATAAAATTGATGATGATTGACTGATTGATTGATTGATTGGAAGTTTGGGGCAGCATACTAATTTGATAAAATAGATAAATAATTAAATACCAACTGGAATTTTTGTAAAAATAAAAAAATAAAGGAAAAAAGGAGAGGGAGGGAGGGAGGAGGGAGGGCACAAAACAAATTTTAATAATTCACACTTTTATTAAAGTATAATATGGGATAAATATAAGGAAAGAATTAGACAAGCTATATTACTGACAGTTAATCAGAATGGAAAGTTTTATCCTTTAAAGTTCTGGAGAAAATATGATCTGTACAGATATGGAGACATTCTGTGGCTATCATATCTGGGCGTATGATTATATTAAATGGAAAATGGATAATGAATCACTCCATTGTCTGAGAATTCTTACAGAATAGGTCATATACAATGAGAATAATAGATCAAGGTCACAAATTGAGAGAGTTAACTACTTTTGGGGGGAAATGACATTAATGATCAAGATTCTCCTAAACTTGCACTGTAAAATGGAACAAGTCAAAAACTTTACAATAAATTGGGGACAAGACCTTGATAGAGCTATTCACATTGACATTTTGAGATATATCTGGGAATACAGTAGTAATTTTGAGTTATACACTAATCAAAGAGAGAACTGTTTTAGATTAATGACACCAAAAAATAAAAAAGAGAAATGGTATGTCTAATGATCTGTGTTGAAAATATCAAAGGGACAAGGGAGTCATCCTGATCAACCTATCCAATGATGATCAACCTATCCAATAGTTTGAGCCCTACATCTCAGCAGGAGTCCTGTGGTTGAATACCTTGCTCTGACTTCTCGTCATGGCTTTTTAAAAGGAAAATTCAGAACTGCACAGGAGTATGTGAGTACAGTTTAGGATGTGTCTTTGCAACACACACATGTGCAATTTCTTTGGCTATGAACACATAATTTGTTGCATAGAGTTACATTCCATGACATTTAGAAGCCTATATAGAATGAGAGAAAATCCTCAGAGCTGGGAATTTGAAAGCACTATTGCAGAAGCATGTTGTATCATTGGCAAAGACTCTGTGGGGAGTAGCAGTACCAGCTGTGGGAAGTGTCTTTGGCAAGGCGAGGAGAAATGGGTACACTTGATCTGGGTTCTAGAGGAGCATGGAGTACTCGCTTTACTTTTCTCATGTTATAAGTTCCTTTTTTTAATGTAATACAACTTTTGCATAACTTGAATTTGTTGAACTGCACAAATATTCTTTTGGAATTGCATTATTTTGGGTGGAACTGCACACTTTGTTTTTGGCTACACATTAAAAAAAATCCCTGCTCCTTGGTATGGCTACTAACTTACCTGTTCACTCATGCTGCATTCTCATAATAATGCCAATCCTGGTTAAAGCATGGATATCATATCTGGGTTAACCAGGATTGCTGAGCCTCATGGAGTTGGTTGCAAGGATGAAGATATTCCTGGGCAATCATAGTCAAACCACTCTGTTTATATTGTACTTAACCAGGATAAATAACCAGAATCAGATCCTGGTTAATGCAGTTTAACCATAGTGATTGCCCAGGAAATTTGCATTCACACAACCAGCTCCATGAGGCTCAGCAATCCTGGTTAACTCCTTAATTAGGATTGCCATGATTGTGAGAATGCAGCCTCAGAGTGTGTGTCAATGAGAGTGATAAAAAGACGTCACCACCCTCTCACTTGCCTACCCTTTCCCTCTGGGCAAGTGGGGAGAATGGGCCTGGAGGGTGAGGACAACCAAGAGAGTGATGTTAGCAAGCAAGGGGTCCTTTGAGGGCATCTGAAATTCTTCTTCTTCTTCTTCTTCTTCTTCTGCATTTTAAATTTTTATTGGCCTTTACAATAGCTTTCTTCAAATTACATTAATTTATTTAAGTAAATATTGACTTCCCGCTTACCTATCTGCACAGTTCACATTAACTAACTATACATATAAACCATTGCTATAATAATTCAAAACATAGATACTCCATATTACTACTTGATTTTACCTATTCCAGCCTGCTGTTATTACTATATTTCAAACCCTGCTGAAAAGTCCATATTAGTAAATAGTTCTTTAAATAAAGTAAAAATGGTTCCCAATCTTCTTTGAAAGATTCCAATTTTTCATCCCTTATAAGTGCTGTAAGCTTTGCCATCTCAGTATATTCCAAATTTTTTATCAACCAGTCTTCTTTTGAGGGCATTTTAGTGTCTTTCTATTTCTGCGCATATACTATCCTAGCCACCGTGGTTGCATACATAAAAAATGTTACATTTCTTCTGGAAAACTCTCCTTGGGTTATTCCCAGCAGGAAGGATTCTGGCCTCTTAGGAAATGTCATTTAAAATTTTTTCTTCAACTCATTATATATCATATCCCAAAAAGCCTTTGAGGGGGCATCTGAAATTCTGAAGCTGTTATTGAAGGTAGCTCTAGAGAAGATTACTGGGTTGAGATCATGTCTTCATCCATAAATCTTTTTGCTCACTTGTACAAGACACACACAAGCCCAGCTGTGTGATTTAACAGAGGATTGTCCTTCATGAGTTAGTTCTCTATCATTCTGGAAAGTATTGCCTGTCCTGTCTCTAACAAAATGGGAGAACAAACTATGCCCTTGTGTCAAAACTGAGAACGTACACATTATGAAAAAGGAAGAAACAGATGTCAGGATTTTATCCATGGGTTGCCATTTACTAACAGACACAACAAAGTTCTCAAAACAAACCATCTCTCTCTCAAAAATTTGTATACACAATTTGTTTCTATATCTAAAAAGGAAATACATTTTAATCAATAAAAGAGAGTAGGGACACATTGAGCCTTTACACACAGGGAAAGGTGCCGCCTGCTGCTGCTGGAAACACAGCACTGACTTGAATTTACTCGCAAACTGGCTGTGAAGCCCCATGTGCAAACCCTACTACACCCCCTTCACATCTGATGTCAGATGCAAGGGCATGGCTGAGGCACTAGGCACAGCCCCTGGGCATGGTGGCCTGTGTTCTTTGAACCCCACTGTTACAGTCCAGGCCTGATTTATATACTAAATATGCTCATTAGCTAGTATACAAAATTAGGTCTGGCTCATGACCAAGTTCTTTTATATTAGTGACCATGTATGGTCTGGGCGCATGGAAGAAAGGAGATCAAACCATTCCTCAAAGATTCAATGGGCTTTATTGAGTATAAAAGACTAACAACATAATCTAGCAAAGCAGAAAGCAGAACCCTCAATCAATATCAGCAACAGTATTTAAACAGAACATCCTAACCACAACCAGTGTTCCTAACTACCATATGTGTGTGCAATTAAATCTTCCTAGAGCCTAACATAATTCAGATACAGGCAGAAAAGGGGGGGGAGGCTGAGGGCTGGTATGGTTTGGGGGATCAGATTAGTAGAGGAAAAGGGGGGGGAGAGAAGGAGGCAGGAGAAGGGGAAGGGATGAGGGGACTCCAGGCTTGTAGGAGCAGCATATTTACCAGGATCAGAGACTTGAGAGTGGGAGATCTCTTCAGCTGAAGGAGTGAGGCGCTTGGCTGGAGACAGGAGCTTTTGCAGTTCACTTCAGATCATGGCACTTCAGATCATGGCTGAGAGCCAGAGCACCATGGCTGGGGAGTCTTGACCTTCTCACTGCGCAGTAGAAGTCACAGACAGCCTCTGTCCATGGGCAGAGTTCCTGCTTGTTGCCTCGCGGTTTAGCAGCAAACTCTGGGAAGGCGTGTGAGCAGATTGCCAGTAGGCACAGAACTGCTAACTCTCTGTCTAGTGGCCTCACTCTTTATAGTGTATTTTCCTTTGATCTTTGAATAGAATCTATTCAAATCTCATCTTTTCCTGGGTCCTCAAAAAGGTGACAACTTGTGGCTACATTCTGGACAATGTCAGGATATTGGCCAGTCCAGAGAGATCTCAATCTCATCTTCTGTAAACTGGGTGCTTAGGAAGGGAGGGGGAACATTGCCCAAAAGCAAAATCTGCATCTCAGAGCTGCCAATTACATCTTGCCAGTCTGACCCCAAAAGGTGTTAAAAGTCGAGTTAGTGAGAAAATTAGTTCCATCTGTGTGAGACAACAGTTCCATTATTTCTTGTGTATCTCTATTTAGTTTGTAGTTATAACAAGAGAATATTTAACATGAAAAGGTATACATGTGTGAGACGCTCAATACATTTGTGGCATCCGTGAGGTAAGAATTAAAGTCTACAGGCATTTTCTTTGTATCCATTTAGCTATGTTGAATCTCTATAGAGAGCAATTGAGTTAATCGTTGGCAAGGATTAGCATGGATCTCTTGTAACAGGAGAGGAACTCAGCCTCTGGCCTCTTCACAGACATTATGAGCCACATTTTAGCATATGAGTAGCTCAGGCCAAGCCTTTGTGCTTACCCATTTTACAAAACAATGCTGGATTTCCTCCTCCCTCACAGAGCAGTTGACCTGGGCATCAGTTTACCTTGAGTCCAGGCATTTAATTGAACTCTTAATATAAAATGAAATCAGACACAGGCCTATATTTCATATACTTCTGGCGTCCATAACACCACCATGCAGTGGCTCTGCCCCTGCTGCTGTGTTCTACTCAAAAGCATCTCATCACTTCTTGAAAGGACAGAGGCAACTAACGACAGTGTCATTGTCTAGTGATACAGCTGCCATTGGGAATCATGGGAGCTTCTTTGATGGAGTAAAGACACTTTCCTTAGGCACCAGGAAGGCTCTGAGTGCTAACAAGAAGTGGAGGAGTACTTTTGAGTGGAACACAGCATTGTGGGGCATCTTGCTTGGAAAGGTGGTGGACTGTGCAGTATGTCAGCCACTAATCAGATATGGCCACTTGTAAGGGACATGCAGAAGCTCAATGTATACAGAGTTATGTATTCATTGTTGGTCCTTATCCGGGGTGCAGCTATAATTGAGTGGATGGGTTCAAAGAACCTGGACCCCACAGCTCCTGAGGGGCCCCCAGCTCCACCCCTCCCTATTTTCTTCATTATCTCTCTCACTCCAAGGGGTGATGGGCAAACACCCTCTCCCCTGGCTATGCCCCTGGTGGTCCTTATATAATCACTTCATGGTTTCAAGCTGTCCATCTGGGAAGCTCAAAATATTGTGGCTGTACACACAGTCCATGTGTAGAGCCTTACTGGGTTCTGCGGGGATTGCAGGCTTAGCCCACTCTCTCTGCAGAAGAGCAGGGAGCTCGCCCTGGGCAGCCTGATTGGCCGACCACACAACTACTGGATCTGGTAAGGGTGGTGGGGATTGGGGGCCTACCGGCCCCTGGAAGTCCCAGAATTCCCCACGCAAGTGTATGGGGAATTCTGGGAAGACACCCCCCCTCCCAGGAAGCTTGTTGGAGCCTCCCGGTCAGGGGTCTTCTCAAGAGTCCAAGTGGCACAGAGCCATGCCGTGGCAACTCACGATTGCCAAAACAGGGTTAACGGAGTGCTCACTCTGCTAACCATGTTTAAGGGAGTGGGGACTTATGCGGTCTAACTGCCGGGAGCTGCATGGCTCCTGGCAGTTCTCACAATCACTCAAAAGCCTCATTGTTTATCTTAATTTAGAAAAGGTTAATGTTTGAAAAGCTCTGGGCTACTGCAATGCCTTTTCTCCATTTTGAAAATGCAGACATCACCTAATGACATTTCTGGCCTTCAGCCTGACAAAATTGCTTACCTCCATTTTGTGAGCAGCCATTTGTTGTATTCTATCTCGTAATCTTTTGTGTTTTGTTGTTTGGACGTTTGTCCCAGTGGGGATCCTATAGAGAGTGTGGGTGGTGGGGTCAGAAAGGAAAGGGAGGGAAAGGAGAAGGATAAAAAATGGAGTTGTTTCTGAATAAAGCCTTAGTTAAACAAGCATAATATTTCTTCATGTTTACAAAGGAAGCAGTTATAAAACCATTTTCTCTTTTGACTTGCCTTGTTTCTGTCTTCTGCCACAAGGAAACTTAGAGGCATATACAGCCCTAATTATGTCATCTGGAAAAATGCCCAGTAGTATCTCTATCTCTGTAGGTTAAAAGAAAGAGGAGGGCTGAGGGCTGTAGAAAGGTGGAAATGCACTTGAGAGTCCAGTTGCTAAATTTTCGTGTGACTTAAGATCTGTTTCTTAGCTTGTCTTACATTTCACCTTTTATAACGGATGATGTTTTTGGATTTGATCTTATGTGCAAGCCATCTGGCATTTAAAGCTGGGTTCAGGATTGTTGCCAGGTTTCCGGGCGCAATTGGCAAGCTGCCCTCCATTGGCACACTCCTACCAGGCTGGGCTCTGAGAAAGTCACTGCGTCACCACCACACAATGGCTATGGGGTTTTGAGGTGACCTAGTCTGTAAAGTGCAGCCCCCAGCTGTTCTATATTAAAAATGGCTTATTCCTCAGAGGGGAACAGATAATCTAAGGGAGACCAAAAATGCAGAGGGCAGAGGGAATCCTGTTTCTTTTCTTTGGTACTCTGGAGTGCTGTAGCTATAACTTAGCAAGTGACTGTTGCTGGTGTCTGTCTTGTTTCTTTACTGCCCTGAGCCATTTTTGGAAGGGCGGTATAGAAATCAAATAAATAAATAAATAAATAAATAAATGAGAGAGAGAGAGAGAGAGAGAGAGAGAGAGAGAGAGAGAAGATCCGCACAGGATTATTCGCCCCCAGCCCTGAACCCCACTAGGGACAGCCCTGCACTTGAAGGCCTAAGACTGCTCAAGCCTCTCTTGTTGGGAGAGGTTTTCCACTTTACGCTCCCAGAATATTCCCTTGGAAGGTGAATCTGCTCATATGAAAAAGTGGATGATGGCAGCCTACTTGGGACTCCTCCCAGCTAGAGGAGGGATTTTTGATCTCTCCCCACCACCCGATTGTTACAGGGAGTAATTAAATGACCCACATTAATTGGGCAGGGTCCAGGACAGGGTATTTCCCCGGGGAATGGCACCATGCTAGGAAAGGAGCTTTTCCAACACATTCAGTCCATATGTTTGGGCCATTTCAACATTTTTTGCCCAACTGCACAGGATCTGCCTACTGGTAAACAGAAACCTCATGGCTGGGTGAATATCTAAAAGATGTCCAAATCTGGGATGAAAGGTAGACTAAACAAGCTTTGGTTTGATAAAACAGCACCTGGGAGGCAGCAAATTGTATTGTAGAGATTGCATATGGGAATTGGATCTGAAATAAGCAATCCATAGGTTTACAGCCACTTGAAAAAAGCAATGGTGCAAAGAGGCTGTTCCATGCATCAAGCTCTTTGTGTGATAAAGCAGCTCTTCATGGAGCTCTGGCTATTTTTAGCCAACTTTCCAGTAGGTTTATGAGATCACCCGGCGTTTTGTGTGTGTCCCTGTCCCCCCCTATCAACTTCGCAATGCCTGGACCAATATGAACTAAATTGGATACAGTTCTAGGGACACATAGTGACACTTCAACGACATAGTTTGTGATGATATCATCCACCCCGATCCAAGATGGCGGACATGTAAACCTTTAAGGCGCAAGTGGGCTACCTTGTGAACTGCCTGATTTGAACGAAATTTGCTACAGATGTAGAGACACATAGGGATGCCCAGATTATGGTATGTGATGATATCATCCATTCCAATTCAAGATGGCAGCTGCATGAACATCTGAGGTGCAAGTGGGCTAATTTGTGGACTGTCTAACCAATTTAAACCAAATTAGGTACAGTTGCAGTGAGTGACACATAGGGACACCTCAATGGCATAGTTTGTGATGATGTCATCCACCCCAATCCACGATGGCAGATGCATAAATTTTTGAGGCACCAGTGGGCTAACTTGTGAACTGCCTAACCGATTTGAACCAAATTTGCTGCAGCTGTAGGGATACAGAGGGATGCCCAAATGGTATGGTATGTGATATCATTCACTGCAGTTCAAAATGGCAGCCGCATGAACATCTGAGGCGCAAGCAGGCTAATTTTGGAGTGCCTAAGCTATTTGAACCAAATTGGGTACAGTTGCAGAGTGACACACACATACACCTCAATGACATATTTTGTGATGATGTCATCCACTTCAATTCAAGATGGTGGACGCATAAACTTTGGAGGCACAAGTGCACTAACTTGTGGACAGTCTAACCAATTTGAGCCAAATTTGCTATAGCTGAATGGACACATAGGAATGCCTCAATGGTGTAGTTTGTGATGTCACACCCCAATCCAAGATGGTAGATGCAAAAGCTTTTGAGGCACAAGTGCACTAACTTGAGGACTGTGTAACTGATTTGAAACAAATTTGGAACAGCTGTTGTGAATGACACACAGGGACACCTCAATGGTGCAGTTTGTAATGATGACATCCACCCTGATCCAAGATAGCAATAGCAATAGCACTTACATTTATATACCGTTCTATAGCTGGAAGCTCTCTAAGCGGTTTACAATGATTTAGCATATTGCCCCCAACATTCTGGGTACTCATTTTACCGACCTCGGAAGGATGGAAGGCTGAGTCAACCTTGAGCCCCTGGTCAGGATCAAACTTGTAACCTTCTGGTTACAGGGCGGCAGTTTTACCACTGCGCCACCAGGGGCTCTTGGATGGCAGACACATGAACATTTGAGGCACCAGAGATCTAACTTGTGGACCTTGATTTGCACCAAATTTAGTCCAGATGTAGAGAAAGTGAAAGGAAAGTAGGCTGATTATTTCTTACTCAAACAACTTGTTCAATATGCCAGTGCAAGCTCTCCAGTTCTGCAATTTGTGATAATGTGGCAAGTCTTCAGGCTTACAGGATCTTCTCCATTTTTTTACTAGAACCCTGAGGTTCTCTAGTAAAACCTGAGCCTGGCATAAAAAGGGCCTAGAGTGGGGAGGAGACAGCGTTGGATGTATACTGGTGGCCTGGAGGGAGCAGCCAACACTTACTGTACCCTGCAAGTCATGCATTGGGATAGTCTGCATATACAATTACAAATCTACACCTGTTGTAATATAGATTCAACAGTTGCATTTAGCAGGGAAATGCACTTTGCTGCTGCTGTTAAATAAATGCAAGTTAGAACCTTTTGCCTATCCATACTGTGACAAATCAAAAAATTATTTTGAGAAAAAGAAATCTGTATAAATCCATGTTCAGAGCTTTAGCCAAGTATTTGGTTCATGTTTTCTGGGTTTTTTTAAAACTCAAGTTGTACACTCATGTTAATTAATCTGAAATCACTGCTTTATTAAAAAACCAGTCAGACAGGGATATTGATTTTCTTTTGCCTGCAACACAATCAGCAGCTTACAAGGCCAGAATGGCATGGATTACAAATGAAGTTTTATCCCTTTCCTTCTTTGTTTCTTCATTTTCTCTCTCAAAGGTCACAATGACCATTTCCTTTTCAGCTGTCTAACTTCAGAAAATATATTTTCCTTTTCTTCTGTTTCTTGCTTGGATTTAAAATTTTAAAGAAAAAAATGTATCTCAATATGCATTTTATTGAAAATGTTGCAATAGATGGAAAACTATTGCATTGTTATGATTTTAGCCTATTTTACATCAGCACTGATTTGGTGAAGACAGGAACTCTAGATTCCAAGACCTATTCACACAATGGGCCAATTCTCACAATCTGGCTATGTTGGTTATGCCACCAAATGTAGGGGAAGCAGAAGTGCACATACTCCCAATTCCTGGTCATCTGCACAGTGAAAGGACCAGGAAGTGATTATGTGGGAGGGATCTATCATGGTTGCTCAACACAGGGAACCAACATCAGCTGCCCTTCTTAAAATCTAAGATGGTTGATGTTGGTTGCCCACACTAAGCAACCACAATGGACCTCTCCCACATGATCACTTCTGGTCCATTTCACCATATAGATGACCAAAAATGGGGAGTGCGCATGCACCTCTACCTCCCTCTGCCACCGGACATTCAGTGGCATAACTAACATAACCGGATTGTGAGAACTGGCCCAATCTGAGGAAATAAAACTATCTGGTAGGCAATGATGAACATTACCATGGTTATCAGAATCAAAGACACTCCTGAATTTAAGATGACCTTTTAAAAAGGGGTTTTTTCCCTCAAAAAGAACATGACTCTGAATTTAAGACAACCCCGATTTCTAATATCAGAGTACGGATGTGCATAAAACTGGAAAACCAAGTTCCATTAGAGTCGAACTGGACTTGAACTGAACTGGATCTGTTCCAGATTTGTTTACAACTGAACCAGACTCTGTTTGGCTTGAATTCGAGCCCAGTATGCAGGTGTGTGTGTGTGTGTGTAGGCAGTACTGGTAAAGGGGAATCCATTAAGGATTCCCCAATACAGTACAGGGGCAGGGGGTTGGCAGGTGATCTAAATAAATTGAGTTGGAATGGGAAGGAAGTAAAAATGTACCTTTAATTTGGCATCCTCTGGGGTGGTTGGGTGGTGGTGGCGGGGACTCCCCCCACCCCGGCTGGAGCAGGTAGATCTGGTTAGGGTCAGTTTAGCAGAGGCCTCCCCCCTTTTTTTGCTGTCACACACAGTCAGAGGCCTAAAACGTGCCTGAACTGGGACTACCCACTCCGGCAGGGTAGGGAGTCCCTCTCCCCGCCCCGGCAACTGCAGTCGGTGCAGCTGCCAGCTACAGCAAATTCAAGGTAAGTTTTTACATCCCTCCCACCCCAGCTCTATTTCTTTAGATCCCCTGGTGCCCTCTTTTACTGGTAGAGGGGAATCCTTACCGGATTCTCCTTTACGAGTGATTTTCAAGCCAGTTTGAGCCGAAGTGGCTCCAGTCTGGCTCAACCCAAACCCCCTCAAGCCAAGGGGCTTGAAATCAAGCCAGCTAGCACACCCCTTCCAGCGCGCACACCCCTACACCCCAGAGAACTTGGGCGAAAAACCTAGTCTTGGATTCAGATAAATCTAGTGCCACTGATCTTCTAACAGAATGAATCAGTCAAAGACAGTCCTGGTAGCTGGATTTGGGGAGGAGCCAAGTGTAGCACCTGTTTGTGTATGCAGTTTTCCATCCAGCTAGAGATTCAGTAGTGGAAGCCTTCTTACATATATAGGCCATAGCTGATTGGACCATGGAGTACTTCACAGACATTCTCTTCACAGTGAACTCATGAAGGGAGGAAGTGCTTCTCTCAAACCCAAATCCATCTTCAGCAGGCAGCCAGAAAGAGGCTCCTTTGTACATATAGCTCTAGGCATAGAGAAATCCCTTTCTCAGTTTATCTGAACACTTAGGCCATAGTTACGCAGCTCTGCTCTGTCTGTAGATATTGGACTACAACTGTCATCATCCCTGACTAGTTGTGGCTGGGGATGATGGGAATTGTAGTCCAAAAACAGCTGGAGGAGCAAAGATAGCACTTACTTACATTTATATACCGCTTTATAGCCAGAGCTCTCTAAGCGGTTTACAATGATTTAGCATATTGCCCCCAACATTCTGGGTACTCATTTTACCGACCTCAGAAGGATGGAAGGCTGAGTCAACCTTGAGCCCCTGGTCAGGATCGAACTTGTAACCTTCTGGTTACAGGGCGGCAGTTTTATCACTGCGCCACCAGGGGCTCATTCACTGTGCCACCAGGGGCTCAAAGATGTGCAGCCCTGACAGAAATCAGGAGATAGGTGCAGTTGTGCACATATCAGGAAATCAGGTGCAATTGTGGTCCCTCCTGTGGATTCAGAGGTAACATATGTAACAGGCTCTCTCTCATGTGCGTGCACGTGTGCACACCCCACACCGCCCCCAACACATATCTGGATATAAAGAAAACACAAACTGGTGTTTAATATCCTCCATTTCAGATGAGTTTTAAGGCATCAAATATCTTGAAGGCTTTACAGTTTATGGTACATTTTTTCCTTAAATGTCACAAAAACAGATGTTTATATTTTATAATACAGGTAGTACATAAGACATTCAAACATTCAAATAGGATGAGATATGCTTTCCACTTTGGTCCTTTATGCCAGTGAAAGGGATAGCTTATTAGAATTTTATTTGCTCAGTTCTGAATGGGAAGACCTTTTCCTTTGACTTCAATCCCCTTTAGACATTCAAAATCTGGGTATGCTGTCCCAAATTGCAGGGGAAACAGGGGCACATCTGCTAACCACACCCTCTGGAACCAACTTGACTCTGTAGCTAGTGCTCTCTTTGTGTTCAGTACTTGACTGAAGAATGTAATCATGCCCTTGGTCTCCTGGTCTCCAGCATTTGTCTGTAGACAAGCATTGAACAAAAAGGAGACCAGAGGGTGTGGCTATGGAGCATGTCAGTGTTGGGGAACAGGGAAGACACCACATTCCCCATCTTTACCTGGGTGCACTTTTAGAATGCCTGAAAAAGAGTTCTTATTCTGCAGGATCTGAAAGTACTGTAGGTGGACATAACATTGCAATTCTATAGGGCAGGTTCAGACAAACCATTGAAAGATGGTAAGCCAGAAACTGGAGCTTCCTGGGGAGCCTGTGCTCCTATCTGGTGTGACGTGTGAACCTGACATCCTTCAGTTCATGCTGGAATTACTGACTTCTCCCCAACTCCAGCCTGTGATCTACAACCAAGGGCTGAAGTTGGCTTGACAAAGTTGGAGAAGTCAGTAACTCCAGATGGGATCTGGAGGCTGGCAGGTTCACATGCCATGCTGGAGAGGAGTACACACTCCCTGAAAAACGCTGGTTCTGGCTTACTGACTTTTGGCAGGTCACCTGAACCCACCCTATGTCTAGAACAGTCGAGTAACAGTGGAGAACATGTTGGGATGGAAGGCTGTGGATTATTTATCTGTTCACTTTTTGAACGACAGATGTTTTAATGGCAATCCTGCCAAAGTTAAACATTCTCAAGTCCACTGATTCTCACTGGGAGAGCATGAAATATGTGCAAGCAAATAAGGGTAAAATGGGCAATTCTACTCCAATAATATGTGGATATTATTCTTTCCCCCACCCCAGAAATCATTATCTGATCTGATTGATCTGTCCCTCAACCTGCTGTCCTCTCCATTTGTCTCAGCTCCCCCAATGAAACTGACTTGCTTAACTCTCCTGTTGTGTTAAAAAGTGCTTAAACAGTGGCTGGATTGTGACAAGTGTTCATGTTTGTTTAATCAAAGAGAAAATTTCAAAGATGATTGACGGTGTGTTCCTTATTTTCTGAAGTTTCTTTCTTTCCTTTTTGCAGTAATTAACAACAAAATAAATTTGTGAACATCCAACAGTAAACTATACAGGTGGCTGACCAATAAATTATGAAATGATTACTTTCAGGATGCAGAAATATGTAGCTATGATCAGAGGAATAAGAGATATGTTAACATGAGAGAGAGCGAGAGAGATGGCACGAGCAGTTTTATACAGAAATTTGAGATGTTTCTCCCCCTCAACTCTTTGGGGAAACAACCTATATTCCACAGTGATCCATAAAAGCAAACTGTTCATCCATAATTAACATGATGGCAATGAAAGTCATTTCAAAAGACTATTCTTCCAGAAAGATCACCAAAGATCTTAGTATTGCTCTGTGCAAATATTCAAAAACTATACATGTGGATTTAAATTGCATAACATCTGAAAAATATGAGATATGACATATTTGCTTTCTATTTTCCAAGCCTTATAATTACTCTCCTAACATTCAGTCATCTTTCCAATTTTGAGGGCTAGCAAATTTTTTGTTTCTTTTTTCTTTTTATTTATAGGTTGCTTTTCTGCCTGAAGGTCCTACAAAAATCCTGAAACAATGAGGTAGTTCTTAAGATCAGCCAAAACCAGGCTAAGGAAGCAAAGGCCAGTTTTGGTGGATCTTAAGAACTGCCGGGAGCCGTGCAACTCCCAGGGTCAATGTGGTAGCCAACCCAGCAAAGAGGCCTGCCACTCAGTCAGGGTTAAGGGCGTGAGTGCACCCTTAACCTGGGCTAAATGACTGTGTCAGTGCCACATGGCTCCAACACAGCAACAGCCAGGAGGCCAGTGCGTGATAAATCCTCATAATACACCGTGTACTCACACGATGCATTATGGGAGTTTTGGGGGTCGGGGTGGCCCCTGACACTCAGCACTGCCAGAGGTGGCAGCTGCGCATTTGGTTGCTCAATCTCCACGCCCAGATCCAGACCAGGGATCATCTGTGGGGGAGGTAAGCTTTTAAAGGCTTCCTCCCCTTGCACCCTCAAGGCCTTCATCACCGATCATGAGAAAGGGCTCAATGTATTAAAAAAAATGGGAAAGAGGAGATTTTAAAAGAAGCTCATAGATTGCACATTTCCCAGAGGTTGAATGCAATCCATTAAGCATTCATTGCATCAATCGATTCTTACTGGAAGGAAGGAAGGAAGGAAGGAAGGAAGGAAGGAAGGAAGGAAGGAAGGAAGGAATTAGCATACTATATCATAATTCCCATTGCCAATGGGAATTTGCAAACCTATTTCTTAGGGATGGGCTGTAATTCAGTAGTAGGACATTTGCTTTGTATGCAGAAGGCCCCAGGTTGAATCCTTGGCACCCCAGTTTGGGCTGGCTGAGACCCTTCCCTGCAGCCCTGGAGAGCTACTGCTGGCCAGCATTGACAATACTGAGCTAAGCCCTCTTCAGACATGCAAAAGGGGTGTGTGCACAACACTCACACATACAGTGTCCCGAGAGTGGACCAGCAAGCCCCAGTCCAGTGATGATGTGCTGAGAAGCCTTACTCTGCTGTTATCTTCCCATTTATGGCATTTGAAAAGGTGAACTCCATAACATGGTGGTGGCCATTTCAGGGACCCAAATAATCTTCTGACCAGGAAACAGCTGCCATCATGCTTATGGAGTTAGCCTCCTCAGATAAATGATGTCAGTGTGGAAAGCATGGAGAAGACGATGCTTCTTGGTGTACCATCAGCAGGGCAGGACTTCCAGGTGTGCTCTCAGGATGCTGTACATGTGTACAGCAGGTCTGTTTTTGCACGCCTTCCTGAGATGACCTAATTATCTGACTCAGCAGAAGGCAGCTTACTGTATTTAAAATCCACTGGGGTATTTTTGGTTGTGAATCATGGATGTATTCTGATGCAGCACTACTTTCCTGATGCAACAGAAGCAATGGGAGCTTTTGGAATGGGGCCTCATGTGCTGGACCACAATGTGCGAGAACCCACAATGTCATATACATTCGACTAATGGCTGAACATTAAGGCCAGTGTATTGCTAACTGTAGCCAAAAGGCCCAATTTGATGTAACAGAGAGAACAACAAAGGGTAGCAAACAGATGTGTTCAGACAGTACTTCTGTGTTGAGGTGTGCGACATCAGCATCATCTTAATTAAAAAGGCATCTTTTAAGCAGTATTATTATGTTTCTTAATACATCTAAAAGGCTATAATCAGAAGCCAAGTAGCTACGGTTTCAGGATTTACATCTTCCTGGAGTTTTTTTGGTGAGACACATAGCCACCTCTTTCCTTTGTCTTCCCTGAATGAAGCAAAACAGACATTACAGAGAGAGTTAGCAGTGCTAATTGATCCAAAACATCACTTCTAATTACTAATTAATGTTCATTATTCAACTTTCTTATATTTCTAGGACAGCTCAAGGGTTTTGAACAAGATATTTGCAGAGCAAGATACACTAAGGGATCTTGGAGGAGAGCTGGTCTTGTGGTAGCAAGCATGAATTGTCCCCTTTGCTAAACAGGGTCCACCCTGGTTTGCATGTGAATGGGAGACTAAATGTGAGCACTGTGAGATATTCCCCTTAGTGGACGGGGCTGATCTGGGAAGAGCACCTGCATGCTTGGAGACGCAATCCCTCCCTGGTATCTCCAAGACAGGGCTGAGTGAGACTCCTGCCTGCAACCTTGGAGAAGCTGCTGCCAGTCGGCTTGGATAACCGGAGTTTGAATCCCCATTCAACCATTAAACTCACTGGGTGACTCTGGGCCAGTAATGTATCTCTCAGCCTAACCTACCTCACAGGGTTGTAGTGAGGACAAAAATAACCATGTACGCCACTCAGAGGAAGAACGAGATACAAGTGTAAACAAAATTTTAAAATTCTGTGTAGAAAATACTGAGCTAGATTCCTATGTTCCTAAGACAAGCCTGCATAACTCCACTGACCCAAATTAAGTCCAAAGGAAAGGTTTGGTAGGCCACAATGAAAGGCTGGTGGGCAATTCAGCTTTCTGGGTCCCAAGTTCCACTAGCAGCACAATCCATGTAGGCCACTGAAAAGAATCATAGTGCTGTTGCACATCATCTAGGCCAGTGGTTCCCAACCTGGGTTCCTCCAGATGTTGATGAACTCCAACCTGGTTGGGAACCACTGATCTAGACATTTCAACTGATCTTCCGCAGGATAAGTTCCTTAAAACAGGGCTGCACAACTTCGGCCTTCCAGCTCTTTTTGGACTACTGCTCCTATCAGCCCTGTCCACAGTGGCCAACATCTGGGGAGGATACGAGTTGCAATCCAACATCTGCAGAAGGGCTGAAGTTGTGCAGCCCTGCCTTAAATCAATCCCTTCAGGCGGCATGGCACTCATGGCCTCAATGGAAGACTGTACCATCAGCATGAATGGTGCAGCCCAGACTGGGAGAAAATGAACAAGACTCCATGCTGCATGGTACTTTTTTTCATGTATTGCATTTGGGTTCCCCACCTTAAAGAGCCCACCCAGAAATGTAATAAATTCCCATAAACGAGCAGCCAGTGTGGTGTAGTGGTTAGAATGTCAAACTCAAGTTCAAATCCCCATTCAGCCATAAGCCTCACTGGGTGACTTTGGGCCACTCACTTCTCTCTCGGCCTAACCTACTTCACAGGGTTGTTGTGAGGATGAACATAGTGCTCTAGGCTCCTTGGAGGAAGAGCAAGATAAGAATGTAAAAATAATAATAAATATGGACATGGCCCTAGTCTGGTTTGCATGAACAAACACTTCCAAATTCTGTTCTTTGTCCTGTCTGGGGTTTGGATTCGGCAAACTTGGGCTTGGTGAAAGAATGCTGCAGTTTACCCCAAGACTGATCCAAGTCCCTATCACTTGGAGGCCTTTGCTCCCCCCCATCTCCATCATCATTATTTATCTATCTATCTAACATATTTTTATACCGCCCAAAACTTGTGGAATTCTCTGCCTCAAGATATGGTGACGGCCAACAACCTGGATGGTTTTAAGAGGGGTTTGGATAACTTCATGGAGGAAAGGTCTATCATCGGCTACTAGTTGGAGGGCTGTGGGCCACCTCCAGCCTCCAAGGCAGGATGCCTCTGAGTACCAGTTGCGGGGGAGTAACAAGCAGGAGAGAGGGCATGCCCTCAACTCCTGCCTGTAGGCTTCCAGTGGGATCTGGTGGGCCACTGGATCCTGGACTAGATGGGCCTTGGGCCTGATCCAGCAGGGTTGGGTTTCAGAAAACAATTCTTGCAATCATTAAAATCAATGCGTTCTTTTAAAAAAAACATCATTTCCTGGTCATTTTAATGGGCCTGCTTGTGTGCTTCGAAACTGCAATGAAAACCAGAAGTCCTGAAGCAAGACAGTATTTGTTTCCCATCTATCTGAACTAGTCCTGAAATCTCTCAAAACTGAGTTTAAACTTACCAGCTTTCCAGAAAGGACTTAAACTTTCCTTTGTCTGGTAGTACTATTTTCCACACCATTGCTGTCTTCTGATTTCCTGGATGGAAGAAGTAGAATTATATTCAGTCTTTTATATAGCGGATAATTATTGCAATCATCATCATCATCATCATCATCATGGGCTACGTTGTATTATTGGGCATTTCCAGATGGAGAAATACTCAGTTTTAAAATGGAAGTTATTACCAATTCTCTACTCAGGGTCCAGATGATGTTCTTGGCTGTTGCCCAGTTTTAAAGCATCAACTGCAGAACATTTCCAGCCAATCCATGATATGAGTAGTTGCACAAACTTTGATTATCATTGTGGACTGGCATCAAAAGACCAGCAGATGGTGCTGCAAAAGTGCACAATGGCCAATAACAACATCTGGACTCCAAGTGGAGAAGCAGTAAGAATTTCCATTTTAAAACTGAGTATTTCTCCACCTAGAAACAGCCATTAATTCTCATGTGGCTAAACTTCCCTATCAACCAAGGAAGACTAGGCACACAAGAGATAACTGAACAGGTCAAAAAGCCTGGGCAATGACGACAACAATTCCAACTTCTGGAATGAAGCCGTTACTATTAAGGGTATTCTATATTTATGATACCTATGAGCAAATCTGGTGATCTCTCCTTCCTTGAAAGCAGGGAAAGGTGTGGAATTTTTTAGGTTTCAACCACTTTTCTGCCTTTCTTGCCCTTAGGGTGAGCCTTCAGTGAGCTAGCATGAGCTTTCAGAATTCTAAACAAGCACAGCCGGGATTGCCTTCCATGTGATCAGATATGTAGCCTGCCTCATTGTGTGGTGTGGCCAAAAAGAGAGAGATCTCCATCATGGAATATTTTAACTGACATTCATTTTTCAGGTTGTGATCTCTGCATGTATAGGAAGTATTCAGAGGAAATTTTTACTCCCTGAAAATAATGGGTGAAAATCACCTTATAGTGAGGATATTCAGCTCAATAAATAGGTAAGAAAATCCACTATAGAGACACACTACAGTGACAGAGAAGGATCTGCAGGCCATATGACTTCAAGAAATCATGTGCAGATGATTTTCCACTGCGCCTCAGGATTGGTTGGTACACACAGGCTTAAGAACGTTTACATGATGCACCAGAAGTTTCATTCCCAGAGGAGACAAGTCAATCAGACAGTTCACCTCACTGAGGCATTCCAGCACAAATAAAAGTACTTCCTGAGTGGATTTCAATGTATTCAGTTTTAAGAATGTGACCTTATCTCCCTCCTCACATTCCCTGGTCCTTGCATGCCTGTCATATCAATGTGTTGTTGTTGGTTTTTTGCTTAATTTCTGCTTTCTTCAAATTATTACTGGCTAGGGTTATAGCCACTGATAAGAGTTGTTTTAGTCTGGAGATTTGTCCTGCATTAAACCCAACCTAAATTTCAAAGCAAGAGAAGGACTGTAATAAAACCCTGGACAGCTTGGGCCCAGGGTATTTAAGAGAGAACTTTCTTCTTCATGAACCTCGCCACCTATTAAGATAATTGGGGGAGATCCAGATCTTGTTACCACTCGCTTGTTTGGTGGCAACCCAAAATCAGGCCTTCTCTAGGGTTGCCCCAGGGCTCTGCAATACACTCCCAAATGAAATGAGAACCTCCCAATTGCTGGCTGTTTTTAAGCAACTTTTGAAAACACACCTATTTTATCTGGCTTTTAGTTTATAATGTTTTACTGATGGTTTCTTATTTATTTTATATTATTTAAATTTTTAGTTGTGTTTAAGTTTGCCCAGAGATTTTATATGTGGCGAGCTGTGTGTGCGCATACACACACATACATATTAGATAGATAGATAGATAGATAGATAGATAGATAGATAGATAGATAGATAGATAGGCTGGCAGAGTGGTTCAAAAATCTGCCAATACAGTGTGTGTTCTTACCCTAAAAACAGAACCTTGAGAGGTGTGTGTGATGGGATGGGGAATGGTTGCTTTTGGCAGACAATCTTCTGAGGGGATTCTGGCAGTAATCTCCAAGGAGGGAAAGCCTTCAGAGAGATGCTAGCCATGTCTGAGGGGAGTCCTGGGTCTGATACAATATTTTTATTAGTCCTTAGGAGTGGAGCTGGATTATAACTACTCTTAGCAAGGCTGTAACATTTGGGTTTAGTGTATGCCTATATGTTCTTTCTTTAGTTTTTCCTATAACCTTTTAATAAATGAACACCACCCACATCTGGTGTGATAGGAAACCTGCCTTGCTGACGTGTTGAGAATTCAACTAAAGATATCTCCCCCATGATGCCTTCTGCCCAGTCAGATCCAGGTATCCATTTAAATGGACAGTGAAGCAGCCTCACCTCAGATCCAGCTGAGCTGTGCCTATGCATTCTGCTTTGGCCCACCACTTAACTGTAACCTGCCGCCACCCCCGGCCCATCCTCAAATGCTCTTCTTGGCCCTCTACTTTTCCACTGCCCATATTTTAATTAGACCTCCCTACCACAGCTGATTTTGGTCTCTTGCCAAGGCACTGACAAATGGCATTTATTAAAAACTGAGCAATTCTCTCTCTCTCTCTCTCTCTCTCTCTCTCTCTCTCTCTCTCTCACACACACACACACACACACACACACACACACACCATGACAATGGATCAGTGGATCAATGGCAACCTAACACACCCACTGAACTCAATGGCAAAATGCACTTGGATTTTAACAGAGTTACATTTCACCCCATATCGTTTAATGCAATAACATCTTATATTAAAATATAAAATAAAATTACTACTTACAGTTGTTCTACTTGTTCAAATTCTTTTTCAACTTCTGTGAGATAAAAAAAAGTCTGTGATTATTTTATTGTTAATCATCATCATCATCTTGAAAAAGATGTATTTCCTGCCTTTCAAATCAGTCTGCTTCAGGAGGAAGATTTCATTTAATCCCCATCGATGAAAGTCTAAGGAATGTTGTATTGGGTTAAATCAGCCAGTCAGGGCATTTGGTTTTTAGTGGCACTCAGTGGGGTTTTCAAAGTGTCCTTGAGCAAGGACACAGAAAAGCAACACATACTGGTATTCAAGCAATTATCTAGTACCTGGTAACTGATTCTCTACTTTGGAGAACACCAAACTTAGCCATCCAGAAGATGGATCCTGGAACCAAAAAAACTGACTTTCTACCACCTAATGATAGAACTCTAAAAGGAAAAACGTCCAGAGCTACTAGATGGGGTGGTATAGAAATGTAATAAAATAAAAAACCTTCCTTCCAACTACTAGGAAATATTACCTAATTTAGCTTCTGTTGCTTCTATACCTAGGGTATTATCTGAAATTAATCCTCAGCTTTGCAAATGTAAAGGCTTACCACATTTTATTTATGTATTTATTTCTGCTCTCTATTTTACCAGGTTCCCATGAATATAAGAGAAGAATATAGTAACTCTGGCTTTTATGTTTTCAAAAGGAGAACAGCGGCATTGGTACAATCTATGACTTTTGGCACTGGGCACTAGCTCCATTTTGCATTCACATCTAACCTAATGATTTTGCAGCAAAGAACTCCCTAAATTATGTCTTAAGACTGCAACATATTTCAGACATGCTCCCTGTCAGCAAAATCTTTTCCTTGTCCCCTCAATTTTGTTTTATATTGGTTGAACATCAAGCCTGAGTTCTGTGAAACTTAAGAGTCAGCTCATTGCTTTTAGATTTTTAGCTGGTCCTAACAGAAGTATTGTGTAACACATACATGCACACAGGAGTGTGGATCTATATCCTTTGACCATATTCATACTGTTTGATATTAAAGACCTGTGATCTCCTGGCCTGGCTATCCCTGGCTCAAGACAGAAATGTCTCATTTGTTGATCAGAAAAGAAATTACAGGATGCTGAATTTGGAGTTTCTTTCAAGTACACAAGGTCTATTGTCTGTACTATAATCAATGTTTATTTTAGCTGTGAATACAGTTTGCAAAAGAGAGATTGATCTATCTGTGTTTGCAAAAGCTACTGTTGGGAATTAACCAAAAATATTATTTAGTGCTTGCAGAAGCCATTGTTGTGAATTAGCCAAACTCTTCTACAGGGCCTGTGCTAATCAAGAACATATTTAAAGAAAGACAATGTGAAACAGCAGGATTCCCCTAAGTTGAGGACTCTTCCACTACATCCTCACACGTAAAGATGTCAGCAGAAAGCAGTGGTCAAACTTCCTGCTCAGGAATAAGTGTATCTGTCTTTTCTGGAAATTCTGCTAAGCGCTGGTCAGAAGCGGGGCAAATCTGAGGTTTCAGACTACTTCAGGAGCTACTGTACTCGAAGGACCCCAGACTAATACAAAATATTTCTCTGCAACAACCCTGTTTTGATTTTTTCCTAATGGTTCAAGATAGCTTGCTTGCATTTTGTGTCTACAAAAGAAACAATATCTAAGGAAAAATAAGTTATATATTTAATACAAATCCTAGCTATGGAGGATTTGCATTAAATCCCATGGAGATTACATAGGCCTATTATTAGAAGTTGATAAACAAAACACTGAAGAATATTAAACAAACTAGGGAACGCATCAAGTAACTGAAGCACTTTGCATTCTTAAAATGCAAGTTAAGTACACATCCTCCACCATGAGCACACAAATGATGTCACCTTGCTTAGTTACTGGTAGTGAACATCAAAATGATATGTGGCCTCTTGCCTCACCACATATTGCCAGTTGCCTTATGGAAGAAACGGATATGGTAACTCTCCCCTGGGTAGCTTTTTCTCCTACCTTGCTTCCACACAATCACTTCTACCCAGGTTTTCCTCTAACCTTGCTTCCACACAATCAAAAACTGGGAGTACACACAGATCCCAAACCTGGGTAGAACACAGTTTTCGAATGTGTGAATGACCTCAATCTGTGGGAGTGGAGTCAGAAGCAGTGTCCCTCTAACAGAGATCCTCAGATGTTGTTCACTACAACACCCAGCATCCCCAGCTGCAATGGCTTTTTCTGGGGATTATGGGAATTGCAGTCAGCAACATCTGGGAATCTCTGTTAGAGGGAGCACTGGTCAGAAGGGCAGAGAGAAAGGAGAAAGAAGGGAGAGGACTGAAATAGAGCAGTTTCTTAATAAAGCTCTCAGTTAAGCCTACATAAGATGCTTTGTGTTTACAACAAGAGAAGAAGGTACAAAACAGTACTTTTAGAAATAAAAAGTGTGCTTCTTATGTATCTTACCGTCCTGAGCTTCTTTCTTTTTGGTGAAGAATTCATAGAGGAAAATTGCAACTACTAAAACAATCACTTCGGCAGCAATTCCAAGAAATGGTTTGAGTGGTACCAAATAAGACAGAACTTTAAGGGATACGTGCCCTTTACTTTCCCCTAGTTCAAATACAACGCGGCACTCGTAATCACCACTGTCCTTCTCAGAAAGATTATGGACCATCAGTTTTGTTTTGTTGTAATACTCCTGGCTGATTCTGTACTTCTCTGGCATCAGAGTTTCATTGATAGCAACCTAGTACAAAAGAAACAAGTTTAAAACTGTATTAGAGTGATACACAATCTATTTAAATGAAATAATGCATAATTAGGAATTGAGAAACCCTGTATCTGTCTAAAGCTAGAGAATAACTTGTGTTTCCAGAGCATATCTATTCTACAATCTTGATATACTTTACACCATAAGTTTTAAAAAAAGAAGGAATGAGAATCTCCAGGTGGGGCTGGGAGAGGCTGCTGCTTGAGACCTTGGAGAGCTGCTGCCAGTCAGTGTAGACAATACTGAGCTAGATGGGCCAAAGGTCTGACTCAGAATGAGGCAGCTATCCTATGTTGCTACGAAATATACTATCAGGAAAACAAAAAGCATGTAATGAAAATACAGATGCCAAAAGCAGACAGGGAACAATCCTGTCTCATCCTAGTTTGGGCAAAGTGTTTGAAATGAAGCAGATATCCATTTTGGTTGCAATATACCTGGGGTAGGCCGTGTGTAGCTCTCCAGATGTTATGAAACACAACTCTCATCACCCCCAGCCTTAATTTATTATAGTTGTGGATGATGGGAGCTGCAGTTCAGCAACATCTGGAGAGCCACATGTTGCCTATCCCTGCAATATACACTCCCATGGCATCCTTTATTTTATTTATTTATTGTTAGATTTTTATACCACCTTTCATTAAAAACAATCCCAATCCTTGGGCAAATGCCGGGGGCCCAACCCTCCAGGAGGGCCGATTGGTGCTAATGCCTGCATTATTTATTTATTATTATTACCTTCATTTATTTATTTATTTAACATATTTATGCCCCGCCCCTCCAGTGCACTACTGCTCGGGGCGGCTCACAACAATAAGATAGACACAGATACAATAAAAGTAATAAAATTAACTTTTTTTTTTAAAGTCAGATTAAAAACCACAATTGTTAGGTTCAAATTAAAACTGAAAATGATAAAAAGCTAAAGAAGCTAAAGAACCTACAAGACATAACAAAACAATAATGGAGCATTAAAAAGTCTCCTTAAAAAGGTGTGTTTTGAGATGTTTTTTAAAAAAACACAGAGGGAGGGAGCATGGCGAAGCTCTTCAGGGAGGGCGCAGTGCCTTTGTTTCCCTCATTCTCCCTGGCAGTCCTCTCAGCACTGTGTGACTGGAGCTGCCATTGTAACTCCCCCACAATAACCCCCACCATAGCGTCTCTCTGGAGCAACCCTATGTTGGGGAAATTATGGGGGAATCAGGATGGTGGTTCCTGTCACCAGAAGCTGAGCTCTGCCACTGTTCATAAGTCTACCAGGGACAATCCATGGTGCTGAGGTGGGCACTGCTACTGCTGCCTACTAGCAGTCCCACAATCTAAAAAGCCAGTCAGGGCCCGCCCTTGTAAGGGGAACCCATATAGGTGCGGACGGAATGGAGGGTACTTTGCTTCGGGCCTCCGCAGACATGGAAGAAGCCCTCCAAGACCCAGTTGCTCAGGGTTGTTCTTTTAAAGGTGATTGGAAAAGCCCATGGAGGGCAGATCCATCAATGGCGACTAGTCATGATGGCTAAATGGAACTTCCAGATTAAGAGGTAATATGCTAAGGCACAACAGTAGGATGATGGTAGTGTCTTCAGGCCCAGCTTATTTATTTATTTATTTTATTTAGCAAATTTATTAACCGCCTGACTTCCTTAGACTTGAGGCGGTTTACATAAATTAAAACAAAAATGAGGACAAGAGAAGAAGGGGGGGGAAGGAAGGGAGGAAGAAAAAGAAAAAAGAAAAAGCACACACCCCACACATGTTAAAAACTAGAACCCTGGCAAAATAAATAGGTTTTCAGGAGCTTCTTAAAGGACAGAAGAGAGGAGGCATTATGAATCTCAGGAGGCAGAGTCTTCCATAGCGAGGGGGCTGCAACAGAGAAGGCCCTCCCACGAGCCCGGGCCCCATGTACCCCCTGGGCCTGGAACTCTGAGAAGGCCCACCTGAGACGACCTCACAGGGCGGGTCGAAGTTGGACAGGAGAGGCGGTCCTGAAAGCACACAGGCACCAAACCCTGTAGGGTTTTATAGGTGATAACAAGCACCTTGAACTGGAGCCGGAAGTGAACTGGCAGCCAATGCAGCAACCTCAGCAAAGGTGAAACATGATCATATGCTTATGGGCTTCCATGGGACATGTGGGTGGCCAATGTGGCGGAAAAGATGTTGGACTAGACCAAGGCTGCACAACATTGGCCCTCCAGCTGTTTTTGGACTACAACAACCACAACCCCCATACACAGTGGTCAAAAGTGAGGGATGATGGGAACTGTAGTCCAAAATCTGCAAGAGGGCTGAAGTTATGCAGCCTAGACTTTTCAGTCTGATCCAGCAGGGTTCTTATGACAGGGTTAACATATTTTAATGAATAAAATAGTATTCCATCACCTTGGTTTGTTTACATAATTGTAAGCTAAAGTGAGAAGCAGAACCCCTAGCTGAAATTCTTTCCTTGGGTAAATTGGCCAGGTTGACATGATTCCAGTGTCTACATTGGTTGGCTGCATTCAGTAACAACCAACAAGAACTTGACTTATATGCCCACAGTATAGTAAGTTGTTCTCTGGTTAGCTCACTATGTCTATATCTACCGCCACACCGACACACCCCATTAGAAAAATATACAATCAGACACACATTAAGACAAAACAGAACAAAAAGAAGTGCCAACAAATACAAATAAAAGGGGAGGGGGGCATTTAAAGAGTCTTTTAAATCTGAAGTAAATACCTCCTAGCTCACAGCAGGCACACAGCTACCCAAACTGGGGAGCCAAAGCTTCCAGAACATAACAATCAGTATTGTTTTAAACTTTTTTAATTGTTCAGATTTTATGGTTTTAAGTTTGATTTTTGAATGATTATATTTTGTTTTAGTTTGTAAAATGCCCAGAGCCATTGGATGGGGTAGTATAGAAATGTGATAAATAGATAAATAATAAATAAAATATCCGTAAACATTTCAAAGTGAGAACCAAGGCAAATCTTAATCTACAACCGCTGTACTCCCGTATTGTACAAACAATGAATGAAATGGAGAGAGATGGCATGGGGCACATGGGTACTCACAAATACCAAATGCACGGCTGCCATGATGTACGGTTGATGGGCACATCAGAATGTGTGCCCTGATGGTAGGTTCTGTCCCTGATCCCTGCATGGAATGGAGCGGGGGTGAGGATTACTTGAGGAGAGGACTTGTGCTATGCTGCATTCTAGGGTTCACATTCATTTAACACAGGCCATGACTATGGGGCCTCAGGAGGCACTCAAAAACACATCAAACATCACCCTGTGGTGCCTAAAGAAGAAAATGAATCGTTGTGGCCAAGCTGCTTTTGAGAGGAAAGCTTGTCTGCCATGACTGTTTGCCTCACTGAGGAACCCCTGATAAGCTTCAGAAGAAAACCATGAAGCTATTCCCATGATCACTAGAAACTGGGCTAAGAGAGCCACCCAACCCGGTTTCTGTCATTTTCAGAACCACCATGTTTGTGGGTGAGCCCGGTGGTTCCACGGCAGCGAGCCCCCCTAAGTAACCCTCCTGCTAAACGAAGTTAATGGAGCGAGCACTCCGTTAACCTAGTTATTTTGATCATTAGGCTTAACATTTGGGGGGGGGGAGGTGACCCCAGGAAGGCATCACTCACTTGTGCAGTGCCTTCCTGGATCTTGGTGGGCAAGGCGGTGCCCCGCTTCTCTCAATCCCTGGAGCTTCCCAGTGGGTTGCGGCTGGGCGTGGGAGCACCCAACTGAAGCCACTGCTCGTCTGGGCAGCTGATTTGGCCACCCAGCAACAAGCCACTGCTTGTTTGCGTGGACAGCGGGCTAAGCTGTGTAGAGCCTCCATGTTTTCTCAGAACACAATTTGAAAACCAAAGCCAATGGTTATAGTACGGTAGCATGGGATACACTCCCCTTGGGTTCTTTGCTATTCGTGTGTTACGTGTGTGCTAGGGTGTGCAAAACTTCAGTCGCCAAAGTGGAGCATACTAAACAGACACAATTCAACCCAAATCCAGCAAATGCTCATTTGCAGCAGCCTCAAATGGAGTTGTCCAAATTTTATTTATTTATTTTATTTATTTATTTAATGTGTATACCACCCACTACTGAAGTCTCTAGGCAGTTTACAGCATTTCCAAACCTATCTTGCACCTTTCCCAGGACTTCAGTGAGAAGCGGAGGAAAGCACACTGGAAGTCTTTTTAAACTGCAGGTGCACTGCAGCAGGCACTGCTCCCCTGCCATTGCCGTCAATAGGGATGTGCAAACTGGTTCGGCTCGACATTGAACCAGTTTGGTTCAACAGTTCAGGGTTGAGGTGAACCACCCCCTAGTTCAGCTCAACCCTGGACCGAACACATACCCCACCTGGCCATTTGGGGGGGCTCGTGAACATTTTTTGGGGGGCATTTTTTTTAGTACTTACTTACTAAACAGCTTGGGCCCTGGGTATTTAAGAGAATGCCTTCTTCGTCATGAACCCCACCGCCCACTGAGATCCACTGGAGAGAGAGGTCAGTCTGCAGTTGCCACCGGCTCGTCTGGTGGCCACTCAGGGACAGGCCTTCTCTGCTGCTGCCCGGAGGCTTTGGAATGCGCTTCCTAGTGAAATAAGAGCCTCCCCATCTCTGACAGCCTTTAAAAAGTCTTTAAAGACACATCTGTTCACCCAGGCTTTTAATTAATATTGTTTTAATGGTTTTAATGCTGTTCTAAAATATTATTTTAAAAATTTTAAATTGTTGTAATGTTTTAAACTTTTCATTTTTGTTTTAATGAATGTTTTACTTTGTTTTTATTCTGTTGTAAACCACCCAGAGACGTATGTTTTGGGCAGTAGAAAAATATGTTAATAAATAAAAATAAAACAAATACTGGGGCTTCTGGGGGGCTTCTCTGAGGCCATGCAGGGGTAGGGTCCGTGGAGGTTCCCTCTGCCACCACAGGCCTCTGTTTCCAAAAACTGCCCAGTCCAGGCATTATTCGGCCCATTCCGGGCCTTTCCCCCATTACGGTGGCCATTTTGGAGGCCGCCGCACATGCGCAATGGGCCCCTGTGTGGCTGAGTCATGACCTATTTATTATTTTTTATTTTAATTTTTTACATTTTATATCCCGCTCTTCCTCCAAAGAGCCCAGAGTGGTGTACTACATACTTCGGTTTTGCCTCACAGCAACCCTGTGAAGTAGGTTAGGCTGAGAGAAAAGTGGCTGGCCCAGGGTCACCCAGCTAGTATCATGGCTGAATGGGGATTTGAACTCGGGTCTCCCCGGTCCTAGTCCAGCACTCTAGCCACTGCACCATGCTGGATCTAGGCCATGTGGCCGCCAAAATGGCCACCAGTGGGTGGAGGCCCAGATTTGGCCAAAGTTCACCTGAATAGGGCACTTTTTGACATAAGGCAGGCTGGTGGAGGGAGAGGGAACCTCCGCAGACACCTGCCCATGGCCTTGGAGAAGCCCCCTGGAGAGAATAAGTATAGCTTTTTTAATTTTTTGTTTACAAAAAATATTCACGAACCACCTCTCCCCTAAAATGAACAGGGTGGTGGGGGAACCGAACTGGCCCAGTCCAGTTTGGACTAGAACTGAACCGGGCCAGCTGGTTTTGTGCACACCCCTAACCATCAGGACTGAAAATAAAATAAAGCCTCTTCTGATTCTTCACAGTAAGTACTAAATAGGGATTATATAAGAGTGGTGATGGGACGGGGGGGGGGTAGGACTGGGTTGAAGCTTTGGTCCAATTTGAAGCAACCCCTTCGAATCAGACCAAAGTGATCCCAATTGTCCCCCTGAACTAACTTGTGCACCCCTTTAACAGATGGTGGTTTGCAAAGCCTGTATCAAGATATGCTAAAACTACAATAAGGTGAAAATTGTAGAAATTGATTTGGCTCATCTCTGCACCAGAAATACACTGCTTGCAATGAATTTTGAAATCACTGTTTTCCCATGATCAATAAAGCAAAAAACTTTACCTGTTCACTTCCATTATGTTTATACCAGCTCCAAGAAACTGAAGTATAATTGCCTATTTCACATGTCAAGGCCACAACGTCACCTATATAACTGACTATTTGCTTGGATTTTTCTCCTGCGGATTTTCCTTTCATTCCGGGCACTAAGAAAAAGCAGAGAAGACTCATGAAATGACTATCAAAATCTCTACAATGCATACAATGCATATAGAAACTATCACGTATAGCTATTCGGTCCTAAGAATTAGCAAGCCCATTCTCTTAATCATTTCTTCATTGCACTTATAATTAAGTATTATGATTTCTAATGTTTGCATCTAATTAAAAATCATTTCTAGCTGGATTAGTATGTATAAAATTAGCAGCATTTTCAAAGTAGCAGTTACAGTCCACATCATTTTCTCCATGCATAACTGGGAATAATCCATCCACTTCTGTGAAGGCAACAGGAACATAGGATGCTACCATATACTGAGTCAGACCATAGGTCCATCTAGCTCAATATTGTCTAGATAGTCTGGTAGCGGCTTTTCCAAGGTTGCAGGCAGGAATCTCTCTCAGCCCTATCTTGGAGATGCCAGGGAGGGGACTTGGAACCTAGATGCTCTTCCCAGAGTGGCTCCATCCCCAAAGGGGAATATCTTACAGTGCTCACACATCTAGTATCCCATTCATATGCAACCAGGGTGGACCCTACTTAGCTAAGGGGACAAGTCATGCTTGCTACCACAAGACGAGTGGGCAGATTTAGGGGGGCAATTTCCCTAACAGAAATAAGTACTTTTATACACAATGCATAATTAACCTATGGAATTCTCTGCCACAAGATGTGGCGACAGCCACCAGCCTGGATGGCTTTAAGAAGGGCTTAGATAAATTTATGGGCAAGTCTATCAATGGCTACTAGTCTGAGGACTATAGACGACCTCCAGCTTAAAAGATGCCTCTAAATACCAATTGCAAGGGAGCAACAGCAGGAGGGAGGGCATGCCCTCACCTCTTGCCTGTGGACTTCCCAGAGGCATCCGGTGGGCCACTGTGGGGAACAGAACGCTGGACTAAACAGGCCTTAGGCCCGATACAGCAGGGCTGTTCTTAAATAAGGGGCGAGTCGGATCAAATGTGAATGGCATAAAGAGGTCCCAGTGACTGGACTAAAACTGCCTCAGAGAACCGACAACTACTTTAAAGTAGTAGACAAGCATTGAGTTGGTTCAACCAGTACTTCATCTGTACTAATTTAAACTGGTATTTGTAGCACATGTAGAGGAGTGGTCCAGATGAGCTGCCACTCCACACAAGGGAAAGGTGCTCTAGCACAGTGTTTCTCAACCACCGGCCCACGGACCGGTGCCGGTCCATGAGCTGTTGGGTTCCGGTCCGTGAGGGTACTGGTCCGTCACACAGAGGGGCGGGGCCAGGGATCCACGGAGCCTGGGTGAGCTCTCCAGAGCACATTTCTAGGCAGGCAGCCCTCGTTGCTGGATAACGTTAATTTAGCTTAGATGAACTTTATCCAGCAATGAGGGGTGCCTGGAAATGAGCTCCAGAGAGCTCCCGGTGGTGGCCCCTACTGGCCCAAAATTGTTTTTAGGGGCCTAGGGTTGGGATGGGTGTGTGTGACCCCTATACTAACTGCTGGTCCGGGAAACTACACATGAGGAATGTACCGGTCCATGACTCCAAAAATGTTGAGAAACACTGCTCTAGCATGCGAAGAGAAGTGCTCATGGTGTGTGCACATCTGTATCATGTGTGGTCATGCCAGTGGATGAAGTACAATCCAAGCCAGCCCATACAGATATGAAGATGAATATGTATATACCGCTTTTCAATAGAAGTTCCCAGTTTACATAGATATATAAATAAACATGGCTTCCTGTCCCCAAAGGGCTCACAATCCAAAAAAGAAACATAAGACACCAGCAACAGCCACTGGAGGGATGCTGTGCTGGAAATGGATAGGGCCAGTTGCTCTTGATCTGTTCAGAACTTTGTTGGCTCTCTTTCTATAGGCTAAGCAGTATTACTATGAGAAAACACATTGGTTCCTGGCCCAGATCAACACAAAGACGTGCACCCGGTACTTTCAGCCACTTCCGGCCGGAGAGGGGGAAAGGCTGGCAGGGAGGTACACTGCCGCCCCGAAGGCTTTCACCGACACCAAGTGCCGGTGGTGGGCAATTTGGCGGGGCAAGTGCACCCTCCCGTGCCCTTAAAGTGAAACCCCCCACCCCCTCGAGCCACCCCCTCCTGGTTCTGTGCACATCCCTAACATCTGGAGACCCAAGGTTCCCAACCTCTGTTGTATAGGATGTCCCTAAATCACAGAAAGAATTATGTTTCACAGATGTGGATCCCCATTGGCAACGTAATGTGTGACCCAGGTCTTAGTTACAACTGCGTCCAGACGATGTTATTGGAGTAAGTCTCGTTTATTTCCTCAGGACCTTGAAGTAATTTGGTATGATATACAGAGAAGCTTCACTTATGATCAAACAATATGCAAATGAGTAGGGGAGTCAGTATTGGGCATCTGCTGAGATCCATTTTCCAGCAATGGATCCAAATGCTGATTGCCACTGCTGCATCTTCTTCCATCTCTTCTTCCTCCATTACTATATTCTTCTCCCTTCATTCCTTGTCCCCTTTCCTTTTCTTTCCAACACCAAATAGTGTAGAGCACACAAGATGCCTTAAGTCAAGCTACATGCTATTACATGCAAAATCAATGTGATTTTTAAAAAAACTAAGCAGCAGTTGCAGAGACTGCTGGATCAGGATAATGTTAGGGGCAAATCACTGAAGCTCTCCTTTCTTCATGCTGCAGTCTAATTCAGATTGGGCTCTTTGAGGCTGCCATTTAGTGGAGGAAAAATGAAGCACATCAGGGCTAATTATGCATTTGACATGCAGTTCAGACCTTAAGTCTTCTCCATTCTGCTATTTCTTCCACCTCAGGTGGCTACCAATGCCTGATGAATGTCCTGATTGACCTGGAAGAGGCATGGAGGTTCTAGCTGTGGGCAGCAGCCATTGCCACACCCAGAACCAACTGATGCTAAGAATCACAGATGGTGGTTTGCCAATTCAGCACTACTTGGTACTAGGAAGGAAATAAAGGAAGAGAAAGAGCCTGTTCCAAGGTGGAGGTTAATGGCCAAGCTGGGAGTGTCCACTGAAGTAGGCCTCCAAATGCCAGTAGGGGTTCTGGGATGTACAGACTTGTGACAGCTCCAAAGGAAGCACAGCAGGCGAAGTGGTCAGAACCTTTGACAGCTCTAAGCAAGCAAGCTGGACACAATGGGAGCTGGACACAATGGGGCGGGATGGAGGTTGCTCAATGGATAAGTAGGTTTCTACAGCTGCTGCTATGGTACAGTAGCATGGCCAGCCCTTTCCCTGGGGAAGACTGTAGTTTAAAGGGGCCTTATCCAATTTTGTAAGTGTTGGCTTCAGGGGTGGTGGAGGGCCTCTACTTGGAGGCCAATTGGCAGGTCCTCCGGGGACTCCTTTGAGTCAGAGGATAAAGGCAGGGTCAAGTCCTTGGGTTGTAGTGGGGATGCTAGTTCCGATTCCCCTGTTCCTCTGGCACGAGTGGTTCTGGCGATGCAGGGTTGCCCGTGGTCTTGGTTATAGAGTCTTCTCATCCTCAAAACTGTCTGCCTCATCCTACAATAAAGGTTGGGTAGGTGGATCTGGGGTTATGATGTAGAGGAATTCATATAAAAAGGTCCAGGGGCCCACTACAGGAACAAGCTAGTCCCCTTAAAGGTCCAATTCTTGGGACCCATGGAACCCTGGAGTTGCTTCTGGGAGAGCAGGAGCTGCCCCAAATGATAACAGTGATTTTCACGATGCATGATAAAGTGCTATTCAAGACTTCTTAAGTACACATAACTTTCTGGGGTCCACCCAGTTAAAAAGGTTAATGTGCAGCTGGTCACATTTTGTGCAGTACAAAACAAAAATATGAAAACCACCCTCAAACAGAAATAGAGGGGAGGGGAGAGAGAAAAAGAAACAGAAGATAAAGATAAATACCCTTTCCTTTTCAGCTTCATTACCTTATACAGGTGGCCCTCGTTATCTATGGTCCCAAAACCCGTAGTTTTGTATATCCAGAGTTGAGCAATGGAGACCACCTGACCTCAGTATACGTGCTCTAAAAAATTGTAGGAATTTGCTTATCTGCAGTCCCTTGGTAGCCAAGGAGGTTCTCAGAGGTAGAAATGACCTCTGAGGTAATTTCCAGCCACCATTTTGCTGAAAGGAGCCATTTTGTGGCTCTTTGGGGTTTGGGGTTTTTTTAAACCCAATTTTTCTCAGTAAATCACCAAAATTGGGGTTTGGGGGGCATTGCTAGATACCCGCAGAGCACTGTATGACACTTTATTTCTTTTATTTCTGCCTTTTCAGCATCCATGGTTTTGTTATTTGCAGTTGTAGCAGAAAACAGAACCCTTGCGGATAACAAGGGCTACATGTACAACAATGCACCAGAGGCTTCCCTTACTCTCTCCAATTCTTGCAAAGCACCCCCGTTTTTCTTGCTTCCTCTCTATTCCCCACTCATTTCAATTTCCCTTCCTTCCTTTGTTCTTTTACCTCTCTCCCCATCTGTATGCTCTTTTCTTTTTATTCTCATTTCCCTTCCTTTTCATCTGTTGGAACATTCTAGAATAAAGGGACATGCATGAATGAGGGTGGGCTACACCTGCCGCTTGTGCAGTAGGAAAGAAAGCTTAAATCTTTCTAAAAACAAATCAATCTTATTCAGCAACATACAGGTAAGGTAATCAGCCTCCAAAATGAATCAAGTTCTCCATGTGAGCACCCAATAACATGGGGGTGGGGTGGGTCTTGCTGATACGATTCCATCCCTTCCAAAAAAAAGGGAAAAATAGGATCACACACAATGGGCCTCTATGCCAGCAGGGAGTGATTTAGACAATCCAGTTCACACTGGGGCTTTCTGCATAGTGGCAGGAAGGGATTCATTGTGCTATTGCAGTAATATCCTTGGCTGGATGTATGAACCAGAGTAACATAATTTGGCCCATAGAAGCCACGTATTGGCTGTGCTTCTGTGCTCAGATAAATGGAGGCTCAGCCAACTGAGAAGCAGAACACTGTTAAACATATTGCCAGAATTTCACTGATATATTAGAGCTGAGCAAATAAATGATGAAATAAAATGTATCTGATTAGTATCGCTACTTTTCAGTCTGATTAATGTTAGTCAGCAGAGCGTAATCTTTTTAAAAATCACAGTTCTCTTATTTAATGAAACATTGCCTCTTCAATAGCATGCACTGTTTTTGTACTCAGAATGTATGATGGACAAAAGATCCATGGATCTGGCTGTCATAACAGGGTGAGCATGACATGTACAAAGTACTCCCATTACTTTGTTCCCATTTGTGCACCTTTTGCAACAGTTCTGTTTGCAAATCTGGCCCTGTACGTTGCCTTGCTGGGAGAAAACAGCAAACCACTTTGAGCTCCTTGGAGGGATAGAAGAGTAAATGTAAAATTAATGCATTGGTTGACCTCCAAACAAAGCACTGGTACTTCTGAAAAGTTCAGCTAACTTGCTAACTTGCTGGCTCAGTGGTGTGGGCAAATTTAGACAATCTCCCCTTCCCTGGAAGCCCTCTGTGCCACCCAAAAAATGGTCCTGAGGATCGCACAGCCCTCAGAGTCGTATTTTCAGGTGACAAGAGGGCTTGCTTCCAAGGGAAAGTGAAGATTGTTGAAACCACGCACACACACACACACCAGGGATGCATTAGTCTGGAACTCTTCAGAAGCACTGGCACCACTGCAGTGCTTTCCCCATTGCATCAGTGCTTCATTAGACAGGATGTCAGCTACTGTCCATCAGTGGTGCAAATATATAGGCAGACGGCACAATAAGGCTCTCCCCCTGGCATCAAGTTTGCTATTTTGGATCCTCCTGATCATGAAATGCATAGATCCATCAAAGCCATGGAGCTGTTTCCCCACTCTGGTGCTGAAAACCAGTGGACGTGGAGAATGCACTATGAGATATCCTACTGTCCAGGTTGAAAGGCCCTGGTGTTGAAGCACCACCAAATGTAACTGAAACCCCAAGCTTTGCTTCCATTTTGTCACAGGCTAAATGCCATATACGGCTGTGCAACAGTGAAATTCTAATCCTAATTATTATTGTTACAATGGGGGGTTGCTGAGTTTTGTTTTGTTTTCTCCCTCCCCTTGTTTTTTGTTTGTTTGTTTCATTTCGCTCTTTCTTTCTTTCTTTCTTTTTATTTTAAGTATATGAAAGGCTATGGATTTATTAATACAAGTAAATCTGTAACTCATTTTTCAAAGAATTTCAAGGGAGAAGTTATATTATGGAAGAGTATCTATGAATATATGTTTGTTTGAGGGGGGGTTGTTACAAAAGGATCCTTTTGATGTTCTTAGAAGTGTTGCTGTTAGTTTCAGTTCCATCACCACAGAGGCATTACAGAAGTCTCAGCTCCAAGTAGCATTTTTACTTTTCAAATGGTTGTTCCTCTTTGGTTCACCTTTGGAAATCGGTAACTGCCCAATTAGAAACATACATTAAAGTTCTGAATATGTTTCATTTACAGGAAATTTAACCAGAACACAGAAAATTGTGGACGTAATTTAAAATAATATTCAAAATAACTAACATTTTTATTTTAGTAATATTGGTCTCTATTCTTAAATAATTTGATCCTCTCTCTCTCTCTCTCTCTCTCTCTCTCTCTCTCTCTCTCTCTCTCCTACTTATAGTCAAATTATTATTTCCCCCAAGACAAGATTATTATCTAGGTATTCGCTGACTGACAGGTCCGGTGGGAGTTGCTCAATTATTGTTTTTGCTTTTTCTTATAATTTTCTTCTTCATATCAACTAGGTGTGTTAAAAAGTTATTGATGGGCAAGATTTAGTTTATTTTTGCATTTGTTCTGTATGTAAACAATTAACTATGATAAGTATGAAAGTACATAGCACATACATGGGTATGAACATGTGTTATATCATATTATGTGTTATTGGACAAGTTGGTGGCTCAGAGGTGTAACCTTTTTCTTACCTTTCTATATAATAAAAAGCATTTAAAAGAAAAGAAAGAAAGAAAGAAAGAAATTCTAATCCTGCAAACCTGTTGATTTTCAAAATGCCAGGACTTGGTTTTCCTCTTCCATCCATGCGACTAAGCCATGAGCGTAAAAAGTAAATGTATTTACAACCTAAGAACAGGATTTTCAAAGTGCAGTTGCTCAGCTATAAACTCGTAACTGTATATATAAAGGCAACAATATCATTAGAATATGAGTGACGTCCATCAATTTGTATCTTTCTCTGTTTACTCCCACAGCTCAATAATTTAGCAACTTGTATCTTTGTTAAAATATCATCATGTGGTAAGGTACCTTTATACTATCCCATTTCAGTGAAAAGGGACAGCACCAGTAAGAACTGCTGCCAATCCTGTGCAGATTTGAAGGAGAGGGCAGAAACAAAACAGAACAAAAAGTCAGAAAATTAGAACTAAGGAAATGAATATAAAAATGTTTTTAATGCAGAACTAAGCTAAAGCGATGTCCCTCCTCTCCCAAAGAAAGCCTGCATCTTGCACTGCACATTTTTCTTATGCATCTTAATGAGAAAACGATTTTATTCTTGCATTTTGCTTGCTTTTTTGCTCTACCTAGAAAGATTGCTTAGGGAGTTGCAATGAGCATAGTTCAGAGGCGACTATGGTTTAATTCTCATTTAGTATAACTGTGAATTCTAGCTCATGTGCTCTCTGCTTCTTTAAGAGGAGAGAAAGTTTTTTACTTCCATGGGTGTTTATAAGCAGCAACTGCATCTGGAAAATCCTCACTTTCCCCACCAAAGTGTGTGAACTAGCCATGATGTGCAACATGCTTTGATATACCATCCCAACCCCATCATCTGTTAAGATCTGTCTCACCTCCTCCATTACAGAAATCAGAAGGATTGGAGTGCAGTGCAGAGCCTCCCTCCCGCCGCCCCTGTGATCTTGACATTACTGGATTCTCTGCCTATCAAGGAGTTCTTCACCCAGCAGATAAGACCATGAATTTTCTGCAAGGCTTCACTGTGAACTTGAAGTTGTCCAAAAAAAACTGATGCAAAAGTGGATTTTTTTTAAACTCCGGATATAAATAGGGCTGCACTCTAATGTGCAGTGAAAAACCCAAATTTTGTGTGAAGTGTTCCCTGATAGCACACAGGGACTTCGGGGTAAATCTGCCAGATATGTGAATGCACATCCTCCATTCTGGAGGAGATGCAAGCTAAAGGTCTTTAAAAGCCCTGTGTGGAAAACTCCCCAAGAACCACCAAAGCCAAGTACAGAAGTTTTCGGTCGCTTTTGATGATGCAATATTGGAAAGGGTGGGGCAGGAAATAGTCACACTTCCTGTTCGCCAAGTTCCTTTGTGAGGTCCAGATGGGAACTCTCATATCTCCTTCTTCAGAAACACCGAGCAAAACTCAACACATGGGTACAGAAAGGAAGTAACAATGGGATAATATAGGATGGCTGGAGAGTGGGGGGGTAGAGAGGGAGAAAAATACCAATCTAAACCTGTACCATACCCTGCTTATGTAAATTATCGGGGAAAGGTTCAGATGAATCTGATTGGCCATTGTATGGAGAGGGGCTACTAGAGCATCTGCTCCCTCCGCCTATGCAGCCAGCTGGCCCCACGGTTTCCATGGGGACAGAATTTGCAAATGTCACCTACACATGTAAAGTTCAACATATGGAGGCTACCATTGTGCAGTTGCTAGTGGGGTTGTTTCCAGGAAGTGAATGGCATAATTTTTGCCTATTCACATTGGACTTGATAGATGTTGGCAGCATTCCTACTCACCACCCCCATGAGGGGTCAGAGGCGGTAAGCACACAATGGCTGGTGTGCATCATCCAAGCCAGCCTTAGGTATATTTTCAGATACACCCACAATGGAATCTTCAACACAGAGTTTTTTTCTTTCTATGGAACATGCCAACTTCTGTCCAAGAACAGTGTCACCATACATAGTGCAACAAGGTTGAGAAGGAGCCCAGAGCTGGTTCATGGCATTTTTCTGCCAAATGCTGCCTAACTGTTCCTTCTCCTTTCTCTTTTTTCTCCCTATTAAAACTGCACCTCTAATTTCTTCCTTCTTTCAGATCTCTCCCCCTTCTTCCTTTTTCTTACTGAAAGGCAGCGTGGTGCTCTTTCACCTTCCTTCCTCTACAGCAGAGGTAGGTAACCTTGACTCTCCAGCTGTTGCTGAACTACAACTCCCATTAACCTAAAAATTGTGGCTGGGGATGATGGGAGCTGTAGTTCAACAGAAGCTGGAGAGCCATGTTTGCCTACTTCTGTTGCAAACGAAGGAAGGTGAAAGAGCATCACCCTACTTGATGGGAGTTGTAGTTCAACAGCTGGAGAGCCAGGGATACCATGCTTCCCCTGAGAACTGGCCCCATCGTCAGCCACCTGAAGAAGATCTTAAGTCTTTATTTAGAAGAGTAGACTGTTTGTCATTCTTTTGATGGATTCTCACCTACATATGTGTTCTAGATGCACCTCGTTTCTATTTATAGGACTACCTTTCTGTGCTCTGAGAACAGCATAAATTCCAACCACACCAACAGCCATATACTGACAAATCTAATCACAGGATTTTGCAATGAACAACTAGAATCATAAAGAAAGCAAATGTCTGTGATCTTACCTTTAAAAAAAAAGCTTCCATAAGCATATATCTCTTCTCCAGTTTTAAAAACACAGGTATAATTCCCCATTTCGTTTTGGTTTCTGATTTTTACCCTTAAAAAGAACAATGGAACAGTTTGTATTAATGCAACCTTCTTCTTGTTGTTGTTAAAGGATAATAAACAGGTTTGAACAGCAAAAATAAGACCAAAATGTATTTAGCAATACAACATGAATGCAAAGCTGCCTTAACAGCGGTTTTCAAAGTTTATGGCAGATAAGATATTGTGGCTTGTTCAGACAAATGCATGTTCATCAGTTGATGACTGCAGTATTTCGAGTGAATGGGCCAACACAGTTTAAACACAAGATTGACAGGAGAACTACCCATTAAATAAAGCATGTATATGCAACCAAAAATAGTACCCCTGTGTTGAGTTTAGGGATGTGCACGGAACCAGTTCGGAGGCCCTTTATGGGCCTCCGAACTGGATTGAAGAACTGGCGGTCCTGCCAGTTCAAATGGGGCGAGGATCTCCCTTTAAGAGCGGGGTAGGGTGCACTTACCCCTACCACCACTTTCCCCCCACCGGTGTCCGTGTTTCTTAATGCCCACCGGGGCAGCAGCGTACCTCCCTGTTTCCGGATATGACTGGAAGCTGCTGACGCCCTGCATAGGTGCACACACGTCACGCACGCACGTCACACATGCATGCATGCCTGTGCTGGCGCATTGGCAACTTCTGGTCATATCCAAAAGATGAGGGCAATGGGGCAGCAGGGAGGTATGCTGCCACCCTGATGGGCATTAAGAAACACAGATGCCGGCGGGGGAAAAGCGGCGGGAGGGCTAAGTGCACCCTCCTCCTCTCTTAAAGGGAGACCTCCGCCATGGTTCCGTGCATATCCCTAGTTAAGAACATAAGAACAGCCCTGCTGGATCAGGCCCACGGCCCATCTAGTCCAGCATCCTATTTCACACAGTGGCCCACCAGATGCCACTGGAAGCAACAGGCAGGAGTTGAGGGCATGCCCTCTCTCCTGCTGTTACTCCCCTGCAACTGGTGCTCAGAGGCATCCTGCCTTTGAGGCTGGAGGTGGCCCACAGCCCTCCAACTAGTAGCCGATGATAGACCTCTCCTCCATGAAGTTATCCAAACCCTTCTTAAAGCCATCCAGGTTGTTGGCCGTCACCACATCTTGTGACAGAGAATTCCACAAGTGGATTATGCATTGTGTGAAAAAGTACTTCCGTCTGTTGGTCCTAGATTTCCCAGAAATCAATTTCATGGTTGAGTTATTCTCCTCTTACCAGCAAGAAATTACCACTACAGTGTCTTACCATTGCAAGACACCGTAATGGGATGTCAAGTGTATTTCCTTGAACCACATCACTAGCTGCACTGGTGCAGAAATGCATGACATTAGGCTGTTCTGGCACAGCCTGTCCCTATTCATTGGGCTGATACAGAGGACGGGTTATCATGACCGGAAGGCCACTGGAGGAGCTTGCAGCTAAGAGTCAGCAGCCATGCATGCTTCCGATACTGGATCATCTGCTCTACAAAAAAACCACTCAGAGGACAGGGAGGTGGTCATGTGTGAGAAGCAATCCTGGTCATTTGGCACAGGCAAACCACCTCCTCCACCCAAAATCAAATGTAAGATTACCAGTATCGGCTGCCTGAACCATCCAACCAGAATGGCCATCCCACATGATCACTTTCCGGTCCCTCTGACCAAGTTTGTCATGGCACATGCAATCTATTATGAGGAGCACTCATGGCTCCTGAATCGTAGCTGGAAGCTGCACCAACGGACTTCTGTCCAAATATAGCTAATCATGGGTCATAATCAGCAGGCAAGAGCATGTGCCTTGCGCTTGCATGCCCCTTTTTGCTCATGAGGGCAGATTTAAAGCTTCCTTCTGTAGTCTATAAGAAACTGCAGTTTCTTTTTTTCATACAAACTTGGTAAACTTATGTTCAAGCCACAGTTTCTCATATTTAGACAGAATGAAAAACTGCTTCCAGAAATGAAACTTTTTAAATATCTTCCCTTGGGAGCATGCTGGGGGAGGGGGTCTGAGCTCATGCACATAATGTCACATGTTTGTAGTGAATGAGGTCTAACCAGAGGTGTATCTAGGGAAAATAGCACCTAGGGCAGGCACTGAAATTGCACCCCCTGTCCAAACATCTGACACCCATCTTTCAGATAACTTTATCATAATATCAGCTGAAAAATACAAGTCAAGCTCATTAATCTTTTCATATTTCAAAAACTATTTAGCAGTGGATGTAGCCAGATCAAAAAATGCGGGAAAACTACAAATTTCAGTATGCCGGGGATCATGAAATAACTAAATACTATGTGAAGGTATATGGAAAACTAAACAGAATTGCCTGTCTGATTCTCTACTATGCATTGTAGCATCACTATTACATAAGTTTTAAAAATCAATGGAGAATTTGACTTTTCCCAGATACTCTGAAAATAATTAAAGGGTATGCAGAGTAAATTCTGCCACTGCTTGGAATATATTCTAGTATTTCAGAAAGACAGTTAAAATGAGAGAAAGAGAGCAAGAAACTCCCAGTGGGCCTTAATACTAAGGATTTCACACTGATTCAAAGACAAACTCACCATTAATAGCCATATTATTAAGACATCACATTTATTTCACTTATCACAAGAAGCAAAGTAAGAGCAAATGAATACAGTCCTAGCTCATAAGCTTCAGCTCAGTATTCACAAGCCCTGATTCTCTGTACATAGTGCCAAACTGAATATGTGTACAGTTTTTTTTTTAACCTGTAGCCCCTTCAGGGGGCTTCCTAAAAGCCGTGGGGGGGGGGCTGCAAAGGTTCCCCCTCCCCACGCCGGCCTCTTAATTCACCACCACAACCCGTTCCAGGCTGATTTTCGGGCCTGTAGAGATCAGTGTGGTGGCCATTTTGGAGGCTGCCACACATGCACAATTGGCCTCTGTGAGGCCTGGCAATGCCTAGGGCCTCACAGGGACCATTTGAGCATGTGCAGTGGCCATTTTTAAATATATATTTTAAATGGCTGACGAAAACAAAATGACAGCCGCGCATGCTCAAATGGCCTCTGTGAGGTCTGGCATGACCTAGGGCCTTGCAGAGGCTATTTGAGCATGTGTAGTGGTCATGTTGTTTTGGGCAGGCATTTTAAAAAAATTCATTTTAAAAAATGGCACCCCCCTTCAAGTGGTGCCTGGGGCACATGCACTGTCTGCCCTACCCTAGATATGTCCCTGGGTCTAACCATGATCTGGCATTTACATATCATAGGAAACTGCCAAAGACCTATGGGCTAGTTCCCACCGTCAATCTGATATCAGTTTACTGGGGGGATCTAGAGATTCCTGTCACCCACATGCAGTATTCCCTGTAAGAGAGATTCCCAGATGTTGTTGACTACAGCTCCCATAACCCCTTCCCAAAGGCCACTGCATCTGGGGATTATGGGTGCTGTAGTCAACAAGATCAGGGAAACCCTGTTACAGGGAACACAGCCCACATGTGCTCCCATGGAGTATGTCGTGAACTCTGAAAATGTCAGCAATCTCAGATTGGCACCGTGCCAAACTGACATGAAGCCAAGTTAGGTCACCCATTTTGAACTCAGCTGGATTATTTCGGCTTCAAGTTGGTTTGGCGCAGTGCCAATCCGAGATCTCTGACATTTTCAGAGTTCACATGACATGCTCCATAGGAGCATCCACACGGCAAGTATCTCTAGATTCCTAGTAAAACGATATCCAGTAAAACGATCGTGAGAACCAGCCCTAGGAAAGAGGAGGAAGAGCACACAAATATCCAATGACTGTACTGGCTTGCACTTCTAACAACAAACCAGTTTTCATCTGAACTGGGTTATTATGGGAAAGAGGGGGAGAAACTCAACACAGGGAGGCAGTTTTTCAACAGCAGTCATGTCTCTGTTACCTTCTCATATCACTTCATGCAGAATGCTTTATAGCAGCCTGTTCTCACACTCTTCAAAGAGTTATCACTTTCTGGATAATCAGCTGATAAGAAAGCAAGCTATGCAGACTCATGTGTCTACATAGCCTTTGTACATAGTCTGGAAACTACAATTAGTACAAAGTGTGACAGCCAGGTTGGTCTTCAGGTCATCTCAAAGAGACCATATTACTCCTGTATTACAGGAGCTGCATTGGCTGCCAATAAGTTTCCAGGCAAAATACAAAGTGCTGGTTATAACCTATAAAGCCCTAAACAGCCTAGGCCCATGGTACTTAAGAGAGCGTCTTCTTCTGCATGATCCCCATCGTCCACTGTGTACATCAGAGGAGGCTCATCTGTGGCTACCTTCATGTCTCCTGGTGGCCACCCAGGGACAGGCCTTCTCTGTTATCACCCCGAGACTTTGGAACGTGCTTCCCATGGGAATAAGAGTCTCCCCATCTCTAGAGGCTTTTAAAAAGTGTCTGAAGACTCATCTTTTTGCCCAGGCTTTTTAACTTCTTAAATTTTAGATTGTTTATTGATTTGTTTTAAACTGTTTTTAGCATTTAGTTGATTTTAATGTTTTGTTTAGTGATTTGCTGTGAACCACCCAGAGACCTTGGTTTGGGGCGGTATATAAATATGTTAAATAAATAAATAAATAAATAAATAAATCACACTTGCTTGCATTATTCTGCACACATACCCTTTCAACTACGCCAGAAAAATAATAAAAACCACTCACGTATTCCAAGTGCACCAACTATTTTTGGAGTCATTCTTGGTGATGTTCTGTTCATCGATGGTTTTGTTATTCATCTTCCAAACAACATCCATTTTTTCCATATTCATGGAAGGGTTACGAGTCAGGCTACACAACAGTTCAAGTTCAGTCGGTCTGCTTATTAGGACATTTTTCTCCATTTTAGCAATGGGCTGTCCTGTTGGAAATAATTAAAAAGACAGTTATGTCTTTTAAAATATGTATCTTTTCTAATTTATATGACAGCTTTGTTACTCTGAGATGTGCAGATTGAAAGCTCATCACATGTGCACTCAATACAAAGAGATTGCTTTCTATTTTGTTTCAGGTGGACCATGCTCGCTAAAATCAGAATGCATTTTCTACAGTACAGCAATTACAGAACAAAACAGGAATCAATGTACCAAGTAACAAGTACATTCATTTCTTTCATGTCATCAGTTTTAGAACATGCCCTATTATTGTATCAGTGGAAAAGGTGCAGGCAAAGGAAAGAAAACAAACACACTTATGTTCTTTTTAGTAATCAGGAACCTAAGCAAGTGATGTTTCTTTCACATGGAGAAATATGCCTGCCAGGTTGGAAACAGATGAGAATCACTCTGTGCACACCAAAACTAACACCAACTTGGCAAGTGCCCAGGTACAGTTTTGCACAACAAAGGATACCTGTCATGATGGAAACAGCCTGGTTCACACGTGGTGTGAAAAGGAGAAAGGACTTCAAAATTCCAAGCCAGCTGCCGTGTTCCCCATCCCCAGTCATTGTTCCCCCTAAGAGGTGTGAGTGTGCATACACTCACACTTTTTGATGTCTGCTCAGTTAATTTTAGATCCCACACAGATTTAAACAGGAAGTCCCCACTCTGAATGCATGTGCATGCACACTGCCTTGATGCTGCTGCCCAGAACAAAACACATTCCTCACACAGAGGAAACAAATTAGAGAGAACACTGTCATCAGTATATCTTAACAGCACAAACAAATGCTCCCATTTGCCCAAGGCAGGCAGGCCCTAGGAATTTCAAGGGGGTCCCCCATTCTGGCCAAAATTCCACTCCCAATTCCATTGCTCATGAACAGAAAAGGTAGAAGTTTCAGTGCAGCTTGTACTAGTGTTAACACCACCTTTAAGTACCTTGTACAGCGGGGGGGGGGGAGAATCATAGCTCTCCCTATCATACCGCCCTGGTAATGATCAATGCCCCTTCTACTTCTAATCTAGGAATATAGGAAGCTGCCATATACTGAGTCAGACCATTGGTCTATCTAGCTCAGTATTGTCTACACAGACTGGCAGCAGCTTCTCCAAGGTTGCAGGCAGGAGTCTCTGATGCCAGGGAGGGAACAAGGAACCTTTTGTATGCAAGTGCTCTTCCCAGAGCGGCCCCAGTCTCCCATTCAAATGCAACCAGGGTGGACCCTGCTTAACAAATTCATGCTTCCTACCAGAAGACCAGCTCCAGAGGAACTGCTAACATGAGCACATGGGGAGGACAGCTTCCATTTGTGCAAATGTTCAATCAGCCCCAATACCCATGACTGAATATGGGGGCTATGAAGGTCAGAGGATGGAGGAAGTGCTCACACTATGCATTAGCATTAGTGAAATACAGCATAACAATACTTAGAGTAAGAGAGGATTAAGAGCAAGAGGTAAACATTAAGCATATTAGATTAATACCACTGTATCATTTAGAGTGCGCCTGCATAACTTCAGCCCACCAGTAGTAGGACTACAACATCCACCATCCCCAGCTGCAGTAGTCAATAGTTATGGAATGCAGGAAGCTGCCTTACAGCAGGCTGGACCATGGGTCCATCTAGATCAGTATTGTATACACTGACTGGTAGCGGCTCTCCATGGTTACAGTCAGGAGTCTCTCCCAGCCCTACCTGGAGATGTCAGAGATTGAACCCAGGACCCCCTGCATGCAAGCAGATGCTCTATCAGTGAGCTATGCTCTATCAGTGAGCCATCCCCTAAGGGGAGTTATGCCTCATAACTACATTAAAAAGGAATGTTTGTCAATAGAACACAACCAGATCCGTGAGACCTGCTTTTGCTGAAACTGCGGGGAGAGTGGGCTAAGCCCGCTCTCCCCGCAGACGATCCCTGCAAAATTGCCGGCTCCATGACGGAGCCGGCGGGGGCTGGGGAGCACAGGGGCCACGCGGCTGGGGAGACCTCCAGAGCCGGGAGGCGGCTTTTCATCAGGGGTCTACTCAGGAGGCGGCTTTACGTCAAGGGTCTACTCGTGAGTAGCCACGCTGCGGCTACTCACAGTCAGGGAGCTCGGTTTTGCAGAGTGCTCAGTCCGCAAACCCAGGCTAAGGGCAGGGGCACTTAGGCGGGTTACCCACCTAGGAACCACCGGACTCGCAGCTAAGCCCAGTGGTTCCCACAATCAGGAAAAATCGGGCTAGGCTTTCCTAGCCCAATTTTTCCTGATCGTGAGAATAGCCCCCCAGTTAGCACAAAGGGATGTTTTTAACAGAGAAACTTGCCTAGGTGCACACAGTAGTGTTTCCCTGAACAAAATTCCCCACCAGGCCTGATGCCCCCTTTGTTTTCTTGAGGGGTCCTTTGGGATCTGCTGGCTCTTACTCCCTCCATGAAGCATTAATAAGCCATATATGAAGGACCATATCTGACCATTTCGACACCTCACACCATCCCTCAGGTCATCATCAGAGGTTCTACTCCAGAGGTGCACAAATCCAGCCCTCCAGCTCTTTTTGGACTACAACCCCCATGGCTACCTTGGACTTAATCCTGAGTGGAACCCAGGACCTGGTGCGTGATGTCAGTGTCATCGACCCTTTAGGGAACAATGACCACAGTGCAATCAAATTCAGCATACATGCGGGGAGAGAATCCCTAAGGAATTCTAACACAGACACTTTTTATTTCAGAAAAGGAAACTTCTCCAAAATGAGGAGTAGGGTGAAAAGAAAGCTGAAAGGGAAAATCAGGAGAGTCACTTCGCTCCAGAATGCATGGAGTTTACGCAAAATCACAATACTAGAAACCCAGTTAGATTGTATACCCAAAAGGAGGAAAGGTACCACTAAGTCCAGGAGGATGTCAGAATGGCTAACAGGTAACGTCAAGGAAGACATAAAAGCGAAGAAGACTTCCTTCCAAAATTGGAAGGCCTGCCCAAATGAGGAAAACAGAAAGGAACACAAACTCTGGCAAAAGAAATGCAAGGTAGGGAGGCAAAAAGAGAGTTGAAGGAACATTTAGCTAAAAGCACCAAGGGAATAACAAAAACTTCTTTAAATACATCAGATGCAGGAAACCTGCCAGGGAGGTGGTTGGACCGTTAGGTTGGTCCTCCATCTGGAGATACCAGGAACTGCTGAACTGCAAACCTACCACTAAGCTGACAGACCCATTTCCATTTGGAGACTGAGCAACTTGGCTGCTGGCAAAGAGCTCTCTTGCCAATCTTCCCTGCAGATTTCCCTTTTTATTTTCTGTGGGTTTGCTTGTGGTTCTTATAAGTTTTATTTCTTTCCTGATGCTCTACGATGTGTTAGCTGCCTTGGATTGGTCTTTGTGAAAATAAGGTGGGATACTAATCTTTTAATTAAATGAGATGAATATTTTTTAAAAAAATCTAAACCCATCTCCACAAGGTTAGGTTTAGTTATCTCCTCACCTTATCTAGTTCATTCTGTCTGAGAAATACCTCTGGAAGAACTCAAAAAAAGACAGAAGGTGAGTGAAATTACCTGCCTGTCCCGGCAGAAGGAAGGAAACTGGACCAACAGGTTGAGCAGAGAGTCCCTGCAGAGTGACCCAGTCAGGGGGGGAGAGAAAACATGGGGCTTAGTTAAAGAACAAAACAAAAAACCTAACGGCTTGCAGGAAATTAAAGCCTTGTGGTTTACCTCAGGGTTATTGCACAGCTCTCTGGAGTTTCCTGTGCAGCTGCCTCTAAGCAGTGCTTTGTGGCCTGAACCTTTTTGGTGGGGGTGAAATCATCACACAATGCATTTGGTTTTTATGCAGTCTGCATACCTGTGTAACAAACATTCTCTCATGACAAAAATGTCATTTCAGCTCAAAGACTGAAACTTGCAAAAATTCAGTTCAGTCTTCAAGTAACAGTCCTTCCAGCCCCACAATTGGTTCCCTGGCTTTCTGTTTTGTTTCTCAGAACAAAGTTTAAACCAATGCTTTGCAAACATGGCGTTTGCAACTGTGAGAGCTAGAAACTTCCGGAACATTCAAGAATATGAGAAATTCTTTTCTACTGAAAGCTGCCCAAACTCCCCACTAGTCCAGATGCTGCCAACCAATAATCAAAATCAAGATCATAAACATACCGCTTATAGTTAGATTTTCCTTCTTGAATATTAAGGTAGATGTTTTCTGTTCACTCTGTTGAGTAGTGATGGGTGGCACTGGCAAAAAGAAAAGTTGACATTGGATTTTATTGCCAGGAAAATAGAATTAAGACATTAGACATTATTTTGTCTTTCTTTCTTTACAGAAGCTGAACAAAAATACAATGAGTCTGGTAACTGAACACCACATTAAAAAGAACATGGGTATGACCACTAAAAGGCCCACACATAGGTCCTCCCTCCCCATGGTGACATCCTATGGGGGACAGCAAAATGCACAGAATAGATGGGCTAGGCTATACTAAGTTCTGTACAGGTAAAGGAATGTGGAGAAAGCCTCTAAGAAAGTTCTCCTTGCAACGACCCCTGACATTCTCTTCAAATTTCTGTTTCTCCCTGGAAGAACCTGAAATTTTCCCAAGCAGGAGTCTTTCCCAACTTTACCTGGAGATGCCAGGAACTGAACCTGGAATGCTCTGCATGCAACAGATGCTCGAACCCTACCCCATCCCCTGAAGGAAATATCTTGCCGCAGACAGTGCTCACATGTAGTCACCCATACAAATGCAAACCAAGATGAACCCTGCTTTGCATTCATGCTCGCTACCACAACACGAGCTCCTGGATTCTCTGTAATGTGCTTATGTTCTTAATATACTGAATTTAGTTCAGCTAGTTCGATACAAAGCCCACCTTTTAAGTGGCACAGCGGGGAAATGCTTAACCAACATGCAGAAGGCTACCAGTTCGAATCCCCACTGGTAGTATATTGGGCAGCAGCGATATAGGAAGATGCTGAAAGGCATCATCTCATGCTGAAAGGCATTATCTCATGCTGCATGGGAGGAGGCAATGGTAAACCCCTCCTGTATTCTACCAAAAGAAAACTACAGGATTCTGTGGGCACCAGGAGTCAAAATCAAAACTAGCATGATAAGTGGTTAGAGTGTCACACAGGGAGCAAGGGAACCAAGGTTGAAATTGGCCATGATCACTCCAAATCAACTAGGGCAGGGGTCAGCAAACTTGACCCTCTGTTTATTTTACTACAACTCCAATCACTGGGACTGGGGATGATGGGAGTTGTAGTACAACAACAGCTGGAGGGACAGGTTTGCCCACCTGTGAGCTAGAGGGCTGAGGTTCTACAGCCCTGTTGCAGTCCAACAACATCAGGCTTCCCAATACTGAGAACCGCCATCTCTGCCTAACACATGTTTATTGGGATACAATGGAGGTGGTGGGGAAGAGATGACTGGAGAATAGAAAAGCGCAGAATTACACTTCTAATTAATGTCAAGGTCACACATTTAATTTCAAGTTCATTTACAAGTTTGGATGTTTCCCACAAATCTTGATCATGACCAAAAGCTCCTAGGCATATGTTCCAAAGCCTGAACATAGCAGGAACATGAACCACCCTAGATTTTTTTATTATTTTTTTAAAAAAATAGTTTTCAAGTTTTAAAAAAATTACCCTACACGGGGCCCACTTCTTTCAAGAATGAAGTTTACATAGTATTGGGATTGCGGTCAGAAAGTGTCTCCCTTCCTGTAAGTGAGATAAAATGTTTGACAGCAAGGGCTACATTGTCTACTAGGAGAATTTTGAAAAGGAATTGTTTGCTGGACATCTTGACAGACCGTTCCGCAAGGGAAGAGAAGCCCACTGGATTGCAGAATGGGATTTAAAGATAAAAAGAACCCTGCTGGTTCAGAACATAAGACCATCTAGTCCATCATCCTGTTTCCCATGGTAGCCAACCAGATGCTTTCATGAAGGCAATCGTCCACAGGAAACCTCTATGCTGAGGAAAAAACATGTTTGAACCTGATAAAATCAGGGCCAATATAAGCATAGTCAACTTGTACAGTTTTTCCTGATGTGCAACACTTCAGGCAAGGTGTCCAGTTAAAATTGTTGGGCAATCAAAATCAAAATGGGGCACAAGAGGTTGAAATGGACTCGGATGTTCCCAGCTGCTTCTAGGCCGAAGCACATACCTGACTGTGTCATTGGGTGAACTCTGGGATCTAGAGCTCTCTGTATCTGCTATGCCCTTCCCAGCACCTATTGGGTCCTATGTATCTCAGGAAATAAAGGTGGGGGGAGATTTCCCAAGATACAATATGAATAATAAACAATTCTTCATCCAGTCATGAGACCTCTTGCCTTGCTTGATGCACTTTGAGCTTGAAAGAGCTCTTTTTCAGAGACAAGAGAATAGTAAAATATCTTTCTTCAAGAACTGTATCTCACATAAGAACAAACGCGCCTACAGATGTGAGATACTATTCTCAGAGAGAAAGATATTTTACTGTACTGTTGCTTCTGAAGAAGAGCTCTTTCATGCTCAAAAACACATCAGGCAAGGCAAGAGGTTTCATGACCGAATGAAGAATTGTTTATTATTCATATAGCTTCTTTGGGATTTCCCCACCACCTCTTTTTTTCTCACCCTCCATTTCCCCTCAACATTTTGGCAAGAAAGTGATGGTATTACTGGAAAGGAGCATAACAAACTTCGTAGACTCTGGTTATAGCTGATGAAGTTATGGAAGGTATGCTATGGCCTAGTAAGAGGCCTCCAACCCAACATATGTATGTCAAAGTAATATATCTGCTTTCTCTCTAGATTAAGAAGAATGTGCCTATTCTCAATTTATATATTGTATAAATTACAACCTTAAGAATTTTTGCTAAGTACCATTTTAAACTCCCTGAAGGCTGCATCACACACTTCCTTTTTCTGTATAAGTTTTAACAGCAAAGCTACTCAGTATACTTGCCTGGACTAAAAAAAGTGGAAGTACAGTCAAAACATAACCAGGTAGTCACCACTACCCTAGAAACAGCAGATATGTGAAAAACCAAAAGGAATTATACAGGACCACTGGAGAAAAGTGATGCTTTGCTACCTTTGGTGGATAGATCAGTTCCTGAACTTGCATTGTATGAAGTTTTCGTGCTGATATTTTGTGTTGTTGGAACAGCTAAAGAAAGAAAGAAAGGCATTTTTATGTGATTTGATTTACAGAAAACTAATACAAGTGTATAGATGGCATAATGTGCTTATTCTAATTTTTTTTTTAAATAACCCTCAAATTTTCTGGAAATCCTGCAAACAGAGTAGAAACTTTGTCCAGAAATAGTGAGCCAGACTTCAAACAGTCAAATGTTGAAAAAAAATTATGGATATTGACCACACCTAGTTCTGCAGAGAAGTGGTTAGGGCAGAAGTTCTCAAATTTGAGTCCCCAGATGCTAGACTACTACTCCCATAACCCCAGCCACAATGAACTGTCAGTGGCCACTGTAGCTGGGGATGATGGGAGTTATAATCCAACATCCGAGGACCCAAGTTTGAGAAACCCTGGATTAGGGTACAGAATTTATGCAAGACGACCTGGGTAAAAATTCCTGCTCAGCCATGAAGCTCACCTGTATGCTGCCCAAAATCTGTTGGAAGAAAAGTGAGATACATTTAATAAACAATTGACACCAGTTTCATTGATTTCAGAAAATTACAAGTTTCACAGCAGTTTTACAAACTCTAGCCAAAAGAAGTCGACCCTTAAGTCTTTACTTTCATTTATCAGCTTATCTTAATTAAACTCATACTAAATTTTCAAGAACGTTTACAGTGGAACATGAAATGAATCAAATGGTTTCAATGCAGATATAAGTGATGTGATGGCAGGAGATCTTTGATTCCTAGGACAAAACATTTCAGATCAGTCCCTCTATGGATGGCATCTTTCTTGGAAATTTAGTTCAGTTCCAGAGCACTTAAAGCTATTTAGTAAGGGCAGAAAACCTAAGTGAGTAATTCATGCTTATAACAAAATGGAAAATTCATCATTGGGTGCCATGATCAGCAATGGCTGGGGAAGAAGGAAAAATAAATCCTCATCATTGCTTCCCTATTAATCAACATTATGTTAAGGACTGGATAGAAAGAGCTATTTCTGAGAACAGTATCATTTCATGGTAACTGAGCAGAAACGATTCAACATACTGTCAGAGATACCAGAAGTTGACAAGATGAAGGATTGTAAGGTTTGATTGATTATTTAAAATATGGTATGGGGAAGGGATTCTAGGTGTGTGGCTTCAAGTGCCTCATGCCTAGGATTCCATCATTCACTGTAGTTAAGTTTCATTCTGAGTGCTACGGTGTCCTTCCGCCACAGCCTGGGATTTAAGGAAGGCTCACCCCGTCATCAGCCATAGAGCTCAAGCACAGTTCTGTCTAGTAAGTATATCAAAGTACTGAGTTCGGTGAAAGCAGGTGGCAGATTTCTGCTCCTGAAGGGTGTCATACACTGGGGCACCCCCCACCCCCAGGCAGTACCTCCCCTAGTTTGCTGCTCTAGAGAGCATAGGAAGCTGCTTTATATTGAGTCAGACACTAGTCAATCTAGCTCAGTACTGTCTACAAAGACTGGCAGCAGCTTCTCTAAGGCAGGAGTATTTCCAGCTCCACCTGGGGAAAGGGATCAAACCTGTGACCTTCTGGGTACATGACAGATGCTCTACCACTGAGCAACAGTCCTATCCCCAAACATGGCATACGTGAGCCTCACACCCAGGTAGTGACTACACCAGGACCAGCTTAGCTTCAGCAAGGTAGCTGTATTGTGTGCCATTAGGCTATGCTCTGGTGGCACAGAGTAAGGGCAACAACTCTACACATGGGTCCCACATCTCTGGATTCCTCTTCCTGGCTGTGGCCTCATCAAAGATCTCCATGTCTTCAAGGCACCCTAAGTCTTAGAAGTTCCCTGCCTCTCCATGGGAATCATGTTTTTTGAGTCTCCTTGCAGGTTGGCCCTGCTATATTCTGCTTCTGGCCAATCCATGTCCACGTCTAACCAGATCAATCGGGATGCAGCACCACTGGGTTGCAGTGACCCAGCTTCAAATCTCTACTCAACCATGAAGCTCACTGGATGACCTTAGGTCAATAAGACTCTCCAAGACGCATAGTGTTGTTTGTGAAGCTAAAAGAAGGAAGAACCATATATCCCACCCTTAGAGATGTACATTATCATAATAAAAACATCATCATCCACAACAGCAGCAGAACTCTTTATTTCAAGCTGCATCCTGAAGCGATACTTGAAGACATCCAGCTCAATTCCAGTAGCGTATAGGGGACCAGAATAGAGTCACCCACTCATTTGCTTGGGTGCCACTACATCAACAGCAGTTGAATGAATCATGCCTTGCTGCATTGCATTCAGAAGGGGCAGAGTGCAAACAAACATGATTTCAGTGACAGGTTTTGCACTGCAGAGCCACACAGCAGATGAAAATAATTCCCCTCTGTCAATAAGAGACCCTTATCCATCAAGGGTCAGAGTTCCTGCTTTTCTCTCTCTCTTCTTATGCTTGGCAACCCACAAAGGACATTTTGTGCCAGCACCAGACTGATGAGATCATCTCAGTTAGCTCTCCAAAGTGGAAGGAAGACAGAGTGTCTTATCTGAGATCATCATAGCCAATGATGGCTTTGTCAATAACCATCTGGAGAATTAATTAGCCCAGTGCTCAAGTCTAGTCCGATTTGTGCATGTTTACTTGTCTCAAATGAAACAGGTAGCTTATAGACCAATTTATAGCATTCAGAAATGGAGGAAAGGGGTATTGGCTACTTGCAGTGAGAAGTAGTACAGTCAAGGATGCAAAAGCTCCTATCACCTGTTCAAGGTGTTATCTTAGCCACAGAGAGCTTAAGAGGCGGCACAGTGGAATCGTGCCTGCTAACTACATCCCTACTGCAGTGGCTATCCAGTACTTTGGGCAACCCTACATTCAGTATTTTTCAGTGGGGCAAGTGCTGAATGCGGGAAGGGTTCCCCACCCACTCACCCTCAGTCTCAAGAAGAAACTCTCCCCGGGTCCAAAGCTTGCTTCTGCAGACAAATGCTGGATGTGGGAGTACCTGGGGGCATGGTTTGTGGGTATGATCCTACAGCCCCTCTCATGCATTTGCTTTTCCCAGAGAGCATAATGTCTGAATGGGGCTCATGTCTCAAAGCATAAAGAAAGACATGATGCATTTTGTACAGTAGAGGCGCTTCAAAAGTGCCCCACTACATTCAGCCCCATTGTACCTTTCATACCTAGGGTTGATTTCTGATTTTATTTAAGTGGTTTGCATGTTTGTAGCAGAACTTGTCTATGCATTGCACCGATTGGCTGATGCCTATGATGTAAACAAGAGCCCAAATCTCCTTTTAAGAATTTCATTAAAAAAATAAAAATTAAGACAACAACAAATCAGTGGATTTGTGTGCATGCAACACTTTTAAGAGGATAAAAGGGGGGCAGTCCTTTTGATGAAGATGTGAGCAAGGCTGATGCTTGAGCCAGTATTTAATTTGTTGTCATGCTTGTGATGTGAAAAATAGCCAAAGGTGTGAGTTTTCATCACGTTGCATTCTTCAGAAAGGACATGCTAGTTTCACAGACCTCGATCATTGCTGTGTATCTAATTTTTCCAACATGATGAAAACAAATCACTTTTGGTTGTTTTTACATTCAGTCCTATACTCACATCTTTAAGATGCAAGCACATTTTAAATATAATGTCTGAACCAGCCCTGAAAAAACAACATACACATACTTTAAAATACATGAAATATTCTAAGTGCTTTGAGGCTTACTAGAATAACCGAGAGGCTTTTAAGGTGCAGCAAGAGGGCAATACATACATTAATATATTATGAGCACAACACAATATTGAGAACAGAGTTTTTTCTTTTTATAGCTCCTATATGTTGGCTTTATTCTACCGAAGTACATTAGCATTTAGGAAGTAAAATGCTTGCTCATTATCAGTCACTAACAAAATCTTCAGCATGTTAGAGAGGCAAAGAGCAGGCTGACACACAGACACATACAGACACGGTGATCTCATATGCCTTTTTCCTTTCAATTCATAGCTTTGAATTATCATTCGACCATTGACTTGTCTAAGCACCAACAGCCTGGGTCATTGAATCTTTGCCCTATAAGACTGCAGAAATGCATAGCAGTCCATACATTCAGCTGCCATGAAGGAGGCACATGGGAAGAACCACTGGCACTTCTGGATTTCTACAAGTAATTCTGCTACCTTCTGGCACTCAGAAGATTGAGGTTAGATATTTTGTAGGAACCAAGGCACGAAAACAACAGAGGGGTTCCTCCCTCAATCCCCTCCACATGTCTAGTGCATAGCCTTCCCTTTCACATCTCAATTAATGTACCGAATTGAGGGGGGGGGTCAATTTGGAATGAACGTGGGCCAATATGGACAACATCATACCTTGTTTAAACAAGTATTTGCACTGTGTATAGAGGAGCTGTTCAGATGAGCAACTCCCCTCTGCCAACCGTGCTACAGAAACATACCAGGAGGGTGTTGGGATGTCCATAGAGGATGTCCCAAGACGTGTACTCTTAGTGCAGACCTGCACAACATAAGGCCCTGGGGGGCGGATCTGGCCCGCGGGGACTTTTTTAGGGGGCCCCTGGTAGGAACATCCTGCATTATCATAGGTGCTGCAAACTGCCTTACAAGGCCAAATATGTCCCACAGTGTACCCAGTGAAGCTTACTTCCAAAGCATTACTAGGACTGCTACCTGAAAGAGAGTGATTCAGGAAGAGGAGAGAGCATTTACTTGGGGCTGGCATGCACTCCAGATGCCCCACTGACTCGGCAGGGGATAAGGCCTATTTTCTGTCAACAAGTAACTAAAACTTCTTTAAGATTGTAAATAATAATTAATGCACTGAAAATTGATGTCAGACCCCATGCACTAAGTCATGGATGGTTCTGGCCCACCGGGGAATCTGTGTTGTGCACTCCTTTCTTAGTGCATTCTCTTCCTAATTGCATGGACTGGTATTATCCAAACTGGCCCTTTATCTCTTTGTGTCCTCTGCTATTCACCGAGAGGAGATGAAAGTTTTCAGAAGTGTATATGCAGAGACATTGCAGGGACGGAAACTAACCTTGCCCCCTGCTCCAAGTGACTATAGCTTCTTACTGGGGGCAGGCTGTAGGAGTCCCCCTACCCTGACAGCTTTGATGACCAGCCCTGCAGAATTTAATGTGAGCTAATGAGAATTAAACTGACTCCTATCTGCATAGGCCCATCCTGCCCCTTCACATCTTCGTAACAGCCTCCTGTTTTCCATTTGCAAAGAGAGATATGACTTATCGAAGAAAAAGACATGGCGGACAGTAAATAGCATAGCTGAACTATTAACAGTAACCTCCTCAAAGAAATTGATGATTAAGCTTTTGGCTGGCTCGGATGACACAGAAAAGCACAAATTTGAAATTTAGTATTTCCTAATTCCATATAAATAATTTGGCAGGAAGGAGCAGAAAGTCTCACTGAAAGATCATTAGGAATTATGCCAAACAGATAAAAGAACTAGGTATCAAGTTTATTTACTTACTGTGTTTCTATCTTGCCCTTCCTTCAAGGAGCTCAGGACAGCAGACCAGGGCTGCATAACTCCAGCCTTCCTGCAGATGTTGAACTACAACTCCCACCTGCCCTGCTGGCCACTTTGGCCGGGGATGATGGGATCTGTAGCCCAACAGCTGCTGAAGGGCTGAAGTTGTGCAGCCTTGACATAGACCCCCCCCCATTTTATCATCACAACAGTCCTGTGAGGTAGGTTAGGCTGAAAGATAAAAGACCAGTCCAAGATCACTACAGCCGCTAAGAGGGATACACTGATAAACCCAGAAAGTCCAGCAGTTTGTTAAAAAGAATGAAAGAAAGAAAACCCTGTGCACGGAGATAATGGCATGAAAAATTGGTGCCCAACAACCTCACTAACAGCACGGAGGTGCAGCAGGCCAAGTGCCTTTGCAACATTCAGTAATACAGAGTCCGTTGCACATGCAGGTGGGCAGATCCACCCCTCCTTCCCCTGGGAATACTCCCTGCTGACTGAGAAGTCATTCCCTACACAACCCTAGGGGTCCTATTTCAAAGCTGCAGCAAGCATTCCCATGGGAAGGGAGGGGAAACGCCACTCTGCATGAAATGTGACTTACATGTGCAGTGTGACTCTAAACACGGCAAAGGTACTTTGCATGCTATGCCTCCCCACAGTTAGTGAGGATATTAGCCATCACAGAGGATATTAGCCATCACATTAAGACAGGTAGGTACTCCCATAAGTCTCAATCGCTGATATCCAGACTAATAAAACACCAGTGCTACAGGAGAAGCTAGTGTTGCACCAGTGCTTCTGCAGAGTTTCAGACTCCCTACTAACTTGGCAAAGAGGCACCTTCTAATGTGGTGGTTCTCTTTATTTAGCAGGGGGAGAGTAACTGGCCCTATCCACCCCCAGCACAGGACCTCCAGTGACTGTTGCTGGTGTCTAGCTTATGTTTCTTTTTCGACTGTGAGCCCTTAGGGGACAGGGTTCCGTCTTATTTATTTGTTTGTTATTTCTCTGTGTAAACCGCCCTGAGCCATTTTTGGAAGGGTGGTATAGAAATCAAAATTATTGATGATGATGATGATGATGATGATGATGATGATGATGTTGATGATGCACTGGTGCTCGCATAAGGTGAGGGGGGGCATTCGGACAACCTCAACTTCCCCTGGAAGTACCTGTGCCACTTGGAAATATGTCCCTGTCTGGGGGCTGCCCTCAGGGATGTATTTTTGGGTGACACACAACACTTCCAGGGGAAGTTGTCTAAATTCCCCACCCCCACTGCATGAAGAGTAGACCTGAGTTAGTTGAACTCTTCAGAAGCATCAGTGCTTCTCCCATAGCACTGGTGCTTGGTTAGTCTGGATGTCAGCCACTGACCCCAACAAAACACAAAAGTAAGCCTCACAGAACTCACACTCAGCCGAGTATGATTACCTCACATGCTCTATCGTCTTATGGTGAGGGAGGGGGAAAGTACTTCCAAGATCCGAATGGGCATGCACACTGTAGACTGACTTCCTAGAGTCTCAATAGAGCATAGCTTTCATTCCCAAATATTAGGAAAACTTCTGAGAATATCAGGAATGCCTTCTAATCTTAATCTGAGCTTTATAGGACATCCTTGGTATATACCAAGTTTTAGGCTACACAATTTCACCAGCAAGGAAGTGCTTCTGGCTATATGTGAGTGCTGTGTAAGATATTCCCCTTCGGGGATGGAACCATAGCTTAGTTGCAGAGCAACTGCTTGCATATAGAAGGTCCCAGCTTCACTCCCTGGCATCTCCAGGGCTGAGAAAGGCTCCTGCTGGAATCTTGTAGAGCCACTTGGTATAAGGCAGCTTCCCATGTTCCTAAGGCTTGCTCTAGTGGAGAATCTTGCAAGATGGCACTGTCTAGAAAAACTGCTCTAGGAAGTCCTCACATTCTGAAAGTACTTTCCTCCTCCTCCTCCTGAGACCAGAGCAGTTCCACATGCTGTATATTTTGGTCAACTGTCATACATAATTGGGGAGAGGAGAGCTGGTCTTGTGGTAGCAAGCATGACTTGTCCACATAGCTATGCAGGGTCTGCCCTGGTTGCATATGAATGGGAGACTTGATGTATGAGCAGGGCCGGCTCTAGGGGATCTGGTGCCCAGATGCAACACTCTGTTGAGCGCCCTTCGTTATCATGAAAAATAAAAATTTGGAATACAATTAGTGTGTATTCAAAATTTAATACACAAAGATTTTATGTAATTATGTACATAATATTGTATATAATATAATTATGTATTATTTTAATTTTATTATTATTTTGCATTTATATCCCGCTCTTCGTCCAAGGAGCCCAGAGTGGTGTACTACATACTTAGGTTTCTCCTCACAACAACCCTGTGAAGTAGGTTAGGCTGAGAGAGAAGTGACTGGCCCAGAGTCACCCAGCAAGTCTCATGGCTGAATGGGGATCTGAACTCGGGTCTCCCCGGTCCTAGTGGGTTTCAGGCAGATTGGGTGGAAGATACTGTATGGGACGGAAGTCTTAGGAAGAAGGCTGAAGATGGAGTCAGAGCTGAAGGAGGAAGGGCAGGCAAAGAGCTAAGGTGCCTGTTCCCTTTCAGGAAGTCAGTTTACCAGGGAAGAGAGTCATTGCTGGCTAGATACTGATGACCTGGGGAATGGCTACCCAGTTTTAATAGTTAATTTGTTTAATTGTTTATCATGTTGTGAACCACCCTGAGCCATTTTGGAAGGGTGGTATATAAATCTAATAAATAAATAAAATAAAATAAAGAGAGACCAGATTGAGGACTGCAAGAATTCAAGCAAGCCATCAGGGAACAGCAGCCAAGCCTGTTTGAAAAATTCAAGGCTGAAGAATCCATCCCAGCTGTCAGAAGGCAGGCCTGGCTCAGAACCGTCCAAGGCCTGTGGCATTTAAAGGGATAGCAACCTTTGTCATCAGCTTCGGTGATTGCCACTTGAAAGGACAATTAGGGGGAACTGGTGGAAACGTCAGTTACAGATTCAAACTGATATTATAGGAGGAGAGCTGGTCTTGTGCTGGCAAGCATGACTTGTCCCCTTAGCTAGCTCCGCTCTGGTTGCATATGAATGGGACACTTGATGTGTGAGCACTGGAAGAGATTCCCCTCAGGGCATGAAGCTGCTCTGGGAAAAGCAGAAGGTTTCAAGTTTCCTCCCTGGCTTCTCCAAAGATAGGGCTGAGAGAGATTCCTGTCTGCAACCTTCGAGAAGCTGCTGCCAGTCTGTGAAGACAATTCTGAGCTAGATAGACCAATGGTCTGACTCAATATATGGCAGCTTCCTATCTTCCTATGTTCCTACACGCAAATAATGTGCCATGCTCAGTGTGGCACACAAAAACATTATATCTCATCTCCAGCCCCTCACCTCTGGCTCTGACTTTACAAGAAGTAAGGTCTCCAGGATAGCTGAGAAGAGATAAGTATCTGCCTCTCAAGCTATATTATTTATGGCATATAGAAGAACAGGTTCATTTCTCATTGGGTTATGAAATCTCATGGCTCCTCTGTCCCTTACAGATTATTATGACATTTATATCCCGCTCTTCCTCCAAGGAGCCCAGAGCGCTGTACTACATACTTAGGTTTCTCTTTCACAACAACCCTGTGAAGTAGGTTAGGCTGACAGAGAAGTGACTGGCCCAGAGTCACCCAGCTAGTTTTATGATGGAATGGGGATTTGAACTCGGGTCTCCCCAGTCCTAGTCCAGCACTCTAACCACTACACCACGCTGGCTCAAATAGTCCCTACCTATGCCTGTAAATTCTACTCAATTAACTCAAAATAATCATACTGAAAATTAAATTGAACATTATACTGCATTAAGCAACTAAAACATACTGCATTTTTTGCATTTTTGCCCTGGATTTTACAGGCACTGCATGTTTTGCACTCAGTACTCTGCCATCCCCAGAATCACAGACACAGAGTGATTCCATGCCTGGTATCTCCCCATTTCATAAAACATACATCCCCCATAAGCACCCCCTCCATTTCTGCTTACTGTTTTTGAAATAGGAATGATAAAGGATGCTTCTTCTTTGAAATGAGACTGTGCTTGTGGTCTTGCTCGCTCCCCATGTCTCCTTTCTCCTAGCCCAGAGCAAGCAAGGGGAGGAGGAGAGCCTCTGGTCAAGTTTGAGAGTCCCTTTGCAAAACAAAGAGAGTCCCTTTGTTTTGACTTGATGACTTGTTGACTCAGACTGAGCCAGAGCCCAGAGGGGGCAGCTGGGAGAACAAAGGGAAGCCACCCCACCCACCCCCACCTCTGTGAGTCTGTCTGTCTTTGCATTGCAATCCACTTCGGAATCCATTTAGCTGCCTGCAGAGGATTCCCTGTCCTGAAAGAGACAGAAAAGCCTGTTGCTTTTCTTCAAGTTCCATTGGCACCTTCCCAGACTCCAGTGGGTGGCGCTCCGATGCTACGCATCTCTTGATTCATAGAAAAAGCCGGCCCTGTGTGTGAGCACTGCAAGATATTCCCCTCAGGGAATGAAGCCGCTCTGGGAAGAGCAGAAGGTTTCAAGTTCCCTCCCTGGCTTCTCCCAGATAGGGCTGAGAGAGATTCCTGCCTGCAACCTTGGAGAAGCCGCTGCCAGTCTGTGAAGACAATATTGAGCTAGATAGACCAATGGTCTGACTCGGTATATGGCAGTTTCCTATGTTCCTATGTGGATGCCAAATTCACCACTTTTGCCCTTTCAAATGATCTGGTTGACCTTGAAAATTCTCAATTCCACAAATGAGGAACTGAAACAGTGTCTCTGCCATGACAGTCTAGTGAGTCAAAGGCTGCTTGGGAATTTGAACCAAGTCTGTAAAAACAATGGCATGCAAGAACAAAGGACAGCAGGCTCCCATTTAATTAGTTTAAGAAACAATAATAGTTAATTATAAACTCCCTTACTGAAACTCCATGTCTTTTTGGTTGTAGTAAAGAGCGCTAGAAACAGGATGAAGGTTGGAGTAACATAAGATGGTGGGCGGGTGGGCAGGCGGAGTCTTGAGTGGAAAAGTTGATATGAGCCCAGGAAAAAGCCAAGGCTTATTTAACATGCAACTAGACACATTTTGTATACTTCACACAACAGCAGGGCAGTGGAAACTACATTTGTGCACAGTTGGGCCTAGGGAATTGAATAGGGAAGTAGGTTGCTTCTTAAAAGAAACAGGAGGAAAAAGAGCGGGAACCATAAAGCTGAATACTATTTCCTTTCAGCCTTCATAAACTATCTATCTATGGCTTCCTTTCTCCTGGTGCTCAATTCTGGCACAAGCTAAGTGAGCTACAGCTTAGGGCTTCACATTACAAGAGGCCTCTGAATGCAAATAAATAAATACATTTCAAGTTTTACATAATGTATTTAATTTATTTTTTGAATTTCTATACCGCCTAATACAGAAATCTCTAAGCGGAATACAGATTTTAAAATATATAATATAAAACATTTAAAATTCATAACAGATAAAAATCACAATAGATAAAAACATATTAAATTTTTCATCTAAAGTTAATTCTAATATAAATAGACTTACTGCAAACTAAATGTTTTTATTAGATCATTTGCTTTTCATTGCACCTTTGCCTAGTAAAGACAACACTTTTATTATTTTTATTTTCTTGTTCATTTTGTTAGAATAATGGGGTTCTTTTGGGTAGGGTTATGGGGCCTTTTAAACTTGGCATGCCTTAGGGCCTCAGCAAGTCATAATCTCGCCTTGCTTCCTCTCATTCTTGGCAAGCCACCTCCATTTATCTTACTCCTTCCCTACCACCTCTCTCTCCTGTCTCCTTTTTAAAAATTAATTCTCATGTTATCTTCCATATTTCTTCTGACAGAAAATTCTGGAGTAAGTGGAGGGTGTGTGTGCTTGGAGATATGCCACATGTGTGTAGGAAACCCAGCTTAGAAAAATTCCTGGAGCAAGGCAAAGGAGGCCATTCCATCCAAGAATGGCTCAAATAGTAGAAAGGTGTTGCACTTAAGGAAGAGGACCAAGCAGTGGTGTAGAGCTGCAGGGACTGAATGGGACACAGTCCTGGTACTTCTTTCCCTCCAGGATCTCAGCAGGGATGCAAAGCCTTTGATTTTCTACATGGAGATAATGTGCTGTTGTTGCTATTTCAACTTTTTTTAAATTAAAAAATATATATTCTTCCCGTCTTAGGAACATAGGAAGCTGCCTTATACCAAGTCAGACCCTTGGACCATCTAGTTTAATATTGTCTGCAATGACTGGCAGCAGCTTTCCATGGTTTCAGGCAGGAGTCTTTCCCAGCCCTTCCTGGAGCTGCTGCCAGGGTTTGATCCTCGAACCATCAGCATGCAAGTCCTATGGTGGACTAGTGACATGATGTCCTAAAATGAATGACTGGTAATGCCCACTGAAATGCACTGGTTCCTTCCAAATGGCCATGGGAATGCATGGGATTTCCAAAGGACAAAACAGCATTTCAGTGAGCATTCCTTGTCATTTGTTTTAGGACATTCCCTAGAGCAGGGTTTCTCAACGTGTGGGTCCCCAGATGTAATTGGACTTCAACTCCCATAATTCCCAACCAAAGGCCACTGGGCTGGGGATTATGGGAGTTGAAGTCCAATTACATCTGGGACCCACACGTTGAGAATCCCTGCCCTAGAGTCTACAATTCAGGGCTGCTCAACTTTGGCCCTCCTGCAGATGTTGGCCTACAACTCCCACAATCCTTGGGAATTGGCCACTTTTGCTGGGGATTGTGGGAGTTGTAGTCCAAAAACTGAGTTGAATAGGCCTGGTACATAAGCCTTGACTTCTTGTAACAGAACCCCTCAAATTATTGTATCTATCTAAGTGAGGATTATGGCCATGAGGCATGGCCATTGGGACTGTCATGGAGAGCACCTGCACCTCTGAATCTGTGACTACATCACTGGGCTCAACAGTGCAGGTATGTGGCAATGACCTTCACTATTTTTCAAGCAGGGGCCACTTTGGCAGAAAACCTCCAATGTCAGGAAGCAAGTCCTCTCTTAAGAACTCTATGGAGAAAGTGTTGAGAAGGGCTATGGGGAAGGGCTATGCTTCCCAGAACTCTGCACACAGTTCCCAAGATGTTGCAGGGGCTCAAGAGGGCTTCATTTCCCTCAAAGGAGGCCCCCAGCACAGGGCAAAGTGCAGCACTTCACAGGGAGAATGGTCACTTCCCTCACGGGGTCTGGGGAACTATGCAAAGTACTGAGTTCTGGCTAAATCTTTGCACAGGCCCTATAAATAATTACTCAAGAGTTCAAGAGGGCTGCCACTGCCCCCCAGGCCTTACAATGGATAGAACTACTATACTGTATGGCATTTCACTTGGATTCATATTGGCTGACACCCCAAGGCTAAATGCACTATAGAACATGTCTGTTCAACTTCGGCCCTCCTGCAGATGTTGGCCTAAAATTCCCATAATCCCTGCCATTTGGCCACTGTGACTGAGGATTATGGGAGCTGAAGTTCAGAAACAGCTGGGGGCGGGGCTAAATTGAGCAGGCCTCATATAGAAGGAGGTCCCTCACAGATCTCAAGATCTTTCCTAAACACATTACATGGAAATAATGATTAGGACAGACCTTGACACATTTTCTTTGGACCAAGTAGCCAGTTCAAAGATGTAGGAGCCAGGCAATGGACACTTAATAAAAGTACCAGACTTAGTGACGGATACTTTGGAAGGGGAGGGTAAACAGGCTCTCTTTATCCCCTTCACAAACAACATACTTAAAACAGAGATAGGGCTGCATGGCTCCCTAGCACCTGGGGTTTGTCAAGTCCTTGTTTAAGATGAGTGCAACACTCATACTGGAATAATGGGACATAATGCCTCACACACCCAAATACTTTATTGCTTTACAGATTTCAGCACAAACAGTGTTGCATAACAAAGTGCATTATCTTCCTGAGATTATTGTGGGCTTTCTTAAAGCTGCCAAAATCAGTGTGTTATTAAAGGCAGAACAAAGCCCGGAAAACCTGGATCTTATATCCTCCACAGTTCTCATTTCAAAGATATCCTGTGCTCTCCGAATATAAATACAGTGGTCCAAAAAACCCCAAAACAACCAGGATAAAAATTGTTTTTGTTACAGTCCTACTTACTTAAGGAACATCAGAGAGCCATGCTGGATCAAAACAAAGGATCCATGTTGTACAGCATCCTGCTTTAGACAATGGCCGAACTCTGCAATGCCCACTAGCCTTCTGCTAGTAGGCACTAGCCTTCTGCTATAGTAGCCTCCCTCCATCCATAACCAGTAATCCATCAGGGACGGAACCACCACTGAGCAAATGGGTTCAAAGAACTCGAACTGCTTCCCCTCAGAGACTGCGCCTCACACCCCAGACATGCCCCCATGTCTGACATCAGAGGCATGGTTTAGCTCCCCATCGGGGCTCTGCCAGCCCCATTTGGGAGCTAAACCATGCCCCCCACATCTGAAGTCAGATGCAGGGGCATGGCTAACCACTCCCTGCGTCTGACATCAGCCACTGATGCAGGGGGTGGAGCTAGGGGCTGTGGCAGCAGAGCACCGCTGGTCTCCCTACATGCCTGTAATTCATAATCAGAAGATGGGACTGTGGCTCAGTGGAAGAGCATCTGCTTGGCATATAGAAGGCCCCAGGTTCAATCCCTAGCATCTCTAGGTAGGTCTGGGAAAGACTCTGCCTGAAACCTTGGAGTGCTGCTGCCAGTTAGGGTAGACCAGGGGTTCCCAACCTGGGGGCCTCCAGTTGTTTCTGAACTCCAACTCCCATCATCTCCAGCCACAATAAATTGTAGCTGGGGCTGATGGAAGCTGTAGTTCAGCAACATCGGGAGGTCCCAAGGTTGGGAACCACGGGTGCAGACAATATTGAGCTAAAATGGACCAGTGGTCTGACTCTGTATAAGGCAGTTTGCTATGTATGTTCCTATGCCTTCTGAAGATGGAGGTTCCATACAATCATAGCGAGGTCATTTACACAATCAAAAATTGTGGGAGCTGTGTGTGCTTCCAATTTTTGGTTGTGCAGAAGCAAGGTGGAAGGAAAACCTGGGTAGAAGTGATTGTGTGGAAGCAAGATCCAAGAGAAGCTGCCCAGCTTTTCCTTCTACCACACAGTCACTTCTGCCCAGGTTTTCTTCTAACCTTGATTCCACACCACCAAAAATTGGAAGCACACACAGCTCCCAAACCTGTTTAGAACACAGTTTTTGTGACTGATCTCAAAAGCTACTGATAGACCCTTTCCCCCATTAATTTGTCAAATCTCTTAGTCACCTAGGCTAGTGGCCATCACAGTATCTTGTGGCAGAGTTTCACAAATTGATTATATTAACCTGTAGATGAATGCATTACACACTTATTGTGAGAAGAACTTTCTTGTCCATCCTAAATCTGGATGATTCCAAATTTTATGGAAAGAGAAAAATGTCTCCCTATCCACTTACTTCACACCGTACCCCTTTTTATAAACTTCTGTCTTAAGTTTATGAATTTTATAGTTTTATAAACCACTTTTGGTGGCTTTCTAAACCAAAAAAGGCCCCAGACACATCAGTCTTTCCTTGAAGCAAATAAAGGGCTCCCCACCACAAAGTATTCCTGAGTTTGACTGTTTAGGATAAATTTTAAGTTGATCTCCAGTTGTGCTGTTTGTGGATGTGATCCAGTCAAAGTTAGATTTTTAGTACCACCAATTGCAACAGGAGAATTAAACACATGCTTTTGGCTGAGTTATGTTTTGGGTTAAGAGTTACCTTCCATTCTGCCAAATTAAGATTTCTGGGCAACTCACCTTTGAGATGCTCAGGAATTTTATGCAGTGCTGAAGAGAAAGGAGGAGCTTTTTATCAGAGGGAGTGGCAGAACATCCATTTGCTATCCCAACCCACTTTCTTCTCTCTAGCTGACATACTGTGCAACTTACACATAGCATTTGCACAGTGGTGCAAAAGTGCCATTGCACAAGAGCCAACACTGCACAGAGTTGTGTTAACAGTGCTGCCATTATATATAAGGCCACAGCATCTTGGGACCAGGCAATAACCCAAAGTACTGAAATAACTCTTGGTCCTAGGGTTATATTTTAACCGATTTGATTTGGATGAAAAGGATCAATCCGATCATTTCAGATATTGAACCATACTTTGGATGAGGGTCATCCATGTGTGCAACCTGGGGCCATTGCCTCCCATGACCCCCCACCTGCCTCCTCCAAATGCCCTGATAGAAAAAAAAATACCCATGCTGATTTATAAGCAGAAATGTTATACACATTTAATGACCTTCTAACTCCTGAGATTGTAGGATGCTAGGATCGGCCATCCGCACAACTGCCGGCTCCGTCATGGGGGCTGCGGGGATGGGGGGGGATGTGTGGCCCCTGGAAGTTCCAGGATGCCCTGCGCACGAGCGTGCGGGGCATCCTGGAGAGACCCCCGAGCCCGAGAGGCAGCTTGCAGCCTCCCGGTTAGGGGTCTTCTCATGTGTTGCCACCCACCACAGTGACACATGATCAAAAAGATGAGGTTAATGGAGCGCTCACTCCGTTAACCTCATCTAAGGAGAGGGTACTTTAGGAGGTTTGCTGCCGGGAGCTGTGTGGCTCCCATTGCAACACATGATTGCCCAAAAGTGGGCTAGGCTCCCTTAGCCTGCTTTGGGGCGATTGTGAGAATAGCCTCTATGTGTTGAATTTGGATCTACCCGAATAATTTTAAATCCAGTTGTGTGCCACGGGGTCACATTTTTACAAGGGGGATGTCTGGAAGAATGACCATCCTATGTAAAACTGAACAGGGGATTGGAAATTCTCAATACCACCTTTGTAAACCTAGTAACACCTAGCAGAGAGTGGCCCATAAAAGACACCAATTCATTTATTTTATAACTCTTAATGTGCCTTCTTAATTCACTTTCAAACAGGAAGCACTTTCAATCTCTCATGAAGTTTCCCATGATGCAAGCCAAGAAGTGATCGTTAGACATTGTGCAAGCAGGCGAGTATATGAAACAAGGTTTCAGCGAAACATGTAATGACGCAACATCCAGAGGCATAGCCACATTCATCTGTTGCAGAAAAGCACAACAGAGTCTAGTGGCACTTTAGAGACTAACAGATTTATTGTGGCGTAAGTGTATAGAGAAACCACTACTATTCTTACCTTGTAGACCAGGGAGATCTCAAACTTGGGTCCCTGAATGTTGTTGGTCTACACTCTCATCATCCCCAACCACAACGGCCACTGAGGCTGGGTATGATGGGAGTTGTAGTCTAACATAATCTGGGGATCCAGGTGTGAGAACCCATGTTGCATGCATTAAACCAGTGGTTCCCAAACTGGGAGCGTCCAGATGTTTCTGAACTACAGCTCCGACTGTCCCCAGCCATTTGGCTGGGAATGATGGGAGCTGTAGTTCAGCAACATCTGGATGCTCCCAGTTTGGGAACCACTGCATTAAAGCTTTACATGGAACTATCACAGAGAGGTCATTCACACAATAAAAAACCTGCTCTACCCAGATTTGGGAGCTGTGTGTGCTCCCAATTTTTGGTTATGTGGAAGCAAGGTAGGAGGGAAACCTGGGTGGACAGGATTGTGTGGAAAAAGGGAGGAGGAAAACCTAGGTAGCTTTTCCTCCTACCTTACTTCCACACAACCAAAAATAGGGAGCACACACAGCTCCCAATCCCAGGTAGAACAGTTTCTGATTGTGTGAATGGCCTCAGACTGTATCGCTTGTGCTTTATAGCCATTTAGCTCCACACTTTGATGGGATGGAGCAAAGTTTTGATTTGCAGTTAGTGCAGTGTAATGGTGGACTCTCAGACCACTTACTAGGACTCATCATGGCATCTTCATTATTCTTGTAATACCACCTAGTTCGGCCTCTACTCACTCTGCCTCTAAAATACCACCTAAAAGTTATCATAAGCTTTGAAAACAAAGGACTGCCTTATATCTTTTACTTCTGCTCTCTGCCTTAAGAGGGGCCCATGTGCTCCAGTTAGTGCTGGAGACAAGACCAAGTAACTGCAAGACATTCTAAAAATGGAGGAGCCACCACTGGTGTTTCTTTGTCCCCACAGTCGTAGATGCACCCTGAAATCAGTGTCTGAGTGAGCCTAATCAGCTTAAGACTGCCTAACTCCTCCTGAATGCCACCTTAAGAGTCTTGTAAACTGCTGCCATTTTCAGCCCCCTCCCCCTTTTCTTTCTTTCTTTCTTTCTTTCTTTCTTTCTTTCTTTCTGAGCCTGGTTAGGAGATCTGATAAACTCAAAGCTTCCTGATAACAACTTTGTCTTTATCATGGTTGGTTCCAGTAAAGATATCATGAGTTTGTGGATTTTAGATTCTTTATCAGGGACCAACACAACTGCCTACAATTTTTTTAAAAACAACAACAAACAAAAACTATTTTCTGTCTCCAGGCTATCACTGCTCCACCTGAGCTTATTTCTTTCCCCATCTTGGTCAACTATGACCACTGCAACCCTACTCATGTTTACCCAGAGAAATAAGCCACCCCATTCTCAGTGGTTCTTACTCTCCAAGAAGTGCGTTTAGAAGCCTAATGACTAGGAGGTGACTTTTACAGCCTTTTCAAAACAAGGATAACGACAAAGGATGCTCCTTAGGAAAAAGTTTGCAAATATCTTATACACGGGTCTACAAGAAGGGCCCAGGGAGGGCCTTATGTAGATCAGAATTCTCGAAATAATAAGAGGAAAATTAATCTTTGCAATAGCTGCCGGGAGAGGCGGTTCAGAATGACGCAAAAAGCAGAAGGTTAGATGGATCAATTGCAATCCAGACAAGCAGGCAGACCATCCCGTCCCCCCAAACATGCTCAGCCCTCTTAGGTTGGATTTTTTTTAACATACTTTTTTGCCGTCAAATGAACCTTCCCAAGGTTACTGATCACCTTGGGCGAAGACTCGGCGATCGCTCTCGTTTGTGTAACCCACCAGCCGTCCCCGGACAGGATGGGAGAAGAATAGGAAAATAATTAAAAGCCTTACCGAAGGAGGTAGCATCCGAGGAACCCAAAGGAGCCAGGAAGAGAAGGAACAGCATCGGGCACGCCGCGGAGCCGCTCATGTTGCTGCCGGGACAAGGTGCAGTAGCCCCTGCAATGAGGTCTATCAGCTTACTCAACAGCACCCCAAGTGGCCGCGGGCGGCTCAAGCAACAGGCTTTTTTCTAAGCTCCTGTGTGTGTGAGCAGTAATGCCTGTGAGCAGTAACTGACGTCAGAAAGCAGCAGCAGCAGCTTTGCTGCTGTGTCTGCAAGAAGAGCAGTCTTTACCCATCATGCACTTGTTTAAGAGCCAGCATCTCTCCCCGAAGCAAAATCGATCACGTTCACAAAAGAGACAGGGCAACGCCGCGACAAACGTAAGGCCGCCGCTTCCGAACCACCCACATCTAAGCTCATCCTCTACGGAGGCACCTTCTATGGGACGCCAGCAGCATCTTTCAGCTTCCGTTTGCAGTCGCTGCTGGGAGGCTGGCGCCACTGAGGCTAACCTCCAGCTGTGATGCATAAGAACCGAGGAAGAATCCCGCTGGCGATGAAATGTTCCTGAACCCAAACATCCGGCTTCCCGAGGTGGCTTGCCAGGTATTTCCAGGAAGCCCCAAAGCATCTCATGAAGTCAACAAAATTCCCCCACATTTGTTTGCTGCCTGCAGCAACCGGTGCTCAGAGAGGTAGCGTGGCTCTGAACCTGGAGGTTCCATTTAGCCGCTGTGGCTAATGGCATAGAGGAACATAAGGAGCTGCTATATACAGAGTCAGACCATTGGTCTGTCTTGTTCAGTATTGTCCTCACAGACTGGCAGGGGCTTCTCCAAGGTTGCAGGCAGGAATCTCTCTCAGCCCTCATAGTAGGGAATTAATTGGAACGTTCCCCTCCTCGTAATCAGGTTAGTAAACCTGTATGTCATCTATGCAATGCTCCTGCATAGGAATAGGGAGGGAAGACGCGATCAAGAGGTTCACGCAGATGAGACAGTAAATCTCTTCTGGAAAAGTGTGTATGGTTATGTGCAAAAAGTGTATTTCTTCTAAACAGCAATGGGACAAATTATGGAAATTTACATTGGACATAACCCTCCCCACCATTACCTGATGTGCCTTGTAATCCCCCATCCCCGAGTTACAGTACTGCCTGCATATACCTCATAACCTTGTGGGTTTCCAAATCCTTGTGTGTAAATCTTTGTAGATATATGATGTACAAACAACCACTTTGTATATAATTGTGCTTTGGCAACATACTATATGCTTTGGTAGGTTGTTGGTTCAATTAAAAAAATCTTGTCCAATCGCAGGGAGGGAACTTGAAACCTTCTGCTCTTCCCAGAGCAGCTCCATCCCCTGAGGGGAATATCTTGCCATGCTCATACTTCTAGTCTCCCATTCATTTGCAACCAGGGCAGACCCTGCTTAGCTAAGGGGACAAGTCATGCTTGCTACCACAAGACCAGCTCTCCTACCCATTCCTAGACTTCTCCCTACCTGCGTCTAATGATCCCCTTTTAAAGCTCTTGACACCAATGGCCATCACATCTTGTGGCAGGGAATTCTCGAAATATATTGCATACTGTGTGAAGAAGTAGTTTATTTGATCAGAACAAATTGCCAGCTACCACTTGTGTAGCAAGCATGACTTGTCCCCTTTGCTAAGCAGGGTCTGCCCTGGTTGCATATGAAAATGGGAGACCACATGTGTGACCACTGTAAGATATTCCCCTCAGGGAGCAGGGCCACTCTGGGAAAGCACCTGCATGCAGAAGGTTCCAAGTTTCCTTCCTGGTTTCTCCAAAATAGGGCCGAGACTCCTGCCTGCCACCTTGGAGAAGCTGCTGCCAGTCTGTGTAGACAGTACTGAGCTGGATGGACCAATGGCTTGACTCAGTACATGGCAGCTTCCTAAGTTAGTGCATGAGGGAGGAAGAAAATGTTCTTTCTGGGCCAGTTTGGACCACATTTGATGTGTGCATGCCATGAATTTGCATGTCCTTCCCTCTCCTGATGCGCCAGGATGCCTTTCCCTAATCACATCCAAACTGATTCTCTATTGGTTTTCTCCACATCGTGAATATTTGATAAACCTCTTTAATGGCCTGCCCTCACTGCCACTCCCAAGACTGCATTTGCTTGGTTGTCAGCTGTGTCCCATGTTCAGACACCTGCACTCCTTTCAAAGCTTGCAAGGGTCAGGCCCAACCTCTGTATGCTTTGAAGGGTGCACTGGGGAAGATTAACAGGCTATAAGAATCCTCTGTCCTCTTTTCAAATCCTGCAATGTCCAATGGAGAGCTGGGAGCTAATGATCCAATCCTTGCAAGATTTCAAATGGGATACCAGGCAAGAAGAAGGGAATACCAATAGCTTCCCCAGCCCCCTAAAATCCAAAGGGGGGCAGAACATGCTTGGGGGCAGGGTGAGGCAAGGCAGCACATGGCATCTTTCCTTAGGTGCCCAATAACACTGGGGTACTCTTGGTTCTACACTGCAGGAAGGCCATCACTATGCAAGCAAGCTGGCCTCGAGCCTGTTGGATTGCAACCTCGATCCAAAAGTCCAAAATGCAAAGCAACTGGGAAGCTGGTTAGCCCCCGGATGAAAGCTGCGGATGGAGCTGTAGCTCAGTGGTAGGGGATCTGCTTTGCATGCTGAAGGTCTCGGGTTCTATTCCTGGCATCTCCAGGTGGGGCTGCGAGCAACTCTTGACTGAAACCTTGGAGAGCTGCTGCCACCAGTCAGTATGGACTAGAGATTCTCAACGTTGGGTCTCCAGATGTTATTGGACTTCATCTCCCATCATTCCCAGCGGCCTTTGGTTGGGGATTATGGGAGTTAAAGTCCAATAACATCAGGGGACCCAACTTTGAGAATCCCTAATATAGACCAGGGTTTCTTAACCTTGAGCCCCCAGATGTTGATGAACTACAACTCCCATCATCCCCAGCCATGTCCTTTGTGGCTGGGGATGATGGGAGTTGTAGTCCATCAACATCTGGGGGCCCAAGGTTAAGAAACCCTGATATAGACAATACTGAGTTGGGTGGACCAATGGCAGTATAAGGCAGCTTCCTATGTCTGGGGATGGGGGCCATAACTCAGTGGTAGAGGATCTACTTTGCATGGATAAGATCCCAGGTTCAATCCCTGGTATCTCCAGGTAGGGCTGGGAGAAACCTCTGCCTGAATCCTTGGAGAGCCACTGCCAGTCAGTGTAGACAATACTGAGCTAGGTGGCTCAATGGTCTGACTCAGTATAACTTCCTGTGTTTTTTATGGTTTTGTTCAGAGCATGTGCCTCAAGCCAAATCCAAAGGGCAGGGCTGAGTGCAGTGGCATGACTGGGCAGAGTGGCACCACCAGCAGCCCTACATCTGGAACCAATCTAGGTGATTGATTGATTAAGTGCCATCAAGTGTCGACTCTTAGCGACCACATAGATAGATTCTCTCCAGGATGATCTGTTATTCAATTTGATATCCAACTTGGTTTTTAAGGTCTCTCAGTGGTGCATTCATTGCTGTCGGAATCGAATCCCTCCACCTTGCTGCTGGCCGTCCTCTTCTTCTCTTTCCTTCAACTTTCCCCAGCATTATGGATGGGTTCCAATGCATTATGCAGCGGAAGGTGCTTGGCTTGGAGAGTTCCAGGGCAGGACTGGGCAGCAGAGCCCCACATCTGGAACCAATACTGGGTTCTAGGTCCTTGGGCCAATGATATGGCTTTGAGATCAAAGAGAACAAAATGGCACGGAGTCGCCTGAGTTCTAAGCCTCTGAGTCAGAGGCTTAGAACAGTAAAAGGAAGGTGTGCCTTGAGATTCAGGGGAGCTGAGTGGGACATCAGCACTACCCAGCAGGAATGCAAAGGCCCTTGGGTCAGCTAATTCAACCAGTGACTGATTGAGTGGCTCTAATTGCATCAGGGTGGGGTCTTCTGGTACCTCATTGTTGCAGGACCCCTACGTGCCAGCTGAGCCATTTCACATCACAAAAAATGCAAGAGCCCTGGGTGCTGCCGCTTCTGCCTTCCCCAGGCAGCCCTGCCTACGTGACCATCCCAGATGCCGGAGTCTGGCTCTCAAATCGTAAGTTTCGGGTTCATGCAGCAGTTTTCTCGCCTGAGATAGAGGCTAAATTCCAAAGTGGGGTGGGGGTGGCTCTGGCAATGCAAAGTGCGAAAGTGATAGAGGTTTGAAACTATATTTATTATCATATGGGTACACTACTCAGAACACCAGCATTGGGTGCAGCTCTCTGTTAAACGTACACTTGGGGGCAAGCCCTGGTGTGTAGCTATGTATTTATTGTGTGGGATATCCTTAATGGAATTGCTTTCAGATTGCTTCTGCTGTTCCTTTAAAAGAAGGGGGGTGGAATTAACTTGGGTCAAAAGCATGTCTGTTTTCCCAGCCCTTATCAGCAAAGGCTGAAGATAAACCGTACCTGCTAATTCCTAACCCTGCACAATTCAGATAAATTGGGTTTAGCCTTGTTAAAGCTGCCAGATTGCCATTCTTTTGACAGGCAAATTGTGGGATATTTGGTTAACGGTTCATGAAAGGGTGCTAATGGTTTGGAGATGCTCTCCTTATTGTTGGGGATCTCTCTTTGTTTTCAGATGAGACACCCACCAGAACTTGGAGGAAGTGACACCCTTCCAGCTGAGAGGAGAGCCAGGCTGTGTGAAACAGCATTTGGCATTGTTTGAAGTCAAAGCGGGAGAGAGTTTCCAACTGAAAAAGTTAGCTGGAAATTAAGAGTGCAGCTGCAGCATTGGATGCTACCCCATGATGCTCTATAATATACTCAGGGTCAGGGCCCACTCAGACAACTGTTTGGGAGGGCAGGCGGGGAGGGAGGCTTCATAACCTTCCCTTCCCTGCAGACAATTACCAAGACATTGCTGGGTGCATGGATTGCGCACCCAGTCAGTCCACTGCTGCCCCAGGCAGTGCATAGGTGCAGGGGTCAGGACATGTCATCCTGGCCCCTGGAAATCCCACAATGCACCACACGAGTGCACAGAGCATTGTGGGGATGCCCCCAGCAATGGTCGGGTGTCCGCTTCTGTGCCAGCGCTGGCTGGGAGCAGCCGGCGCTCGCACACGAGCAATTAGTCCGAGTTAAGGGCGCACTCACCCTCGGTGGGTCTGCCGTGGCACCAACAGGATCTATGTGGATCCCAGTGGTTCACACAGGCACCCGAGCCCGGTTTGGGCTGCTTGTGAGAACAGCCTCTCAGTGTTCTTCCTTGTAAGGCTCGGGGGCCAGTGGCAGCCCCTGGCAACCCTAAGTGTGACTCGCTGACTAGTTGCTTATTTGGCCTGTGCAAAGCTTCAGCCAAAGTGAAAAACTCTGCACAGTCCCCCTGGCACCACGTAGAGCCAACTTTTTCCGCTGTGCAGGTGCGGCTGCACTTTGCCCCGTGTTGGTGATGTTCCCTTAAGGGAATCAGAGCCCTCTCAGAAGGCACACACAGACTGCTGGAAACACAGGAAACTGCCTCCTACAGAGTCAAGCCATCTAGCACAGTATTCTCTACACCAGGGATTCTCGACCTTGGGTCCCCAGATGTTGTCGGACTTCAACTCCCATAATCCCCAACCAAAGGCCTACTGACTGGCAGCAGCTCCCAAGGTTACAGTCTTTCCCAGCTTTACCTGGAAAAGCCAGGGATTGAACCTCGGACCTCCCTTCATTATGCAAAGCAGATGCTCCACCACTGAGCTGTCACCCCTTCCCAGTGCTGAAGGTGAACACTGACCTCCCAGCACATGGAGTCGTTGGAATGGGGAGAGAACGTCGGGTGCGGAAGACGTGCGGCGCAAACAGAAACTCTGAGGATGCGGGTTATCCAGAGGACGCGCTGCACGAACATAGGGTGGAGATCCAGCGCATGGACCTTCCCCGTGCCCTCCCCTTCCTGCCAGTCCCTCCTCGGGGCTCCCCTCCCCTCCTGCGTCTGGAGGTCCCCCTTCCTCCAAGGGCCCTCCCAGGACTGAGAAAAGCACAATACTGAGCAGAGATCAGCAAGGTGGGAAATGACAATCATAGTTAAGGGATTTTGTTTGTTTGTTATGTTTGCCCAAGTGGCCCCTGTTTGTTTGTTTGTTTGTTTGTTTGTTTGAATGATTTCTATACCACCCTTCCAAAAATGGCTCAGGGCAGTTTACACAGAAAAATAATAAATGAATAAGATGGATCCCTGTCCCCAAAGGGCTCACAAACTAAAAAGAAACATCATATAGATACCAGCAACTGTCACTGGAGGTACTGTGTTGGAGGTGGATAGGGCCAGTTACTCTCCCCCTGCTAAATAAAGAGAACCACCACCAAAGGTGCCTCTTTGCCCAGTTAGCAGGCAAAAAATATTGCTTCCACTTACATTCTGCTAGTATATTTGCCAAGTTAAATCTCCACTGCTCACTCAGCCACAGGAAACTAAAACCAGCAATACTGCCCCTGGATTTTCTCACTGCTCAGGAAAATCAGAAGCAGGAAGTGCGTAACAGTTTATTCTCAATTACGTTGACAAGGTGAGAGAACCCACATACCCATCAGCAATGGCAGAGACAGAGTGTTGTGTTATATGCAAACAAAGAGTCCTCATTGGCAGTTGGCTTGTTGAGTTTTGCAGCTATAGCATCTGCACTTGCCGAAGCAGCTGTTCTGGAAGCTGTAGGGGAGGGGAGGGCTAGCCTGCACCATCTAATGCTGTGAGCTCTCCTGATCAAGTTTCCTCTGCGAATTGTTCCGTGATCCCGTCAATAATGCAACAAGGTCAATGCAAAGCCAGCCTTTGCATCATCTCAAGTCTCAGAGCTGCTTCTCTCCACCTCCTGCTGCACACAGGGCCAAGACCTGACAGCTCAGGATGCACGGTGCACCAGAAAGAGAGGCCAACTGTCAGAGCACCCATGTCATTCCCAGCTGGCTTGAGCACCAGAGGCATTTGGCCAGAGGATTCAGGAAGGTTTCCTAAGCATCCTCATTACTCAACACAAGGACCCTGGTTGACACAAGCAGCAGATGAGACGGGAAAACTGTTATTGGACTGTACCACTTGAGATGGTAATGCAGGAGACTCCTCCAAGAGGGGGCGTGATACCCATGCATGGCATGTCAGGGAGAAGTCTGAATGACATTAGGTTGCCTTGAAGTGTAGAAATAATTAAATCAGTGAGCCAACAAATTTTAACTACTCGCTAGATGCAAAGAAAACCAACAACTCCAGTGTCATCACTGTGTATGGGGTGTGGATAATCCCCAAGCATTTCAGGAGTCCACCTCATTTTACTGAACATTCCCAGCCAAACCAAATAACCCATATCTCCCCACAAGCACCATTTCTCCCCTCTGAAAAGTTAAAGTGAGTTGTTACTAATCAAGCTTTCTTTCTGTCGGGACCCCTGGCTGTGCAGAATCATGATCAGTTGATTTCAGTTAAGAAGATTAGAGTTAAAGCCATTGCCCACGATCTCTTGCGCTCTCTCTCTCTCTCTCTCTCTCTCTCTCTCTCTCTCTCTCTCACACACACACACACACACACACACACACACACACACACAGGCTCAAAATGTATTCATGGAAAAGGTACCCTATCTTTATGTTATCTTTTAAACATCATCAGTGTTCAAAACGCTTGACAGATTTTATTGTCAGTTGTGTGGTTTGTAAACATGCAAACAGTTGTGAGAGGAACAGTCTGCTGATTGCTAATTTGAGCTACAGATCAGGTGCCAAAGCCCAACTTCCACATGTCCAGTTTGACATTAGCACTGGGCTGGCAATATGGTTCTCATACCAACTGCCAGGGACCAGAAAATGCTGCAGAGCAACAATGCAACAATGGGTCTGCTTCTGTAATCCAGCCGAGTGCTCCCCAACCTTTTTTGATCCTGAAGCACATTTACACTTAAAAGGAAACGTAAGCAAACTGCTCCCTCAAGAAGGACACATTCTTTGTTGTTATTTATTTTATTCGTGAGTGTGAGGCCGAAGGGAGGATTGATTAGGGAACAAGCCAGCTCTTAATGCGTGGAGTTCAAACTCCCTGCTTGTGCAGCTGGCTCACTACCTTATGTGCTGGGAAGGATGCTTCCCTCCCTGGTGCATAAGGAAGCAAACCTGTGTGACTGACCAGTCGTTGTCAAGTCTATGGCACATGAGTGTGCCACAGCATACCCAGGATAGATTACCACATAGGCAATAGAAGTAATTGCCTATGGCAGCAAATCTTGGTGAGTGGCAAATCTTGAGGGGGGGGGGAGATAAATCTTTTCTCCCCACTTTTAAAACTGCTGCTGCATAGCAGCACAGTGGGGGCAGTGGCAAGAACTCCGCCCGCCTCCCAAACCATGGCAGGCGAGGTCTGGCGCCGGAGGCAGCAGAGACAGCGAAAGAGCTCCTCACATGAGCCCGCCTCCCTTCCCAATGACACAGATTGGGCCGATTTGGGGCCTCTGCACATGCACATGTGTGCACAGAGGTTTAGAATCAGCCCGATCTGTGTCATTTGGGAGGAAGGCAGGCCCGTGTGAGGAGGTCTCACTGCTGTCTCTGCCATCCTGGATGGTGGAAATGGGGGCGAAAGCTCCTCACACGGGCCTTCCTTCCAACTGACACAGATTTCAGGTGGATTTTAGCCCATTTGGGGCCTCTGCTTATGTGTACGCTGAGTGAACTCCCCACGCCCAGGCTCTGGAGAGCCCCGAGCAAGCTCTTCCCTGTCAATTTCACACAGATCTTGCTGCCTGAGAGCATGCATTTCTCTTTCTCTCCCTCGCTGGGCATGTATTTCTCTTTCTCTCCTCCTGAGAATTGTTGGAAATTATCTGTGGTGAGAGAATCCCTTTCTCATTATAGCAGAGTGCACAGAGGCACAACACAGCGGATTTAGTTAGGCATGTGTGTATGTTGTGAGTAAAGTAACTTGGAGCCAATTCATAGTTTCAAATCAATATAAAAGGCATTTATTAAGGAACTACATTCTAGATAGGAAAGTGAGGAGTTAGGATCTCTAATCTAGCTAGCTAGCTGGATGCAGATGGATTCTGCATCCTCTCTGCACATATGGTGCAGGGAGAGAGGCTTGCCATGTTGCAAGGTAGAAGGACAGGCAGGGAAGAGAGAGAGGAAGAGGAAGAGGAAGTTGATCCCTAAGAGTAGCAATCTACATTTCAAAGGGATAGCATCAGAGCAGTGGAGAAGTGATGACCAATGTCTTGACTCTCTAGCCCTCTGACTTACTAGTCTGTCCTCCACTGTCTGAGACAAAGAGACAGCGCAAAGTCCTTTAACTTCCAACAAGAATCACCACTTTGGGCAAAGAAGCACCTTTCAAAGTGGTGATTCTCCGCAGGAAAGCAAATGGCCCTATCCAATCCCAGCACAACATCCCTCCAGAGGCTGTTGTTGGTGTCTACCTGGTGTTTCTTTTTACACTGTGAGACCTTGAGGAACAGGGGTAGTTGTCCGTAAAGCACTTTGAGAACCATTTTTTTTGTTGAAAAGCAGTATATAGTAGGGATGTGCACAGAACCAGCTTGCCCAATTCGGCTCAAATCCAGGCCGGATTCAAGCTGCCCAAAGTGGCTTGGCCTCTATCGAACCCAGGCCCAGTCCAGTCCGGCCACTAAGCCAGCTCAAGGAGCTTGATGGGTATACTTGTAAATGGGAATCCGGCAAGGATTCCTTGCCGAGTAAAGGGCTAAATGCAGGGGCAGGGGGAGAGGGAAGAGGCAGCATTTTCATATTTTACTTTTAAAATCAGGCCATGGCTGGGACAGTGGTGGCTGTGGGGAGGGGATGGCGGCAGCTCCTTCCACACACACCCCTCCACCTGCCTGCCAAATGACCAGACATCCATGCTGTGGCCCAGGTATAGGGGCTGCAGTGGCCGAGGCAATGGAGGCGGCGACAGGGGCTCTTTCCACCCACCCACAGCCAGCCTCCCAAATGACCAGGCAGCTGCACCTTGCCAGATTGCCCTTTACAAGTATACCAGCCGAGGTAGGGGCTTGGCTCAACCTGCCCTCGGACCAGTTCCCTTCAGTTTAGTTTGAGGGCAAAGCTTCAAGCCAGCTCGCACATCCCTAGTTTATACATAACAGTAGTTATTAAGTAAAAAAAGAGAGCCAGAGATCTCTCCTTTTTGTGCCATTTCCAACTGCAGGTGGAGGAAGAGGAACTAAATAGCAGGGGTGATTTTATGTATCTCTATCTATAACCAGCGAGAGGTTAAAGCCAGCCATTGGCTTGTAGTTTTCGGTCTTCAGGGCAATGTGGTACTATTCAGACTTTTAAGTATAAGCATAATCCATTAAACCATTTGTTTTGGCATCCACTAGAGTCATTCCCTTGTGACATCAAATACACAAGGAGAAGAGCAGTGAGTGAAGAACAAAGCAAAGTTGAAAGGAAAGGATCAGAAGGAAAAGAGAACCAATTAAAAGCCTTTAAACCAGGGATTTAAAATATAAGGTTAGGTCCTCTTATGGATTGGTAATTGCTAACAGGAAGCAGAGAATACGATTAATAGACAATTTTCACAACAGAAGGAGAGGAGAGCTGGTCTTGTGGTAGCAAGCATGACTTGTCCCCTTAGCTAAGCAGGGTCTGCCCTGGTTGCATTTGAATGGAAGACCACATGTGAGTACTGTAAGATATTCCCCTCAGGGGTTGGAGCCACTCTGGGAAGAGCAGAAGGTTTCAAGTTCCCTCCCTGGCTTCTCCAAGATAGGACAAGATTTATTTATTTTTTAATAGGACAAGATTTTTTTATTGAACCAACAAATGAGATTCCTGCCTGCAGCCTTGGAGAAGCCACTGCCAGTCTGTGAAGGCAATACTGAGCGAGATAGATCAATGGTCTGACTCAGTATATGGCAGCTTCCTGTGTTCCTATGTAAGAAGTGAGGTCCCCCAAGGATGTAAATAGGGACTGTGTTGTTGTTGTTGTTTTTAAACTTGTTCACAAATCTTTTTCCCCCAGCAACTGCTCTTGCTTTATTTTTGAGAAAATTAATGTCTTGAAAATTAATTTCAATTGAAAGAGAGATGGATGATATTCAATTAATTTCAATTGAAAGAGAGATGGATGATATTCAATTCTTTTGTGTTATCCACTCAATCGAGAACTAGTACTTTGTACAGTCCACCACCTACCAATCTATCCATCGTTCATAAAACTGTTCCTGGGGATCGAGGCTGTGCCGATCTTTATTTTTGTCAGTATCCACTCCCTCATGGGCAAAGCTTCCATTGGACAAGGGGAGACAGTTGCACCTGGGCCCACATGGTTTAAGAGGCCCCCAAAGACCCCTGGGGCAGTCCCCCTTTGTCCACAAGTCACTGTTACCTCCGCTGCGCTTGTCGCTGCTTCCCGTCTTTGCCGTCGGGAGAGTGGCGGCACAGCAGGTGGGCTTCCCTCCACTCTTAACGTCATGGCACGCGGTGGTCTCCATACTCAAACGGTGCAGGTGTGCTGTTCGGAAGAAGGGAAGCCCACACGCTGGTGGTATTAGGTGGGGGGAAGCCAGGGAGAAGCCCGGCCACTGCCCCTGCCAATCTCCTGGTGGCGAAGATGTGAGGTAGCAGTGGCAGCGATGGTGCGGCAACGGCACTTTGGCGGCGAGGCCCCCCACCCACAGAGGTAATTAATGGGGGGGGCATCACAGATGAAGGTGGTGTAGTTTCAGCACTGGGGGCCCTCTGCCTAATTTTGTCCCCTGGCCACCGGCTGCTTTTGCAAAGTCCAGATAGAGTGCATATTCGGTGGATGAGTCACAAGACTCCCAGTCCTACAAATCTCTGGTCCAAGGAGTTGAAATCACTATTTTGGGGCCTCTTTATCCCCCATCACAATCCCCCACCACAACCCCTTGCTCCCCTCACCAAGCGGACCTCCAGTTTCTTTATTTCAACCCAGGAAGGCTATGCAGACAAGAAAAGTAGATATAGCCCCTTCCAGCAATTGCCCACTTCAGGACAAGGATTTCCCCCCACCTCAGTTTCTTTTTTGTCTTTTATCAGTGAAGGCCCATAAGGACTCCTTTGGCCCTTATCACTCTTCTGAACACAGGTATTTAGGTGGTCAGAAGTGAAGGAGGCAAGGAGCCAGGACCAGGTGCCTAATCACCTTTGGATATATCAGCTTTTGTCTCCATGGGAACAAGAGGCCAGTCTCAGGCAAGCATAGTGGAGATCCATATTCATGAACACTTTTCTCCAGCTATGCAAAAGAGTGGCTTAAGTTGTCTAAAATCTCCTTTCTGCCTTCCTCCACTAACCCCAGGAGAATTGCATTCTCATGTTTGCCACACAGCTAGTCCTAGTATTCCCCTTTCCTTTGTACCTTGGGTAAAGTCACCTGGTCTGCCTAGACCGCTGCCATGGTCACTTTTGTGTTTTGTCTATCCCCTCCTTTTCTAAACAAATGGTTCCCCAGCCTGATTAGTTGTTCTTTTACTTGTCAATTAACCCCATTTGTGTCTCTCAGCAACCATGCCCACATAGCTGCAGTGCAAAGTTAGCAGCTAAGCTCTAACATCAGGTGGATTCGCTAGGAGTTGCGCCTTCCAGTACTCTATGGTTTCCCCATTCATTTGAATTTCTATATTGAACGCATTGCTTTTTCCATGTTGATCATCCTCAGTTCTCCAAGTAAATGCTTTATTTTGCTGGTTCCACATTTAGAGTGTATATTTTTGATGGTCCTTTTAAAAAAATGTTAAGAGTTTTGCACTGAAACTTTCGGCCCATTCACACCTTATGTTCAACACTTGCTTTAATTAATTAACTAACTAACTAACTAACTAACTAACTAATTAATTTAATATACCACCCCATCCAAAGGCTCTGGGCAGTGTACAACAAATTTAAAAAGACATAAAAATACCCACCATTTAAGACACAGTGCTAAAAACAATATAAACACAATTAGAAACCATTTAAAACCAATTAAAATACTTTTAATCTTTTTTTTTTACAAACCTTGGAAGGCCAAGCCAAACAAGTAAGTTTGTAAGACTCTCTTAAAGGCTGACAGTGAGCCTAAACAGTGGATATCTGCTGGGAGTGAATTCCATAGACCAGGAGCAAATACAGAAAAGGCCCAGTTCTGAGTTGGCATCAGACGTACCGGAGGTAACTGGAGACAGACCTCTCCAGATGACCTCAACATGTGATGGGGATTATACCGAAGAAGGTGCTCTCTAAGGTAATCCAGACCCAAGCCACTGAGAGCTTTAAAGGTAATAACCAGCACTTTGTATTTCACCCGGAAACATGTCGGCAGCCAGTGCAACTGTTTTAAAACAGGCATAATATGGTCCCTCCATATCCCCGCTGCCCAACTGACTCCCTAACTGAGCTGACAGAGCTGATCTCAGAGTTAATGTTGGAGTCAATGAGTGTACATTGTATGCAGGTACAGAACTGTACATAGGTACAATCCCAAGTTAGGTTGAACTCAGGTACAGAGGTCCACTTCCTATCTGTACCATCCATCTAAAGGGACTGTATACAGGTTCACTTTTAAAATGAGCCAAGTACAGTCATTCCCACAACACAAGTACAAGTGTACAGAGAGCTGGCCTGGCCAGGCTTTGAGACTTGAGCACTCTTGGGTAACTATCAGCTCAAATGAGTGGGAGAATGAGTTGTAGTTCTACAAAATCTGGGGAACCAAGCTTGAGGATCCCTGCTTGCACGTGCATATAAATAACAACAATTAATTATTAATATGTGTGTGTTCTGTTTGTTAAAATTTGCTTTTGAATGAAAGATCTGGTCAGTAATTTTGTGACAGTAAGCCCTCTAAACCAATCTATGCTAAATTATCAAGGAGCGAAGACAAGATCAGTATGATTTAATCATGAATTACAAACTGTTATTTTTTAAAAATAGTAATAAGTTTATTGTTGTGACCACTGGTCATAACACAATATTTAAAAAGGGGGGGGGGAGTGGGGGAGAAGTTAAAACAAGAGAGCATACAATAACATTCAGCAAATAATGATACAGAGGCATCTTGTCTCTGAGCTGGAGGTGGCCTATAGCCACCAGACTAGTAGTCATCGATAGACCTGTCCTCCATGAATTTGTCCAAGCCCCTTTTAAAGCCATCCCAGTTAGTGGCCATCGCCACATCCCGTGGCAGAGAATTCCATAGATTAATTATGGAATTAATTATCTAGATTAATTATCTCATCAGTGGGCAGGGTTGGAGACTGTATATGGAAAAGATGTTCACTATATAGATATCAGGGCAAAGGGAGTCACCTCATGGTGTCAAAAATGAACATTGCGATGTTCTGAGTATTTCATGCATTGTACCATCTAGTGGCCAAAAGGCAGAATCCTTGCTTAGTCTGGTTTACATAAACATGCTCTTTGGGAGTGGAAGATCTTTCTGCAAGGAAGAGTGTTCTTCATATATTCAGATTAAAATAAAACCCAGTGGGTCATCTTGCATTTTGAGTGTGGCTTCCATACTTTAAAAAGAAGCAAACTGTGGCCTGATTTGCATTAGACTGCTAAAGTCATTTAAATTGAACATTTTTAGAAACTAGAAAATGTGAAGTGTCCCTCAGTGCCTCTGTTGTGTTACAGGACTTTGTGACAACATAACAACATGGGATTTTGATTTGAAATGATTTGGTCCAGAAAGATTAGTAGCTTGTTCAGAGGCCTGCACCTCAAAAAGAGAAAGAAGATGAAGATATGTGTGGTGTTGTGGTTAGAGTGATGAACTAGAACCAGGGAGACCTGAGTTCAAAACCCCATTCAGCCATGAAACTCACTGGATATCTCTGGCAGTCAGAGACACCCTTACCCCTGGATGTCTGGGCTAAAGTCCAGAGCCTCCACACCCCCTAACATTGGTAAAGTTGTGCCATCGAGTCGGTGTTGATTCCTGACAACCACAGGGCCCTGTGGTTGTCTTTGGTAGAATACAGGAGGGGTTTACCACTGCCATCTCCTGCACAGTATGAGATGATTCCTTTCAGCATCTTCCTATATCGCTGCTGCCTGATATAGATGTTTCCCATAGCATGGGAAACATACCAGTGGGGATTCAAACCAGGAACCTCTTGCTCCCTAGGCAAGTTATTTCCCTGCTGCACAATTAGGTGGCTCCCACACATCCTGCCCCCCCAATCCTTTTTAGTCTGTCATGGGTGGTGTGATCACATTAAAAATGTGTTAAATATGTGGGGTGGGGGCTCCAATAGCCTTTAGGTCCAGGCTCCAAAATTACTCAGGTGCACCTCTGCTGGCAGTCACTAAACTCTCAGTCTAACCCAGAGGTGCACCAAGGTAATTTTGGAGCCTGGACCTAAAGGCCTTTGGAGCCCTGCCCCCATGCAAGTTAAGCATCATTTTTTAACATGTAGGATCTCGAAGGCACAAACCACACCACCCAGGACAGACTAAAGAGGATTTGAAAGGCCCCCAGGGGATGTGGAGGCCTTGGACTTTGGCCCAGAAGTCCAGGGGTAAGAGTGCCTCTGGTCTAACCTACCTCACAGGCTTCTTGTGAAGATAAACATAAACCATGTACACCACTCTGGGCTCTTAAGAGGAGGAACAGACTATAAATGTAAAAATAAATAATGTACACACACTCCATGCAATCCCAAATTCACACATATTAGCTTTCAGACTACATATTAAAACCATACACATGAGCTTGCAGGAAACAAATTGTTCAGGGTGTGTGCGCTATCAGTGTTGTGAAGCTGCCTGAAAGTAAGGTAACCTCTAGCAGATTCTTTCTTGCAGAGCTCAGGAAAATGCCAATCAATGATAAGAAGCTTATTTTTGAGCAAAAAGCCTGATGGAGGCTTTCTGCTGACTAGCATCTTTACACATTAACTTGAGGATGTATCAGCGGGCTCCTGAACTCTTTAACTATTAGAAAGAATTGTTTTATGAGAATAGTCTTGTTTGGTATAATCTTTCTCCAAATACACCTTTGATCCAGGAAACCCAAAGAAAACGTTTAGTTTCTTCGTAACAATAGCTTTGTGTGTGTGTGTGAGAGAGAGAGAGAGAAATTCCAGTGTTGGCAACTTGAAAGCCTTTTGGCAAGCAAGATTAGAAATGCCTGGCTTTGGGTCAGGTTGAAGTCAGGAGGTTACACAGACATTTAATATAAAATATAATGTGAATACATGGAAAAAGGAAAAGGAAACCCAGTTCTGTACTTCTATGCCTTATTCTCTGAGCAGCTCTGAGAGCTTGCCAGAAGAGGGGGTTGCTTGCCTGTACTCTGCTGTACTTCAAAATCACCACTGCAGATGCCCAGAGAGGTGTATTGAAGCATCCTGCTCACCAGGTGACACAGAGCTAGTAGGTTTGCACCTCATCTTATACAGCTGCTGATAGTCAGGCTCATCAAAAGAGTTTCAAGATGTCAGCAGCTGTCTAGAGTGGCCACTTTTGTTCCTCTAGGGACCATTTTGTAGGGCTGTGCAGGCATATCAGACCTGATATGTGTTTTGTTCGGCATTATTGGGAGGAGTTTCACCACAGCAGAAGGGACCCTCAGCATTTGGAACTCCCAGCTAAAATCGCTCCAGTCATGGGGGAACTCTCCCACAATCCCATCATGCCTGTTGGACCCAACAACTGTGTGAAAAAGAAGCTGCTTCTCAGCTGCGGCAGCTTCTCTTTCATCTGTTGGGATTTAGAATTTAAAGGGAAAACCCCTTTAACTTTTAAACTTTGACAGAATGTTGGGAAACGGTTAGATTTCCAATCAGACCCAAGAGTTTTGCCGGGGGTCATGCAGATCTCACCCAACAAATTTTCCATTTGATCAGATCTGACCATTTTCTGTGCGTACAAGCCTACTATTTCTACTATTTCTAGCCAGTGTGGTGTAGCAGCTAGAGTGAGTTCAAATCCCCATTCAGCCCAGAGACTGGCTGGGTGACTCTGGGCCAGTCACTTCCCTCTCAGCCTAACCTACTTCACAGGGTTGTTGTGAGGAGAAACCTAAGCTCCTTGGAGGAAGAGCGGGATATAAAATGTAAAAATAAAATACTATTTTGATCAAGAGAACCAACCAAAACAAACTAACACACAATAAGGTCATTCACACAGGCGGGTGGGGCAGACGGACAGGGAGGAAGACTGGTTAAACTCATTCCCCGCCCATGAGTGTTCGCATGTTCCTGGGAGTACAGACCACGCTCCCAGAAGATCTGCACTGTGTGCTGCATTGCAGAGCTCTGGAGGCTGGGATGATGTTTCCCAGCCTCCGGGGATCCCACAATGCACCACAAGCATAGATCAGTTCATTGAGGGATTTATGCAGGAGATGGGCACTCTAGGCATCTATCTGTCTCTGTGTGCAGCTAGACAGGAAGCAGCCCGAGCTTGCACATGAGCAGCAAGCCCGAGTTAAGGGAGCACTCGGTCCCCTAACCTCAGCTAACAGCCAGGCTAAAAAGCCAGGCTAGGCAGTGCTGCCCGCTGGGATCGGGCCTGATCCTGGCGATTCTCACACACAGCCTAACCCAGGCTAGGCATCCCTAGACTGGGTTAGGCTGCATGTGAGAACCACCTCAATGTCATCTTGAAGGCTTTTCTTCCAGCCTTTGGCAGTAGAGTGTAGTAGTACTGTAGGGAAGGAGGAGAAAGAAGCTGGAGCAAAAGTAGGAGAAAGGCAAAGAAAGGCTGGACATGAGGGGAAAGCCAGGTAGGGCGGTGGGAGGAAACACAGATCTCCATCTTAGCTCAATAATGTCTTGCACATACGCTCCACTGAGTGCTCTGCATGGGGAACATTCCTCCCTTTTGTTACTAAAAGGGGACAGTTTCTTACTTTTGTTATTGAGGGGACAGGGCCATCAAGCCAAACACATAAGCCCTTTTTCACAATAGGTAACTGGCTCAAACTGGACTCGCCTTTAGACATGTAAGTTTTTTAGGCCCATTAAGGAGGCAGAATCTCCAGTATGAAGGGGAAATCTCAAATCCCAACCGGCCCCAAACCAGCGTGACATCAGAGATGTGCCAAGCCATCTCATTGGATCCAAGAGTTGTCTATCCTGGGAAGAGGAGGACAGCCTCCCCGCTCTGTAATGGCTATAAAAATTGAGGGCAAGGGCATGGCCAGTGTTTGCCAATTCCCATCTGCTAATGGGTGTTCCAGAGGAGAAGCTGTAGAGATTAACGCTCTCTCAGCCAAGGACCAGCCTACTCCTAGACAAAGGTAAAACTGAGTAAAAGGTAAAGTGTGCCGTCAAGTCGATTTCGTCTCCTGGCACCCCCCAGAGCTAGTTAGTTAATGTTTTTGTATTTTCTTTTGAATTCCTGTGTGCCTTTCCTTACTTCCAGTTTCCCCTATTTCCCCCAGTTCCTTGTTCTGTGTGCAACCCTGGCTTCTTAATAAAGTTCATACACTTAAAAGTGGCTTTAGTCTGATTCAAAAGGTTCTGGAGGATTACTTGCAAAACCTTTCCCCATGTGCCTTGCAACATCATTCGCTACTGTTGAGTTGTTTTCAGAATAATATATTGTAGTCTAGAGCTGGGTTGTGTGGACTCTGGCTGTACAGAGCCTATAAGTCCCAAGCCAGACAGTTCTAGGTGGTTGAAGCCGTTTCTAAGCCTGGTCAGTGGCTCAGATCAGTCTTCAACTGGTGGCAGCCTAGCTCAAAGGAGTGGCATTGCTCCTAGACTGGGATCAGAGTAATCTCTCTACTGAGAGTAGACCCCCAGGAGAGCATAGAATAACCCCTGTTTCATCACAGATGGGCTCCTTGAGGAACTGAATGGTGTGGATAAGTATTTGAATAAAGAAATGCATGAAGTGAGCTGTGAGGGAAGGAGAGGGCTGGAGCCTCCTTCAGAGTACCCATCAACCCCACCCGCCAAATTGACCAGCCATTAGCAAGCATGTTCAATAAATAATGTTTTGCACTTCCACTTTGTCTTGATTTTTGACAGCTCATGAACATCTTTGCAAGAAATGAGGACTGCTAAAAGCTCTGCCCCATTTCTGTTCTCATCTCTGCATATTTTTACTGGCTTTGGGACCTCTAGAAAACTACTCAGCCCTACCAGATACCCTACCTTCTCGATCAAGCTTTCCCCCCATGTTTTTAGGCCACACTGCAGGATTGGACAGTAAAATCAGTGGACCCTAATAAACTGTGTTAATGGAAAGAATTTGCCTCCAGTGGGGTCAACAAAATCTCTTCACAACAAATGAGTAAAAGCCCAATGACCTGAGAAAACTCAAATGCATCTAAGGGATGACATCGTCTCAGCGCAGTCCTAAGGATGATACAAGTCCCATTATAGTCAATGATGTTTAGTCCCTACTAAATATGTTTGGGATATAAATCTGCCTTATTCAGAGTCAGACCATTGGTCATTGGTCTGCCTTATACAGAGTCAGACCATCTAGCTCAGTGACGTCTATTCTGACTGTCAACAGCATGGTTTCAGATAAGAGTCTCTCGCAGCCCTGCCTGGAGATACCAGGGGCTGAACCTGGGACCTTCTGATTGCAAAGCAGATGCTCTTCCACTGAGCTACACCTGCCATTCCCAAGGACAGTGTCCTTAATCTCTGAAGCTGTTCATCAGGACCGAGGAGAACGTTTACCACAACTGAAGTTCAAAGTAAGAAACGAGATTACAAATAAAATGGGGAGAATGGAATTACTGTGAGTAGGGCTATGGGACGCTTTGGAGGCATATTTGGATTTGGCCCGAACGGAGCACTCATCTGGTTTGTGAAAAATTCTGTGCCAAACTGAAGTGGATCAGGACAATTTTGGATAGGCCTCCAAAGCTTTGCTCTTCCCCCTATCTCCCCCAACCCCTGAACCAGACCAGGTGGGAGATATCGAGGCTATTCTCACAATCGCCCAAAAGCGGGCTAAGGGAGCCTAGCCCACTTGGGCAATCATGTGCTGCAACAGGAGCCGCACAGCTCCCGGCGGCTAGCCTCCATAAATACCCCTCCCCTTAGCCAAGGTGAATGGAGGTCACACATGAGTAGACCCCTGGGCTCAGGGGTCTCTCCAGGATGCCCCGCATGCTCATGCCGGGCATCCTGGAACTTCCAGGGGACACACAGCCCCCAATCCCCGCAGCCCCCACCAGCTCCATGATGGAGCCGGCAGTCATCTGGGTGGCTGATCCAGCCACCCAGGGCTGCCATTTGCTTGTCTGTGGGGAGAGTGGACTAAGCCCGCTCTCCCCGCAAAACCCCTTACAGCTCTTCACACTAATTGTGTGAAGAGCCTCATCACCTTGCCTGTTCAGAGATTGGCTTGGTTCACACAATCATTCAGACCTAGGTTTAAAGTGAGTTACTGACATTAGGGTGATTGTGTGAACCCACATCAAGGTGGGAATCTAGATTCACCTCAGGCGAATAAACTACCTTGGCGAGCACTATGCAAACCTGGTTTTTTAAATCATGAGTAGCCGCACTGCGGCTCCGCACCACAGCTACTCATGAGGAGACTCCTGAAGGGGAGGCGAAAAGCCACCTCCTGGTTCCGGAGGTCTCACCAGCATGCCCTGCGCACTCGCACAGGGCATGCTGGAGCTTCTGGGGGCCAATCAGCCCCCGCTCCCCCCGGCTCCGTCATGGAGCCAGCAATCTTGTGGGCGGCCACCCTGCTCATGTGTGGGGAGAGCAGTCAGCCCACTCTCCCCACTCACTCTCCAAAACCGGGTCTCACTGATCATGAGACCCGGCTCCATGTTTGACCCTTACACTTATCTTGTGGTTCTATCTGAATAACTTCCAACATTGAGATCTTGACTTAGCATTCTTCAAGTCAGAACCATGGACATGCTTTGAGGCAATGGTTGATATCCAAACTAAGTTACTCAATAGGTTACTCAGATGTTACACTAAAGACTACTAAATTTCAATAGGATTTGAACAAACTTAAATTAAAGTAATTTAATCAGGATCTCAGCCAGTATCTCTAAGTTAGTTTATGTAAAATTGCACTGTTCTTCTCAGGAATGCCCCCCCCCCAAAAAAAACCCCAAAATAAAGCCACCCTGAGAGGACTGTGTTGGGTCCCCTCATTTTTAAAATGATGACAAGCAGTGCTGAAGGCATTAGCCAACTAACTTGTACAGATGGCTGTTGAATTAAATATGTACAAATCGACAGGAGTGTTTCTTGCCCGTGGAATTATCGAAAACAAATTATTTTATATCTGTTCAATCAGGCAATCGTGTTCTTTTTTGTTTTGTTTTTGTTTTTTAAAAGATGGTTTCTCCCTAGAATAAGTTAGCTTATCCATTTTTTATTTTTTATTTTTGCAGCTAAGCAGAAATGAAATCTTCATTTAAGCATTCATAGAATATCCCCAATACAGGCATATTGTGATATTTATTACTGTAATATTTATTGTAATTAGCTAATTCATCAATACACAGATTAAAAACAAGCCCTTTGCATGATGATACATTTTAATTGGACTCTTCTACTACTAAATGGAAATTAACATATTGTACAACTGAAGCTATCAATTTAGAAGTGGCAGGGTGGAAAAACAAAATTAGAATTCCAGGGCAGCATTTTAAGCTAGTTAGAGTCATAGATTGACATCCTGACTAACAAAGGATGTTATGCTAGTGCAAAACTGTTGCACTAGCTGCTTGCACGAAGTCTGGACCTTGTGTTCCAAACTAGTGATTGTGCAACGGGGCATAATGCAGCATGTCTCATTTCTTTTAAATGGAACTTTGCGCAAATGTGCATTTTTAAAAATGCAACTATGCAATCTTCTTGTGCTAGTGCAAATGCTCAATATGCATGTGCTTCATAGGCTCCAGGTAGGGACAGTCCTTATTGTCTGAGATCTATATCTGGCAAACCATTTCTCCTCCTCTGTCTGTCTTTTCTTTTGGAGGGAGATGTTGGGATACCGATTTAAAATGTTGTTAACTTGCAGCCCTCCCTCTCTCTAGAACACGCGTAGGCAACCTTGGCTGTCCAGTTGTTGCTGAACTACAACTCCTATCATCCCCAGTCACAATTCATTGTGGCTGGGGATGATGGGAGTTCTACCTCAGCAACAGCTGGAGAGCCAGCATTGCCTACCCCTGCTCTAAAAGAGTGCCCATGGACACAACACGCCAATATACCACTTCCTTTCTGTTTCCCCCCATCTTCAGTGCTGGTTCCAGTCCTGATGGCACAATGCATGCCCCCCACCCCATGGTGCGGTAGGACATTGCCTATCCTCAGTGGTGTGCTGGGCTCCCGTACCCCCACAAGTAGGGGAAGGAGGCCAGTGGCTGCTTCCAGTCTGCCACTCTTGGAGGACTGGCAAATGGGGAAGAATCTTCAGCTCCTCCCACTTTCATGCTTGGAGTGGTGGCCCACGCATCACTGGCACCTGATGGAATGTTTGTGTTTAGATCTGTGGTTCCCAAACTGGGAGCCTCCAGATGTTGATGAACTACAACTCCCATTGGCCCCAGCTACAACTGGCTGGGGCTGATGGGAGCTGTTATTCAGCAACATCTGGAGGCTCCCAGTTTGGGAACCACTGGTTTAGATTATACTCATGCATGCCACAGCAAATACGATTAGAAGAGGCATTCTCTCCTGTGTCTAGGAGAAGGGGGAATGCCTCTTTTAAGAAGGGGAGGAGAGCTAGTCTTCTGGTAGTGAGCGTGAACGGTCTCCTTTGATAAGCAGGATCTGCCTTGGTTTGCATTTGGATAGGTAATTTGCATGTGAGCACTGCAAGCTATTCCCCTTAGAGGATGAGACTGTAGCTCAATGGTAGAGCATCTGCTTTGTATGCAAAAGGTCCCAAGGAGGGCTGGGTAAGACTCCTGCCTGAAACCTTGGAGAACTGCTGCCAATCAGTGTTGACAATACTGAGAAAGATGGACCAGTGGTCTGACTCTGTATAAGGCAGCTTCCTATGTTGTAATTCTTCTGTTTTGAAACTTTTTTTAAAAAAAAAAAAATGCACTACCACTTAAACAGGGACACATTCAAGTTGTTCAAGAAGTCTGAATCAAACTCTGCCTGTGTACAACTGTACACACATAGGCACTTCTGTACACTTGAAGACCCTGAACCCTGTCTCTTTGTGCAAATAAAAGCCTGCATGCCCACAGTTCATGCACAGTGCAGATGATGCACACAGCATGCAAGGAGAGCTGTTCACACATTCCACTAAATGTGCAGAAGATTAGGGCAGGATCAGCAGGCACAATTCCACTCCGCTTTCCAAGTATTCAGTGATTTTTTTCCCCTCTTGAAAATGTGAACATTATGTGACTAGGTCTAGTTGAATTTATCTTAAGCGACAAATAATACTAACATGCTGTCCTTCTTCTGAACACCCCATCTTTTAAAATCAAAGTTAGCATAATATTCCTAAACTGAAGATGGGGGGGAGGGAACGACACACATTGCATTACATCTGATATCTCTTGAGAGGACAAAATTTTGTTTTCATTCCACAGCTGTGCAACTTGATAAAACTGGTATTTAATCCAATTAGAGAAATCTCCCAGTTGCACAAATTCTGGCCTTATTTCATTCTAAACATTGATGTTAAGGGGGAGAGATTTAGACTCGTTTTAGCTCTAATTGGAAACTATGCAGTCAGTTGATCAGCAATTAAGTTGGTAGTACATATCTTATTTTCCCAAACATTATTACGATTCCATAGCAGGCTAGGAAAATGGATCTTTAGTTCAGAATGTTATTAAACTAAATTCAGATTTAGTTCAATAAGGTGTTCCAGACCTAGGGCTCATAGATGGACATTTATGCAATACACAAAATCTAAACTAAAAGAAATACACAGAACAGCAAGTATGAATGAGAAACTAGTGTTTCAAAGTCAACTGAACAGTTTACAATGATTTCAGAAGACTTGGAGTCAAGCCCAGTGTTGGATCTTCTCTATGGGCTAAGTGGGCATGGCTCACCTTAAATCTCTCAGTCCACCATTTTCTTTCCGCTGCTGGCCCTGCTGTTTTGTGTGCCCTTAGTGCCTGCCTCCATTCTCTGCTACTCTGCCTGCTGCTGTGATATAGAGGAATGCTGTGGGTGTTGGTATCAGAATCTGGAAATGGCCAATACAAAGAAGCAGAGAGTACAAACTAGAGTACAAAATATGCATATTAAGGAGGCAAAAGCTCTGAAAAGGGAGCATGTGAGTGTCCTGCAGCAGCTTAAAGCAAAGAATGGATGGAGCAGGAAGGGGTCAATGGGGCAGAGGAAGGAAATGCTTCTTTCCCCTGGCACTGGCTTTTCTTGTGTGGCCCTTGCTTGCTCTCAACTACTCAGTGTTGTGCCTCTTTGTGGAACTGGACAAGAAGGGGCTGCTTCTTGTGGGGATCTGTGCAGAGGAAGAAACTGTATGCAGCTCCATCTTTCTTGCCCTGCCCTGCCTGCCTGCCTTCCTCTCTCTCTTTTTTTCCTCCAGCTTTAACTACCTCTCTCTCTCTCTCTCTCTCTTTCCCCCTATCCCCCTCTCTCCCTATCTCTCACCTCCCCTCTCCCTGTCTCTCTCCTCCCATCTTTAACTTGAGCTAGTGGGAAATGAGAAGCCTAGTTTAAGACCAGCGAGAAGAGAGAGAGGCCAAATTCAGATGTAACAGGAAGCCAGAGGTCCCTTCACCTCTGGTTTCATAACCTGCACATCCCAATTCGGAGAAATGGAATTTGTGTTGGGGATTCTCTCTGGTAAGAGACACCCTTCTAATATAGCAGAGTGCACAGGGGCAAAACACAGCGGAGTCTGCCCAGGCATGCGTGTATGCTGAGAGTAAAATAAACTTGGAGCCAGTTCATAGTTTCAAATCAGTATAAGGAGTCTTTATTGGTGAACTCCATTCTAGATAGGAAAGTGGAGAGATAGGATCTCTAATCTAGCTAGCTAGCTGGATGCAGATGGATGCATCTCTGCACACATGGTGCAGGGAGAGAGGAGCATGAGTGTTGCAAGGGAGAGGGAAGGAGAAGGAAGAGGAAGTGGCAGGCAGGCAGGCAGGCAGGGAGTCCCTGAGAGTAGCAATCTACATATCAAGGGATAGTGTCAGAGCAGTAGAGAAGGGATGACCAATGTCTTGGCCTCTCTAGCCCTCTGACTCACTAGTCTGTCCCCCTCTGTCATTGAAACATGAGAGAGCGCAAAGTCCTTCACTTCCAACAATTGTGGGGGTGGGGGAAGCGACCCGTGGTTTCTCTCCCCAAACTCCAGACTGAACCTTTGTTTCAGAGTCAAGTTTGGGCACTGCAAACTCCATTTCTGCGGCACCAGCAATATATCTGAATGCAGGCACCACAGTTTTAGCCTCACAGAGCTGGAGTTGTGGGAGGAAGCTCCTCCCTCACTCCACCCCGATTGACTGTGCAGGCTGTCCTTCTGTCAAGAAGGAAGCCAGCACAGCCTGCTCCCCTGCCTCTCTGCAGTCTCACCAATGGTGGCGGGGGGGGAGTGTGATGGGTGTGTTTTGCTGGGTTCCTTTCTTTTTCCATGAATATATTTTGTATTTCCCTTTCTGTGTATACCACTCTGTGCACTTCAAATTGAAAGGTGGGATATAAATATTACAATAATATAATCTGGGGCTCAACCACTTGCCCATTATAGTTTTAGAGCTGTTGTGCTTGCTGATGGTAGGTGGAGATTAGGGGCTAGCAACCCCCTATCTGCTGTTCTTCCTGCCTTTGATTCAGAAGAAAACACAATCTATGTCTATGTACATTATGGGAACTGGATTTGTCCATAAGCAGGAACTTTGCAGCAAAGGTGGGGCTTTATCTCTATACTGAGGAAAGGAGTGGGCTGGTTGGTTTTTGATCTCTGAATAGATGTGGGTCAACCCTAGGACATATCTACTTGGACTAGAGATCATGTTGTAATTTTCCTGGGTGTGACTTGTTGAAAGTTAACATACATTCCTTGAGACTTAAATCTCTCACCTTGCTCTTATGTGTGTTTATTTAGAAGTTCAAAATTGGATACTCCCAAGTCAGTGTGCATAGGACTGCAGCCTTACTTCCCTTGAGTTGATGCCTAGTTTTTGTAGAATGCAGCATCAGTTGTTGGATGGTTTGTCTGAGGTACCAAACTGAAGTGGAAATAAGAATTCAGGAATAGACTGCCTGACTGAGTTTTTAGTTTGGCTAGAAGCAGACCTATTGGCACAGTGGGGAAATGACTTAGCAAGCCAGAGGTTGCCGGTTTGAATCCCCGCTGGTATGTTTCCCAGACTATGGGAAACACCTATATCGGGCAGCAGCAATATAGGAAGATGCTGAAAGGCATCATCTCATACTGTGAGGGAGGAGGCAATGGTAAACCCCTCTTGTATTCTACCAAAGACAACCACAGGGCTCCGTGGCCGCCCGGAGTCGACATCGACTCGATGGCACACGTTACCTTTAGATGCAGACAAACCTGATGAAAGGGAGTGAAGAGACTTTAGCCAGGTTGCAACTCCAGTGCATCTATCTACATCCCTGGCTGAGTGTTGGACTGGTTACCTGAGGAATATTTTACATGGTTTTTTTGTAAAGATCATTAATCATTGGATTTACAAAGCCTCTGTTTTGGGGAAACCAAATTTCTTCTCATCTGCAGCAATTGAAAGTGTATTTATGTGTCTGGCGTTCCTCTCAATTGTCCTTAGTCTTTGTGTAAAAATGGGAGACAGGCAAAGTATGATCTTTTGAAAAGCCCAAAATGATACAAATGTTCTCCTCTGGCTGAGCTTTTGCTAATGAGCTATTGAGATTGTGGCTTGTACTGCAGATATAGCTGAAGGACACGGCCTGTTCTGAAAGGAAGCCCCAACTTAGATTAAATGTAGCTTCTTTATCCACACTGACTGTACAGCAGCAGCTGATGTGCTTTAAAATGCATATTTTTCAGGAGGAAAGAGAGGAGAAAACAAAAATTAGACAAATTCCAATTATTGCTAATGCACATGCCCAAAGTTGGCTCTGCCCATCACCAGCCCTAACACCCCCCGAGTCTCAGGAGCCACCAGCCACCACTGGTCAGGCCATATTAAAAACTAGAGTTCCTATTGATGAACACAGTTGAGGTCATTATTAGATACTGTAGGACATGCAGAAATAAGCATGAAAAGGGTTTCATTTTCTATTGCTATTTTGCTGGGTACATACAAACTGACCTCCAGAGTTACAATGACATTGAACTGTTTGATCTGGAGTCACACTTTCTCTCTAAACATGGACACTTGACTTCTAAATTCATACTTAGAGTTTAGTGTGAACTGTTCACATAAATAGTAATGGAATGGTTCCTAGGAAAAGAATCCAGAAACTTTCCCAGAAAAGCGGGCTTTACTGTGGGTTTAATGCAAGTCCAAATTTGTCCCCCAAAAAGACGCAAAAATTGGAATTTTTAACCCTGGACAAGGCTTTAATGCACAATTGTGTGTGAAATGTTCCCCATGATCTCGCACGGACTTTGGCGTGAATCTGGCCGACACTCTCCATTCTGTGCTAAAAGCCCCATCTGGAAATGCTCCTCTTCACACACATAGAAGGGTTAGGAAATTTAACCATGGAGCTAGAGTTAGCAGGTGAAAATGCTTATCTTAATTATATGCAACATTTCACCTGTGATTTTTTGCAAATCAGACTCCTGTGAAAGGTAGGGGTAGAAGAGCAGGCTTATTTTCTTATGGACAGTTAGCGACTCTGTCCACATACCCACATTCAGGCATGCACACACACATGCAATCCCTTTAGCTACTCCCTATACTAGCCAGAGTAGCAGGAGGATCTACATTACAATTACATTCACTGCTTCTGGCTGGTACAGGGATGTAGAGCAGGGGTGCCCAACCTTCAGTCCTCAGACCTTATTGGACTAGAAATGCCACCATCTCTAGCCACAATGTCCTTCTTGGCTAGGCATGATGGGAGTTGTAGTCCAGTAACATCCGGACACCCAAGGGTGGAAACCTTTGGTATAAAGATATAACTATGCAATACCATTTCATACTCAGTGCTATCCCTCAGCCTCCTTTTAGCAGGCGGGGCATGTGTGTGATAAGATATTTAAAAGCTGCTCATAAAATTACTGAGAGTCCTTTAGAATTAATAGGCTTTAATTGGCTTTGTTGAGGGCTTTCCCTTTCTTAGGTAATACACCCTAGGGCATGATTGGATAGAGCTATTAACAACACAGTAATACCTAGGGAAGCACAAGCATTAATTATATCATTAGTAAGTAATTGTGGAATATCTTATACTTAACACAGAGATCCTGGATTTCATGCTCAAAAAGTTAAACGATGCAGGAGGAAAAGGACTGTTGATGAAGTTTCACAATAGCCAGGGTTGGCTCTCACATGCGTGCTCATGGTTTGATACCGTGCGAGTTGATTCCATACTCAGCACATGAAACCAGTGTTCAGCTGGGTGAAAAGGAATAGATAGAAGGGGCTGATGGCAGGCGGGGGATTACACCAGTCTGCTTTATGCATCCAAGCCTCCATGCATCAAGTGTATACACAAATACACATGAAAATGATCCACAGTCCTGCAGACTTTGGAATGCTCTCCTTTTGGCCATTAGAGATGTGCACAAAACCAGCCAGGCTGGTTGGTTTGAATACAAACTGGATTTGAACTGTCCCAGCCTGGTTTGGGGTCCATTCAGACTTGTTTGGACTGGTTCGGGGGTCAGCTGGTAAAGAGGAATATGGTGAGGCCTCTGCGCATGCGCGAAGGTAACTAAAGGTCACCACGTCGCTGATCTGGGCTATTCTGGGGGAGGCCAGTGGGGGTGGGGAGCTGCCACCACCGCTGCCACTAGTACTTGTAAGTACTAAGTGACTCCACGCACACCCCTTCTTGGTTTAGGGTACCCCCTGCCCCTTTACTGGTAAAGGGGAATCCTCACTGGATTCCCCTTTACCAGTAGAGCTTCGAACTGGCTCTACTGGAACTACCAGTAGAGCTCTGAACTGGCCAGTCCGGTTTGACCCTGAACCTGTCGAGCTGAACCGGTTAGATGTTGAGCCGGCTCGAATGGAGCCGGCTCGCACACCTCTAGTAGGCATCCACTCCTAAGTCTCCATCACAGTTTTTAGAAAGCAAGTGAAATCTTGGCTTTTTACCCAGGCGTTTATACCACTGTTGCTTTTGTGCTGCGGCTCCTCTGTATTCTATGGTCGTATTGTGTATGCTTTCAAACTTGTAATTATATTTATATTTTATATTCCAATTTAATCTTTGTGCTGTTGAATAGTTTTATATTGTGTTTAAATGTTTTGTAAACAGCCTTGAGATTGTTTAAATGAAAGGAGGTATAAAAAAATCTAACAATAAATAAATTAAATAAATTCTCAGGGTACTGGATCCTGATGTCATGGGCATGCGATCGGACTCTGAGGATGAGGAGGAGACAGGCAGTGTGACATCAGAGGAGGGAGTGCTGCAACCTCAAAGGCAAGAAGTTGCAGAGGCAAATGGGACTGACTCACAGGACGTTGAAAAAGAAACAGAGCCAAGTACGACAGCTCCTGTGGAGGAGGCACAGCCGATCTCAGCTGTAGAGAGGCGTCAGTTGAAGAGACAGGAGGAGATAAGGAGATGCACATGCAGAACGGCTTGACTAACAAGAAGAGCTGCTGTGTGAGGGACCCATGATTGAAAGCACATGGCTTCAGCCTATTTAAGACGGCTTCACCTCAGCTGCATTGCTGGTAGCAACGTCGTGCTTTGGTGAGCTACCCAGCTGTGTTCCTGCTTGTTTTGACTGTGCTTTGGCTCTGGACCGTTTGGACTCTGTTTGTGGAATTCAACTTGGGCTTGGTTTGACAGACTGGATATTGTAACAACTCAGACCGGTTTTGGTTTGGAAATTGCTTACTGCTTGGCTCTGACATTCTCCTTTCAACCCTTTGCCTACTTCACGCTCTGTCTGCTGATATATAGCTCTAGATTAGCCTGACAGGTTTATGACATGTGAGTACAGAAGTGTAAGCAGCCCGTAGCCAGCCTATAAATTGAGGGGATCACAAAAGTGGGGAGGGCAGGTTATATGACCTTTTAAAAACAATTTGCAGCCTGGGGCACTTACACTGAAGTAGTGCAAAAGTCAACAGAAATTGCAATTTTCTGAATCGATATCTAATAAATGCAATACAATTTCACATTTCACAATAAAATTTCACTCCCCGCTCCATTTCTCAAGTGTCCAATAGTGCACTTTTGCCTTTAATAAATAGATATAAAAAGAGAACTTTGGTAAATGACTTTTTCCTTAATACACGATTGCAGTGTTGAACTTGAGCACAGTAGCAATTAAGGCTTAATTAAAGGAAATTAAAACATCTAGAAGTTCATTGTAATCACAGCTGCCCCTCCATCAATGATTTATGCATAAGCTATTATAAGCACTGAGCAACCATTTTTAAGCTACTATTGTAGTTCTTTTGAGGGAAACCATATGGGAGCAGATAACCATTTTTCATATCTTTGGGGGTGCGCAGAGGTGTAGCTAGGGGAGAGGGGGGCCCACCATCTTGAATGGGGGTGGATGATGTCATCACAAACTATGCCATTGAGGTTTCACCTGTGTGTCCCTACAGTTGTACCTGATTTGGTTCATATTAGTCTAGGCGTTGCCAAGTTGTTGGGTGGGTGGGTGGGTGGGTGGGGACACACACACAGAATGGTGAGTGATCTCATAAGCCTATTGGGAAGTAGACTTAAAAAAACCCTCCTGCTGCTCTGATTTTTAGTGAAAGGGGTTGGAGTATTACGGCCCAAACTGGGGTGTTTAAGTACAGGTTTGAACTCTCTCTGAACCCCTCCGAATATGGTAAAATTAGACGATGTCCGATTTTACTGATTCAACTTTGCACAGGCTGTAGAAACATAGTAGACACTCATATGGCATTATTTCTATCAATATAGATATAGATATATAGATATAGATATATAGATATAGATATATCCCACCTGACTCCAAAGGCTCTCATGATATTTGAATTGGGCTAGATTGTATATGTGTTGAACATAGCAACTAAAACCCTATTCTCATGTTATTTCAGAAGGAATTTACAGTGCTTTTGTACAAAGGCAGAGAACCATGCCTGAATTGAAAGAATTGCCTTTGCTGAAAAGTAAGAACTGCCTTTGCTGAAAAGTCATCTGATATTTGGTTAGTCATCTTGATATATTTTATTAGTGTGAGGTCCTGTGATATTTGATCTGTGCACAAGCAACAAAGAGTTCTCCGGTACCTTAAAAACTAACACATTAAGTATAGCAGAAGGTTTCATGGACTATAATCCAATTCTTCAGATGCAAGGGGGCTCTAGTGCCTCAAACATGCTGTAATACAAGGGAGGCCAACTTGATGCTTTCTGGCTATTCTTGGAATACAATTCCCAACATCACCAAACACACTTTGAGGCTGTGAGAATAATGAGAGTTCTATTGCAACAGCAGTGGGAGAACCTCTATTGGCCACTGCTGCTATAATAAATTTGTTAATTCAAAACAGAACTCTGTTTTGGCATTAGCAGATATTAATACAGCTACTCCTCTGGAAGTTGGCTTGTGGTAGCCCTTTTGCACATCCAGGCAGGGCAACTGCCCCAATTCAGCCTAGCTCAGGGTCCCTCAAGTGCAGTGGCGTAGCGAGGATGCCGGCAACCCCTATCCAGCCTGTTGCTGGTAGACCCCACCACCCCAGCCATGCCCCCTGCATCTGATGCCACGCAGCTCCATTTTTTAGAAGTTTCAGCCAACACTGGGCTCCCAGCCTGGCCGGAAATGCCTCTCCCTGCTTTTGCAAGCAGGCAGAAGCCACCCCAGCCACGCTGCATATGTGGTGCTGGCTGAATTTTACTTCCATACGGGGCTCATGGTTCCATTTGCTAACATGACCATGCCCCCTGTGCCTGATGTCAGATGCAGGGGCGTGGCTGGGGCACCAGGCACGGCCCCTGGAACATGGCAGCTTGGGTTCTCTGAACCTGTTTGCCCCTGCTCTGGTGGCTATTGCTTCTGTCTCCCTTCTGTTTCTTTTTAGATTGTGAGCCATTTTGAGACAGGAAAGTATGTTCATTCCTTTCGCTGTGTAAACCACTTTGAGAACTTCTTGGTGAGAAGGAGAAGCTGCAGCTGCAATCATTAATATGTAAATGCAAAAAAGGACCTTTTGACTTCAAAATAAATGTGAGCCTTAAGGGTAAGTCACACAGGGTTTCCATCACTTGCTGAGTCATTATTTTTCAATATTTTTTCAATTTCGAGCCATTAAATTCTCCAGAACTGCTTTCAAGAGTAACCTGAAGATTGATGCCCATTCTTAGAAAATCCAGACCATTCCTGGAATACTGGCAGTCCTACTGATGATGACAAGATCAAGGGTTGGCAATCCTGCTTGCGATACAGTCAAGGGGTGACTTGTTGCATGCCTGATCAAACACTACAGGTAGAATTTTCATATCAGTTCATAACAATTACTTCAAACATAAGGGAGTCAGTTCACAAATTGAAACTCCACTTCTCACTGGAGTTCATTCACAAATTCATTTTTAAGGCACCAGGTGACATGGAAAACTGTATGCAGTACTACATCGAAAGCCACCTACTGTGCTGGATTGTGATTGCCATTTCATCAGTGCAAAATAAGTTACCACTCTCCTTCCACCAGTTTATTAAGAGCTTCCTGGCTGCCATTGTGTTCAGCAGAAATCCATGAAAAGTGGATGTCATGTCTTCTCCCTTCTTGTATGAGAAGGACAATAGCTGAGAATAAAGCATTTTAGTTTCACTTAGTAAAAGGACCAAACCTGCAGGATTTTGAAGTAAAATGCATTCTGTATTGTTGCTACTTACAGACTTCCCTGCAGTACTACAGAACCCAGCAGTCTGTGCAGCAGAGACAGGAACATAGGAACATGGAAACATAGAAAGCTGCCATATACAGTGTCTGACCACTGGTCTATCTAGCTCGGTATTGTCTTCACAGACTGGCAGCGACTTCTCCAAGGCTGCATGCACCATATTTATCATCTATCACCCTTTCTAAATTCCGTGGGGCCTTTTCTAGGGCTCGCTTTAATGCCTTACCATCAGCTTTGCTCAGGGGGAGATTTCAGCACTGGCCTATAGAGGCGTGTTTATGTCCCTGTAATGCTAATGAGATCGAAGCAGTTGCTCATGTTTTACTTTATTGTGAATTTTATAGAGATGTTAGAAATCGTTTAATCTTGCCCATGCTGTATTGGCGTTTTGGATGCCTCAGTTATTTTAGTTGCTTTAATGATTCATTGGTTAATTTCTTGCTTGAAGACAAAGACTAATATTTCAAATTCAGTGGCAAAGTTTTGCTATATTGCTAGCAGAATTCGGAGTGCTTTGGTGTCTGGTGGGTCTGGTGGGATTGCCTGGTAACAATGTATTTTCTTATTTTTGTGTTGCTTTTATCATTTGTTTACGCTAGTCAAATGACTGAATTTAAATAAAATCTAAAGTCTAAAGGGAGGAAAGAATCTCTCTCAGCCCTATCTTGGAGAAGCTAGGGAGGGAATTTGGAACCTTCTGCACTTCCCAGAGCAGCCCCATCCCCTGAGGGGAATATCTTCCAGTGCTCACACTTCTAGTCTCCCATTCATATGCAATCAGGGCAGACCCTGCTTAGCTAAGGGGACAAGTCATGCTTGCTACCACAAGACCAGCTCTCCTCTCAGAGAGGCTGCAAGTGAAGCAGCAGGAGGACACAGAGCAGGGCGGAGATTCTTGTTCTCCCTGCCTGCACGCATGCACACCGCCTCTGCACAGCTTTTAAAATGAAAATCAATGCCTCCTCCTCTGCTGCCATGGCCCGGTGGGGTGTGTGTGACATGAGTGAGAGGAGGAGGTGCAGCCGCCCGTGTTGCTCCCCTGCCCGCCAGCCCACCTGGCCATAGCAGCTGGCAGTGGGCCTGCGTGCCACCGAGGAGCAAGTAGTGTCAGGTGACACAAAGCACGTGTTGGCTTCACATTGCATCTCGTGCAACGGCTGGAGCCAGCTGGGCAGCGCAGGAGCGGAGTGCAGTGCAGTAATAAAGACCAACAGTAGTGCTGTGACTTGACTGCAAATATTTCAAGAAAGACTCAAAGTTTCCTCCTCACTGCTAATTCCAAATTTCTGAGAAAAAAGAAGACAGCGCACTAAGACATTCAGAGGAAAACCGGCTGTAAGTCGCATACACAATCCTATCTTCATTTTGAACAGGGGATTATTGTAAAGTTTAGCTGAATGAGAGGTAGTAACACTAACAGAACTCATGAATAGATTTTGATCCGTGGTGTCCTGCAATGATTTATCGTGATAATTGATTATTAGTGCAGAACTTCTGGATTAATAATAATAATAATAATAATAATAATAATAATAATTCGATTTCTATACCGCCCTTCCAAAAATGACTCAGGGCGGTTTACAAAGAGAAATAACAAACAATAAGATGGCTCCCTGTCCCCAAAGGGCTCTGCAGACCAGTTGCTGTGAGCTGCATTCAGTGCTACACATATTGACTGTTTAAAAGGAAAAGGAAAATAAAACACCACCTAGGGAGGGTTGAAGCAAGGAGGTGCTGGTGCTGGTAGATTGCACTGAGCTTTCAGGAGTGAGGCAAAAGGGACGGGCTGAAGAAGGGCTAGGGGAAAGGGAAGGAACAGTATCAGGAGCCAGCTGTTGCATCAGTTGTGACAGCTGTGGCTGTAGAGAGTTGCATTGCTGCAACCTGAGGTTAGACGTAGCCTGCGTTGCATCCGAATTCAGAACCACAGTCTGCATCTCCTTCAAACAGAGTTGAGGGAGGAAGCTCCTCCCTCAACTCTAGCTGTGACTGGCTGTGCAGGCTGTCCTTCATGCCGGAAGGAAGCCCCCCAGCCAGTTCCCCCTCCTCTCTGCAGTCTCACTGACTGAGAATGAGTGCTCTCTATGATGACCGGATTTGGACATGAGAGAGGGGTCAGGGTGGGGAGCAGAACTTTGGGTCCATTCAACCTGTGATTCTGTGTTACATGCATATGCAGCCTTAGTCTAGATATCAGCTGCTTCTAAGGTTCTTATGCTTAATTTTGCATCTTGCCTATTTCATGACACTTTTTCATGGGGGAATTCTCTTCTGCCTGTGCCATATTTTGACAAGTGGAGTTCACAATGGAGATGCTTTACATGGAAAGAGAACAAATCAAACAAGAGCAATTTGAGTGTCGCGCCATATACGGAGACTTCAAGCTCATTCACCAAGCTTCCTGTTTTGGAAACTGAGTTGGAGACTTGTTTCTCCAGGGAATTGTCTACATGCACATTTCTATATTGAGCAAGCAAGTGGGTAAGTGAAAAATAGGACTTTTTTAAAAAAAGGTCATAGTTACAAAAAATAGGCAGCATGCTGTATAGCAAGACCCTACAATCATTGACAAGTCCCCTGCCTTGCCATGTCAAATCACGAGGGACTTGGCAAATATCTGATTTTCTGCTCCCAATGCAAAAACAAACAAAACAAAACCCTCTGTATGTTCACTGTCAGTGATAAATGTCCTGAAAAGGCAAGAGGCTTCCGATTATCATCAGATCCACAGCAGGGGAAGAAACAGCAACAGTACAAGCTGATGCACAATAAAGCCAATTGTGCATGTGATGCACAACAATTATTCAGATCAGCATTATGTTGCTTAGAGTAATGTGTGTGCTTTTGAATGGGAAAGCATAATGTGCAGCGAACCCAATTGTGAATAATACGAAGCACGTGTTAAGCTGTGATGATTTGAATCTGCAATGTGAAGGCTGCAAATCAGCGCTCTGGACATTGGATGCCAACTGGCAGCAAGGTGGGAAGAGCCGTGGAAATAAAAGGACAGGTTTTGCACATCCCAACCTTACCTGGATAGAGACAGCTTCTATGCTGCCAGGGTTGGCCACAGTTACTCATGCTCTGGTAACCTCATGCTTTGATCACTGCAATGTATGTAGAGATGAGACTGCCTTAAAAAATGATTCAGAAACTGCAAGTGGTACAAAATGGCATAATAACAAGATTATTCAGAAGCCATTTTGTGTCACATTTGCAAAAAACGACCCTCACTTTTTCCACCAAAAATGGTAGAATTGGGTTGGGGGGGCATTGCTGGACACTTAATGCCCCACAGAGCATGGTACACCACTTTGTTTCTATTATTTTGACCTTTTCCAGCCATTTTTAGCCTTCCCCCAGCTCCAGCAACCTAACTTCCAAAGTCCCATTGACACAATATTTCGTTATCCGTGGTTCCAGCAGGCAACGGAACCCTCACAGATAATGGGGTTCACCTGTACTTCCACAGAGCAATAATGTAAACCCAGAAATCTTTCTAGATCTCTGGTTTGCAACACATCAACCTGACATGAAGCTGAGATCTTGAAATCTTAATTTGCTGATCTCAGCTTCAAGTCGGGTTGGTACATTGTCAACTGGAGATTGGGGAAAATTTCTGGGTTAACACTGTTGTTCTATGGTGTTGTTCTATGCTGCAAGAATCTCTAGATTTTTGCAGAACGGACATTTGATTAATGTGTAAATCTGCCCTCCGAATACGACCCTAAGAAAAACCCTCACTTTACACTGCCAAATTATTTAGATGTACAATAAACACAGTTCTCTTTCTGAGTACCCAATTTTAATCCTGTTTTTCAAAGGATGATGCTCAATGTGTTGTTATCATCAGAACACACTTTAGTCATATTAAGGAGAGGAGAGCTGGTATTGTGGTAGCAAGCATGACTTGTTCCCTTAGCTAATCAGGGTCTGCCCTGGTTGCATATGAATGAGAAATTAGATGCTCTGGGAAGAGCAGAAGGTTCCAAGTTCCCTCCCTGGCTTCTCCAAAATAGGGCTGAGAGAGATTCCTGCCTGCAACCTTGGAGAAGCCGCTGCCAGTCTGTGAAGACAATACTAAGCTAGATAGACCAATGGTCTGACTCGGTATATGGCAGCTTCCTATGTAAGGCATTATAAATCCAAGTACAATGTAAGGAAAAATGGGAGCATTCTGGCTAGCCCCACACCAGTGGCAGCCAGTGCAGATGAGCCTGGGGTGGTGGAAAATGAGTCACAGGTTTGTTGCTCATTCTGCTTTCACTTCCTGGCCCATCCCAACTCTCTCTTTCTCCCTCCATTCACACCACCCTGAGTTGTGTTGGCTGTCATCTGCCTGGTTGGGGCAGAAATTCCCAGCAAAGCAACTGAAATCCCCAATTGGGTGGTTTGGGATTTCCCTCCCCTACAGGGAAAATGATGGCCCAAGCAACTTGGAACAGGGTGGGCATAGAGAGAGAGATGGTGATAGGCTGCCGGGGTTGGAAGGGAGAATGAGCAATGCCCCTGTGGCTCATTTTCCACCATCCTGCACCAGCTGCCACTGCGCCACACCCTACACTGACACATTTTTCAGCCACCTTCTTAAGTCCCCATGTTCAGCACTTGTTTGTGAAGAGAAGTGTTGAATGTTCTAGAACCTGCTGCTGTCGAATGTTCTAGGACCTGATTCCTCTGCCAACGAACTTCAAAAACAGGGGCACTTTCGAGGCATGACTAAGGAATATGTCAGTGCATGAGCTGGAGAAAGCTAGAATGCTTTACTTTTGCCTTGCCACGGTTCCACCAGTCCCAGATTTATAATGCAGGAATGGGGCTTCTAATATTTAAAGCAATGACATAATAATTCTTTAATCTGCTTTGGCAATTCTAGTTTCATTCCCTGAACTGTCAAGAGCTGTTGAAAACAACAGCCTGGTTTTGACTAGAGATGTAAAACAATAAGAGTGTGGGTAATTGTAACATTTTAGTGGTTCCTGGAGCCAGCTAACACCTGCATCAACAATTCTGCTCACCTACTGTTTTTAAGCTTCACTAAAAATTGCTGAAGTGGTTCTATTGTCAGCAGTTTGCCTGAAATTTTATGCATGCAATTTGTCATCAGTTTGTTTCTCTTTTAGATTTGGCAATGATGGTTAAAATATTCTTTTCCAGCAGTAATGATCATTTGAAATGCACTTTTTAAAAAAACATTTTCTGGCAACCAGCAGAATGAATATGGAGTGATGGTGGTGCTATTATAAACTAGGACAGGTGGCGTTCCAGACGCCGTTTATAAAATGAATGTTGCATTCGGTGTTGCAAAGTTAAACTGCCCTTGTTATCCATTATGCTTTTCACTCAACACAGAGGAGCTGTCAGGCTTTTCAAGGAAAGGAGGGTGGGTTTTTTGCATCGGAGAATGGGTGAGTGATTTAGCTCACAAAAGAATGATTGAAAATGAAGAACAGTGACATTTGAATGATATGTCAACATCCTTTATGTTTAGGCTCATCTGTTAAGCTACACTAGACATCAAGTCCAGCATATCTCCAATGGTTTCAGTGGGACTATTCCGGAACAAGCAGTCTGAGCATTGCCAAGGAAGTAGTGTGGATAATGATGCTCAGAAATGAAATAATCAAGGCAGAAAGAACATTTCTGATGTCTTGTTTGGCCTTGAATTGCATCCAATTATTTGGCTGTTATCTATACAGTCATGAGAAAATCTCACCAAATTGATCTTCCGCACCTGGATAACAATTGCTCTCATGGCAGTTTGGATAACATAGTGGATAAAAGTGCAAGCTGTGAGCCAAGAGGTTTCCAATAAAAGCTCCACTTCAGCCACAAACTCATTTAATAACCTTAGTTAACTGACTAGTCTTTTAGCTTCATCCAAACTGCAATATAGGGATGATGACTTAGTTTTGCAAGGGTTTTCAAAGGGCTGGTTAAGACACCATGTGGAACCTTGGTTAAAGCCAGGCTCCACATAGCATCCCTGACCTTCCAGGACATGCGCTCCCCGCTCCCATCCCTGCACAGACATCTACTTCCTATCTAGGTTAAAGTAAACCCAGATTGGTTGTGATGTCTGAACCAACCAATCTCAGCTTATTCTAACCTACTTGCTTCAGATAACACCAATATTTGAAATGTCAGCCCTTGGTTTCACAACTCAGGTTCCCTGAAGCAAGTAGGTTAGAATAAGCTGAGATTCATTAGTTGGGATGTCATGACCAGTCTTGGCTTATCCTAACCTGGAAAATAAGAGGATGCTTATGTAGGGATGGGAGGGGAACGTGGGCTGAGGGACATCACGTGGATCTCGGAGTTAACAGGGGTTATACATGATGTCTGAACTGGCCCATAGGGACAATGACCTAGTTTTAGCAAGGTTTTCTAAAGGATGGTTCAGATACCACATGGAACGTTAAAGAGAGGTTCCTGAATTGTCCAGGAATGCACACTCTCCTTTCACATTCCCATGTGATGTCTGCTTCATATCTAGGTTAACACAAGCCGAGATGAGTCATGTTGCCCAAACTCACCAAATTCAATTTATTCTAACCTAGTGGCTTCAACTAACCCCAGACCTGTAACTCACTTCAAACCTTGGGTACAGATCTCGGGTTATTTGAAGCATGTAGACTGAGCATGCTGAGACTAGTTGGTTTGGGTGTGACAAGCAATCTTGATTTATTTCAGCTTAAATAGGAAGTTGACACTTTTGTAGGCATGGGAGAAGGGAACATGTGCTCCCAAAGCTCAGGGACATTGTATGGAGCTTGGCTTTAACTGAGGTATTGCATGACGTCTGAACCAGCCCTATGAGACAAATGGGATTTGGAGTTAAATGGATCATTGAGGCTATTCACATGACCACTTGAAAGCGGGCAAAGGGAGTCCAGCCTGCTTTCGAGTGGTCGTGAGAACCGCCAGGAGCTGTGTGGCTCCTGGTGCTTAGTCTTCCTAATTCCCCCCCCCCTCCTTAAACAAGGTTAGCAGAGCGAGCACTCCGCTAACCCCGTTTTGGCAATCGTGAGTCGCCACAGCACGGCTTTGCACCGTGGCAACTCATGAGTAGACCCCCGACTGGGAGGCTCCAACATGCTTCCTGGCCCTGGGGGGTCTCTGCAGAATTCCCTGTGCACTCGTGTGGAGCATTCTGGGACTTCCTGGGGCCAGGAATCCCCACCGCCCTTACTGGCTCTGTGACGGTGATGTATAGTGAAATAGTAACGGAATTGCACAGCTTGAAGTTCTCTGCAAGGGAAGTTGCTTTGTCTGTCAGTGCAAAGCAGTAGTTTTCCATCCCCCATAGGTTACAGCGACCAACTGTGATATGTAGAAAAGCTGATATGACTAGGAAGAAGCTGGCTGTCTGCCTGGGTACATGTTTGTGGTTTGTGCCTGGCCTTGGTTAAGCACTCTGGCAACAAGGTGCTGTTTTCTTGTGTGGATGACTTTTGAATTTTCTTGTATAAAGGTATGGCTGTTTGAAATAATTCTTTGTCCTGCTCATTGGCATTAGCCAAGGCAATACCTCTGTACTTAAGGCAAAATAAAATATTTGATCTTAAAGTCCTCTCGCCTGGGCTGATATTATTATTGGGCTCCATCCGCCCAGGAATGAACCTCAAGGCTCGGTCAAGTCTACCATAGTACATCAACGGAGCTGGTAGTTTTATGGGCAGCTGATCTGGCCGCCCAGGGTGAGCTCCCTGCAGAGCTCGGTTAAGCTCTATGCACGGATCATAGTCTAAATACTTTTAAATTGGGGTGGTGGCAGCGGGGTGTGTGTGTGCAATGTTCAAATCTGGACTAGAACAGCAGTGCAGAGGTAGGGGATGTTTACCATTACTTCTATGCCATTTTCTTGCCACATCTCCTCCCAAACTGGTTATTTTAACCCCAAGGGTGCAATTGAAATAAATGGCAGCTTTGAGGTTAAATAGTTGCTTAGTGGGGTGGGCGGGATTTTCAGCAGGGAAGGGTTAAATATCAATTCCCTCCATGCTTCAGTCCTGACCTAGGTGACAGTGTTCCCTGTAATAGGAGTCACAGCTGTTGTTGACTACAACTCCCAGCATCCCCATCTGCAATGGCAACAATATGTGGAAATCTCTGTTACAGGGAACACACACAACAGCTGTTTTTAAGTGAAAAGAAGCTCCTGCCTACAGGACAAATTTAGCAGCATCAAGTCTAATCTGGCCGTTAGGATCTCTGACATAAAGTATACAGAACACTTGCAAGGCACAGAACTGCACTGGGCTCTTCCCTGCTTTGGCTCCCAGGACACACAAAGTGATTTGCATTCCTGGGCGATTGCAGTCTTCAGACAGATGCCCAAAGGTGATGCCTAAGGGCACCAACCAGGGGCATAGTAAGGTTGGAGTGGGCCCAGAGACAAGATTTCAAAATGGTCCCCCCACCATTGTAAATTGTGGATGATGCAAGTCATTTAATGGTACTGGTAGCGCCAAGTCTTAAGACTCACATCAATTTTGGAGGATGAATACAACTGAAGGAGCCTGGGCGGGTGCGCAGCATGTGGCTTGCCTCTGGGGGGCCCCCAAGGCAGTGGGCCCCCAGACAACTGTCTCCCCTTGCCCTATTATAGTTACGACCCTGGCACCAACCATTTCGAGACATGCAGCTGTATTTTGGGAACAGTGCTTTGGAGACGAGGATAATTGTGTTTTCTCTCTCTGATCGGTTACAAAATGATGCAGGAGAAATAGAGTATAGAATGCAGCAGGATGTATTTGCTCTAGTGCATTCCTACACTGAGCAGGTGGTTGGACTAGAACAGGAGTGGGCATTAGGTAGCTTGGGGTGGGTCTGTAGCTCAGTGGTAGAACATCTGCTTTGCATTCAGAAGGTCCCAGGTTCAATCCCTGACATCTCTGTTACCCCGGCTAACTTGGCAAAGAGGCACCTTTTAACATGGTGATTCTCTTTATTTTGCAGGGGGAGAGTAACTGGCCCTATCCACCCCCAGCACAGTACCTCTAGTGACTGTTGCTGGTGTCCATCATGTTTCTTTTTAGATTGTGAGCCCTTTAGGGACAGGGATCCATCTTATTTATTTGTTGTTTCTCTGTGTAAACCACCCTGAGCCAATTTTGGAAGAGCGGTATAGAAATCAATCAATCAATCAATCAATCAATCAATCAATCAATCAAATAAATAAATAAATAAATAAATAAATAAATAAATAAATATCCAGGTATAGCTGGGAGAGACACCTGCCTGCAGCCTTGGACAGCCTCTGCAAGTTAGTGTAGTAGGCAATACTAAGCTACATGGACCAATGCTATGGACCAGCCTCCTATGTAATGGTAGCTCTTGGGTGATGTGAAGTAGGCGCTCCAAGCTTTTAGGTCTGCTTCCTCCTCCCTTACTTTCTAGTCAGTACTGGAAATGTGATTGGCTGGTTGAGTGAGGGCATGGCCACACCATGTTTATTCTCTCTCCTATTTTTATTCTCCCTCATCTATTTATGAGATCAGGGTTGTGTTTACTTTCCCTCCCATCAGTCACTTCAGTTTCGTCCCAACAAATGAGCAGCTTTTGCTCCCCTTCTGTCTTGCAGGGAATTTTTCCCCCTGGAATCCAATTCAGGAGTTTTGATGTTAAAATCCCCTATTCTATCAATGTGACTTTTTTTACAACCTGCCATTTTGTGATGGCTTGGCTTCCCCTAACACTGTTTTGTGCTGGTAGCTGCCAAGGCTCTGGCTAAAAAAAAAAAATGCTCCCAGACTCCTTAAGCTGCACATTTCTGGACTAGAAGACACTCCCCTTCCCCCACCCATTGTGATCCCTTCTAATTATAAATTCTGTGATTCTGTATTGGAAAGGAAGACGAACATAGAACCATGTTCATATTAAGGCCCTGAGAATTCAGGGGTGATATCACCCCACTCCCACAATATTTTTTAAAATATTAAGCCATTAACATCCCCAGGATTCGTTTCATCGACCTGGAGATTGATGTTGATTCCTGGAGACTTCTGGCCCTATCCTGGATAGTTTGCAGCACAACTTGTGCTGATGCTGGCCATGAAGTGGGCTAGGACACATACTCCCTTGCAGGAGAATTTCAGCCCTCATTTGGCTTCAGATCAGTGCTGCAGCAACATTCCAGGCAACCTTATCTCTGGCCTCGCCTAAGCCATGCCTTTGCCTTTTTCAAGGCCACACAATGTGCTGCCCCCAGATTCTCTCAATGGACTAACACTATAGGTCCATTCACACTTTATGTTCCACACTTGTACAACAAGAGTATGAATACGAATACGAGTACACAGATACAAGGATCCACATGTTCTGTTGAATGAAGGTACAGAAGTACACTTCCGATCTGTACTATGCATTTGAAGGGCCTGTATCCAGGTTCACTTTAAAAACAAATACAAGTACACTAATTCACACAAACACATGTGTACGTGTACAAACATCTGTACACTCGTACAGCATAATATCTGACTTGGGCTTATATATTTCTTAACTGCCTGTCACATTTAGCAACTCATCTGTGCAGCAGCATAGCTAATCATCATCATCATCATCATCATCATCATCATCATCCCCCAGTGAGGCACTACCTTGGCGTGGTTGTGGGGCTTGCGTGCTCTGAGGAAGGTGAGAGCTATGCCAGAGGTCCAACCATACTGGACAGGTCTCACCAGAGGAGCCAGACAAAGAGTGCCTCTCCCATCAACAATATGGTGAGACGTAACTTTAATAAATCTATACTGAATTCGTTGTCGCCCGGGTCAACAAGGACCGCGCCAGGTGCTGGAGTCCCTGGACACCTGGTGGCAAGTGGACAACAGGACTCAGGATCTTCAGTTGAGCAACCAGGGCTGAAGACAGCAAAGTTACTGCAAGAAACGTCGCTTAACCGAAAAAAATATACGAAAAATGCCAAGAAGGAAATAATGATCTGCTATTACAAGTCTAGTCCAACTAGAAGAGGTTATTTAAAAAGAATGTACAACATTTGGAAAGAGAAGCATCCAGATACAGAAATAACAGAACAAAGGCTAGCAGACCAGAGAAGATTCATAATAAGAAATAAAGTATTCACAGGATTATAGCTGGAAGAACTGCAAAGAGCAACACAGGCTCAAGATATGGAAGAAGAATTACGACCAACTGAAGCAGTTGCTCAGGCGCAGATGGAGGAGGTGTTGGAAATAGAGGATGCCACTGTTGCTGAACTGTTTCAAAATCAAAACCAGGCAACCTCCCCTTTGCCTTCACCTTAAAAACCCAAATGCCATTTAACAGAAAAGCAACAAGAACTAAAGCAAAAAATAACTGAGCACATGAACCAAACAACCACCAGGGTTCGACTTCCAGCTCTAAAAAGAGTTGCCAAAAAACAACTTGATCAGGCATTAAAAGATGTCAATGCTGCACTTGCAGAAATAACGACCAAGAATTTGCAAGAAACAAACCAACTAATGTACACTGCAGCAGCAATAACAACACAAGAGCTCAGATATAAGATCAGTGGACCTGTAAAAAAAGAAAGCAGTATATCACCTAAATGGAAGATTAGATTAGAAAATAAAATCTACAGGCTCAGATCAGATGCTAGTAAATTGAAAGATATGAAAGACAAGAAGCTGAAGAATGAAAACACCAAACAGTATCTGATCCAAAAATACCACCTAGTTTCAAGGAAAATTAGAGAAGTCCTGGAAATAATAAAGCAGCAAATAACAGCAGTGTCAAAGAAGATTAGTAGATACGAAGCCAGAATCACGCAACACAGGCAGAATCTCCAATTCCAGTAGAATCAGAGACGTTTCTACCAAAGCATAGAAGGAGAAACTGCAAGAAACCTAGAAACACCAAAAAAAAGAAGAAATAGTGCAATTCTGGCGGAAATTATGGGACAATCCAATAGAATATAATAAAAAAGCAGGCTGGATGAAAGAGGTTTAAAAACGTAACCAACAAATGCAAGATCTAATAATAACACCAGAATTAATAAGTGAAAGAGCAAAGAAAATTAAAAATTGGACTGCTCCAGGCGACGATGAACTGCATGGCTTTTGGCTTAAACACCTAACAAGCCTTCATAAACAACTATCAAAACAGTTCAATCACATTTTGCAAGGAGGTGATATTGAACAATGGCTAACAACTGGGAAAACTCATCTCATCATGAAAGACCCAGCAAAAGGTGCACTTCCAAGTGATTATAGACTGATAACTTGCCTGCCAACCATTTTCAAATTATTAATTGGAATAATAGCAGATGAAGTGATGCAACACTTATTAACTAACAAACAGCTTCCAGTTGAACAGAAAGGAAATTGCCCAAACACCAGAGGCACAAAAGACCAGCTGCTGATTGACAAAATGATTTTAGAAAATTGCAAGAGAAGAAAAACAAATCTAAGTGTTGCATGGATTGACTACAAGAAAGCCTTCGATTCATTGCCTCACACATGGATACTAAAATGTTTAGAAACAACTGGTGTCAGCAAAAACATTCAGATATTTATTTAAAAAGCCATGAGCATGTGGAGTACACAGTTAACAATCAATGGCGAGACACTTGGACAGGTTAGCATTAGAAGAGGCATTTTCCAAGGGGACTCACTATCGCCTCTGTTGTTTGTAATCACCATGACCCCACTTTCACAAATACTAAACAAAACAGCCCTCGGATACCAAGCATCTAAAACATCAAGTCAAATCAACCATCTGCTGTACATGGACGATCTGAAGTTGTATGGAAAATCCCAGTCAGAATGATTTAAAATTCACTGCATGTTATGCTATAAAAGAAAACTATTATAAAATGATGTATAGATGGTATCTGACACCAAAAAAATTGGCATTAATGTATAAAAATGTTTCAAACAAATGTTGGAAGTGTAGACATTCTGAAGGCACCTTCTTTCATATGTGGTGGACCTGTGGAAAGGCTAAATCCTATTGGGATTGATATATAATGAGTTAAAGAATATATTTAAAATGACATTTCCTAAGAAGCCAGAATCTTTCCTGCTGGCAATAACACAAGGTGTAATCTCTACAACTAATTTAACATTTTTTATGTATGCTTCTACGGCGGCCAGAATTATATATGCACAGAAATGGAAGAGTAATGAACTGCTGTCAAAAGAAGACTGGCTGATAAATATTTTGGAATATGCGGAGATGACAAAACTTACAACACTAATAAGAGACCAAAACTTGGAATGTTTTAAAGAAGATTGGAAACCATTCTTGTTGTATCTAAATAACTACTTTCCTACTATGGACTTTACAGCAGGGTTTGAAATTTAGCAAAAAACTGCAGTTTGGGTAGATTAGCTATGATTGTAAGGGTTTAAATTTATGCTTTGAATTAGTATTATAGCAAGGGTAAACCTGGGCAGTTTGGAATTAAAATTACATTTGATTTTAATTGTAAACTGCACTCTGGGCAGTTTACAATTAAAATCAATTGAACAATTAAAATCATTTAAACATTAAAATCATTAACATTAAAATCATTTAAAACCCAACATTAAAAGTATTAAAACTATAAATATAATTAAAAGCCTGGGTGAATAAATGTGCCTTCAGTGCCTTTTTAAAAGTTGCCATAGATGGGGAGGTCTTATTTCAACAGGGAGTGCATTCCAAAGCCCAGGGGCAGCAGTGGAGAAGGCCCCTCCCTGAGAAGCCACCAGACGAGCTGGTGGAAAGCACAGATGAACCTCTCCAGATGATCTTAACGGGTGATGTGATTCATGGTGAAGAAGACATTCTTTTAAATACCTAGGGCCTAAGCTGTTTAGGGCTTTATAGGTAATAACCAGCACCTTGTATTTTGCCCGGAAACATATTGGCAGCCAGTGTAGTTCTTTCAACACAGGAGTAATATGGTCTCTCCAAGATGACTCAGAGACCAACCTGGCTGCTGCTTTCTGGATCAACTGCAGTTTCCGGACTGTGTACAAAGGCAGCCCCACATAGAGCACATTGCAGTAGTCCAGCCTAGAGGTTAACAGCATATGTACCACTATTCTGAGGTCGTTCATCTCAAGAAATGGACACAGCTGGCGTATCAGCCAAAGCTGATAAAAAGCACCTCTAGCGAACGCCTCAACCTGGGACACCAGGGAGAGGTTCAGATCCAGAAGCACTCTCAGACTACGTATCTGTTCCTTCCAGGGGAGCGTGACCCCATCCAGAACTGGTAGACCAAAACAGTCTTCCGAGTACCGACTCTGCACAATAAGTACCTCCATCTTATCTGGATTTAGCCTCAGTGTGTTATCCCACATCCAGCCTATCACTGCCTCCAGGCAGGCATTTACGGAGGTTATGCCTTCTCCCAATGACGCTGACATGGAGAAATAGATTTGGGTGTCATCAGCATACTTATAGAACCCTGCACCAAATCTCCTGATGATATCTCCCAGCAGTTTCATGTAGATGTTAAACAACATTGGAGACAATATGAAGCCAAGAGGGACACCATACAAAAGTTCAGATTTTGAACTTCAAGAGACATCATCTGTCTCCAAGAGACATCATCTGGAATCTGCTCTTGAGATAGGAGTGGAACCACTGCAAAGCAGTGCCTCCCATCTCCAATCCCCTCAGACCTTCCAGAAGGATACTATGGTCAATAGTATTGAAGGCTGCCGAGAGATCCAAAAGGACCAACAGAGTCATACTCCCTCTGTCAATTCCCAATTGGAGATCATCCATCAGGCCAACCAAGGCAGTCTCCTCCCCATATCCCACCCGAAAGCCAGTTTGAAATGGGTCTAGATAATCAGTTTCCTTCAAGACCACCTGGAGCTGGGAGGCCACCACTTTCTCAGTCACCTTGCCCAGCCATGGAAGGTTGGAGACAGGCCTGTAGTTGCTTAACTCCGAGGGATCCAAGACAGGCTTCTTCAGAAGCTGTCTAATAATTGTCTCCTTAAGACAAATCCTGCCCTCCCACAGAGAAGCATTTATAATTTCTACCAGGCCCTCTACAACAACCTCTCTGCCATCAGGCCCAGGCAACCTGATGAAGCAGATAAAGGGGCATGGCTGGCTGCATATAACACTCAATCCAGGCTTGGTTCCTTGGTCTCAGCAATTCATCCCGAGTAGCTGCACAAGACTTTCCCCCACTCCGTCTGGTATTCAGTGGCAGAACACCTGCTTTGCATGCAGAAGGTCCCAGTTCCACTCCTTGGTGTCTCCAGGAAGGGCTGAGGAGGGTCCTGCCTGAAACCTTGGAGAAGCTGCTGCTAATCAGTGTAGACCAGGTGCGCCAAATTGTGGCCCTCCAGCGGTTGTCCTACAGCTCCCATCATCCCCAGGCACTACACTATGGCCAGTAGCCAGGGATGATGGGAGTTGTAGGCCAACATCTTCAGGAGGGCTGCTGTTGACACCCCTGGTGTAGATCATACTGAGTGAAATGGACCAGCGGTCTGACATGGTATAAAGCAGCTTCCTATGTTCTTGTGTTTACCAACTAGGTTTTCTGCCTCTGGCCCCTTTCATCTTCATCTACATCTGGCCCCTTTCATCTTCCTTGGCTCCAGATTGTCCCAACCACACCTGTTGTCTCCGGCCCTCTTTGATCCTCGACTGCCTGCTCTGAAATCAGACCTGCCCCCGTCCCCAGCTATGCCTTGGAGCATAGCCAAAGCCTTTCTCACTGGCTCTTATCTGAACAGTTAAAATGTCTAATTAGGAAATAAATCCAATGAACGCCTTAGCTCCATTGCAAGGACTGCTCGAGCCACAAACAAAATTATCATTTTGCCAAGATAGCAGGGATAACATTCTGTTCTCTCCTGTTTTCCTTAATGAGGCAAATAGCTGCTTTGGGGTGGATGGAACAACTCACATTGAGGGAAATAGCATGGCGTCATGGCCCCTGCTCTGAGTAATGATTCCAGGACTGATCACAAAGAGGCAGGGCAGCACCGGAAAATAGGAACACAGGAAGATGCCTTATACTAAGTCAGACGGTTGGTTCATCTAGTGACTGGCAGTGGTTCTTCAGGGTTTTAGACAAAAATTTATCCCTACCAGGTATTCATTCTGAGGCCCTATGCATGCTAAACACATGCTCTACCATTGAGCTATGCACTGAGATACCATTGAGCAATACAGCCGCATCCCCTCCTTCAAATAATACTTTAATCTAACCATTTCAGTCGAGATGGCCTTGCACTGCCAAAGCTGTCAAGAACATAGCTTTTGGACTTGCTCTATTGCTTCTTTATTCAGAATTCTAGCTATAAATTGGATCTCCAAGCATACAGCTTTGATTGAAAACGTTCACACCATCTTCAGCTGAAGTGAATGGTTCAGATCCAGCTGTATAACTATGCCACTATTAATGGAATTGAGGGTTGCCATATTCTGGCTTTTCAAATCCATGTGCCTAATCTGCATATTATGTAAATTGGTTTGAAAATAATTTTTGAGCGGAATAGTGACTGCACGTTTTGCTCCATAACTCTGCTTCAACAAGGACTAAAGCTTAGCTTTTAAAAAAAGAAAAGAGCTGAAATCCAGGTGAATCTGGTGAATCTGGGTGGGATAAGCAATATGGGTGAGATGCTTAAAATGCAGGTGAAACCTGAAATTAAAAGCTTAGCTTTTAAAAAAAGAAAAGAGCTGAAATCCAGGTGAATCTGGTGAATCTGGGTGGGATAAGCAATATGGGTGAGATGCTTAAAATGCAGGTGAAACCTGAAATTCGGCGGGGAGGGCATGGCAGTTACTCATGCTCTGGATGGAAATGAGTCTGAGCTAGGGATGCTCACGAACCATCTGACCGGCGGTTCGGTGGAAAAGGGTTACCTTTAAGGGACATGGAGGGTGCTCTTACCTCTCCCCCCATGTTTCCCCCACCAGAGCTCTCATCAAATCACAGGCGCGAGATGGCAGCATACCTCCTTGCCGCCCTGGTCAGCGTCAAACTGGAAGTGCTCAACACATGTGCGTGTGCGTCTGACACTCCCGGATTGATGCTGACCGGGGTGGAAAGGAGGTATGCTGCTGCCCCATGCCAGCGATTTTGATGAGAGCACCAGCAGGGGGAACATGGTACCTGGGGGCGGGGGTAAGAGCACCCAAACCAGTCCCTTAATGGTAAACACCCCCCCCCCACACACACACACACACTGCCACTGAACCGGTCTGGATGCCAGACCTCTGAACTGGTCTGGCGGTCCGGAAAAGGACCACTGAACCAGTTTGGGCACATCCCTAGTCTGAGCCTGCCCCTGGTACAGGGGCGTAGCATCCATTGGACAAGCAGAGACAAATGTCCCTGGGCCCAATGGATCAAGGGGCCCCCAAGGAGACCACCCCGCTGCCACCTCTGCCCTGTCCTGCTCCACCAGGGGTGATCATCCCCTACCCCCAGAGCCCAAGATAAGTAGTGGTGGTGCAGCAGGAGTGGTGGCAGTGGGGCAGAGCAGGGACGGCGGCAGGGAGATGTTGGCTGCCCCACCGCTTGTGTTCGGCATCAGGAAAAGGGGGCGTGGCTTGGGGCACAGGGGCACACATGTGTTTCATGCATGTGATGGGGGGCCCCGACCCGAGTTTTGTCCCCTGTCCATTGGGGGTCTTGCTACGCTCCTGCTCTGGTACCTGTGGTGATTTTGGTTAATCCATTCCTTGATCCAGGCCAGTTTTTGAAGGTGCTTTAGTTACATGTAATCCGGTCTTGTAGAAGAGGCAGGGCTAACAAACAGCCAGCAGCAAGAGCACTGAAAAAGCAGTCTGCACTTGCCTCTCGGTACATAATATCTATTTCATTAAACTATTATGTGCCTGACTCCACTCCACTGCCTTGTCCTTGCATACCACAACTCTTTCTCTTCGATTCTTCAGTACCCCCTCCCCAAGTGCATCTAGCCAGCCAGAAAAACCAGGCTGCGGCAGTGTCATGATGCAAAGGAGATTATATAGAAGTTACATACAGTATGAAGCTGAGTCAGAACATTGGTCCATCTAGCTTGTATTGTCTATTCTGACAGGTAGCAGCTTTCCAGGGTTTCAAGTGGGAGTCATTCTAAAGTTTCCATCTCCCCCAGATTTCCAGGTATTTACCAGATTTTAAGCATGTTCCCTGGCACTCAGTTAGTCCATTAGTTTGCCCAGATTTCCAGCTTTCATTTTCATTTCATCGATATCTATCTATCTGGCTATCTATCTATCTATCTATCTATCTAAGCTCTATCCCTTGTAGAAGCAGAGTTAAGGAGCAACTGCTGGACTGGACTGTTCAACCGCTAGTTGAACCGCTAGCACAGGAGGCTACCTGGGAGAGCTTAACCCAATAAGTAATCCCCCTGAGGAATGTTGCCTTTGTTGATTGTTAGCAGGGGATCTCTATAGGGCAGTTGAAAGGAGAGCTTGATTCTGATGTAAATCATTGCCTACCTGTGTATTACAATGCTTAAGGTTTTTTGCTTTATTGTGCAATCCATTCTTTGCATGCCTACTTAGAAGTAAGTACCACTGGTTTCAATCAGATTTTATCCTAAGTGTGTATAGGATCACAGCCTTAACTAAAAAGCTCTGTATATTTTTTCTTCTTCTATTGCTGCTATTAATATCTCAAACCAGGCTGGTGTCGTGGAGAGAGTGTTGGACTAGGACCAGGAAGACCCGAGTTCAAATCCCCATTCAGCCATGAAGCTCACTGGGTGACTCTAGGCCAGTCATGTATCTCTCAGCCTAACCTACCTCACAGGGTTGTTATGAGGATAAGCATAACTATGTACACCGCTCTGGGCTCCTTGGAGGAAGAGTGGGATATAATTTTTTTTTTTAACAACCCTTAAAAAAACCTTAGTTCAGTTTCCCCCATATATATAATTTTAGTTGTGTGTTTTTTTAACTATTGTTGGGAGATATCATGGGGACATACAAGTCAACTGGACAGGGCATCAGTGATTTGCATAATTTACAAATTATTTGCATGCTTATTTGCATAACATGCAAATTAGGGTGCCCAGATTTGGAGAGCTTGAATATAGCAACCCAATTACCAGCCCTATCTGGAGATGTCAGGGATTGAACTTGGCTCCTTCTGCATGCAAACGAGATGTTCTACCACTGAGCTATCTATCTATCTACCTATCCCCTAACTATGGCCACAGACCCTGGCACACCTCTTGTGTGACTATGGGCGGTGTGCTTGGTTTTGCTCACATAAATAGCATGCATGGAACTACTAATCCAAAATGGGCCCATGGAAGGAAAAAGGGGCATTATTCTTTATCCCACTGTGGTTCTGATCTGTATAGAGCCCCCAACTAGCAAGGGTCCAGATCCCCTCTAAGCTTTTGAAGATTTCCTCTTTCCTTATACTGAACTTCCCCCTGCCAAACCTAGTAATGATCCATAATTTCAGATGAAAAATGCATTAGTGCTAATGGGAGTTTACTTTTGGAGTAAATGGCAGGTGGAGGTGATGACCAGAACAATAATGGACGCAAGGCGTTAACCTCGCCCCCCCCGCCATGATCCTTATCAACCCCCTACACCTTCTATGTATGTTAGAAAAACCAAGCACACATGCCCCCATCAGACAATAAATGTATCATCTAGTTTGACTCCAGGCCTGCTGTGTACACAGAAGCTTCTGTGTGCAAATTTCCCTTGCTGAATGAAGCATACACAAATTATTTATTACAGCACTTATGCTCTGCTCTCCTTCCAAGGTGCTCAGACTACTTAATATGGTTTCTAAACAGGTTCCCTTGCCAGCACTTTCCAAGATCAGATCTGCTTCGCTTCAGACTAAAACTGCAGGAAAACGTTGGCTTTCAGGCCACTAGCAGGGGCGGCCCATCATGAGGAAAGTTGAGGCAGTCGCTTCAGGCGGCAGATTATTGGGGGCATCAGTAGGGTGGCAAGTTGCTGCCACAACTGGCGCAGCTTTGTTGTTACAAGCATTGACTTGTAAGCTTCGTAAGGAGTATCTCTCCTTGCACTCCTCGCAAAGTTTGCAAACAGCACAAAACAGAGAAGAAGAGACTGCTGAAAAATTTCCTTCCTCCCTGCCCCCACCCCATTTTTCAAAGCTTGCAAGGCTTGATTTTGAAAGGGGGCTGACCCCCTTCAGAGTGATGGGGCAAGACAGCATTTGATACCTCACCTCCAGCACCACAGTAGCTTGAGCCACCCCTGCCTGATACGAATACAACAAATATTTATATACCACTTTTCAACAAAAGTTCCCAAAGCAGTTTACATAGATATAAATATAAATACATAAAACGATAGAGTAGAGATTTTAGAACTGGGTCAAAATTTCTCCCCTAACTTCCATCACTTATAAGGTAACTTTATCTAGACTTTATTCAACATGTTCTTGAATAAAAATAAGGTAACATAAGGATATTCTTTCTTGCAACAAGCCAATAGTCTTCTCACCCACTCATGCTTAAGCTACTGGCAATGATTTTTGTTATTCTGTACAAGCATAGAATAGTTTGTTCCCTCTCTCTTGTTTGTATTTTGTAAGAAAGTTGATTTGTGGAAGGCAAAAAGTCAGTGAAAATTGCTCCATGAAGAACATAACTAAAAATTACAGTTCCAAAAGGACTTGTACATTTTGAACACTACCAGGAGTATTCATAATTAACCTGTTTTTGAAAAATAAACCAAGTCATAAATGCCAACAAACTCATCTAAATTCAAGGAACAGCCTGTTTTAATGGATATTTATAGGTATCATGGTTGTCTTAAGGTTGAGTTAATCTGCAGGAGGAATGTAACAATTCAGTAGTTATATGATTAGGAGATGAAGTTTACAAGACAGTCCAGAGGCCATCCATGGCTCATGCTCCCCACTCTGTCAGAAGCTCACTGAGGGACACTTGACAATTCTCCCACATCGAGGTGCCACCTCAGTCCATGAACAAACAGGTAATACATCAAATCCTGAAGTGGTACCCAACCACATTCTCCTTGACACTGAGGTTTCAACATGTTTGTGACCCAACCATTAAAAAGAGATTGTGATTGTGGTAGAAGAAAGCTCATTGGAAACTATAAGGTGGGGGCACACTGAGAGCATGCCCACCCTGATGTCACAGGAGGATGTTCCAACACACTCTCATGGTGTCCTTTAAATGTGGGAGGGCCATTTTCTGAATTGCGCCTCTACACACACTCCAAAATCCTGTTTAAACAGGGTTTTGGAGCACATGTAGGACAATTCAGATAAATGCCCCCCATCTGTGATTAAGGGGTGCCCAGAGAGCACATTGGGATGTTATCCCATTATGTCAGGGTAGGCACACTTTCAGTCTGTCCCTGCTCATCTGAACTAAATGAACTACAATTGATAACCCACCTAAAATCACAGCAACAATTTAAAAAACCCACCCTAAATCTAAACAGCAGATTAAAAACACAGATAAAACCAGCCACTTAAAAGCATTGTGAAACAAGTAAGTATCCAAAGCACACTTCAAAACAGGAAGAGTCAAGATCTGACTAATATCCATGGGGAGGGAGTCCCAAAGCTGTAGCGCCCTCACCCTATAAGCCCTAGGACTTGCCAGTCAAACTTGTGTTAAAGGTGGTCCAGAAAGTATGGCTCAGGAGGTTGATCCCCTCTTCCCTAAGCAGATTTCCCCAATAATCTGCTGCCTGAGGCAACTGCCTTGCCTTGCCTCGCCTCGCCTCAAAGATGGGCTGCCTCTGGCCTGAGTGTCACTGTGGCATTTTTAAAACTACAAACTATGGTTTGTTGTGATATCTGAACCAGGTGATCATGCATACAATCCGTATTTACAAATGTATTTCCTTCCTAGCAACTAACTTCTGAAATATCTCAATTTAGTAAGTTCATAAATCAGAAGAATTTTCTTTCCCCCACCTTTTAAAGATTCATGCCCATACATAACAATATGCCAAGAGCTTGATCTGAATAGTTTAGAAAATATAGATAATTACTTAGGAGGAGAGAAAATTAATTTCATATTTAAGTAGAGCTTAAAGTACCAAACTGTATTTGTTGATGCATGGCAACATTCACCAAGGTTTAATGACTGAGATAAATCTTCTTATGTAACATTTTATCATTGGTTTGCATACCACAACCCATCCTCTAACCAACAGCATCTCTCAAATACAAAAATAGTTTGACGATGTCAATGGACATATTAATAATTGATTTAAAGGAGCTGCAGATTTACCAAGAGAAGCTTGATGAGACAATAAAATAGCTAAATAGCACATTTCTCTCCCCCAAGAGCTGCATGAGAGGGATTGGATCACATTCAAACCCATTGTGCATCATGCTGTAGCTAATCATTGTGTTTCAAATGCACAGTTGGAAGGAAGGTATAAGATATTTGTGCTACACAATCAGATTAGTATGGCTGCCCAGGGTACCTGCTTTGCTCTCAGAAGTTCCCCAAATCAACCCCTGATATCTTCCGATAGAGCACTGAAAGACTGGCTGACATACAGAACAGAACTTCCTAACTAACTGCAGTGGTGCAGTGGGGAAGCAGCAATTTTTGATGCCCTCTCCTTCTCCAGAAAGTCCTCTGTGCCACTTGAAAATATGTTCAAAGGAGCTTCCTGTCCTTTGGCCAGTTGTGACAACTACTTCTGATGGGCCCAAGGAGGCAAGCAGATGGTGGAAGGAAGGGTCAGTGGGCCCAAAGCAACAGGGAGCAAATGGTGAGGCAGGCAGTGAATAGTGGTGTGTATGTGTGTGCATGTGTGTGCGCTCTGGAAGTGTTGAATGGTTGGGCTTGTGGCAGCTTCCCCATATGGGGCCTCAGGTGACCCCCTTCCCCTACAGGGCCCCAGGTGGCCCATTATCTTGGAACATGGTCACACAATTATAATTTCACCCAAGCACAGTTCAACTGTAGGGTAGAAAGGGGAAGCTTCACATCATGGTGGCAAGTAAGTAGAGGGAAACCACTGGTTTCTGACAAGCATACAGGTGAAACTTGGAAAATTAGAATATCGTGCAAAAGTCCATTAATTTCAGTAATGCAAATTAAAAGGTGAATCTGATATATGAGACAGACGCATTACATGCAAAGCAAGATAAGTCAAGCCTTAATTTGTTATAATTGTGATGATCATGGCGTACAGCTCATGAAAACCCCAAATCCACAATCTCAGAAAATTAGAATATTACATGGAACCAAGAAGACAAGGATTGAAGAATAGAACAATATCGGACCTCTGAAAAGTATAAGCATGCATATGTATTCAGTACTTGGTTTGGGCCCCATTTGCAGCAATTACTGCCTCAATGCAGCGTGGCATGGATGCTATCAGCCTGTGGCACTGATGAGGTATTATGGAAGACCAGGATGCTTCATTAGCGGCCTTCAGCAATTCTGCATTGTTTGGTCTCATGTCTCTCATCCTTCTCTTGGCAATGCCCCATAGATTCTCTATGGGGTCAGGTCAGGCGAGTTTGCTGGCCAATCAAGCACAGTATACTGTATACTTTTCAGAGGTCCGATATTGTTCTATTTTTCAATCCTTGTCTTATTGGTTCCATGTAATATTCTAATTTTCTGAGATTGTGGATTTGGGGTTTTCATGAGCTGTATGCCATGATCATCACAATTATAACAAATTAAGGCTTGACTTATCTCGCTTTGCATGTAATGCGTCTGTCTCATATATCAGTTTCACCTTTTAATTTGCATTACTGAAATTAATGGACTTTTGCACGATATTCTAATTTTCCGAGTTTCACCTGTATACTCCCAGTACTTCTGCCTCCTCCATATTGTCTGAACCTGCCAGTGTTGGGCTGACAATTTTGGATCCTCTCTGCCACCCAACATTCGCCCATTTGTAACCCATATTTGAAGTTGGGCAGAAAATGTTGGGCAGTGGAGGGGACCCAACATTGTCAACCTACATTGGTGGGTTCGGATAACACAGATGAGGCAAAGTACTGGGAGCACATGTGCACCAGAAATGAATGGTTTCCTCCTACTTTCTTGCTGTAATGATATGTGAAGCTGCCCAAAGGTTGTTTTTTTTAAAGTGTTTGCTGAGGCATGAGGAAGTGGGGTTGGATGAAGCCGGGGTACTTATCCCCAGGGCCAGATGAGCCCTGCCAAAGTGTGTAGGTCTTGCCCGTTGGCTCCTTCTGGTGACAGCCGTGATGCAGCAGCACTCTGGCCAGGTGCACAATGGCTCCAGCAGCCCAAACAGCCAAGGCACCAGGAACTGCAAGAGTCTCAGGGACACAAAATCTCATGAGACTTTGGGGTGGGATTTTGGTCTGATCCCAAGTCTCACGAAACTTGCCAAGTATGCAAAGCAGCTGGAGACTGAGGAGGGCACAGAGTCAACGAGCCCAGGGATTCAGGTGGCTGCAGACCAGAGAAGGGGGTGAAGGTGGCAGAACCTCCCCTGTCTGGCCAAAACTCTGAGGCCAACCCCATCCTTTTGGACAAAGTGCTCTGTAAAAAAAAAAAACCCAGGCTATACAGGAGGCTCACAGGGTTATTACAGCAAAAAGAACAGAGCCTACAAGCAGATAAATCCAGATCACAAGCCTCATAGACTCTCTTCTAGAGAGAGAACTTTCCATGATTATCCTGTTCTCCCTATTTGCAGAGAGAACATGACGGAAATCCCTTTTTTCCTGGAAATCTGGCTTATCCTGTTTTTTTGGAGACACCAGAAATTAGGGAGATTCTAGCAAATAGTGTTCCGTGAATCAAGTGTCCTGAGCCCTGGGCAATGGCCTCAACCATGATGAGTCTGATGACAATAGGCCACCTCCAGCCTCAGAGGCAATATGCCTCTAAATACTGGTTGCAGGGGAGCAACAGAAAGAGAGTGGGCGTACAGTTGGAGATTTATTGTGCAATTTCCTGTTATTAGAAGCATATTAACAATGGTATTGATAAGCAGAGCTTTGACTTGACCAAACTTTGCATTTGCTTGGATATTAATGTAGCCCTCTTGTCCACAAGAGTGACCTTACAGAAATTTGTGAGTCAGAACTGTCTGACTGGGTAATTTCATAATTGAGGCAAACAGGTAATGAAGTAACATATGCTAATGTTAAACGTTAGGAGATTTTCAACGTGGATACAGGAAACAAAAAAATGCAGACATTCTGCAGGTTGACATAGTGGTACATAATAAAATCTGGGAAATTATGGGGGCTGGTTGTGTAAAATGTTCATGACCAGGTGAGAGATCCAATGAGAAAAGAACAACTATGATCATAGAAAGGGCATAAAAGCAAGGCTGGAGTCTGTTCATTTACCAGCAGAATTTCCCTTGTTTGAGCCGGGAAGTTTGTAGAGCTGGCCTTTCCCTCCCTCTGGCCTTGAGCAGCAGAGAATCACCACCTACTGGATCCTGTGCTGTCTCTAGCCATGGTTCTGATTGCCCTGGCAAGCTACAGCTGTGTGGGCAGACAGTTCCAGCAGCCAGGGTCCAAATGTCCACGTGGGAGATGGGGTTTGGGTACTTCTGGCTTTAAAAGGACTGGGGCAGACCGGAGGCGCAGCCACTGGCACAGACCACCTGCAGGTGGCTACCAAAGCTGACCTTTGGTGGCGGTCTTTGGGGTGGGACTGGGGGCTGGGGCCAACCTATTGTCTTGGACTGCTGGAAGGAAGACTCCTGCTCAGTTCACTGTTGCCTAGTACTTAGTTAGGCCTGGTATAGGTATGTGTTTTGGGTTGAACAGAGAAGGGGAGGTGGGGGTGACTCTGGGGCAGCTATACCCATAGTGGTGGAAAATCGATAAAGATATGGCATTGGTAGGTCAGTGGGCCATTACAGGGGAAGGGAGTTCAGAAATTTAATTGCTGTTTCCCCTTCCAGCAGGCCTACCATCCTTTGACCTTGGAGAGCAATGCCAACCACGCATAGAACCTCACCTCATTACTCTGCAAAATAAATCCGAGGTAGCCCATGATTTGATTATGGATGAAGGAGCCGACTTGGCATGTATCAAGGAGACCTGGTCGGGAGAGGCTAGTGGTCCAGTTTGGTCCCAGCTTCTCCCAGAGGGTTACTCCATGGTGGCGCAGGTGAGAAGATGTGGGTGGAGAGATGGGGCGGCTGTGGTCTATAAGAATACCATCTCCTTTACCAGGATCCCTGTCAGGGATTTGGCTTATATTAAATGTGTGTACCTAAGTCTAGGGACCAGGGATAGACTGGGACTTCTAATGGTGTACCGATCATCCTGCTGCCCAGTGGAGTCCCTAATTGAGCTGACGGACTTGGTTGCTGAGTTGGCATTGGAGTGGCCCAGGTTGTTGTTGGTGGGGGACTTCAATGCTCATTTGGGGACCGGGTTGTCGGGAGAGTTCATAGTGGCCATGGTGACTGTGGGCTTATCACAATTGGTCCCTGGACTGACACATGATGCTGGTCACATGCTTGATTTGGTCTTTTGCTCTGATCAGGGTGGTGTTCCATGGGTGGGGACTCCTGTCTTCTCCCCACTGTCATGGATGGATCACCATCTGGTTAAAGTAGAACTTACTGCCTCGGCCCACCTCTGCAAGCACCTAATAGGTTGGTCCACCTGAGGAGGTTATTGGATCCAATAGGATTCCAAGAAGCCTTGGAATAGTGATGTGCCTGGACCAGTCTTGAGGCCATTCTACAGGCCTCCGGATTGGTCCGGACACGGGGCGGTTTGGTTCAGAAGGATTGGGGTGGGGGTTCCATTAAGGGTGGGGGAGGGTTTACTTACTCCTCCCGCGCTTTCCCAACTCCAGCGCCGTATTTACTTTAGAAATCAGGCAGCAGGATACCTCCCTGCCGGCCCCTTCCTCGCTTGGCTCCTTTTCCATTAGAAATCGGGTGGCAGGAAGGTATCCTGCCGCCCGATTTCTAATGGAAAAGGAGCCAAGCGAGGAAGGGGGCGGCAGGGAGGTATCCTGCTGCCTGATTTCTAAAACAAATATGGTGCCAGAGTTGGGAAAGCGCGGGAGGAGTAAGTAAACCCTCCCCCAACCTTAATGGAACCCCCCACCCCAGTGCCGGACCACAGCTCCGCGGTTCCATGCACACCCCTACCTTGGAAGGGTTTAGGGTTGGCTCTCCTAGTGATTGTGTCAATACTCTGGTGCAAACATGAAATAATGAACTCACTAAATAATGAACTCACTAAATTGCTCCTAAGTGTCCTCTCTGACCTGCTTTAAAGACCTGAGAGGAGAGCTGGTCTTGTGGTAGCAAGCATGACTTGTCCCCATAGCTAAGCAGAGTCTGCCCTAGTTGCATCTGAATGGGAGACTTGATGTGTGAGCACTGCAAGTTATTCCCCTCAGGGGATGAAGCCGCTCTGGGAAGAGCAAAAGGTTTCAAGTTCCCTCCCTGGCTTCTCCAAGATAGGGCTAAGAGAGATTCCTGCCTGCAACCTTGGAGAAACCGCTGCCAGTCTGTGAAAACAATACTGAGCAAGATAGACCAATGGTCTGACTCAATATATGGCAGTTTCCTATGTCCCTATGTTCCTAAAGACAGCCCCATGATATTCAGATGAACTACGGGAGCTGAAGCAGCAAGGTAGACGACTAGAGCACTAATCGGGCACAACACAGAGCTTTGAAGAGCTATGCTCTGGCAGTGCAGGCAGCAAAGAAGTAGTTATTTCTGCCCACATGGCTTCTGTCCAGCTGAATGGTCTAGCATTGTGAGGGAGCTACTATATACCCCCTCCCCTTTGAATTTAAACTTGGAACCATCAATCACTCGCTGTGATGTTTTTAATGACTTTTTTGCAGATAAAATCTGTCATATTAGGGGCAAGCATGATTCTACAGTTACTGCAGAGTCCACTGTGGAGGTGTTTAGCAGCTGCTTGTATAGAATTAGAATGGATCATTTTCAGTTTGTGACTCCTGAGGAAGTGGACAAACTGCTTCAGACTGTGCATCCTACAACCTGTTCTATTGACCCTTGCCCAACTTGGCTTATCTCATCTGGTAATCATATTATCAGAGAGGGTCTGGTAAATATTATAAATGCTTCTCTGAGGGAGGGCAAGATGCCTCCTTGTCTTAAGGTGGTTATTATTAGACAACTTTTGAAGGAACTTGCATTGGATCCATTGGAGTTAGCTGCTTACAGACTTGTTTCTAATATTCCATGGTGACTGAGTGGGTGGTGCCCTCTCAGCTCCAGGAAGTTTTGGATGATGCAGGTTATCTAGACCCATTTCAAACTGGCTTTCGTGTGGACTATGGGGTTGGGATTGGTTGACCTGATGGATTATTTCCAACTGGCTATTAACAGAGGGAGTGTGACTCTGCTGATCCTTTTGGATCTCTCTGCAGCTTTCAGTACCATTGACCATGGTATCCTTCTGGACCGCCTGAGGGAGGTGGGAATGGGTGGCACTGTTTTACAGTGGTTCCGTTCCTACTTCTCTGGTAGATTCCAGATGGTGTTGCATGCAGACTGTTGTTCTGCAAAGTGAGAACTAAAGTGTGGAGTTCTACGAGGCTCCATACTGTCTCCAATGCTCTTTAATATCTACATGAAACCACTGGGAGAGATCATCTGGAGGTCTGATGCAGAGTGTTATCAATATGTTGATAACACCCAGATCTATTTCTCCATGCTGACTTCATCAGGAATGGCATATCTTCCCTAAATGCCTGACTGGAGATGGCAATGGGCTGTATAAGAGATAACAAACTGAAGTTGAATCCAAATAAGATGGAGGTACTGACTTGTGGGGGTCAAGACCTGAGAGATGGTTTAGATCTGCCTGTTCTGGATGGGGTTACACTCCCCCTGAACGATCAATGTAGTTTGGGAGTGCTCCTGGACACAAAGCTCTTCCTGGTTTCTCAGGTTGAGGCAGTGCCCAGGAGCGCTTTCCTCAGCTTTGGCTGATATGTCAGCAGTGTCCATTTCTGGAGGTAAATGACCTTAAAACTTTGGTGCATATGCTGATAACCTCCAGGCTTGACTACAGTAATGCGCTCTATGTGGGGCTGCCTTTGTACATAGTCTGAAAAGTACAATTGGTACAGAATGCGGCAGCCAGATTGGTCTCTGGGACAACATGAAGGGACCACATAATACCAATTTTAAAAGAACTACACTGGCTACTGATATGTCTCCAGGTGAAATACAAAGTGTTGGTTATGCCCTATAAAACCCTTAATGGCTTGGGCCCAGGGTTTTTAAGAGAGTGCCTTCTTTATTATGAACCCTGCTGTCTGAGATGATATTCTGGACAGGTCCGGTTACAGTAGTCGCCAGCTCGTCTGGTGGCAGCCCAGGAGCAGGCTTTCTCTGTGGCTTTGGAATATGCTCTCCACTGAAATAAGAGGATCTTCTTCTCTGTTTTCATGAAGACCCTCAAGAATCACCTAATTTTGCAGGCTTTTAATTAGGATTAATTTTGATAATTCGTTTTAATAACTGTTTTATGCTATTGTTTTTATTGTGTTTTATGGATTTTAATTTGTGACTTTTTATATTGTTATAAATTTTGTACACTGCCTAGAGATGTATATACCAGGCGGTATAAAAATAGGATTAACAACAACAACAACAACAACAGTGTTAGATTGTAAGGGCATCCTTCTACAGTCTGGTTGGTCCTTCAGGTCAGTACTGAGCTAGCTCAGTACTGAGCTATATGGACCAATGGTCTGACTCAGGATAAGGCAGCTATTTGAATATCCCTGCTTTGCTACTTCCTGCTCTGAATTGTGCTGAATTCTGAAATAAAGCTTTGTAAAAGTAAAGTAAAAAGTAAAATTCTCTACATTCCTTGGGTGAGTTCTGAAAAAAAAGCTTTGCTAAACAAGTAAGACTTCCATCATTTCTTGGGACTATTGGGAGGCTTTCCTGACTCGAATCAGATCTCTGATGTTGATGCTTCTCCTGGGCTAAGGCCAAGCCCAGAGTGAACTATCTAGACTAAGAATCTTTAATCAATTTAAAATCTCCTTCAATGCCCTAATCTCTTGCCTGTGGGATCAGGGGCATATCTAGGGTAGGGCAGGCAGGGCATGTGCCCCAGGCACCACTTGAAGGGGGCACAATTTTTTAAAATGAAAAAAAAAAATTAAATGGCTGTCAAAAACAAAATGGCCACCACATGCTCAAATGGCCTCTGGAAGGCCCTAGGTCATGCCAGACCTCGCAGAGGCCATTTGAGCATGCACAGTGGCCATTTTGTTTTTGGCGGCCAATACACCAATCTTTGCAGGGCCAAACAGGCCCCAAAATCAGCCTGGGATGGGCTGCAGCAGTGATTAAGAGGCCGGTGGGAGGAGGAGGAACCTTTGCAGACACCTCCGCCCCACAGCCTTTAGAAAGCCCCCCAAAGGGGCTAAAGGTAAAAACATTTTTTAAATTTAATATAAGTCATTGTACACATATTTAGTTTGGCACTATGTACACAGAATCAGGGCTTGTGAATACTGAGCTGAAGCTTATGACCTAGGATTGTATTCATTTGCTCTTACTTTGCTTCTTGTGATAAGTGAGTTAAATGTGATGTCTTTTTTTTTTTGCATTAAATTTTTATTGATTTTAACAATATCTTAAACATCTCATTACATTCAATTAAACAAAAATTGACTTGTTACATGTGATGTCTTAATAGGGCTATTAAGAGTGAGTTTGTCTTTGAATCAGTGTGAAATCCTTAGTATTAAGACCCACTGGGAGTTTCTCTGTATATCCTTTAATTATTTTCAGAGTATCTGGGAAAAGTTAAATTCTCCATTTATTTTTTAAAACCTACGTAATAGTGATGCTACAATGCATAGTAGACAATTAGACAGGCACTTCTGTTTCGTTTTCCAAGTACACCTCCACATAGTATTTGGGTATTTCATGAGCCCCAGCATATTGAAATTTGTAGTTTTCCAGCACTTTTTGGTCTGGCTACATCCACTGCTATATAGCTTTTGAAATATTAATTAACAAGCTTGACTTGTATTTTTCAGCTGATATTATGGTAAAATTATCTGAAAGATGGGTGTCAGATGTTTGGACAGGGCCACCTTATACATGTCACGGCTGGCAAACTGTAGCAAACTTCTGGCTGCAACCACGAAGGTGGCAGGTGAGCAGGGGCAGGGTCAAGGGGGAGAGGCAGCAGGTGAGCAGGGCTCAGCAGTCCCTCTTCTTGGGGGATCCTTGGAATACATCCTCCCAATTAAAGATATGCCATCGAAAGGAAGCATTTCCTCCACAAAAGGATGCATGAGACAGAAAGCAAGAACAGTGATTGGCTAGGTCAAGAATATTTTTCTTGATTTGTGGAGACTTGATATGACCATGTTTGAGAACCCCATTTAAAGCAATGGAACAAGCAGCATCCTGATGCATTCTGCAGCCATCGGTCCATTAGTCAGACTGAAAACCAAGGCTAAGTGGATCTCTTTTTGAAAATGCTTCCAAGGATAGAGAGCTGCTTGACACTCCACAAGTAATGTCAGAATCTGATGGAAATAAAACAGGGAGGAAAGCTGAATGATGAACATTCTTAAAGGCTTTGACTTAGAAAATGGCTCTGCTTGATTATGTTCTGATTGCCTTGAAGATGGAGAGCACAAATAAATCCTTCATTATGTTGGTGTGTTATGGCTGTGAAAGATTGCTAAACCCTGAACAGTTTCCTCTCTAAGACACACACACACACACACACATGCACACCACCCCTACCCCCATCAACAATAAAAACGCATTGCAGTTTCTCCAAGTTTGGAAATGTTTGCTTTGCTTTAATATTTTGCAACAAAAGGTACATTATGGCTAGATGTGCATCTGATACACAGCTACCCTCTGCAGTCCACATTGCACCTAGTCTCCTCCCACAGTAGGGATGTGCACAAACTGGTTTGGCACTCCTTTTCTGGAAGTCCAGTTCAAAAGTCCGGTTCAGAAGTCCAGCGTTGAAGCTAGTTCAGAGTTCCTTTAAGGGGCAGGGAGGGTGCCCTTACCTGCCCCACCGCTTTTCCCCCACCGGCGCTCTCCCCAAAAGTGTTGGTGTGGGGTTGCAGCGAAACGTCTTGCAGCCCCAGTGAAAGTCACCATACAAATGGCTGACGTGTGTGAACATGGCACACTTTTGGGGAGAGCGCCGGTGGGGGAAAGTGGCAGGGCAGGTAAGGGCACCCTTCCTGCCCCTTAAAGGACCCCCCCCCCCACCTCCCGGGAGTGCACGTCCCTATCCCACAGTGGGCCCTTCGCAATCTCCAAGTCAGGTCTGCACAACTCCCCCCCCCAGGTATTGGACTTCAACTCCCATCATCCCCAGTCACAGTAGCCAATTGTCAGGGATTATGGGAGTTGTAGTCCAATGTCTGCTGGGGGTGGGGGTGAGGTTGTGCAGCCCTGCTCGACGACAATGAGAAATAAGTGGAAGATAAATGGTCATATCTGCTGGTGTGACATTCAAGCATCATCTTCGCACCTAGGACCATTTTACCTGTAATCTCTGTTTTTATAGAACTAGGATAAGGAAAACATGTTAGAAGGGGTGGAAGTTGGTGGGGTTTTTTAGTTGGGAATATCTTCATGTTAATCTCTCATATTCCTGTGCTTAGATTTGTTAGAGAGGGTGTACAAAACCAAGATAAAAAATTGGGAGGGGGTTCCCCGAAAGATTGTGAATGATTACTGATGAATATTTTATTTAATCATTGCCTGATGCATTTTGAGCATGGAAGTATTTTTCCTCAGAGGCAACTGTAAAAACAATCAAAAATCTCTGTAGGTTAAAACTAAGTTATAAATAGATCTATCACAACATATTTTCTGTTTCTGAAAGCATATATGCAAAATATTGAATAAATAATCAATTCTCCTGTCTCCCAAAATAATCATTCTTTGTCATTTTCCTTCCCCCTCTTTCTCTCCCAGGGTACCGAAACCCCACTTAGGAGCACCCCTATTTGAGTGCACCCCACTGCTGTCTTTCTCTCTGGGGAAGGTGCTGGCTTTTCACAGTGCCTCAGAAGCCATGACATTGGGAAAGAATAGATACAGGTGCAGTAGGAAGACCGCACACAGCACCCTGCTTTGTGTCAGTAGAGGGTTAAAGGCATTTCTAGCATGCAGCTGAAAGAGGTGTGAGCCAGTTCAACTGCTGCTCCAGGCAAAGGCTTGCCTGATATGCAGAACACCTCTCAGGTTAGTATTCCCAAACTCTAATCAGGATGCTGCTCCACTCAGAATGATTGCTATTATCAATTCACTGAAAGGCTTAGAGTAAGTTAATCAAAGAACCCAAGACCAATTTTCCCAGGAGGATAGGAACTGTAAGAATTCCTAAGTCAATCAGCCCATCTTGGAATCTTCCCAGGAGAAGAAGGGCAGATACAATCCCTCCCCTAATCGAAGAGCCATCTCCAAAACAATGCCAGCTTCCCCAGTGAAAACGCTAACCACACAAACAGAAGTTTGGGGCGGTCTACAAATCTGAGAAATAAATAAAATACAATAACCCAATCAGACTCATGGACAGCACAGAGAAAGGCTACATTTTCCCATCTCTAAAGACCTCCCTTTGCAGAACAATTGGTTCTTCACAAATCTCATTGTCCAGCAAAGCCGTTAAGAATGTAAGTTCCATACTATCGGAACTGGCAATTTGAGCACAACCACTCCGGAATACCCAGTGAAAACAAGGGTGTCTCCCGAAGGCTCGTGGCTATGCCACAAGGTCTCTGTCCTTCATCTCCAGGCTGTTTCCAGGATATCTTCTCAGACTAAGGAAAGCTCTGTCTGAAGCTCATGCACTGTGGCGTCAATCCAGGTCTTTTCCCCCTCCTCTTTCTCCCCAACCTGTTCTCTCCCTGTGTTGCTCCCCAACAACAGAGGATGCGCTAACAATTCACCCTTTTGTTTCCAAACTCTCTTCCCTGTTCCTGGAAAGGAAGGAAAGATTGTGTCATGGAATCAGTGTTGACTCCTGGCAACCACAGAGCCATGTGTGGTGTAGCGGTTAGAGTGCTGGACTAGGACCGGTGGGGCCCGAGTTCAAATCCCCATTCAGCCATGATACTTGCTGGGTGACTTTGGCCCAGTCACTTCTCTCTCAGCCTAACCTACTTCACAGGGTTGTTGTGAGGAGAAACTTTAAGTATGTAGTACACCGATCTGGGCTCCTTGGAGGAAGAGTGGGATATAAAATGAAAAATGAATGAATGAATGAATGAATGTGGTTTTTCTTGGTAGAAAACAGGAGTGGCTTGCCATTGCCTTCTCCCACTCAGTATGGGATGATGCCTTTCAGCACCTTCCTCAGTCAGTCACAGTTTATTATTACAGTCAAAAGACCCAAAATACAGCATAAAAAACAACAACCCACAAAAGAAACAATTTGATGTACCATTAAATATCAACAAAACAATCATTTAAGCTATCAATTTCCTCCTACATTTAATCACAGCTGCTAAAAACTTAGCTACAGCAAGGGTTACCTCAGGCCTGGAATCAGATAAGAGGAATTTCGCATATACCTGGATTGAACAACCAGGTTGTGATATTAATAATGGGCAGATAAGATTTTGTCTTAAATCAATATAGAACCCAGAGACCAAAAGTACATGCTCCACAGTCTCTATTTCTAGATTATTACATGGACAGAACCTTTGTGTGAGTCATATAGCCTGGAATCTCCCTGAGAACACCTGTGAAGGAAAAGCATTTAAACAGCCTTTGCAAAAGCAATCTGATGAGAATGATTCTGGGAAACCCTCAGTGGGGGCTCGAACGAGCAACCTCCTGCTCTCTAGGCAGGTTGCTTCCTCGCTGCCCCACTAAAACCCTTCCTTTCTCCCAAACAACAAGCTCACTATCCCAGAAAACTCCTGTGCCTTCCCCCAGCCCTCCTGCTTTTGCTCATCAGTTCAGCCTATTCCCCAGTGCAGGTAAATGCCTTCAGCCAGACTGATGGCTGGTTCACATGGCCATTTAAATTTGGACTTAATATGGATCACTGACATTATGGCATTAGCGTGCTTGTGTGGAACCCATGCCAAGGTGGCTTATGGCTCAAGATTAATCTGAGACTCCCGCCATGGGATGAGTTCACACAATCATGCTAATGTTGGTAAAAAAAAGTAGTGCTGTTGAGTCGGTGTCGACTCCTGGTGACCACAGAGCCCTGTAGTTTTCTTTGGTAGACTACAGAAGGGGTTTACCATTGCCATGGGGTTTACCATTGCCATGGGGTTTACCATTGCCAGCTCTCCTCCTGAGAGCTCTCTCAGGGTTGGGAAATGTAAAAAAAGTGAAATTTGAAATAAATTTCAGGGTTCCTCCAAGGAGAAACATATGAGAAATGTTGATGGAAGTCAAATAAGTGTCTATCAGACAAATGAAATTTCTCATTGTAAAACTTTGTTCCAATGCATAGGTTAGCCTCCTTAGTTTAAATGACCCCATAGACACCTGCCGCACCTGCCACACACATCCCATAACACCCCTGTTATAAAGAAATTTCATTTGTCTGATAGACACTTCTTTTACTTCCATCGACATTTCTCATATGTTTCTCCTTGGAGGAACCCTGAAATGTATTTCAAATTTCACTTTTTTGACATTTCCCAACCCTAACTGAGAGAGCTCTGGCTCTCAGGAGGAGAGCTGGTCTTGTGGTAGCAACTATGAATTGTCCCCTTTGCTAAGCAGGGTCCACCCTGGCTGCATTTTAATGGGAAACCACATGTGAGCACTATAAGATATTCCCTTAGGGGTGGGGCTGCTCTGGGAAGAGCATCATGCAGAAGAAGGTTCCAAGTTCCCTCCCTAGCATTTCCAAGACAGGGCTCAGAGAAATTCCTGCCTCCAACCTTGGAGAAGCCGCTGCCAGTCTGTGTAGACAATACTAAGCTAGAGAGACCAATGGTCTGACTCGGTAGAAGGCAGCTAGGCAGCTGCACTAGGCCAATTCAGATGATACTTTTTCAATCAGCTGACAACATGTAATACAGATTGTTAACCGCCCAGAGATGAAAATTAACCTTTGTTAACTTTCATTGTCATTTTCATTGTTATGGTCATTGTTAACCACCCAGAGACAAAAGTTTGGGCGGTATATAAGTTAAATAAATAAATAATACATGCACATGTGAGTGTGCATGTGCTTCCCCTGCAGTGTACTGAAGGGCTATTCTCTATATGTGGACCAACTACTATTTGGGCTGAGTGTAGAGCAGTAGTGCACAATTCTGGCCTTCCTGAAGATGTTGGACTGTAACTCCCACCATCCCTGACTCTTAGCCACTGTTAGGGATGTGCAAATAGGTTCAACGTCAAACGTATTCTACATTGAACTGGTTCGGTTCAACTGTTCAGGGCTGAACTGAACCACCCCCTGTTCAGTCCAAACCTGATTCATTTTTTTAAAAAATTGTGAGGCAGGGCAGTACTTCCAAACCATCCATTTACACTAGAATTGGCCCTCCAGCTGTTTGTTGGAATGCATCCATCATCCCCAGCCATGACCCAGGCCATGCAGAGGCCTATTGCACAGGCACAGCAGCCTCCAAAATGGCCGCAGTGCTGAGGGGGGAAAGACTCAAAACTGGCTGAAAAGCAGCCAAACGGACGATTCCTGGAATAAAGGAGGCTGGTGGAGGGAGCGAGAACCTCCGCAGGACCCCCCGCCGCCACTTCGGACAACTCCCCCAGAAGAGGTAAGTGTAAAATAAATAAATAAATAAAAATCATGAATTCCCCCCAACTGATCCAAGCCTGGGGGCGGGTTTGAGGATATGTTGGACTGAACTGGCCCAGTCCGGTTCGGGTCCAGTTCGGACTCAAACTGAACCGGACCAGTCGGTTCTGTGCATATCCCTTGCCACTGTGGCTGAGGATGACGCATGCATTCCAACAAACAGCTGGAAGGCCAACTCTAGTGTAGATGGAATGGTGCCCCATTGTGCCAGGAGTGAGGGAAGGACATGCACACTCACATGTCCTTATCACATGTCCTTGGCTGTTGGACAAAGTATCATCTACACCTGCCCATCTTAGGCTCATGTTATAACATGATATGAACAGAATTTGGACTTAGACAGAATCTGGGTTTAGACAAATTTATGGAGGACAGGTTTGTTGATGGCTCGTAGTCTTGATGGCTATAGGCTGCCTGAAAGCTTAGAGGCAAGATGCCTCAGAATACCAGCTGCAGGGGAGCAGCAGCAGGAGAGGGGATATGCCTTCCTCTCTTGCCCGTGGGCTTCCCTGAAGCATCCAGTGGATCATTGTGGGAAACAGGATGTTGGATTAGATAGGCATTGGGCCTGATCCAGCAGGGCTCTTCTTATGTTCTTATGGAGTGGAGGAAGAGGTTGCCTCCACTTTCCACTCAGTGAGTTCTTCCCTAGTGCTCCCTGCAGTTCTTCCTATGCTTAATGAACTAACAAAAAAAAATGCACAGAACATCTTTTTAGAACTTTGCATTGCCTAGTAGATGGGCAAATTTCTTCATGGCACACTGTGGTTTATAAATAATAGATAATGGCAGATAAAGCTGTACAGCGAAAACAGTGCACTCTTAACGGTATTGTAAGCTTTATATTCGTTAATGGTTGACTTATGTGGAGTGATGGCATATTACTGTAATTACAATAACCATATATTGTGCCTACTAATGTGGGCCTAGTACCTTGCCAAAAAAATTAATGAGCCATAATCTAAGTAGGTACCATTGGTACCATTAAAAGTAAACGTTTACCGCATTGCAGGAACTATCACAGAATTTATCCAAACTTCTAAGTTAACGGGGGGAAAGAAAGATAAGTAAATTGGTTTACCTTAATATTTGTTCATGTTTAACATAACCATAATGAATAATTCAAGCATTGCCACAAATGGCAGGGGGAGGGGGGAGACAGGGGAGAGGGAGATTAAAACAAATGGTTGAAATGACTGCTCTAGTGAAATACCAAGACTACATAGGAAGCCACCTTATACTGAGTCAGACCACCTCGTTCAGTATTATCTACTATCACTGACAGCAGAGTTTCCAGAATTTTAGGTAGAAGTCTTCTGCCTTTTAGGATTGACTGTCAACAGTAAAGGATCCAGCAGCCAAGAAATACAACACAGACTAGCACTTGGTGGGGTAGTAATGAAGGCCTTGGAAAGGATATTAAGATGCTGTGATGTGTCTACAGCTACAAAGATTAGAATCGTTCAGACAATGGTTTTTCCCGTGACACTTTATGGATGTGAGAGTTGGACTTTGAAGAAGGAAGATAGAAAAAGCATTGATGCTTTTGAACTTTGGTGCTGGAGAAGACTTTTGAGGATACCATGGACAGCCAGGAAAACAAGCAAATGGATCATAGAACAAATATATCCAGAATTTTCATTTGAGGCACAAATGACCAGGCTCAAACTATCATATTTTGGACACATTATGCGAAGATTCAGCTACCTTGAGAATTCCATGATGGTGGGAAAAGTTGAAGGAAAGAGAAGAAGAGGGCGACCATCAGCAAGGTGGATGGACTCGATTACAACAGCAATGACTGCACCACTGAGAGACCTTAAAGGCCAAGTTGAAGGCAGATCATCCTGGAGAGAATCTATCTATGTGGTTGCTAAGAGTCAACATTGACTTGACGGCACTTAATCAATCAATCATAGAACAAACTATGAACAAATTATAAGAACATAGAACTAACTATAGAACAAACTTCCCAGGAAAGGATGACCTAGAGATGCCAGGGACTGAATCTGGGGCCTTCTGCATCCAAGAAAAGAAAAGAAAAGAAAAGAAAAGGTACTCTGTCACTAAGTTACAGCCCCATCCTCTAACCATCTTCTATTCAGTCTAACCCCTGGACTTCCAGGCTGAAGTCCAGGGCCTCCTCACCCCCTGCCCCCCCCAATCCTTTTTAGTCTGTCCCAGGTGGTGTGGTTGCATTAAAAATGTGTTAAAAATACTGTGTGTGGGTGAGGGCGGCCTCCAAAGGCCTTTAGGTCCAGGCTTCAAAATTACCTAGGTACACCTTTGCCTCTATCCTCTAACTCAAAACAACACAAAACAACACAACAAAGGAAAAAAAGAAGAAGAAACACAAAACCCTTTTTGTTCACCCAGGCCTTTTAAATTCTGATTTTCAGATCTGAATTTGATTTGATTTTTAACTAATTTTAAAATGAGTTTTTAAACTGGTTTGTATTGTATTTTGTATTTTCTTTTCTCCCTTTTTGTCTGTTATGATTTAATGTTATGTGTTTTTATTGTATCTTTTTTTAAAAAAATCCTGTGTTGTGAGCTGCCCAGCAAATAATTTGTTATGGGGTAGATAACATATAAAGTTGTTGTTGTTATATCACAGAATATACAGCTTTGATAGGTTGAGTCACATAACCCAGCAGAAGTTAATCACTGTAATTATTTAGGTTTTATGGTCCCATCCCCTCCTCTTCCCAAAATAATAACTTAGGATTTTATAGTCCTTTCTTCTTCATGATCCCCACCAAAGATCGTTTGGGGAAGTCCATCTACAGTTGTGACCAGCTTGTTTAGTGGAAACTCAGGATTGGGGCTTCTATCTCTATAGTGGCCTCCAGGGTTTTGGAATACTCTGCCTGCCAGAGTAAGAGTCTCAGTATCTCTGGCAGCTTTTAGAAAAGCCTCGAGGACACACTTGTTTAACCAGGCCTTTGGTTAGTTTCCCAGCTGTTTTAATATGTTTGATTGTTTTAGCCTTTGTACTTATTCTAATGGCTTTTATGTGTTTTAATTTTGTGTAAACCGCCATGATACGTCTATTTCCGGCAGTATATACAAATTGCTAAATAAATAAATAAATGTTCAGCGTGCTCCATGTGTATTATCTTCTTGTCATCTTTACAACACTCCTTTAAGGTAAGTATTATTATTACTCTCATATTGCATCGGGAGACCTGAAACTCATCCAATGTAAGTAGATTCAGGAAAGTCTAGAGAAAATACTTCTTTGCACAATACATAATTAATTTTATTAATTACGCATTTCCCTGATTGCATGGGAGTGTTGTTCTCCTCTGTACATGCTAGAAATAATCGTTTAAACTAGGATCTCTAGAGCAAGTTGGAAAGTTGTTCAGATGAACCACATCCTATATGAAATTAAGGAAAGGTGTCCCTTTGCACGAGGAGGAGGAAAGGGCACGTGCACAGTTGATGCTTGCACATTCTTATTGCATGTGATGAGCCAGGTGGCTCAAGTATCATCTGAATCAGCCCCTTTTGTTCAACACATGTGCAGTAATTCACTTCCTATCTATAGTCTGTGTTTGAGGGGCCTGTACCTAGGTTCACTTTTAAAATGAACCCATGTACGGTCATTCATACAGAAACATGAATGAGTGACAGACACCTTTATACACAACAATGCAATGTCTGAATAGGGCTTTGGATGGATTTAAAGAGATATTGGACAAATTCATGGAGGATAGGCCTAGAATGGCTATCAGTTACACTAGGTATCTGATACCGCAAGCTTGTATTTGTTTGTATGTATGTATATTTCATATATACTGCCCCACTTTGTAGGGATTGCTCACATGGAACACTGCACCCACTCAGAGCCTAATACAGCTTTAGACAGGAGTGAATGATTTGAATGGCTGGTCTGGAAGCCATCCTGGCATTGATCTTGCTCTGCCATAGTTTGGCTATAGATCTAGAAATACTTCTGCAGACTTGATTAGTGGCTTTTCACTTTCTTGGAGTGGAAACTGATCAGTTAGAGTGGGGAACAAATATGGAATCCAACAACATTTAATTCCAACTAGCTGGGCCGGAAGCAGAACATTTGCGCCTCCAGCTGGCCCACCCACTGCCACAGCTTTTTTCTCCCCACCCCCCGCCCTGCCGGCCCACTTGGCTTTCTAGCTGGCCAGCCGGCCCACTTCTCTACCCGCCCCCACGCTTTCTGGATGGTGGGCCAACTAGAAAGCCAGCCCGCAGCCTCCTCCCACCCACCAACTCCTGGCAGCGGCTGCCTCCACCCGACAGACGGGCCAGCCTGCCCCTTCCTCCTGCTCCCACCAGCCAGGCTGGCCTGCCACCTCCTGCTCCTCCAGCTGGCCGGGCCAGCCCACTGCCATCTCCTCTGGCCACCATTGCTATTTTCTCCCCCATCCCCCATTGCTATCCTATCCAGCGGCTTGCAAACTCTCACGAGAGCTGCCACACATGGGATTAACGACGGGTACCTTTAAGAGAATGAAATATATAGAAGATAGATAATTCTCTTAAACGTACCCATCGCTAATCCCATGCGTGGCAGCTCCCATGAGAGTTTATGAGCAGCTGCCGGATAGGATAGCAATGGCTGTCTAACAGTTTCTTGTCAGCCCTACAGGGCGATTTCCAGACTAGATCCTACAACAGGGTCAGGGCATATCTAGGAAGTGTGTTTGCACACTTTCTGTGTCGTGACACCACAGTCCCTATGTGGACAGCAAGGTGCTATTCACATTTCCATGCTTTGTTTCAAGTTTAATCACTGCGATATAGAGCTAGGACATTGTATATCTGGTGTGAAAAAGTTGCTGGTTTGAGGGGTTGTTAGTTGCTGCAAGACTGCTCCCCCTGCTGTTTACATTTTGAATGCAACTTGCCCGAATGGAAGCATTTTGCTGCTGCTGAGCAGCTAGGCTGGAAAGCCCCCAGGCTACAAAGTCCATGATTCTACAAAGTCCGGCTAAAAAATGTTAAACAGCAGAAATAGTCCTTTCCTTAAACCTGCAGTTTTAAGTAGTTATTAAAACAATACATTTGGTTGCCTGGACTTGACATTAACAATACATGATTAATACAGACCAGCCTAATGGAAAAGCACTAAAGCAATTGTGTTCAGTGATGAATAAACCATAGAAGCTGATTAGAGTAGCTTGTATGGTGGGGGGGGGGAAAACCAACCTACAAATATTCTTTTGAATTCTTAAACAAATCTCTTTCCACTATATTCAGACTCATTTATTTGCTATGAATTATTCACCAGAGTCTTGGGCAGATGGGTAGTAATTGGTTTTACAGGTGTGAGGCTAGATTTAAGCAGCCCATTTTTAATATTACTGTGTAATATTTTAATTATTTCTGCACTCAAAGGCACTAGTGTGGATCTCAGGCACACAGCACCTCCCTTTCCATCTCTATTGATCTCAGTTAAAATCAGGCTTGATCACAGATGTTCATACTTTCAATCATATATATTTTTCTTAGGCATTTCCCATATCATCCATGAAAAAAGATATTGTTGCTGTTTGCCTGTTGGCTTCCAGGCTCAATTTGAGGTGCTAAAGTCAGAACAGTTTAGGAACTAGGTATTTTAAGAATCACCTTTTCCCATACCATCATTGTCATCTGAAACCTTGCTTTGGGCGTCTTGGCTGTCAGAGGTGCATTGGTTATATATGAAGAGCATGGCCTTTTTGGTGGTAGCATTGACTTTGTGTAAATCTCTTCTCTTTCATAGAGGAAGGGTAACTGTCCCTATCCAACTCTAGCAAAGCATCCATCCAGTGGCTGTAGCTGGTGTCTACCTGATGCTTCTTTTAGATTGTGAACCCTTTTGGGACAGGGAATGTATGTATGTACTCATGTATTTTTCTATGTAACTAGCTGACCCCCACACAGAGCATCTGTATGCTCTTTGGGGCCGGCTACCTCTCCCCTACCCCACCTGCCCCAGTATTTGGCCGGGCCGAGTGCCGGGCCCAGGCTGCCGGGCCGGGCCTCACCTCACCTCCACGGCTGGGCCTTCTGCAACCACCGCTGCGGCCTGGGCCACCACCACCATGGCCAGGCCCACCACCACCTTGGCTCTGCAGCCGGCCAATTCTCCTGGGTGTGCCCCCAACCAATCAGGCACCTCCGCCACCCAGCCAATTAGCTGGGCGCCGGGACACACATTCCAAGGCACACCCAGGAGAATTCTATAGAATGTTTGTCTGTATTATTCTTCTGTGTAAACAATTTTGTGAACGTTTGTTGATATACAAATCATTTTTTGGTTGGTATACAAATATTGGTAGTAATAGTAGTAGTTTGTTGGTGATTTGGGTTGAGTGTTTGTATCAAGGGCAGCCCTCCAATGAGGTGGTCTTCTCGGATGGCTGATTGGAAGAGGTGGAGGGATGCCCCATCACCACCGTATTGTGCCTCTCCCTACCCAACCTGAAGGTGGATTCCTAGCACACAGTTGCTCTTGACTCTTGAAAGTCTGGGGCAGTATGTGATAACCAAGTGATAATTGCGTGAAGGAGGATCTACACAATTAGTGGCATCTATATATTCTGGGCTTCCAAAAAGTATTGTGATGGTATGAAAAGAAGCCCTTGGGAACTGGTTCCTGCACTGTGTAGTAACATATTAAGAGGCCGTTTGTTTAAATAAACGATGGCATGAACTAGCCCAAATTAAGCACTTTAAAATTATCTCCTATTATCTCCAGTTAAACACATATGCTTAGATCTCCCACTATGAAAAAAATTATCAACATTTCTAGCCTGTCTTTCCTCCAAGGCGGTCAGGATAGCATACAGTGTTCTCGCCTGATTTGATCCTCACAACAACACTGTAAGGGAGATGGAGCCACAGCTCAGTGATAGAGCATCTGTTTTGCATGCAGAAGGTTGCAGAAGGTTTCAGGCATCTCCAGGTAGGGCTGGGAGAGACTCTGAGGCGCTTCACATGATCAGAGTGAAGCATCTTGAGATGGTTTGTGGGGAGAGTGGGCTTAGCCGCTCTCCCTGCAGACAAGCAGGTAGCTTGCCCTGGGCAGCCGGATTGGCCACCCACATGACCACTGGCTCCGTCACGGAGCTGGTAGGGGTGGTGGGGATCGGGGGTTACCCGGCCATCAGAAGTCCCAGGATGCCCCACGTGAGTGTGCGGAGCATTCTGGGGAGACCCCTGAGGCCAGGAGGCTTGCTGTAGCCTCCCAGCCGGGAGTCTACTCACAAGTTGCCACAGTGCAGAGCCGTGTATCATGATCTTTGAAATGGGGTTAGCAGCGCCTTTGCTCCACTAACTTCATTTAAGGGGAGGGGTACTTTGGGAGGTTTGCTGATGGGAGCCGCATGACTCCTGTTGCAGCACACGACCTCCCAAAAGTAGGCTGGTCTCCCTTAGCCCACTTTTGGGAGGTCGTGTGAATAGTCTCTTTGTTTAAAATCGTACAGAGTCACTGTCAACCAATATAGACTCGGCCTGCACAACGTAAGGCCTAGAGGTCTGGATCTGACCCATGGGGACTTCTTTTCTTGCCCTCAGGAAAGAATGTCCTGCACAACAAGTCATGGTTGGGTCTTGCCCACTGGGGCATTTGAGTTGTGCATTCCAGTAGTCATTGATAGTGCTGAACTTGATGGACCAATGGTCTTACTCAGTATAAGGCAACTTTCTATGTACTCTTTGTTATGCTGAAAGATATTGGCCAACTTCAGACGTCATGGGGAACCTGAGGTAAACTCACCTCAGGTCCCCCCCCCCCCCCCACTGTGATGTCCAAATGACTGGAACCATGGTTCCTGGACCCAACTGTGGTTCTGATTTTGCCCTCAAACCTCAGAATTAACCCTCATTGACTCCAGTGTGTCTTCTGGTTTGTTCAGCTTGCACACATTGGAGTTAAGGGGAGCAAGCTCCTCCCCTCTCAAATGCAATTGGCTGCCGTGGCTGTCCTCCCATGCATGGAATGAAGTCCAGGCAGCCAGTTACTCCCCTTTTGCAGTCTCCCAGACAGCAAAGGACGATTGTCTTGGAGCGCACCTGGGGAATGCAGGCAAGTTGCTGGTCTATTGGATCCATCGTTTGCTGTTAAGTCCGAAGGCAGCCTTCAACTGGGCCAAGGTCAGCAAGTGAGCTTCATGGCTGAGCAAAGATTTGAACTTGGGTCTTGCCATTTGTAGTCTGAAACTAAAAGGTACTTCAATATTGTACTTTATTTAGAAAAGGCAGGTATTGTAAGACCGGTGGGGCGGGGCAGTAGCAGCCACCATCAACTCTTAAGTGCGGCTCCCTGACTAATAGCTTATTGGGCTTGTGCTGAGAAACTGTGTTTCTCAGTTCCCCTAACACCATGCACACCATGCTGAGCTGCACTTTCCCCAGCACTTGGGGCTCCTTCAAGAGAACTAGAACCCTCTAGAGATTTTGCACCATCTTGGAAGGTGTGCACAGAGGTGTAGCCCTTCCCAGTGGTTTCCTCCTAGAGCTCTTAAGAGAGGGCTCTGTCTCTCTTAAAAGGCCTTCCCAGCACTGAGAAAAGTGCAGTGCTGTGTGAAGGTCAGCACAGGGGGAAATGGCTCTCACATTGAAGGTTTGTTTGTTTCTGTGTTTGCCCAAGTGGCTCCCACTTGAAAAATAATGAAGATCACTGACTTAGACCATGCCTTAATTTCTGAGGTGTCTCAATTTGGCTGCAATCCTAAACACACTAACTTGGAAGTAAGTTCCATTGAAACTCAGAGACATGAGTTTTGGGTGGTATAAACATATGTTAAATAAATAAAATAAAATAAAATAAAAAACTCAATGGGATTTGTTTCTCATTAAACATATTTTGGATCAAGTTGTCAATTTTTCCTATTACTATAGCCTAACTTGGCCTTTTTCCCCTTTTTTGAAAGGGCTGATTGTCTTTTATCAACCATCATCTTTTATGAAGTACATCAGCTTTCAGACTTCAGTGCTTCTCTTTACCTAGACATGAGGAGATGGTATCTCATTTAAGTTGAGCACAAAAGAAGTTATATTGAACAATGGAAATGCCATTTAGTCCATGTAAACAAGATTGTTAATGGCAAACCATCAGTACATCAAATAGTTCTGAGACAATAAAGGGTTGAGCTTCAAGCAGACAAAATAATGCCGTAGATCTAAATGAAGTTAAGGTCACCATTTAAGCCATTGTTTGGGGAATCCTGGAGTGCAATAAACTTAAATTCCCAGGTTTGTTGTTTAACTTTTCTGGCCACCTGGAATTTTCTCAAACTTAGCAATCAGTCTTACAGTCTGATCTGATGGGCTGCAGGGCAAGGAATGCACACCGATGCACTAGTATGTGGGTTTAACTGAAATTGGATATGATCAGGGCAAGAGTTGGGGACTACTGCAGGACAAAAGGAAGTACTTCTGTTCACAGCATGTAGTTAAACTATGGAATTTGCTGCCACAGCATATGCTGATGGCCACTAATCTTTGTGGTTTTAAAGGGGGATTAATCAAATTCATGGAAGAAAGAGATAACAATGGCTACTACCCTTAGTACCTACCTATACACTTGCATCAGGAACAGAGGTGGCATGCTCTTGAATACCAGCTGCTAGGAAGCACCAAAGTGGGGGGTAGATGCTTCCCAAGCACACCTGGTTGACTGCTGTGTGGGACAGGATGCTTGACGGGTTGGGCCTTGGCTTGACAGCAGGGCTCTCCTTTTGTTATTACAGCAAATGAATATAACCACAGTTGAAAGAAATCCTGGCAAGGTAAGGGAATGATGATCCTATCTATATCCAAAGGCCTGGTCCCACAAACAAATTAAACAAGACAGTGAGCCTCTTCTCTCGATCCGTGAGAAAGGCTCCAGGGCAGTTTGCCAGGAGAGTGGGTTACACATACCCTCACCACAGACGATCATCTTCATTTCCCTGGGCAGGCGGATCACCCGCCTAGATGACCAGCAGCTCCCTCAGCAACTCCAAGGGTCGGGGTGCCTGGACGCACCACTGCACATTGCCCCACCCCCAGAGCTCCGATAATACACTGCACATGTGCATAGTGCATTATGGGCATCCCCCCTCCCCGAGTGTGCCTGCCACAGCTGCAAAGAGCTGGGGCTGACACACAAGCAAAAAAATGAGGTTAAGGAAGAACCCGCTCCCTTAACTGCATATTAAAGGCTGTCTAAATAGGTGGGTTGGCCACCATGTAGCCACCAGGAATAACCTCAGTGATGTGTGAACAGCCTCAGTGACACCATGAAACATTGGTACTATTTATTTATTTTTATTTATTTTTACATTTTATATCCCGCTCTTCCTCCAAGGAGCCCAGAGCGGTGTACTACATACTTTGATTTCTCCTCACAACAACCCTGTGAAGTAGGTTAGGCTGAGAGAGAAGTAACAGGCCCAGAATCACCCAGCTAGTATCATGGCTGAATGGGGATTTGAACTCAGGTCTCCATAGTCCTAGTCCAGCACTCTAGCCACTACACCACAGAAACTTGCTTCTGGTGCTTGCAGCTCACATTGCAAAAGAGGTGAGTATTGTGAGCGATACTCACACACTCCAATCCAGCTCAGATTTAAAATGGGAGACCCAGATTCCTGTACTACCAAGGCATTTCCCCACCTGACATACTAGCACAGTTCACAGGTGAAAATTTCTTGATTTGCCCCAGTGGTCAAAAGGCCTTCTCTAGATGCATGGTCAGAATCTAGCTAACTGCCCAGGCATCTCCTGAGTGCAGTCTGTTTGTCCAAGCATGGCTTCTGATGGAGCAGGAGGCTGTTGGGGCCATTTTATTGGTTGCTAAGCCAGGTTAGTGCAGTTTTGTGTGCGCTGCTGCAACTTTTCGTGCATAGCTCAGCAGTCGGCATCAGAGAAGCAGCTCTTCTCCCCTTCCCTGGAGCACAGTATGGGTTTCAGCTGGTCATCCATTTGGGGGCCAGATAAGATTGATTCATTCATTCATTGCCTTCATCAAATTGGCTTGTGATGGAGGTATTTTTTGCCTCCTTTGTACTATGCTCTATAGTTAGCTAGATTCCTTCCTTGGTCACAAGAGCAGATCTAGGGTGGGATGAGAAAATAGGAGTTTTAGTATAGGAGCCAGCCTGACTGTCAGTCGCTACCATCTGGGGGAAACTAATGCTCATTGTGATTTTTGACAAGGTCTACACCCCAAGAGATGGAAAATAGGTGATATTATTGCAATGCTTAATAATGTTGTGGCCCTTTCCTCCAATTATGACTTCATTGGTATGGCCGCAAAGGAATGCACACAGACACAGGGAACACTAGTAACCGAAAGGAATTAATAGTGTTTTATTGAAACACGGGACACAACTTTTCTCTCCATTAAGTGGTCTTGATTAAAATTTCATCCCCTGGCAAAACCAGGTCCTTTAATTGACCCAGAGGGCAAAAGCCTGTGGCAAGATGCTTCATCAGGAAGGAATATACACAGATGCAGGGAACACTCATACACAGGTTTAATGGAAATGAATTGCAGAATGGATAGTTTATTGACCTAGATGCAATAAATAAGTGATAGAATATAGAATGGGAGTAATGTAGTGAACTGAAAGCAAAGATAACCTTAATGAATAAATGAATTTCAAAACTGTTAAAACAATTTGTGGGGAGAAAAACAAGGAGCCCTTTCTCATGATCCAGTGAGAGGGCTTGAAGATGGGCAGTAAGGAAGGCAGCAGAAGCTCAGCTTCGCCGCAGATGATCCTCTGGGAATTGCTGGGCATTGCTAATCACGCGACCAGGTGATCTGCAGCAGCAGTCAGGACACATCATCCTGGCCCCCAGAAATCCCACAATGTATCACATGCGTGTGCAATGCTTTGTGGGGATCCTCTGGTGACGACTGGGAGCCTGCTCCTGTCCCAGCGGGGAGCAGCTGGTGCTGACACACAAGCAGTTAGTCCAGGGTAAGGGTGCACCCTCGCCCTTAACCTTGACTAACTGGTGGGCTCCTTAGGTGGGTTTGCTCCTTAGGTGGGTTTGCTGCCTCACAGCTACTGGTGGTTCTCACGACACTCAAGCCCAGACTTAGCTGTCCTAGCCCCGTCCTGGCTGCTTGTGAGAACAGCCGTTTGCTTAAGCAGACCTTAATATAGTATGGCAAATCAAGGATCTAGATCGTGCCTGAACAATGGAGAGATACCCCATGGAGAGATACCCCATTGCTTGACTATGCCAAGCAATATTTGAGAGACAAACAAACAAACAAACCTAATGACAAATATATTACTTCTATGTTCTTGCCATTCCAACTTGCCTCCCTACTACTCCCTACATTTCTGCCCTCTACTTAAAAAATCTTTAACGTTTCAAGGAGAATCATGATTACCTTAAAAGCCAATAGAAATATAAGGGTGTTTCACTGGAAGAAAGCAACTTTCTCCCCAGCAAGAAAGGAAAGTAATACTGATTCAGAGAGAGCATGGAGGCAGTTTATAGAAGAATACTGCAAACATTACATACAAGAGAAAGAACATTCAGCCTTATCTAGAAGCAGGAAAAGACACAAGAACATTGAAAAATATGAGAGTCAGCTTGGGAATTAGCAACTAGAGGAGAGAGAAACAAAAAAAAGAATTAGGACAAATTAAAAGTTTAAGACATCGGGAGAGAGAAAAAAGGAGAGAAAGGGGAGGAGGGAGTTAGGGTGATACTTGCTGAGATAGTCCACTGCTGAGGTGCTCCAATGGGCATCCACTTCAGTCAGTCTGCCTGATATCTTACGGTGCATCTTTTTACGTCTTCCCCCCTTCCCCAAAATGTGAGTGAAGCAATAAAACCAAAGGGGGGGGACCCAAGTTTAGCAGTTTTCTATCAACAGTTGCAAAGCCATCTGATCTCTCTATAGACCCAATGGTCCCTTGCCCAACAGAAAATTTGATTGATTGATTGATTGATTGATTGATTGATTAAGTGCCGTCAAGTCAGTCTTGACTCTTAGCAACCACACAGACAAGATTCTCTGCAGGGTGATCTGTCTTCAACTTGGCCTTTAAGGTCTCTCAGTTAAGGTACTGCAGAAAAATAACATTCAGAAAAAAGTTACTTGTATTCCAGTCCTGGAGAAGAGGCAGGTCTAACTAACAGCCAGGAGCAAGAACATGGAAAAGCAGTCTGCACTTGCCACTCTGTACATAACAATCTATTTTGTTAAACCATTAATATTCCTGATTCCACTCCACTGCCTTGTCCTTGCACACCACAACTCCTTCCGTTGGATTCTACATCACTCACCTTCTCCACTGCACTGCTTACATCATAGAAGTGTCCACCATCACAGTTCCAGATGAATTTCACATTAACAGAGAGGTCTGAGGATGAACATGCAGTAGATGGTGTGAGTGATGGGAAGGGTCTTCTGACCCACTTTCAGTGCTGTAATTGTGTGCAGCAATTTTTGTAAAAACTTCTGAATAGGGCTGTAATGTCAGAAACATGTAAGTTGACTAAGCTTTTACATGCTTATGAGACACTTAAATAGCTTTTTTAATTTAGCACATTATTATAAGAAAATAATAGCATCCTGCCATCTACAAAGTTGTAGCAGAGTCATAGCAGAGCCCTGGTGGCACAGTGGTAAAACTGCCACCCTGTAACCAGAAGGTTACAAGTTCAATCCTGACCAGGGGCTCAAGGTTGACTCAGCCTTCCATCCTTCCGAGGTCGTTAAAATGAGTACCCAGAATGTTGGGGGCAATATGCTAAAATCATTGTAAACCGCTTAGAGAGCTCTGGCTATAGAGCGGTATATAAATGTAAGTGCTAAGTGCTATATGGATATGCCAACTTCAGGAGCTGGCATATCCTCCCTAAATGCCACAGACAACAACAAAAAATCCCCTGTGTCAGACAGAGTTATGTGTCTGAGAAATGCTAACTGAATGTGTACATCTATGAGATTCAGAAATATGCGCGTACAACCCAATGTAGAGAAAATAGTTGCCCCTGAAAATACCATGCACCATATAATATGGACAAAGACATTTAATACATTGACCAAAAATATATATATTAATGAAAAATAATTACAACACTGTAAAAAAAAAAAGAACACCAAATGAAAATCTAATAATAACCAATAAGAAAAAATGTAAACAATACCCATATATACACATATAAAAAAAATACGTTCTGACAAAATGATACCAAAGGCTGATGTCCATGATTGTCCATACTAACTTATGTAAATAATCAAAGACGTGCTGGAGGATGAACACATGTTGAATGAATGACGTCTTCAAAATAATTATTCTGTGATGTATCCAGATGTCTCCTCCACCGTGGGGGTATAATAGGATATCAAATGGCAATAGAAGAAACTGCCAACCAATGCCTCAAATGCTGGCAGATAGCAATTAGTGAAAATGCCAAAATTAGTGCACTAATTACCCCCCCCAAATCAAGGGCCCCCTCACAGATGGAGGGGGCATGGATTGGGTGGTGGGGCACATGCCCCCCCCGGAACTTTGTCCCTGGGCCTCTGGGCAGCTTGCTACGTGCCTGCCTGGTTTACCTGAGAGAGTGCCTTTCCCTGCAAGATCCCCACCACTCATTAAGAGCATCAGGAAGGGTCCATCTTCAGGTGCCACTAGTTCATCTGGCAGCAACCTGGGATCAAGCTTGCTTGGTTGTCACCCTTAGCTTGTAGAACACATTCCCCATGCGTATAAGAAGCTTACCATCTTTGGAGGCCTTCAAGAGATCCATAAAGACCCATCTTTTCAGCCTGGCTTTTAATAATATTTAATTGGCTATAAATTGTTTTTGAAACGAGTTTTATATTAATATTTTAACTACTTTTATTTTATGTTTTATGTGAATCACCCTGAGCTATTCTGGGATGGGTAGTATATCAACTAACTAACTAACTACCTACCTAACTAACACTAGTTTTGTTGCTTAAGGAAGATTCTCATTTATATGCATATAAAAAATTTCTGTAGTTAAAAATCACACTGATACACTTGCTGCTTACAGCCCCAGCTAAAGCACTGCCTTGCCCCATCTAGCTATGGGTGAACAGCTGACACCTCACCTTGGATTGGATTCGAAGTTGCCAGAGTTCTTCCCCCTAAAACTGGAAGAAAGCCTGATGTCACCTAGCCAACCCCAAGACATCTTGGAGAACTGTATCAGGTTGAGTTGTTTGTAATAAGCTCCAGGAGGCACTGAGCTTGTAGGCAGGACCAGGAGGGGCAAGCAATCAATCAGGGATCAGATATTTTATTTATTCAATATATATACTACGCTTCCTGAAGTGGCTGGGGGCAGTTTACATTAACATCAAAACCACAATTAAAATCAAGAAGCGTTTAACGCAGATTAAATCTCATTAAAATTAAGTTTAAAACTAGATATCATTAAAAGCCAGGCTGAGCAGATGGGTCTTTAAGACTCTCCTGAAGACCTCCAAAGAAGACTGTTAGCCAGAAGTCAGGCATATGCTACGAGTCGAGCCAAGCAGACAGTCAGGCGTTGGCATGGAAGCATTAGCTGAAGGTCAAGAAACACGGCAGAGGTTGAGCTGAGCAGACTGTCAGGGGTTGAACCAGTAGCCAGAGGTCAGGAAACATGCCAGAGGTCAAGGAAGCCAAGCAGTCAGACTAACAAGTAATTGAGAGCAAACACCTCATTTCAGGGACATGGAGAAATTGATATTGAAGCAAGTCCGGCCTCATACTTCCAGCTGCAGGAAAAGCCAATAGCGGATCCCAGGGGGTGGGATGGGAGGGGGCGGGGAATTTCCCAAGGTTGGAAAGATGAAAAACCTGCTGCAGAGCAGCAAGCTGCCACAAGGGGCAGCAACATGATATAGACATAGGTAACACTTCTCCTGCAGTCACTGCACTGGTTACCCATTCGCTTCTGAATTCAATTTAAAGTCCTGCTTCTTACCTTCAAAGCCTTGCGGGGCTTGGCTCCTGTTTACCTACAGAACCGCTTCTCCCTTCCAGTTACATCCCATCCTGTTAGATCATTTCAGATGGCCCCTTTTGTCGGTCCCTGATTTTCGAGAGGTTCGGAGTTCTAGGACCCGCGAAAGGGCTTTTTCAGTTGTGGCCCCACTTCTTTGGAATTCTCTTCCCCTTCAGATCCGTCTAGCCCCTTCTTTAGTGGTCTTTAAATCCTTCCTGAAGACCTTTCCTTTCCCCCGGGCATTTGCCCTGTAATTTACTCAATTTCCTTTTCATTATCTATTTTAGTTTGCAATTTTTAATGTAATTTTTGATTGTAGTTTTTAATATTACCTTATTTGTACACTGCCCGGAGTCTTTGGAGTGGGCGGTATATTAAATTCTTCAAATAAATAAATAAATAAATAAATAAATAAATTTCACTTGTCCATGTTATTCAATAGTGGTGGGGCAGCAGAAAGCAAGCAAGCAAGCAAAGGATGACATCAGCACCCAGAGGGGCAACGGGCCTTAGGAAGAGTCCAGACCCCAAGGGGTCACCATGCTTTTACTCTGCTGAGCTATAGGGCAACTCATCATAGCAATAATGGAGGAGAGAGGGTGACCCTCCCTTGTGTTTATCATTCCCACGCTGCTCTCCTCTTGATGGCTGAAGATGCTGTGAGAGGGTAGGAAGGGAGAGAAGGAAAGGAACAGAAAGGCTCTCTACATACCGTCATCCCCCCAAACAGGGGCATAGCTATAATTGAGCGAAAGGGTTCAAAGAACATGGGGCCCCAGCTCCTAAGGGCCCTCCAGCTCCACCCCTCCCTATTTTCTTCATTATCTTCCTCACTCTGGGGGGTCGCCAGAGAGAAGGATGTACACGGGCCCCCTCTTCCCTAGCTACGCCCCTGCCCCCAAAGGATCACAAACGAAAAAGAAACACGAAGGAGGCACTAGCAACAGCCATTAGAGCACAGCTCCTCCACTTTGGCCCTCCTGCAGATGTTGGCCAACAATCCTCATAATCCCTGGCTACTGGCCACAGTGGTTGGGGGTTATAGGAGCTATAGTGCAAAAACAGCTGGAGGGCTGAAGATGAGCAGCCCTGCGCTACAGGGATGTTGTACTGGGTTGAACAGGAACAGTTGCTCTCCTCCTGCTCAGTATAAGAAAGCTGCCACTTTAAATGGTACCTCTTTGCCCTGTTAAGGCAAATCACCTTGATCTGAACACACTACAAACACCAGATCAGGCCAGCATGAGTGACCCATTAAGGCAGGTGTGCACAACATATGTCCCAGGGGGTGGATTCAGCCTGTGGGGACATTATTGCTGGCCCACAGGTAGCCGGCAACAGCAGAAGCCACAAAGAACTAGGACTTTGTGTGGGGCTGGAACAGTCAGGTGCCCCACTGTATGAACAGGGACAGAGTTTATTTTCTGGCCACTATCCTTGGTTAAAATTGCAGGCCCCTGGGGAGAGGGGAAATCCCACAAGTACCTGATCTTTATAATTAATTTTACTGCAATAATCAATGCACTGAAAATTGACCTCGGACCCACATCATCATGTCGTGATTATTTCCAGCCCATGGGGACATTTGAGTTATGCACCCCTGCATTAAGGTGATATATAGCTCACATCATAGGGCCCACCAAAGGTTCATTAAACTTCCTGTTTTTGCTGCCAGACAGGCACTGCAGTGATAAGCACCGCAAAAACACCGGTGTTGCATCTGGACACAAGTAAGTACCATTGTAAAGTCAGGCAGTCTTCTTCTCTCCCAACAGAGGGAGCTGCAGCAGCACATTGAATTTATTTGGCTTTATAGGAATACAAATCCAGGATGGGCCAGAGAGTAGAGGGAGGAATCAGAGTTGCAATACAATAGCCCAAAACATTATCTGAGTTACTGGAACCAGACCTTCCTCTGTATTCTTTGAATCATCAAAGCACTAAGAAGACATGGTGTCAGAAGTACAAGTCCTTATCTGGAGACACAGAGCTCAAGCAGCGCCACTTCCAAGTGGCAGAAACGCATCATTGCACCAAGCAGAGATGTTTGACGATGGCTGACAGTCAGATTCCAGTTCCTGGGCTTATGGACATGACAGATGATATTTTCAATAACTTGATGTTCACGGCACAGTGAGAGAATTACAAAACTGCAACTGGCTTAAATGGCAAGGACAAAAACGTTCGCGTTCAAGGCGGAGCCACCATTGAGTGGACGGGTTCAAAGAACCCGAGCCGCCACCCCTCAGGGGCCATGCCTGGCTCCCCAGACACACACCCCACGTCTGACATCAGACGCGGGTAGGGATGTGTGAACTGGTCTGGGGGTTCAAGATTCAGGGGTTTGGGAGTTTGAGTTAGAACCAAAACCCTCCAGCCGGGCTGTACTGAACCCTGCTCCCCAGTTCGGCCTCCCTTTGGTGGGCTTCCTAAAGGCCATGGGGGAGGGATCTTCAAAAGTTTCCCCTCCCCCTGCCAGCCTCTTAAGTCACCGCCACAGCCCGCCCTGCCCCACAAAAATCGGCTTGGTGGCCATTTTGGAGGCCACTGTGCATATTCAAATGGCCTCTGTGAGGCCTTGGCCTAGGGCCTCGCAGGGACCATTTGAGCATGTGTGGTGGCCCTTTTAAAAAAAATATATATATTTAAAAATGGCCACCGAAAACAAAATGGCCACCGTGCATGCTCAAATGGCCTCTGTGAGGCATGGCATGGCCTAGGGCCTTGCAGAGGCTATTTGAGCATGCACAGTGGCCATTTTGTTTTCAGTGGCCATTTGTTTTTAATTTTTTAATTTAAAAAAATGGCCACTGTGCATGCTCAAATGGTCCCTGAGAGGCCCTAAAATTAGCCGGGGACAGGCTGCTGCAGTGACTTAAGAGGCAAGTGGGGGAAACTTTTGCAGACTCCCTCCCCCATGGCCTTTAGGAAGCTCCCCGAAGGGGCTACAGGTATTTTTTTATTTTTTATTTTTAAAAATCATGAACCCTTGGGACCCAAACGAACCTGCGGGGGGGGGGGGGTGCCAGACCAAAATGGCCTGGTCAGGTTCGGGTGCAGTTCACACCCAAATCGAACCAGGCCAGCCGGTTCCATGCACACCCCTAAACACGGGGTGTGTGATTTAGCTCAAAAACGTTTTGAGGTACATCAGCCAGTGCAGCAAATTCAGCGCTGGCCAATCTAACTCCCAAATGGGGCTGTGTGGCCCTGTTTGGGAGTTAAACCACGCCCCCATGTATGACGTCAGACGCAGAGGTTGTGGCTAAATGTTCCCTGCGTCTGATGTCAGATGCAGGGGGTGGGGCTAGGGGGGGCCATGGTGGTAGAACCTCCCTCCGCCCCTGTTAGAGTTGCAACATTATTATCAGTGATGCATACCATCACCAGCCAGAGAAGAACCCTCCAAATTGTTAGCAGCACTGCAAAAGCATGTTCTGCCTATTGCAGGGGTTTCTACTACCCCTAGGGATACTTGGATGGCTTTCAGGGTGTATTCGGAGCCCTCCTGCCTCACCACACTGCAGTCACACAATGAGGCTGTTCTCATGAGCAGCCAAGAGTGGGCTAGGGCAGCTAAGCCGGACTTGGCTACCCGTGGGAGCCGCCAGGAGCCAACCAGTTCCCTGCGGCACCTCGGCGGCAAACCCAACGGATACCCCTAGGGTGTACTAAGCACTGACAGGCACCTGCCCATCACTGGGAAGTTCCCCACAATGCACCACACACTCATGTGGTGCATTATGGGATTTCCGGGGGCCAGGACGACACTTCCCGACTCCCACACCTCCGCATTGCCTATGGCAGGCGCGAACCTTCTGGGCACACAATTTGTGTGCCCAGACACCACCACCCCGATCCTCTGCAGGGAAGGTGAGCTTCTGCTGTCTTCCCTGCCGCTCACCCTCAAACCCTCTCATGTGATCGTGAGAAAGGGCTCTGTTTGTTCTGAGGATCAACGGCTTGAAGCCAACATGATGTGTCTGCTGCAAAAGGGAATGCAGCATGGCGATGACTGCCCTTCTCTGCTCCTGATTGGCTGGCTCAGTGCTAAAGCTCAATGTACCCCTCCCCTCAGCCTGACTGACAGGCTTCTGAAAATTAGCACTCAGTACCCCCATTGAAATTAAATTAATGACAAGAAAAATTGTCCCATTAATTTCAGTGGGAATACTCATGAGTAAGTTAATCTGGATGTAAGTCAGTGACAGTAGCCTGACTCATAACTGTAACATTAAAATGTGTGTGTCTGTACACACACACACACACACACACACACACTGGGGTGTCTAAGATAAAATCTCTTTGGGGTAAATGAGCAGAAGGGGTATTTAAAAAGGGGTATTTAAAACACTTATTTAAAAAGCTTGGGAACATTTTTGGCCTACAGAAATTTTCTATATGAATGCTCTCTCATTAAGAAGTGTGAACAAGGACCTGCTGAAACCACATATTATTATGTTGCCATGCTGCACAAAATGGCAGATTCCTGTGCATATGGCATTTTGAAAGAAGAACTGATAAGAGACAGATTGGTCATAGTCATTAAGGACAAAGGAATGCAGATGAGAACGTTCATAAAGCCTTCATTAACCCTACACGTTTCTAGTGAACAAACTCTAATAGAGATCCATCCATCAGAAGCTGAGACATGCACGATGCCAGCAAAACTAAAATCAGTAAGTCATAGATGCCATAACACAAGAACAGTTCTGCAGAAGCTGTGGAAGGAGAAATCATTATGCCAGAGTTTGTAAACAATGTCTACATGCTACCTGGCACAGGTGAACAATGCTGATCTAGGCAGCAATTCAAACAGTGATGTTTTCTTCACGCATGACATAAACATTGTACATAGGAAGACAATGAACTGATTTGTTAAGCTGTTGCTAATGCCCTGTAAAGAAACTTTACATTCCTGGCTCAAAATGGAAACTGAATAATAGACAAATAGTCAACGGTGCAACTGTAAATGTGGGTTACAAAGACCTTCTCAACACCATGCCCAGTGGGGCAGCAAGACTATTGCCAAGCAAAGCCAATCTGAGATCATATGGTGGTGCTATTCTTAGGGTAGTTGCATATGACCATTGGCAAGTGTTACCCAGGAAAATATTGGAGACATTTTGGAAACTGGAAGCACATGCTCTCATGAAGCGTGTTGTGCAAACCTGCCCAAATACAGTTCCTGAGTCACCCGTCCCACTTTCTCCTGACATTTTCTGCCAACTTGGAACCAAGATTTGAAGCTGGGTAGAGAGAATTGGTAGAATATTGGCAGATGGCTCAGGAACTGGACTTGGAGAGGTTCTACAATATGCCCTTTGGGAGCTTGTATTCCTGACTTTTTCTCACTTGGACTTGTTGTTGCTGGATATGTAAAGCCTGAAATCACACACAACAGCTCTAACGGCCAATGATGCAACATAATCCATATAAAAATATAATATTCGCCTCTATAAGAATTACCATTTCGTTCAATATTTTGAATAATGGGACACTTGATAAATAATCCAAAACAGGTATATACCAGGTTTCTGTTGTGTAATATGTGTTCATTACACATATTGATTACACATGTGCACTATGAGTTGGATTTTGTAATGTGTTATGAATGTTATTATGTTGGGTATCACTTACTGCATTTCATGTTTTATATTGCCACTTTGCCCAGTATAGGATGAGTTGTGTATTTTTAATCTTATATCATATTATACTTCTTTTTATATGTGTTATGTCTTATCATTGGCCATCAGATCTGTTGTGTGTGATTTTACATCTATATATCAGATCCTTCTATGTTGGGTTTTTTGTGGTTGTTTAAAGCCCCCATTAGAGTGCTAAGGCAATATGTGGGAGAACACCAACAAAAAAATTACTAGCTAGAATTTCAGATTGTCAGCTCCAGGCAGAAACCCCTCCTCTCAGAGAAACCCCTCCTCTCAGAGGGAGCACATGAACTTAGTCATGTTTAATATATCAAAAGCTAACCACACAATTGATGTGGATGCCAACAATAACTGTGCTCGGGGACCTGTACAAGGTGGAATGCCAAAGTCACACAAATCTAACAGATTACAATTACATCTTGAAAGGACTTGGATGTCTTCCAGGAACACTGCATTTCAAAGTAGATCAAACAATTCAGCCAATGCAATAAAGGCAAACCTCAGTATTCGCGGACCTGACATCTACAGTTTCGTGTATCCATGGTTGAGTAATTGACACCTGATCTCAGCATACATGAAAAAAAGAGTCAACAAAGGGTTAATTTTGTATATCCGTGGGTTCCAAATGGCTAGAAATGAGCTGAACCATTTTCAGGAGAGGAGTCTATCTATCTATCTATCTATCTATCTATCTATCTATCTATCTATCTATCTATTTCATTTTTATACCGCCCCTCCCAATTTGGCCCAGGGCAGTTTACAAACAAAACAAAAACAGTCAAAATCAGTCAACAACAAAAACAAAGAATCCCAAAATACCATTAAACAATCTGTTAAAAAAAGGATGGCTCATTTGTTTTAAAACGGTGGCTCATTTGTTTTAAAAATTAATAAATGTACTTTTTCATATGAAAATGCCATATTTGGGTCTTTTGTGGAGCACTGCTGAACACCTGGAGACTCACGGAGAAGGGTAGGGCACTTTTTTCTCAAGTTTTTAGGGCCGCCTTTCACTGTTTTCTGTGCCTAACCTCCCCCCATGTCCCGTTGACTAAATGACCCGTTATCTGCAGTTCCATTATCCGCAGTTGTAATGAAGAACAGAAACCGTACATATGATGGGATTCACCTCTATTTTTGATCCAAGCATTTTCAACAAGGCATTACTAGGAGCTCATTACCAAATGTCCACCATGGGCTGGGGAATCTGTCCTGATCTTGCCAATACCAAAAAAAAAAAATATTTTCTATACTAGATGCTAAGGATGAATGCTGGCAAATATTATTAGATGAAGAGAGCAGTTATCTCAGTACCTTTTAGACCTCAGAAGGACATTACAGGTGGCTGTGAATGCCTTTTGGAATAAAACCGGCTACAGAAGAATATCAGTGGCACTTAGAAGATGTGTTGCAGAGGACGTTTTAGTATACTGATGTGGGGGTATCATAGAGACAGCTTTAGCAGAACATGATTATAGCAATAGCAGCACTTACATTTATATACCGCTTTATAGACGGAGCTCTCTAAGCAGTTTACAATGATTTAGCATATTGCCCCCAACATTCTGGGTACTCATTTTACTGACCTCGGAAGGATGGAAGGCTGAGTCAACCTTGAGCCCCTGGTCAGGATCGAACTTGTAACCTTCTGGTTACAGGGCGGCAGTTTTACCACTGTGCCACCAGGGGCTCCCTTGATTATAATCTTAGCAGTCTCCTTGAAAGGGCCAGACAAGTCAGTCTCAACCACAAGAAGAGGAAGCTGAGACGATAAATGACAGCAGTATCCTTATATGGGACACCTATTAACATCTCAAAGTTTGCAATCACACACTGAAAGGTGAGAGCAGTGCAAATCATGGAATATCAATTCTGTGCGGCAGTTACCTAGCACTAAATGAGCAAAGTTTTTCCTCACCTCCCTGGTGGTACATGTGAGCCTCTGTGATAATGCTGGTGATCCTGTTAATGCCCTGGTGGAGAATTGGAACAGCAAACTCACTGGGGCAGTAGACATGATTGCTCCTAAGCGTCCTCTCCGACCTGCTTCAAAACTGGCCCCTTGGTAGACGGAAGAACTACGGGGGCTGAAGCGGCGAGGTAGACGACTGGAGCGCAAGTGGAGAAAGACTCGGCTTGAATCCGACAGATTGCAACATAGAGCTCATTTGAAGACCTATGCTCAGGCGATACGTGCGGCAAAGAAGCGATTCTTTTCTGCCCGTATTGCATCTGCACGTCCGGTGGAATTGTTCAGGGTTGTGAGAGTGCTAGTGAGTGCCCCTCCTCCCTTGAATCAGAATCTGGAACCATCGATTACCCGCTGTGATGTGTTTAATGAATTCTTTGTGGGGAAAATCTCTTGTATTCGGGCCGACTTAGACTCCGTCTCCACAATTACCTCAGTGTCTGATATGGAGGTGTCCAGCGACTCCTCTTGTGTGAGTAGGTTGGATCAGTTTCAGTTTGTGACTCCTGAGGAAGTGGACAGGCTGATTGGAATGGTGCGGCCTACCACCTGTTCTCTTGACCCTTGTCCGACATGGCTTATATTATCTGGCAGGGGGATTGTTGTAGAAGGCCTGGTAGAGATTATAAATGCATCTCTGAGGGAAGGTAGGATGCCTCCTTGTCTTAAGGAGGCAATTATTAGACTGCTTCTGAAGAAGCCTACCTTGGATCCCTTGGACTTGAACAACTACAGGCCTGTCTCCAACCTTCCGTGGCTGGGCAAGGTAATTGAGAGGGTGGTGGCCTCACAGCTCCAGACAGTCTTGGATGACGCTAATTATCTTGACTCATTTCAAACTGGCTTTCGGGCTGGCTATGGGGTGGAGACTACCTTGGTCGGCCTGATGGATGATCTCCAATTGGCAATTGACAGAGGAAGTGTGACTCTGTTGGTCCTTCTGGACCTCTCGGAGGCTTTCGATACTATCGACCATAGTATCCTTCTGGAGCATCTGAGGGGGTTGGGAGTTGGAGGCACTGCTCTGCAGTGGTTCCGCTCCTACCTCTCGGGCAGGTTCCAGATGGTATGCCTTGGAGACTGCTGTTCTGCAAAATCTGAACTTTGGTATGGTGTTCCCCAGGCTCCATATTGTCTCCAATGTTGTTTAATAGCTACATGAAACTGCTGGGAGAGATCATCAGGAGATTTGGTGCAGGGTGCTACCAGTATGCTGATGACACCCAAATCTATTTCTCCATGTCAGCATCATCGGGAGAGGGCATAACCTCCCTAAATGCCTGCCTGGAGTCAGTGATGGGCTGGATGAGGGATAACAAACTGAGACTGAATCTGGCTAAGATGGAGGTACTCATTGTCCGGGGTCGGAACTCAAGAGATCATTTTGATCTGCCTGTTTTGGATGGGATCACACTTCCCCAGAGGGAAGAGGTATGCAGTCTAGGGGTGCTTCTGGATCCGAGCCTCTCCCTGGTGTCCCAGGTTGAGGCGGTGGCCAGAAGTGCCTTCTATCAGCTTCGGCTGATACTCCAGCTGTGTCCGTTTCTTGAGGTGAATGACCTCAAAACAGTGGTACATCTGCTGGTAACCTCCAGACTGGATTACTGTAATGCACTCTATGAGGGGCTGCCCTTGTACGTAGTCCAGAAACTACAGCTGGTCCAGAATGTGGCAGCTAGGCTGGTCTCTGGGTCATCTCGGAGAGACCATATAACTCCTGTATTGAAGGAGATACGCTGGCTGCTGATATGTTTCCGGGCAAAATACAAGGTGCTGGTTATAACCTATAAAGTCCTAAACAGTTTGGGCCGTGGGTATTTAAGGGAATGCCTTCTTCTGCATGAACCCCACCGCCCACTGAGATCTGCTGGAGAGATCACTGGGATCAGCAGCTGCCACCGGCTCAGGACGGGCCTTCTTCGCTGCTGCCCCGAGGCTTTGGAGTGTGCTCCCTAGTGAAATAAGAGCCTCCCCATCTCTGACAGCTTTAAAAAAGTCTTTAAAAACACATTTCTTCACCCAGGCTTTTAATTAATGTCATTTTAATGGTTTTAATGCTGTTTTTTTATTCTGTTGTAAACCGCCCAGAGACGTAAGTTTTGGGCGGTATAAAAATGTGATAGATAGATAGATAATTACTGGATCAAATACAGCTTGGATGTGGCAGCCCCAGCATAATGCAGCTGTCCAGCAAATTAGAGACTTAATTACTAGAGCTGGGCATTGCATTGAACCAATAATAGGTTCCGAGGCGATGCATGCCTTATCGGAGCATCTTTCAAGGAAATGATATCAGTATCTGATTTGATACCATACCAGATTGGCAGCATTCATCATTGTAAGGCCTGAGGGCCTGTGGTGAGCCTCATCAACCCTAAGTGCAACCCCCTCATTGTTTACTGGGATGGTGTAAAGATTTGGCCAAAGCTGAATACTCTGCACAGTCCCCCAGGCCCATGCAGAGATTACCTTTCTCACTGTGCAGTGCAGTACTTTGCCTAGTGCCGGGGAGTGGGTGGCGGTGGCTCCATTAAAGGAAACAAAGCCCTCTTGAGCCCCTGCACCACCTTGGAAGTGCTGGGAAGTGTAGCCCTTCCCAGTGCCTTCCACCTAGAGCTCTTCAGAGAGGGCTCCATCTCTCTTAAAGCTCCTCCTCTCACTGAGTAAAGCGCAGTATTAGGCAGAAGTCAGCACAATGCGAAATGGCTCTCAAATTGCAAGGGTGTTTTGTTTTTTTGCCCAAGTGACCCCCACTTGAAAAAAGAGTTGCTTTATAGCTGCTTCCCTCAAAATCACAAAGTAATCTTCACTGGCGGAGCCACCATAGTGTGAACAGGTCTGAATAACATGGGACGCCACACTTCAGGAGCTGTGCCTTGCACCCCAGCCACGCCCCCAATGGCAGATGCTGGGCGTGGTTTGCTCGCAAATGGGGTAGCACGCCCTGTTTGCAAGTAAAATCCAATCAGCGCCATGTTCGCAGCGTGGCCAGAGCAGCTCTCCCTGCCTTTTAAAGGCGGGGGAGTCGTTCCGGCTGCACTGCAAATGCTGTGCTGGCTGGGTTTTACTCGCAAATAGGGCGCGTGGCCCATTTGCGAGCAAACCACACTCCCCTCATCTGATGTCAGATGCGGACATGATGTACGGGGCGTGGCTAGGAGGACCGCAGTGATGAGCTCTACCTGGGCCGCCGCTGGCCTCCCTCCGCACCTGGTAATCTTATATAGATTTAGCTAAGAGTTTGTTCAGAAACAACAAGACGTAAAAGATACTGGACAGAATGCAGCAATAGTGAAGATCACCGCAGTATGCGTATGGTATCAAAAAAGGATTGGAGGGTGGGGGACGGTTACCTGATTATCAAAGAGCTGGGAGTGGCTTCTGTGAAGAAAAGAGATGTCTTCTGGCAGCTGCAGCAGTAGTGTTTCAAAGTGCCACCTTTTCTTTCATCTTCCTGTCCTAGAATGCACTAGGGCAGGGTTTCTTAACCTTGGGTCCCCAGACGTTGGACCACAACTCCCAGAATCCCCAGACATGGCCTTTGTGGCTAGCGATTCTGGGAGTTGCAGTCCGACAACATCTGGGGGTCCAAGGTTAAGCAACCCTGCACTAGGGCAAGAAGCAACATAAGTATGTTGCTTCCTTTTTCTGGTGCATTATTGAGTGGGAGGAAAGGCTGTTCCCTGTAACTATAGGGTGTGGCCATTTCCCCCCTAGTAGTGTACCAGGAAAAGGATGCAATGTGCGAACGTTTCTTCCTGCCCTGGTGCATTCTAGGGCACCGAGAGGGAGGGGAAAGTGTCCTTTTGAAACGCCATTGCTGTGGCTGCCGGAGGGCAGCTGCTTTCCTCACAGAAGCCAGTTCTTCGTTGAAGATAAACCCACTCCCAACCCGCTCCTAAGGCACTGAGCCAGTAATAATGATCAACTCAATGTGATCCTGATTACCCTTGGCATCATCAGCATGATGTGAGAATGGCTAGGGTTGTGATTGGGCCAATTGGTAGTAGTGTGCACGGATCGGTTCGGAGGCCATTCTACTGGCCTCCGAACCGGTCCGGACAAGGGGTGGTTTTGGTTCGGGAGGGTTAGGGTGGGGGGGTCCATTAAGGGCGGGGGGGGCTTTACTCACCCCTCCCGCGCTTTGCTGCTTAGGCGCCATAATTAGTTTAAAAAATGCGCCGCAGAATGCCTCGCCGCTCCGGGGCTCCTTCTTGACTTCAAAATCGGGCGGCAGGATACTTCCCTGCCGCCCCCAAAGCCCCCTCAAGCCATTTGAGCTCTTTAAATCTCACCCCGGACCGAGTGCTAAAGCGCTCGGGCGGGCGGCGGGGAGATGTCCGTCCGCCCGCCCGCCCCCTTCCCTGCCTTCTCACAAGAGCACCGGTTGCTGCCAGCAGCTCCAAGGGTCGGGGTGTTGGGATGCATCGTCCTGCATCACCCCGCCCCCCGAGAGCTCAAATAATGCACCACACAAGTGCACGGTGCATTATGGAGATTCTCCCTCCCTGAGTCTGCTAGCCACAGCTGCTTGAAACCATGGCTGACAGACAAGCCAAAAAAACCAGCACTCGCTCCCTTAACCTCATTTTCAAGGGTAGCTCCATAGGTGGGTTTGCCACTATGGTGCCCCTGGGATTAGACCAAAACCCGGTGCTTCACACACTTGTGCAAAACTTTTGCACGCAAATGTGAATAGCCTCAATATATGACAAATAAATCAAAGTCAATTTAAAGAAACACTTGTTGTCGGCATCAAAATAGCTCCAATTTGTGTTCCGTGTAACAGAGATTTCCAGATGTGGTTGACTACAGCTCCCAGAATCCCCAGCTGCAATGGCCTTTGGCAGAGGATTCTGGGAATTGTGGTCAACAATATCTGGGAATACCTGTTACAGGGAACATTGGCTCCAACACATGCTTCTTAGACAGCAGTGTGCACGGTATAAATTTATTGTTAAGGAATGGAAAAGGAAGAACTTCCCCAAAATTAAATGTTAGTTTGATAAAATGTGGGAGCTACTAATGCAGGACAAACTCTCTTCTGAGCTAAAAGCCTCTCCCCATCCACATTATAAGTGTTTCTTTTCAGAATGTTAGTTACACGTCTCAACCTTTATTGATACCAAAAAACCTCTGCTTATGCAAGACCTTAGAAGTTTAAAATCTTTTTTATTTTATAATCAGATTTAGACATATTCTAAATGAATAAAGTGAGGTGATGATTGCAGTGTTCCCTCTGAGGCAGGCCTGCTCAACTTAGCCCCCCCCCCTCTGTTTTTTGACTACATTTCCCACAATCCCCAGCTACAGTGGCCAATAGCCAAGGATTATGGGAGTTGTACGCCAACATCTGCAGGAAGGCTGAAGTTGAGCAGTCCTACTCTAAGGCATGTGCATGTGTGCACACTCACAGGTTTTTTAATGTCTGCTCAGTTAATTTTAGATCCTGATCAGGTTGGATCAGGAAGGTTCCATTCTGAATACATATGCATGCAGACTGCCTTGATATTGCCACCCAGAACTAAAATCATTCCACATACAGATGAAAAAAATTACAGGGAACACAGATCCTGAGGTGTTATATTTATTTCATCTTGAGCTGAGTGTTCTCTAGGTTTGGGGTGGGTGGGTTGTAATTTGTTTTCTTGTGTACATTTCTGCAAAAATAAACAATAAAAAGTCCTTCAAAAGCCAGTGTGTGTGTACAATATAAAAACAGGAAGTGAGATTATATAGTAGACCTCCTGTCCGGGGTGCCCTTGCCACACGAAATGCCTGCAGTCAGCCAAGACTATGAAACACTCAATTCACTGGATGTTAAGAACTATAGGAGAAGTTAGAGAAGCCATTAATCAAGTGAACTCCATACCCATCTTACAGCAAGGACTTCAAGGCATCTGGGAAAGCACATTCTAGGACAATGAACTACAACTCCAGATATCTGTCATTGTAGCAGTTTGGCCAGACATCTAGGGAGATGCTCCAGTGCCCACTCAAAAATACTGTAACAATTGTGATGAACTCAGTGTCCAAGACGTCATCATGCTTAAAGGACATCAAATATTTTATCCACAAGGCCTCAAGAAAAAGCCATTCGGGAATATTGGGATGCTTGAGACAAGTCAGAGAGTATACTGCACAAATATTGCTAACTAGTAAGTGAGGCCTGTCGTTGACCTGGCAGTTATTTTGTGTAGATTACACTTATGGGAAAGTTCAGAAAATTAAAAATATATAACAGAGAGGCTATTTTCATGACCGCGCAGAACTGGGCTAAGGGAGGCCAGCCCAGTTCCATGTAGTTGTGTGCTGCAATGGGAGTCATGTGGTTCCCGGCAGCAAACTGCCAAAAATCCCCTTCCCCTTAAATCAGGAGTGAGCACTCCATTAGCCTTCCCCCCCCCCGATCGTGAGACACCGCAGCGTGGATCCATGCCGTGGCAACTCATGAGGAGACCCCTGACTGGGAGGCTCCAACAAGCCTCCTGGGCTCGGGAGTTTCCCCAGAATGCCCCATGCACTCACACAGGGCATTCTGACACTTCCGGGGGCCAGGCGGCCCCCGATCCCTGCCACCCCTACTGGCTCCATGTGTGGGGGAGCAGGCTAAGCCTGGTCTCCTTGCAGAAGCCCTCATGGTGCTTCACACTAATCATGAGAAATGCCTCAGAATTTGTTATTAATGCGCTTGCAAAGGGGAAGTACAAGAACAGTTTCAAATGGTTTCAACTTCAAACAGTCATTTTATTGAGTAACTAGTGATTTTTGGCCCGTTAAATAACTGGTGCTAGTGGAGTTGTGCACTCCGGGCCCCCCGCCGCCATTCCCCCTCCCGCTGCCGCCAGCCTCCATGCCGTGGCCAGTCTCCCCGGCCGGGCAAGGGCCCCAAAGTCTCCCCCCTGCCTGGCTTCGGCAGCGCCGCCAGGCCTCGGCGGCGGCTCCACCACCACCTCGGCTGGCTTCCCCCGCCGCCTCTTCCCCCCGCCCAGCTTCAGCGGCGCGGCTAGGCCTCGGCCATGGCTCCGCCGCCGCCTCAGCCGCGCCTCGGCCAGTTTCCCCCACCGCCACCACCCCCAGTTTCCCCCACCGCCCCCAGTTTCCCCCACCGCCTCTTCCCTGGCTTCGCGGGGCTTCCCCGGCTTCTTCGTGGCGGCCACTTCTGGCCTTTCCGTGGCTGGGCAATCAACACTTAGGCTTTTATTATAGGGGATGATTGTAAATTTAATATTGTAAATTTGAATGTTATGCTTCCCTTGGGCATGATGTCATTTTGGAATTATTGAAAAATCTGTTGAGAATAATAACCGTTAAACTATGATGATCATGGTCAGAATGTCTTCTGGAAAATACAAAAATAAAATAAAATGTAAACCTTCCGCCAGCATTTACCAGTGTGAAAAGAAGTGCACTGAGTCAATTTAAGTGGCAGGATTGTTCAAGCAAAATTTGGTATCTTCAGGTAATTGGGAAGTATGATATTTCTGTTAAAAAGATAAGAAAATAATTTTTCACAGATCATATTCTGGTGTAAACAAGTAGTGCATTCAGCTAATTTCAGTGGGAGGATTGTGCCTGCCACATTTGGTAGGTCATTGGGAAGAATGACAAATAATGCTATGAACAAACTCTTCAAAATATATAATAGATTAACTCCAGGACCAACTAAGGAACTATGATGCCTGTGAAGGGTCAAGAGTCAACTAAGCAGAAGGAACCACTAATGACATCTCCTATTAGAAGCAGTCCTTGAAAAAGTCTGCCGAGCCTGCATCCCAGCAAGTTCCATACCATGTGTGTCATCAGACTGCGGGCAAGGTGTTGGGACGTCAGTAAAGTGGCAACCATTGGCCATGATCTTCAAGGGGGGGTGCCGAGTGTGAACATGCCTTTTCGACATCAATCGCCCACCCTAAGAAGGGAAAAGACATTTTAACACTTCCCTCACACCACTTGCAACATCACCTTTGCAAGAGCCTTGCAGCTATACAGTCTCACACAAGCACAGTTACTGATACCGTATGGTGAGGGGTGCATGTTTTCTGTAACTCCGGGATGAAATCATGATGACATTGTAGGAGAGAAATATGTATATGAGGGCAGGCAAAGGAATCCTGGGGTTTGGTCCACTATGACAAAGGATGCTCTTGGACTGCAAGCCTGCGCCAAGCAATCCAGAAAGCCCCAACACACTCTTCCCCCCATGTCATCTTGCCAGTCAGGGATTACCTGGGATTACCAATTACCTGGATGGCAAGGCAATTACCTGAGAGGGCCAGTCTACCAGCGAAAAACAGAGGCACCATGTGCTTCAGCTCTCCATTAGACTGCAAACTCATGAGGTAGGCCTTCCAACTATAGGGGGCCCCACTGATGTGGGGCTCCCGGTATCTCTGGTTAAAATAATAGAATTCATATGCCATATCTTCCTTCCTTTCACTCAACCCTTCCAGACTTCCAAGGATTCTGGCCCACTTAATGTGTCCAAGAGGTATCAGGTGGGCAGAATTAGGAAAGGCCGGGGATGGCTCCTACGTCCATAGCAAAACAGGTTGTATGCAGCATGTGTAAATCAGCCACCACGGGGGCATCCTGGGGCATGGCACCTTAGATTAGAGTGATCCCTGGCAAGCCAGGTGGCTGTGCAGGGCAAAAAAGGCTATGGGTGTGTGTTGCAGGGAGAACAGATTCATCAGAGGGAACACTTGGACTACTGGTTCACTTCAAAGGTGTTCCTGGGGTATCCTTCCCCAGGGCTTGCATAGAACTGGCAACCCGGCTGGGCAGCAACAGCCCACCAGCCTGCATGCATGTCTCCATGCCAGGCAATCTCATGAGAAAGCAGTGCTTGGGAGAAGGGCATAAGCATCTATTGCATGTTCTATCATCACACAGAGCTCAAGCAGGGGTGTAGCAAGGCTGGAGTGGGCCCAGAGACAAGATTTTAAAATGGGCCCCCACCTCAGTGAAGCTCAGCTCATGAAGTAAATAAATCTTAAATGAGGCTGAATAGTGGTAACAAAAAGCATAGTAGGTTTTGTAAATTGTGGACAATGCAAGTCATTTAATGGTACTAGAGAAAGACATGCTGTTCTGGTAGCTCCAGGTCTTAACACCCACATCAATTTTGGAGGATGAAAACAACTGAAGGAAGTCCGGGCAGGTGCGTGGCTGAGGGAGTCAGTCATGTGACGTGCCTCTGGGGGGCCCCGCAAGGCAGTGGGCCCCCAGACAACTGTCTCCCCTTGCCCTATTATAGTTACGCCCCTGAGCTCAAGAGCTCATTCCCTTTGTCTCGGACATCTCTGCTCATGAGGTATGACTGAGACTGCATGCTTGCACCCCAGGGGAAGAGGTTGGGCCTTTTGTACAAACTGGTCCAAAAAACAGAACAGGGCCACTGATAAAACCAGGGGCTTTCTTTTCACCCATATTTAGGATTATCCTGTTAATGTTAGATTTTCCTTTACCAGTATACATAATGCTGTACTAATCTGGGGTAACTCCAAGCTGAGGGGCCAAGGCTGAACATGTATGTAGATAGATAGATAGATAGATAGATAGATAGATAGATAGATAGATAGATAGATCTACAGAGTTAAAGGCACCCCAAAGCTATACAGTTGGAGGAACCAGTACTGTCCACTGGAACGTTAGAAATACAGACACTGTTCAGGCATCTAGGGCAATCAAAGCTCTACTGCCCAATCAGACAGCACACACAACACCTTTGAATAGATACCTTGCTGAGCAGCCATGCTAGATCAGGTGTATTATCAATGAAAGGCTTCCTTGCCCATGTGCCCCTTCTCTTTCCCCAGATGGAAGCTGTCAAAATATTTTGTATGGTAATTCTAAGGAAAGGTCCTGCATACTGGGCAACGCGCCAAAGTGTGCATTGCAGGTTGCTCAAGAAATCCAATTGACTGGACCACAGGAAGGTTGCCACAGCTGGAGTTTCTGCAGGTTTATTCCAGATGCATCATTGGTGGGAACTCTGCTGTGCAAGGGGTCGGCACATTGGTATTTCTGAAAAGCATTGTGTATCACTCCCCCACTGGCCTGACATATGTGTTCTTTGTGGCGGGCAACCTATTTGCTCAGTTTCTGGTGATACTGGGGCTTCATGTGATTGTGCACAGATCTCTGCAGTTCTTAATTGCTGGAGACCTCTCTTGCTGTCCCCATCTCGTCATCCCATCCTTTTTTGTGCGAATGGACAAGGGGAACGCATAAGATGCACAGGAAATCAGGCTTCCTCCAATGTAGTTATTTCCATTTAAATGAATGAACTCTAGGGACACAGCATCTTTGTTACCAAGCACCAGCAGGAGTGTGAAGACTGTGGAAGGTGGGGCACCAGCTCTGAGAGGCAGTCTGCAAGAAACTCAAGGGGCATAGTTCTGACCCATTTCTGGGCTGCTCTGAGCCGCCCTCTCAATGGTTTCAGGAGGAGCTAGAGTACAAAACCCAGGTCACGGTGCTGGCAGAATTAGGATGAAACCATGGCCCTTTGAAACCGGAGGTTTCAGTGGTTAAACTCACTACAAAACGAAGGTTCAAATTCAGGTTTGGAGGTAAAAGCTGAGCCGCGATTGGGTGATGTAACCGTGGCTTCACACATTCAGATGGCCACAACTCAAACAACTGCCACGGTTTTGTGTTATGTCTGAAGGCGGCCATTATCTCATCCTTATGGATTAGCATTCAGATCTGTGGGAATTAGATCAACTGCCAAGTACTACAACAACTACAATAGTCATGAATTGCTTCAGCAGGTTTGGCATATCTGACTGTGATTCTAGATGGGGGACCACAACTCACCATTTTAAAAAAATGCCTAGTTTGTCAAAGATTGGGAGTCTCACTAGATTATAACAAGTCAGTCCAATGGCTGTTAAAATTGCAAAAATTGTCTTACAAAAAGAAAAGAAAAGATCAAAACAAAGAAAATATCTGGCAAGGTATTCTGGAGTGGAGAAATACTCCCAACGAGGCTATAACCAGAGGACCAATGTAGCACTCCGTGTACAGACACATGCATTCCCTGACACCTACAGCCTTTGCACTCCCAAAACCTGAAGGTGAACACAGATGCAGTAAAGTATACTATGACAAGCATGCTTAAGTGTGACTGGAGCTACATATTGCAGATTCAGAATGTGTCTCAATTTTTTCCTCATGACAGAGCATGCCCTTGGAAAAAAGGAACTTACCAAGGGAAAATAAAACTCTGCACATAAACAGTTGAGGTTAATGCGCACTCATTGCAATGGAATCACAAATCTATTCATCTGCCACTAACCTGGAAAACTGAAAACACACTAGATGCGGAAGATGATGATATATAAGATCTACCTCTCATACAGACATTGATGGTTTGGTGACACGCACAACCACAAAACAACCACAGAACAATAGAAGCAATATATATGCTCAGGAAGGTACAGATGTACATGGTAAGCAAACTAAGCACCCACAGCCATATCAAACCACCTGCATAGGAACATAGGAACATAGGAATCTGCCATATACTGAGTCAGACTATTGGTCTATCTAGCTCAGCATTTTGCGGCTTCTCCAAGGTTGTAGGCAGGAATCTCTCTCAGCCCTATCTTGGAGATACCAAGGAGGGAACTTGAAACCTTCTGCTCTTCTCAGAGCGGCTCCATCCCAAGGGGAATATCTTACAATGCTCACACTTCTAGTCTCCCATTCAAATGCAACCAGGGTGGACCCTGCTTAGCTAAGGGGACAAGTCATGCTTGCTACTACAAGACCAGCATGTTACACAGATTTTGTGCTGAATGACTGATAGGCTGCTCAGTTTATCAGCATGTATTCAGTGTTGATAACCATGGTTGTAACACATGATTGGAATATTCAGTGTTCAATAATAATTGTTTGTTTGATTGTTTTCTACATTTATATGTATGGATCCTCCAAGGAGCCCAGAGCAGTCTACGCAGTTTATCCCCCACAACTTTGTGAAGTAGGTTTGGCTGAGAAATAAGTGACTGGCCCAGAGTCACCCAATGTGTTTCATGGCCAAATGGGTATTTGAACTCCTGGTTCCCTGGTCCAAATCCATCACACTAACCACTACACCATGATGCCTGTCAAAAAAGGTTTACATTCCTATTTTATATTGCTGTCCTGAACATAGGAAGCTGCATTGTCAGGAGTCAGATCTTTGGTCCTTTTAGCTCCGTTCTGCTACATTTTGACTGGCAACAGTTCTCCATGCTTTCAGGCAGGAGTCTTCCCTAGCCTTTCCTGGGGATTCCAGGGATTGAACCTGTGGGCTTCTGTATGCAAAACAGATGCCCCACCACTAAACATGTTTGTTTTTTCTTATACACAAATGACATTGGGGATGTTGAGATAGGCAGCCTTTCCTTTCAACAAATGGAGTGGCAGCAATGACCTTATCTGTCTTCATAAGAAATGGAAAGTACAGCTCTAAGATATGGGTCAGGGAACAGAGGTAGAAGTTGGAACAGCAGCACTGAATATTGAAGTGTTATATAACACACACACACCCCCAAGTTATTGAAACTAGGCCTCTGTCTTCATTGAATAAATAAGGCACCAGTAAAACAGCCATAAAGGAGTGATTGTGAGGATACAGATTGGCAAGACAGGTTGGGGTTACAGTACCGCGTACAGTTCCATCAGGACAAGTTGCTCCGACAAGGATCAAAGGTATATTGCAATCTTAAATACCCCTCCTGGACTCCATTTTCTTGCTTGGAAGTGGAGTGCTCTAAAGGAGAAGCCTTATGAACGGGATTTTTGCAATTGTTGTCATCTTGTATCAACACTCATCTGTCCTCTCTAGTCTGTTGCCAGAACTGGTGGGCAGGGAATGGAAAGCACGAGGTTCCTGATGTGGGATTGGATGGCTCTTCAGGGGTCTGAAAACACCTCATTCAGTCCTGCTGTCTGCAGACCAAGGCTGAACATGGGGAAACCCCAAGGATGTGCCCAGTGAGCATGTTGTTTGGGGGGCATGGCTGGCCAGCACACTCCCATTTGCCCACCTCATGCACTGATGTCCCCATCCACCCTAAGTGTTTTATAAGGTGACTGATGAGGCTACATCGGAATTTCTTTTGTTTCTGAGTATTTCCCATCTACGGCTTTGGAACTTCAAATTCCTATGTTATTAATTATTATTAATAATTGTGATTGTTATTGTTGCTGCTCTTGTTTTATTAGATACAAAGGCTGTCTGGAACAATGTATTTTTGATCTAGAAGAGTGAAAATTTGATCAGTGCTTATTATGATTTTTATTACTTATATATCACTTTTCAGCAAAAGGTTATTGAAGCAGTTTACATGGGAAAATAATAATAATGAGAAGATGGTTTCTTGTTCCAAAAGGACACACATATTTGTCTATGTAAACTGCTTTGAGAACTTTGGTTGAAGAGTGGCATATTACTATTATTATTATTATTACTATTATTATTATTATTATTATTAATTAATTTATTTATTTTACACAGTCAGACAGGTGTTATTGACTGGTTTGTTTTATCCAGACATCGAGTCCTTCCCAAGGACCTGGGATGCCAGAATTTTATTGTCAATGTTGTTGCTGTTGTTATAGATATCGTCGCAGAATATAGGCTGTTCCCAGTAAAGCTGCTTTTTGTAATTGGCTGATGGTGATTTCTGTGGCCCCTGTGGAGTTGAGCTGCTCTTCAAGTTGTTTTGGAATTGCACCTAGGGCTCCAATTATCACTGGGATTATTTTGGTCTTTTTCTGCCACAGCCTTTCAATTTCAATTTGGAGATCTTTGTATTTTGTGATTTTTTCTATTTCTTTGTCCTCTATTCTGCTATCCCCTGGTACTGCTATGTCGATTATTTTAACTTGTTTTTCTTTCTTCTTGACTACAGTTATATCTGGTATATTGTGTGGCAGATGTTTGTCTGTTTGTAGTCGGAAGTCCCATAATATTTTTGCACCTTCATTTTCAACAACTTTTTCAATTTTATGGTCCCACCAATTCTTGGCCACAGGTAGCTTGTATTTTTTGCAGATGTTCCAGTGTATTATCCCTGCTACCTTGTCATGCCTTTGTTTGTAGTCAGTCTGTGCGATCTTTTAACAACAGCTGATTAGGTGGTCCACGGTTTCAATATTATTATTATTATTATTATTATTATTATTAGTGGTGGTAGTAGTAGTAGTAGTAGTAAAAAGAAATACAAGGTAGCCACCAGTGGAGGGATGTTGCGCTGGGACTGAAACAAGGCCAGTTGCTCTCCCCTACTTACCCATTTTGAAAGGTAGGGGGTTATTTTGCCTGTCTCTCCCGAGAGGGATGTCTTTCTATTACAGACCAAAGCAGTGAACAAGTGAAAGGAAGGGGAGCCTTCAGAGGATCGGCAGTGTGACAGACTGGGACTTATGGAATTGGCTCACTGGATCTAAACTGGTTGAAATCTGCATTTATGATCTTTCCTATTGTTGTGTTAATACTGCTACTGTTGCCCTGCATAATACTATGTATAACTAGTGCTTTGCAATCCACTATCTCAGCGATAGTAAGAAAAGAAACTGCCCCCCATATAATGGCTATGTACCTCAGGAAGAGAAGCCATAAAATGGCTTCTAAGGGGGGAAATGTGGAATGAGGGGGAAATGCCTTTTCTGAAAGCTGCTTTGTAATTACTTTGTTCTCATGGAATGGGAAAGTGTCTTTGCAAAAAGAGTGAGACAGAACTCAGGTTTGCACTGGTCAAGAAATGGTTAATAGAGTTTTCAAGTGTGGAATGGAAAATTCCTTGCTGAGTTACTTATCTGCCAAGGACAGAAAGGGTGGGGGAAGAGGGTACGGGTGTTGCAAACTTCATTAGCATAGGCGTCGAATGATAGGCTTATTCCAAACTGTAACTGTTCTGTTTCTTGGAATGTGGATGTGTCTTCTCTTAATTTGCTTATCTGTCTGCTGAAGAACCGAAACTTAGGGCAAAGTCCAGCCTCAAGGCAAACACATGTGTAAATGTAATGAATTAATTGGTCCCTCGGGCTGAATGGGGGACGCCCAGCTGTGTAACAATGCCAAGGTATGAAACCCCAAGGCACTGGGTATTTGGCGCGTTTTTCCTGGTAGGCCGCGAGGCACAGGAAAGAGCCACCAGCGCTGGTTTTGGTTCAATAAATGGTGACTATTGCTTCCTTCAATCATCCTTGTCTGTCTGGTTTGTGGTAACTGGGGTCTCCCAGGTAACATACTGACTACACAAAGGGCCTCTGTGCACACGCAGAAGACACGGCTGTGCCGCCCCTGCCCCGGTGGAGTGCTGCCGTCCACGCAGGATGCTGGCCGGAGTGCCACTGCCCCGAAAGAGATGCCAGGCAGAGCGGTGCTGATTCAGACAGTTTGCAGGTGCTGCGGTGACGCTGGGAAGTACCTGCTAATTCATTTTTAAAGTGCCTCCCGGCACCCTCTGTGCTGCCGCCCTCACTGGCCACTACTGGTCAAGACCCATTAAAGAGGAGGGACATTAAGTTTGGAGGGGAAGGCTCAGACCCAGACTGGCCTGAAATGAATGTTACATGAGAGATACACCAGCTCTTCTCATTGGATGCAAGAGCTGTCACTCTCTTTAATTACTATCAATATAGAGGCCAAGAGCCTAGCCGTTTTGTCACCTGCATTTTCCATCGGCTACTGGTATCCAGTGTACCAGTTAATACTCTCTCAGCCAGAGACTGACTAGCTGCTGAACTAAGGTAAAACTCAGTGAGGTCATTCTGATGACCGCGTGGGCTGGCTGGCATTGCAGAGGGGGACGGCTGCAGAAGCCCTCCTTCCCTGCAGACAATATCCGAGGATCGAGGATTGCATGCCCAGATGGTCTATTGCTGCCCTAGGGAGTGTGGAGGCTGGGGGCCCTGGATGCGCCATCCTGGCCCCCAGAAATCCCACATTCCACTGTGCGAGTGCGCTGTACATTGTGATCTCCCCAGTGGTGGGTGGGCAGCTGCCAGTGCTTCAGCGAGAGCTGCAAGCAGTCGGCACACCTACACAATCAAGGAAACATATTTAAGGGAGTGCTTACTCCCTTGACCTCATTTACAAGGTGGGCCCCCGAGGTGGGTTTGCTGCCGAGGTGCCACCAGGTGATTCTGACAGGCAGCCAAACCCCGGCTTGGCTTCCTTAGCCCAGTCTTGGCTGCTTATAAGAACAGCCTCAGTTACTGTTTTGATAATTGCTTTGTAATCCCTGTGCATAATTCTTTATTTCCATTTCCCCTTATTTTCCCCCATTCCCTTGTTCTCTGTGCAATTTGTATTTTCTTAATAAATTTCATATAATTAGATGGGGCTTCAGTCTGGTTTTAAAAGATTCTGGGGAGTTTCTTGCAAAACTCATGTGCCTCGCAAGGTGATTGTGCTACTGAATGTTATGGTTTTAGAATAATATACCATTTGTCCGGTGCTGGGTTCTGTAGACTCTTTGGCTGCACAAAGCCAGTATGTTCCAAGCTGGACAGTTCCAGGGTTGCTGAAGCCTAGAACTGTCCAGGTCTCTCAGCTCTCCTGTTTCTGGTGTCTTTTTAGATGATTGTTGGTTTTTTGGTGTTTTATGGGTTTTACTAATCAATCAATCAATCTTTATTATTACAATCATAGATCAGCATAAAGTATAGGGGGCGATTACATATGGTAAAGGTGCATATGGATAATAGAAATTAAAGTACATTTTAAAATACACAAGAAGCATGGGCATAAAAAGCCTAAAAAGGCATGAAAGTAATATAAAAGCACAAAAGGCATAAAGGGACATAAAAAGAGGGGGGGCATGAAAAAGGAATGTTAAAAGGTTAGAAGACATAAAAAGATATAGATGCATAAAAGCATAGGCAATAAAACGAGACAATGGTCAAGCTATAAGGCTATGGGGGCAGCAAGAGAAGAGTCTAGGGCACACATTATTGAATGAGTGAACTGTAGAGCGCACTCTTGAGTCATTGGTGGTCAGATAAAGGCTGATAGGACCCACTGCCTACCATCCATCAGCGCATGCTGGTTGCTGCCGCACAGAACCTGGCAACGCTGTATGTGATAGCAGGCTTAAAATCAGAAAGTAGGAAAGAGATGTACATAGGAACATAGGAAAGTGCCATATACTGAGTCAGACTGTTGGTCTATCTAGCTCAGTATTGTCTTCACAGACTGGCAGCGGCTTCTCCAAGGTTTAGGTGGGAATCTCTCTCAGCCCTATCTTGGAGGTGCCAGGGAGAGAACTTGGAACCTTCTGCTCTTCCCAGAGAGGCTCCATCCCCTGAACGGAATATCTTACAGTGCTCAGACTTCTAGTCTCCCATTAATATGCAACCAGGGTGGACCCTGCTTAGCTAAGGGGACAAGACCAGCTCTCCTCTCATTGAGGAGAATTGGTTCGAGTGTCCTGGATACTTGCATAGCAATGGAAGGATGAGGGAGGCAAGAATGTCTCTGCAAAACAAATAGTGGAGGAGGACATGCTCAGTAGTTTCAATCTGCCCTCAGCCGCAGGGGCAAAGTCATTCTGCAAATGGAGTCCTTCCTTAATGGCCTTCTAGCACTGCTGAGGGGAGGGTGTGACAGCGAGCCAAAGTGAATGCCCTCCTGTGCTTTGGAACCTCCAACTGAGTAAGGTATGCCCATCACTGATATGAATGTTTGGGACCCTGCTGAGATCAATTTGGCACTCGATGTCTATGATGGGCTGCTTGATTATGGTGGCCCATGCTAAATAAGGTCAAAGAATAGCCCAGGGTGGCTATTTTTGTCTTAATTGACCAAGTCCAACTGGATTGGTAATAATCATGTAGGGTTAGGGGGGAAAGACTAACTGGGCAAAAAGAGAGTCTAAGCCAGTAGCAAGGCATGGCCACCCACATCCTGGCCTCCACCTTGATCAGGCCTCTCTCCAGGCGCAAGGTAGCATTGGAGACACATCTTCGTACCTGCAGGAATTTAGATTGCACAAATTCCAGAGTCGTGAAATTGGGGAAGGGGCCCAGTTGCAATAGAGGAGCTGAGCTAGCGGCTTGGCTACAAACAGTTCAAGAGCCACAAGTATAACCTCCTCTCATCTGCAAGGATTTGAGAGTGGTGAGTTCCTCTGAGCATTTAAAGCCACATGTACCCCGTGAGCTTTCCTAGAGCCACCAGAATGAAAAACTACCTCCAAGTATTTGAAATATGAAACCTGCTCAATTGTATGCAAATCAATCTGCCAAGAGTGGATTTTGGGCCTCCTGGTGAAGACCATAATTTTAATTTTATGACAGTTGCCATCTAGTCCTCCTTATAGTACAGCATCTTCAGTGCTGTTCTAAGGATGATAGGAGTCCTTGATAGGACTGCTGCATCATCCGCATATAACAGGATGGAAATGTGTCTCCCAGCGAGCTTTAAAGGATGGAAATCTGGGTTGCTGAGCTGACCCACCATGTTGTTAATGTAAAAATTGAAGAGGAGTGGGGCCAGTATGCATCCTTGCTTGATGCCCTTCTGAGTTGTGACAGCTCTTGTAAGGTGGCCTTGGGGGCTACGCTACACCTCACCTTAAGTGATGTATCTACATGCAAGATACAAAGAAGATATAGCAAGTACCGATCAATGGAAGAGGCTTCCAACTTCTCCTATAGTTTCACATGCGAGATGGAATCAAAAGCTGCCTTAAGATCAATGAAGGAAGCATAGACAGAGCTCGCACTTCAGGAGGACTATTTCCCAATAAGGTGCTGAAGAACGAAGTATTGATCAGTGGTGGAGTGACCTTCCCTGAAGCCTACTTGTTCCTCAGCAAGATTTTCCTGCTCCAGCCAATCCCTAAGTTTCTCATGTAGGTGTCTTGCTTAGAGTTTACTAATAGTATTGTGTAAACTAATGGGTCTGCAATTGGCAGGGTCATCTTTTCTGCCCTTTTTAAAAGCAAGAATTTGCACTGTTTTTTCTGCCGGAGGAGGTTCTGCGTGGCCATCAGTCCAGAACTAGATTTGTAGACTTGATAAGCAGTGGCAATGAAGTATCGGGGTACCCCAGACCCCAACAGGGGAGGTTCGTTCCTGGGTGGACGGAGTCCAATAATCAGCCCAGACGAGAGGACTTAAGATCAAAGTTTTATTTGCCGTTAAGTAGCAAAGGTGCTGCTCGCCTCGCACTCAAAGCAGGACAAAGGCCTGATACAGAAGCAGCACATTTATACACCAAAGCATCCTTAAGAAAACAGTTACAGATAGTTACAGAAAAAGAAACAGTTATATGTCATAGTTCATAACTCATAGTTAGTTCCCCTTTCATCTGGAAATGGGTCTGGAAATAGGTCATAAATTAGTCGTGCAAGTAGTAGGCCGTCTGGCCTTTATCTTGCCCCTTCAGCACTTGTGGTTCCCATGCTAAATATGATTTTTTCCTTTACATCTGCCATGGCCTGCCCCAGGTACAGCTCCAGCTGTATATGAGTGGAATCCATTGAGCAGGAAATCCCCAGTTGTCCAGGATTCCTGAATCAGATTAATATCATGGCATGAAAGGAAGTATTAACTGATTTTAAAGTTTCATAATTTTTTAAAATGGAATTTTATTGTATTTTAACGTTTGTAAACCACCTTGGGGATGCTTTATGAAAGGCGGTACAAAAATAGATAGATAGATAGATAGATAGATAGATAGATAGATAGATAGATAGATAGATACTGCCCTGAGCCATTTTGGAAGGGTGGTATAGAAATTGAATAAATAATAAATAGACAGACAGACAGATAGATAGGGTCAGTGATTCTAGATCAGTCTTCAGCTGATGGCAGCCTACCTTGACGAAGCAGAATGCACCTAAGTTGATGTCCCAGCAATCCTTCTACTGAGGGTAGATCCCAAGAAAGTGTAATTAACCCTCCAGTTTGTCATATATCCGATGAAGAATTACAATATTCAAAATGTATTAGAAAATACATTTATCTCCTCTACATCTACACCAGGAGGTCATTCACACAATCAAAAATTATGTTCAGCCCGGGTTTGGGAGCTGTGTGTGCTCCCAATTCTTGTTTGTAGGGAAGCAAGGTAGGAGGAAAAGCTACCCAGGTTTTCCTCCTACCTTGCTTCCATACAATCACTTTTACCCAGGTTTTCTTCCTACTTTGCTTCTACATAATCACTTCTACCAAGCACAGTGTAAATGAAGGCACACAAATGCTCCTGACTCCTATAACTCCATACTAGATCCTCCAAGAGAAACTCTGCACCCTGAAGTTGTCCAGTCCATTTTCAGCTCTGTTCCAAAACCACACACTCTCTCTCTCTCTCTCTCTCTCTCTCTCACACACACCCCTTATCTGCATGTGTGTTACTTTTCCCAAGCTCTGATGGGCATTTTGTAGAAAAATGCAAAAATATCCCCAACTTATCTCCTACCCATTAGCTCCCATCAGGCAGCCATTCTGGGTTATTAACCAGCAATCTACTGAACAAAAAGAATGGTAGGCCAGCAGCCATAATAACAGCCTAGCCTATGTATTGCTGGCTCACTCTGTGTTAGCCTTCTGTTCCACTGCTTCCATTAGCCATTGATGGACGACTGCACCTTGCAGTTTCTGCATCTGTGCCTTTTCATTACAGCTCAAGACATTTCCCCCACATGATGTGACATTTGCACCTCCTGAATCTGCAAACCAAACATACACTTTTGCTTAGAAATATGTGTTTCTGTCCTGAATTAATAGCACACACATTGCATGCGATGACCTCTCAAGGCCTCTTCAGATATACTGTATAATACTTTTAGGGGCACACCTAAGATATTTTTCTACCAAGAAAAAGTATGAATGTAGAAACTAGTTTTGGCTACAATATGCCACTGAAGGGTACACATGGTAGCAAACATGGTTTTTCCTGGGAGAAAAAAGCAACAACCAGCTGGTCTTGTGGTAGCAAGCATGACTTGTCTCCTTTGCTAAGCAGGGTCCACACTGGTTGCATATGGAAGGGCAACTACAAGTGAGCACTGTAACATGTTGATGGGGCTGCTCTGGGGAGAGCATCTGCATGCTTCTATGTAGAAGGTTCCAAGTTCCCTCCCTGGCATCTCAGGGCTGAGAAAGATTCCTGCCTGCAATCTTGGAAAAGCCGCTGCCAGTCTGTGTGGACAATACTGAGCTGGATGGACCAATGGTTTGACTCGGTATATGTCAGCTTCCTATGTCGCTCTGTGTAACATGGGAAATAGGCCATAGTGCTGCATTTTGTGACTTTCACACAATAATCATGTGTGTGTTCCCTTTCACTTCCCAGTATAAAACCTACACTGGCAAAAATCTACTTTCAAGATAATGGCTCTTTTGCTAATTCACATGCACAAATGCAGAGACTGGCATATGTATGGAGTTGATAATGCTATGCGCCAATAACAGCCTCAACCTGAAACTGTATCAGGAACTAACATGCTAAAACCTAAGATGGCTACTAAGATGGCTACACAAGAGCCAGCGTGGTGTAGCGGTTAGAGTGCTGGACTAGGACCGTGGAGACCCGAGTTCAAATCCCCATTCAGCCATGATACTAGCTGGGTGACTCTGGGCCAGTCACTTCTCTCTCAGCCTAGCCTACTTCACAGGGTTGCTGTGAAAGAGAAACGTAAGTATGTAGTACACTGCTCTGGGCTGCTTGGAAGAAGAGCGGGATATAAATGTAATAATAATAATAAATTCGATGTCTGGATAAAACAAACCAGTCAAGAACATCTGTCTGACTGTGTTAATAAATAATAATAATACTATGCATGCTCATGAAGCATGAGATTTCTTGGACCAGGGAATTCTGAACTCTGTGGGAACTCATTGAACTCTGGGAAATGACTGCTAAAAAGGATTTGTTTGTAGTATACCACCTTAAGTGGCGCAGCGGGGAAATGCTTGACTAACAAGCAGGTTTGACAGTTCAAATTCCCTCTGGTACTATATTGGGCAGCAGCGATATAGGAAGATGCTGAAAGGCATCATCTCATGCTGCATGGGAGCAGGCAATGGTAAACCCCTCCTGTATTCTACCAAAAGGAAACCACAGGGCTCTGTGGTGGCCAGGAGATGACACGGACTCGGCAGCACACTTTACTTTACCTTTTTACTCAGTGCTTTATTGCTTGTATCTGGTGAAATGTATACCCTTTTATTATGCTTATCCTGTAAACAATATATCCTGGTAAGAGATATAGATTTGTTGTATTGTACTTAACCCCAGCCTCACACCAGCCCCCTCTTCCTCTATCTTCACACCTCCTCCTCCACTTTGAATTACTGGGATGTTGGCAATTAGAATACCAAAAGGCCAGAGACTGCAATTTGAGCAGGCATATTTTTGCATCTGAAGGACATTTGCCTGGTAACAAAAGAGACACTTGTGGGAACAGAGTGGGAACACTCCTGTTGATAAGAACTGACTAACAACACATTCAGGATATGCCATCCTTGAATGTGAGAAACATTTGTATGTGATGGAGGCTTTTATGGTTGGATGCCTTGACACTTTTGCAATGTATTGTTAGCCACTGAGACAACACACACACACCCTTGCCAGTCATCTTTTTGTAATACTTTTATTATCCCAAGCAAACATTTTAACATATGGTCTGTGTCTGTTTCTTTTTGCGCCTTCCGCCAGGAACTACTGTATTTCATGAAGGAACCTGAAAGCCTCTAGACGCAGGGGTTCTCAACCTTGGGTCCCCAGATGTTGCTGGACTTCAACTCCCATAATCCCCAACCAAAGACCACTGGGGCTGGGGATTATGGGAGATGAAGTCCAACAACATCTGGGGACCCAAGGTTGAGAATCCCTGCTCTAGAGGGCAGAGTGCTTGACTCCGGAGTAGCTCCAGAGCATACACAGAGTGAAGGGTGACTGGCACTCAACACTGACAATCAAGTGATCACAGATTGCACACAGAAGTTCATATCACTCTTAAAGCAGGGGTTCCCAATCTTGGGTCCTTGGATGTTGAACTCCCAGCATCCTTTGCTCTAAATCAGGGCTTCTCAACCTGTGGGTCCCCAGATGTAATTAGACTTCAACTCCCATTATTCCCAACCAAAGGCCACTGGGGCTGGGGATTATGGGAGCTGAAGTCCAATAACATCTGGGGACCCACACGTTGAGAAGCCCTGCTCTAAATGGAAGGCTTTTCAATGGCCAGTTATCCAAGTGTAGAGAAATCAACCTGAGAGAGGCTCAGAGTTATTTTTAGGCTGCAGTCCTATGCATGGGAGGAGAGCTGGTCTTGCGGTAAAGGTAAAGTTGTGCCGAGTGGGTGTTGACTCCAGGCGCCCAAAGAGCCCTGTGGTTTTCTTTGGTAGAATACAGGAGGGGTTTACCATTGCCTCCTCCTGTGCAGAGTGAGAGGATGCCTTTCAGCACCTTCCTATATCGATGCTGCCCAACATAGGTGCTTCCCATATTCTGGGAAACATACCAGCGGGGATTTGAACCAGCAATCTCTTGCTTGCTAGGCAAGTCATTTCCCTGCTGCACCATAGGTAGCTTGATCTTGTAGTAGCAAACATGAATTGTTCCCTCTGCTAAGCACGGTCCACACTGGTTTATATTTGAATGGGAGACTACATGTGTGAGCACTAGAAGATATTATAGTGCACTATATAAGTGCACTATATTATATTATAGTGCACTATGTAAGTGCACAATATTATAGTGCACTATATAAGATACTATAGTGCACTATATTCCCCTCTTAGGGGATGGGGCTGCTCTGGGAAGAGCATCTGCATGCTTCCATACAGAAAGTTCCAAGTTCCTTCCCTGACCTCTCCAGATAGGGCTGAGGGAGACTCATGCCTGAAACATTGGAGATGCTGCTGCCAGCCTGTGTAGACAAAACTGAGCCAGATGGACCAATGATCTGACTCAGTATAAGGCAGCTTCCTATGTTCCTATGGGAATAAGTCCCATTGATACCAATGAAACATACTTCCAAGTGGATACTTTTATTATTTATATATTTCTATCCTGTTCTTCAAGGAGCCCAGAGTGGTGTACATGGTTATGTTGATCCTCACAACAACCCTGCGAAGTAGGTTAGGCTAAGATGCATGGCTGGCCCAGAGCTAACCAGTGCCTTTCATAGGTGAGTGGGGATTTGAGCTCAGGTCTCCTTGGTCCTAGTCCAACACTCTAACCACCACACACAATGGCTGTCTCTCTCTCTCTCTCTCTCTCTCGCCTATATGCATAGGCTTGCACTGGCAAGTTGAATGGGAAACTCCATGTGTGAGGAGCACTGGAAGATATTTCCCGCAGGGGATGGGGCCACTCAGGGAAGAGCACCTGCATGCTTGCATGCAGAAGGTTCCACATTCCCTTCCTGGCATCTCCAGGACAGGGCTGAGAGAGACCACTGTCTGCAACTTTGGAAAGCTGCTGCCAGTCTGTGCAGACAATACTGAGCTAGATGGACCAATGGTCTGACTCATTATATGACAACTTTCTATGTTCCTAAGTTCAAAACCCCTGAAGACTCTGGATGCTGTTGGTTTCTGATGGGTTCTATAACATGGAGAGGAGAGCTGGTCTTGTGGTAGCAAGCATGACTTGTCCCCATAGCTAAGCAGGGTCTGCCCTGGTTGCATATGAATGGGAGACTTGATGTGTGAGCACTGCAAGATATTCCCCTCAGGGGATGAAGCCGCTCTGGGAAGAGCAGAAGGTTTCAAGTTCCCTCCCTGGCTTCTCCAAGAGAGGGCTGAGAGAGATTCCTGCCTGCAACCTTGGAGAAACCGCTGCCAGTCTGTGAAGACAATGCTGAGCTAGATAGACCAATGGTCTGACTCAGTATATGGCAGTTTCCTATGTTCCTACATGCATAAAGCTGAAACAGATGTGACTTCAGCCCCTGGTAAAACTCCATCACGTACTGTACAACTATACTTACTATGTGCATTGGCCCATCAGTTAGAGAAGGCAGTATCACTGCTTCTGATTCACCCACTGCTGGCATGCAAACTCTGAATGGACCCATGACAGTCATAACACCGCACGTGTTTACAGACTATGGCCACTGCCGCATCGCTTTGGGCCCTGAAGCTGTACATACCTTGTGGCCTGCCTGGTGACCTATGGCTGCACGCAAGGCCCGATTATGTCTGTATGATCCAGGCGGCCACCAGTCTAAGCCTGGCACATGGCTGGGGCCAGGCTGAAATGTGCTCACCACGCGCGCAGTGGCCCAACGTTTGCCTCTGCACCCCAGCCGCGCACTCACCTGGGCCAGGGCACCGGGCGTGCAAACTCGAGGCAATGCAAATAGGCCAAGGGGCAGGCCAAGGGGCGCGTGGCTTGCTTTTTAGCAACGGTGGCAGCAAGCCGAGCCAGGCAGAGCAGGGGCCGGCTTTCCCCGTGCCCGCGTCTTGCCCAGCTCAGGCCTCACTCAGCAGGGGGAAGAGAAAAGAGAAAGGGCAGACAGTGGATCTCGTCTCCGGCTAAGCAGCACGCGCGCCCCTCGGCCAGGAGAGGCTCCCCGCGGGCGGCCTTCTGGGCGCTGGAGCCCGAGGGAGGCGCTTCCGCCAGGTCCGTCGCCGGAGCCGCCCGGGGCGCAGCTGCTGGGACCAGGTCGAGTTCTTCTCCTCCTCCGGCTCCTGTGCAGGCAGGAAAGCAACAGTACGTGTGGCGGGCGGAGTGTCTGGGCTGGGAGCAGCGGCGGCGGCGAGGGGAGGGGTTTGCGGCTTGGCGTCGCTGCAGAAGTGTCGGCCTCTCGAGGAGCCGCCACTGTGTGCGCGCTCTACTGTGTGGATGTGGTGTACGGAAGAGCCTCGCTCGCTCGCTCTTTGCCTGGAGCCGCCGCCGCCGCTTCTTTGGGGCTGTTGTTCTTCGCCTCCTCCTCCTCCTCCTCCTCCGCCTCCTTGCCATCTCTCTCCAGCCCAGCGGTGGCGGAGGGAAGCTGGAATGTGAATCCTCCGGTTCCAATTCGCTGGGCTCTGCCTGCCTTGATCTCCTGGGTGCTCTTCCTTCCCCAGCCAGCAGCCGCCACCACCAGCAGCCCTACGAGCCCCACTCCTCTCGGATCTATTGCCAAGCCAGGAGGAAATTGGCAGCCACATCTGGGCGAGCACATCTGGGCATGCAACATCGACCTTTCCCGGATCGCTCAGGGAACCAGAAGGGGGAACAACTGTTCCCCTACTCCTCTTCCTCCTCCTCCTTTTTGCTAACCACCCAGCCTTCCTCGGAGGTTTCCATCTTTTAACTGCCTCTTAACACTGGAAGAGAAGGAAGCAAGCAAGCAACGGAGGGGGGAGGAGGAGGAGGAGGAGGGGGCGGCGGGGGTGGACATCCGAAGGCTGCTCTTTCTTTTCCTCCCCCAGGGATTTAGTTCATGGGGATGTGTTCAAGGCAAGAGCGGATTCAGAAGGATATTGACATTGTGATCCAAAAGTGCAAGGCGGAGAAAGACTGCTTGTTTGCAGGTGAGTTGGCCAGCCTGTGTGTGCTCCAGGTTCTTCCTCACCAACCTCACCCTCTCTCCTGTCCGTTCTAGTTTCTTTCGCCCCCACCCCCGCCACCCACCCACCCCCCAGAATATGACATGTTGATCGGAGGTTGGCTGCCTGCTCAGTGATATTTGATCCTGTAAAAACAGTTGTGGTCGTCCTTGTTTCCCACCCCCCCCCTACCTCTGTTGCTTTCCCCACAACGTGTGTGAAATAAGTGTGCCCCCCTTTTTAGCACAGACCAGTATATCGAGAGACACCTCACAGAGACTCCATCTAGCACCAAAGTGGTGTGGGAGTTGCAGCTGGAGCGTGTGATGTTGTTGGCTTAAATTGGATTGAATACAGAGATCTCGGCGAAGCCGCCCCCCGCCCCCCCCCCGTCTCCCAGGCAGCTCTCTTTCTGATGGACAAGATCCCCCTCCTTTTGTTTTTCATGTGATCAGCAGAGCGAAGCCAAAGATCTCTGCCGGAATCGGCTTCAACCTGTCCAGTGTAGTTTCTCTATGCCTGGAGAGCAGGGAGGTGGTGGTGGATTCCTTGTTCCTTTTAAGGTGAACTTAACAATATTGCCCACAAATGCCCAGCACTGGACTATCTGCCTCAGTGATCTGTATTGCTTTTGCCTCCCTCCTTCTCCCTCCTTCAAAAACCTTGCTATTTTGCTTGTTGCTTTCCTCTGATCATTACTTACAATGTTTGATTTGCCTTCAGCAGGCTGGCTTGTTGCTGCCTGTTGCCTCCACTGACAATGGAAATTCCTCCCGTTGCCATGGCACCGAGGCACTTGTTGCAGGGAGGGTGGGGTGTGGGGGTGTTCCTGCTGTATTGTTGTTCTTATTTTCTGGTTCGGATTAATCCCTCTTCCCATATCCCTTGCAGTCTGGGGGCAGGTGAATACATCAGCCGTGTTGACAGAGACGTTCAACAATAACAATTCAACTCTTTTGTGTTTTAGATTTCAGATACGCAGATTCCACTTTTACTTTCACCTACATTGGAGGATCCAAAAGGTACGGCTGTAAATTAAAATACCTTGTCTTTCTTTGACCCACTGTTGATCCTGTATCAACTTGCATTCAGTAAGTTAGGAATGTTTTTTTCCTCGCTTTGAAGGCAGTGTGAGCTGTTGGTTCCCTGAGTCTTCTCTGAGAAGAAATGTTGACTGTGAACAGGTGTTCACATGCACAGGGATGACACTATATATTTAATACATAATGAAAGTATTCTGTGCAGTGGTGATTAATCACCAGAGACTCATTGATCAAGAGTTCTGCTCTGTGTTGCTTCACTTTTTCCTGTTCTGATCTTACTGATATGCAGTTTATAACATTACAGATTTTTGTCAGGTGTCGTGGGTAAGCATCACTTGAAACCTCCAACTACAAAAAGTATTTTGACCGGTTGGGGTGTAGCAAAAGTGAAGTACGATGGGCATTGTTTATATGCTATATACCTGTGAAAATTCACACCCATACTCACATTCAGCACAATGTAAAGACAAGACTGCAATAAGCAAATAATGTTCGCAGTTCTCCTTGTTAACATCACAGATAATTGAAATCCACATTTCAGTAAAGTTTAATGGTGCACATAACAATAGCTTTAATAACAGCCACATACTTATAATCAGTTACATCTGATTCTCTTTTAAGTTGTTCAGTTTCTGGATAATGGGTTGGTTACAGTAATGGTTGCATATACATTAATAAATCCTTGTGGTTTTTAAAAAGAGCTTTCTACCATGCCTGTTTAATATTTTTATTGCATTGCATAATATGCTCTGTCAGTGGGTGGAGCTGCTTGGTTGCAGGAGACAGGGGCTTTCCAAGTGTTACCCCACTGTCTGGGTTGCATTGGTTTTTTTGCTATATTATTTTGAGACGGATTGAGCTCGGATTAAATCAAGTGTCACAAATAAATCATTAATTTGGAGATGAAAACTGACCTTGGGGATCTGGTTGTAAGAGTTTGGACAGTTTGTATTTGCCTTGTATGTATGAAAGATAGATATAAAATATAATTTAGATCTGCATGGAAACAGAAGAGCACTGAAGCCTGCATGTGAGGTCAAGAGACCAACTAACTTTTTCCTCCAGTCAAAATTGGGCTGTCCATTTGCTAAGGAGAAGACAAGACATAAAGTCAAGATGTAAGGCCTCCTCTCTAGATGAGGAAGCAGCTGGGAGACCCTTTTCGATCAGGAGCAATGATCCAAAGGGAAAGGGTTAGGCACTCAGTTCCCTTCTGTTGCACTGATTGGATTTGTATGCCCCATGGCTGCAGTTCAGGCAGAATACAAGCCCTTCTCCCCAAAAAAGCCATTGGAACACTGATCACACCCTTTCTGGTGTCTTACCTAGTTGGACCCAGAAGCCAATATTCTTCTGGTTGACCTATATTTATGTTCTTCTATGCTGGTCCGGCCACTCTTACAGCTTGATCCTATTCGGGATTATATATTCAATGGACCTAGCTGCTCCCAATGCTGCACAAGATTGGGCTGTTGGTGGGAACACCCTGCTCATGGCCTTTTGAATTTAATATTTAGTTGGTCAACAGCATTTCTGATTGGTCTGTGTTATTCAGGAATTGATAATTGTTCTTTAGAATAATCTCAACCAGATCTGCAACCCAGGTGTGGTTAAATCTTAGGTAAGCTGAATTGCGTAATATTCCAGATGGGAGCCACCCTGGTCCAAAATGCATGGAAACCTTAATCTTACTTCGTACCCATTGACTTTGCGTCAATAGCAGGGCTTGTGTTGTAGCAGTTTTTGAGCATCTTTTTCAAGGCAAACTGGGAAATGCTGGATAGCTCCATGCCATTTGTTTCTTAAAAGCACGGGAAAGCTCAAGAAAACTCCTTGCTGATGCTCCTTTCTGGTGAAAGCATGTGTTAGTGTCAGGAACTGTGGGTCTACTTCCTAGTTCTTAGGACAGGATACCAGAGGCCAAAAAAGGCCCTTCCTTTGTGCTCTTCTAAAGGTAAAATGTGCTGCAGAGTCTGTAGAATACATGAGGGGTTTACCATTGCTATCTCCCACACAGTATGAGATGATGCCTTTCAGCATCTTCCTATACTGCTGCTGCCCGATATAGGTGGTTTCCATAGGTCTGGGAAACATACAGGCTTTTACATAATCGCTTTTACTGCTGCTTCTGTGTGTTTTTATCTGTTGTATTGTTTTTATGTCTGTATTTTATATGTTTTTATATATATATTTAGCTTGATGTTTTATTGCCTTTTTATTGTATGTTTTAACTTTGTAAACCGCCTTGGGGTTGTCTTTTAACGAAAGGTGGTATATAAATGTAACAATAAATAAATAAATAAATACCAGCAGGGATTCAAACCAGCAACCTCTGGCTTGCTAGTCAAGTCATTTCCCCACTTCCTTGCATTTCTGAAGCAGAGCCATTGGTGACTTCTGCTGCTTTGGTACTAGGGCTTTGTGTGACCATCTTCTAGCACAGGAACAAGGGGACAAAAGGTCTCCTTTTGCCAGCTTTGAGTTTAGTTCAGTGCTTCATGTAGCAAAATGTGTTTAGGAAATGCATATCCCCACCCTTAGTCCAAGATTCCCCTGGTGTGCTATGTGTGGGGTTAGGATGTTGATCCACAAAGCAGCCCTCTGCAGTAACATTAGACCTTAGGCTTAGGCTAAAGTCTGGCTCACAGATGCACATTCCTCACTTGATGACTGCAGCATCAAATGGTGACTTTGGAGTCGATACTTTAGCTGTGAGGCATCAAGGGTTGAGTAGTCAAGTGATGCCATATCCAGCATTGTACTTGCATGTGTGAACTGGTTGTGAGTGACTGTGACTGGTGCAAATCTGCCTGTTGAGGGCAGATTTGTAGGCAAGGGTAGCCATAGCCAACCCAACACTTTTGCGGCACATTGCCCTAAAGTGCATGGAAGAGCATGCACTCTGTTTTTATGCTCCAGTGTTCCATAAGAACAGTTCTGGTAGATTAGACAAAGGGCCCATCAAGTCAAGCATACTGTTCCCAACAAGATGTCTCCAGGAAGTCCACATGCCAGAACTGAAGGCAGTAGCCAATAGCAGCCCACAACCTATTGAACCCTTGTGACTGGCATTCAGTGGCTTGAAGGTGGAGCTTCCCTTTAGCTCTCAGAGCTAACAGCTATTGATAGCCCAGCTCTCCATGGATTGGTCTAATTTCACTTTTGATTAGATAGTTGAATCATTGATCCCTTCTTGAGCAAGGCAGTGAAGTCAATACATTAATTATGCCAGGCCTTGACAAATTTCCTTTAGCTCCAGGAGCTTGCCCCAAAACTTAGGAGCCAGACAGGGCAGTCTCACCACTCACTCACAGCCCTCTGTTCAGTGTGGGGACGGATTTGCTCTCTGCTCCATGTGGGAGTGGTCTCTCCACTTTGCTTTCTCCCACCTTGCTTCCTCAGTTCTCCTCCTGGTCATGTCAGCATTGCCTGCTTGGCCAGATGGATGCAACCAAAAGAAGGAGGGAGCAAGCAAGACGGGTCGGGTCGCTATCTCCTTCTCTGGCACCTCACTGGCACCCAGTGAGTTTATGGCTGAATGAGTCCTAGTTCATCATTCTAACTGCTACACCATGCTGGCTCGTCTCATTGCCTGCCTGAGCCAGATGGATGCAACCAGAAGGAGGAGGGAGCAACCCACCTCCACTTTGCTTGCTTGCTTCTCCTCATGGCTGTATCCATCCCATCAGCTGGCTGTGGTGCCATGCTTAAATTTCCAGGCACCATGGCGAGCTGGCACCTGAGAATGGTCAAGCCCTGGATTATGCTTTGTGGGCAGAACTGCTTCCTGAATCTATTGTCAGTCACTTTCTCTGAGTGACCCTCAAGTTCTAATACAGTCATCCTTCAACAACTGTGGGTGTCCCAATCACATTTTAAAGTATCCGTGACTAGGAAATTGCGGCAGGTCTCACCAACTGCGACCCGGGTATCTGCGGTTTGGTGAGATTTGGGGGCAATTTGGGTTTTTTGGTTTTTTTCTGCAATCTCTGGGGCTCAGGGGGTGATTTCCAGGGCACAAGGGGTGATTTTGGGGGGTTCTGAGTTGATTTGGGGGGCTCGGGGTGGTTTTGGAGGCTCAGGGGCAATGTTTTCTATTTTTAACTGTATTTTCCAGTCTTTTCCCAACCACGATTCCCCTAACCTGTTTCCAATGTATTCCTATTGCTCTTCAACCGCGAATTCGCCAACCGCAAGGTTTTCCCAGAACAGAACCCTTGTGGTTGGCAAGGGATGACCGTATAATGAGTGGAGGTGAAAAGCTTCTCTCTCTATCTCTCTTTACTTTCTCGAGATCATACAGCATTTTATAAACCTCGATCATGTCCCTCCTAGTTTTCCTTAGTTTAAACTATGGATTAGCAAATGTGTTAGCCTTTGCTTCTAGGGAAGAGTTAGGCTCTTATTTGGATTAGAAGTAATTCTATTCATTCCAGTGGGATTTACCTTCCAAGAAACTAAATTGGGATAGAAGAAATCTATTGATCTGTGACTTTTTCACAGTAAATGTGTTTAGGAAACACATCAAAGATGATATGACTATGTTAATGGGAATAGGTTCCTATTAAATTAGCATAACTGTGTCTGAATAAGAGAATGCTAGTTAGTTTTGCTATAAGTTTGTTCCAAACAAGGTTTTATATTCCCAGCAGAGGACAAATAGAAATGATCTTATGAAACTGTGATTTAACTGACATTTGATGATTTGTTTTTTAAAAAAGGATAAGGTCGCCTAGGCAACAGAAACAAAGCCCACCTATGCATTTCTGGAAATAGGCCCTGTTGTGTTTGATGAGGCTTGCTTTCAGGAAAGTGCATGTAGGATTGGTGCCACAGTATTGTGAAAATGGAAAGCAAAAATGGTTACTTGCTTAAGCCACGATCCAAAACAAAGTGAAACATGTTTAAGTCAGTTAAGATTTGGTTAAATGTGCTGAACTCTGTTTTGGATTGTGGCTTAATATGTTTGTGTATATTCGATTGTGCATAATAAAGGGCTTTTAAAATTTTGATTTCTAATGGATGAGAATCAAAATCCTAAGTGCTTTCAGATTTCATATGGTGTTGAAATTATAAATTTGGAAGTTTAACCTCACAGCTCAGGTCTCTTAGCTTCAAGCAAGAAACACATTCCAGTAGCATTTATAATTAAATTTCATAACGAGAGAACCTAATGCATTTGCTTTCTCATCAGCAATTTTAAGATGCTCTATACAAGCGATCAATAGCTTAAGGCTGGGGCTTGATGACCTTTCGTGTGCTGTGTGATTTGTCGTGAAAACTCTTTGCAAAATTTCTAATGCGTAGATGGGTCTTGGTGATTTGGTTTGCTTACGTTTTTTTTTTTAAAAGATGTATGAAGTTAAAGGTTGACTATTAGTGATGACTATTACAAGCCAAAATCTCATTCCTTGAACGTATAATGGGTAATGAGCCTTGTACAGCAAATGTAGACCTTGCTTAGAACTGGCTTCCACCATATGCACTTTTGAGCATTCAGAGCACTTAGTATACATTGAGGTCATTCAAACAATTAAAAAACTGTGTTCTACCCGGGTTTGGGAGCTGTGCGTGCTACCAGTTTTCGAGTGTGTGGAAGCAAGGTAGGAGGAAAACCTGAGTAGAAGTGATTGTGTGGAAGCAAGGTAGGAGGAAAGCTGTTCCTCCTACCTTGCTTCCACACAATCACTTCTACCCAGGTTTTCCTCTTACTTTGTTTCCACGTAACTGGAAATTGGGAGCACACACAGCTCCCAAACCTGGGTAGAACACAGTTTTGATTGTGTGAATGACCTCAATATCTCAGTAATCTTTACAACATCCTTGCCAGGTAGGTCAGTTTTTATTTATTTAAACATTTCTATCCGTCCATTCTATCAGAGACCACTTACAATAAAAACATTAACAGTCAATTAAAATTTATTAACAGTATCAAAGCAGCCTAAAGGAAATTTTAAAATGGCCTAAAGGAAATTGAGGAGCAGTAAATAAAATTAATTCATGCCAAAAGTTTCCTTTATAAAGCCATATTTTAGCTGCTTGCATACTTTCCTGGCCCCTGCTGGGGAAGAGCATTCTGCTTGATGCCACCTCTGAAAAGGCCCCATCTTACGTTCCCATTCATGAACTTGTAACAATCAGCAGGGCCTCAGTTGCTGGACAGAGCCCTTGAGCTGGTTCATATAGGAAGAGGTTGCCCTTAAGTTTTCCTTGACCTAGACAATTTAGGACTTTAAAGGTTAAGACCAGCATTTTGAATTGAAAGAAATTTGGTAGTTTGTTACTTTTTAATGTTCAGGTATATGCGTGTTTGTTTGTGTGGATGTGCAAACACATATACACTGTGACTTAATTACTGGACAGAAATCCCATTGAAATTAAGTAGTCATTTACAGTAATTCCTGAGTAGTACTATTGAATACCTTAGTCTGGAGGTTGTGGTTAACATTCATGTTTATCTAAAGAGTGCTTCATATCAGACAGTAGTCTGGCAACTGCATTCTGAGCCAAACGAAATTTCGAAATAGTTTCAAAAGGCAGAATCATGTAGAGCAGGGGTGGGCAAACACGGCCCTCCAGTTGTTACTGAACTACAACTCCCATCTTCCCAGCCACAATTGTGGTTCAGGATGATGGGAGTTGTAGTTCAACAAGAGCTGGAGGGCCATGTTTGCCCACCCCTGATGCAGAAAGTGTTACAGTTGCCCAACAAGGATTGGATGTTATAAGGGCAGGCATTGCTGTTGTCAGTCGGGTCTGGTTTTCTCCAGGTAGAGATGCAACTGGTGCACCACCCGAAGGTGAAAAAAATCTCCTGGCTGCCAACACCACCTGTGCATGCAGCAGTAGTTCTGGAAGCAAAAACACACCCAAACTATGTACCTGATCTGTGAGGGATGGCCAACCTGAGGCTGTCAGGCTGTTGTTAGACTACAACTCCCATCACCCCCAGCCACATGGGAATTGTAGTCTACTGGAGAGCCTTAGGTTGACCATCCCTGCTTCAATGCAACCCTGGCGGATGGAGATCACACACCAACTCTCGGATCAGCAGAACTTCTGACCAACAGAACCTCCGCCTTTTCCGGATTATTATCCCTACACTGCAAATTTTATTTATTTTATTTATTTACTGTTGAATTTCTATACCGCCATTCATTAAAAACAACCCCAAGGTGGTTTACAAAAGTTAAAAACATACAATAAAAATGACAATTAGAATATTAAGCTAAAAATATAAAACAAATCTAATGTAAAAACTATAAAATACAAGCATAAAAACTATAAATAAGTAAAAACACATAGAAGCAGCAGTAGAAATGGTCATGTAAAAGCCTGGGTCAAAAGCCAAGATTTAAGAAGCTTTCTAAAAACTGTGATGGAGTCTGAGGAGCGAATGGCCACTGGGAGAGCATTCCAAAGTCTGGGGGCAGCAACAGAGAAGGCCCTGTCCCGAGTGCACGATAGATGAGCCTCCTTCATTGTAGACACCGGAGCAGAGCCCCCTCAGATGACCTTGTCAAGTGGGCAGCAACCATTGGGAGCAGGCGGTCCCTCAGATACCCTGGGCCCAAACCGTTAAGTGCTTTAAAGGTCACTTTAAACGAACTGGCAGCCAGTGCAGCTCTTTCAGGATGGGTATGATGTGCTTCCACGGGGCAGCTATGGACAATTCCCTAGCTGCCGCGTTTTGCACTAGCTGCAGTTTCTGGATATTCTTCAAGGGCAGCCCCACGTAGAGCGCGTTACAGTAATCGAGCCGTGACATGACTAAGGCATGGGTAACTGTGGCCAGATCTGCCTTTTCGAGAAAGGGACGCAGCTGGCGCACTAGCCGAAGCTGTGCAAAGGCACGCCTGGCCACCGCCTCCACTTGAGCTTCCAAAAGCAGAGCCGGGTCCAGTAGTACCCCCAAGCTGTGTACTTGCTCCTTCAAGGGGAGTGCAACCCCATCCAGAACCGGTAAAATCTCCTCATCCTGATTGGCTCTCCTACTGACCAACAGTACCTCCGTCTTGTCCGGATTCAATCTCAATTTATTAGCCCACATCCAACCCATCATGGCCTCCAGCCCCCGATTCAGGGCATGATTCAGGGCATCCACCGCCTCCCTAGGATCAGATGACAAGGAGAGATAGAGCTGAGTGTCATCTGCATATTGCTGACAACTCAGTCCAAGTCCCCGGATGACCTCTCCCGGCGGTTTCATGTAGATGTTAAACAGCATGGGGGACAAGACCGAACCCTGCGGGACCCCACAGGCCAGTGGCCACGGAGCCAAGCAGTAGTCCCCCAGCACCACCTTCTGGACCCTCCCCCCAAGAAAGGACTGGAACCACTGCAACGTACCTCCGATTCCCATACTAGAGAAGGATACCATGGTTGATGGTTTTGAAAGCTGCCGAGAGGTCCAGCAGAACCAACAGGGACGCACTCCCTTTGTCTAGTTCCTTGCGTAGGTCATCCACTAGAGCGACCAAGGCAGTCTCAGTCCCATACCAGGGGCAAAAGCCAGATTGAAAAGGGTCCAGATAATCCGTATCATCCAAGACCCTCTGCAGCTGGGACGCCACCACATGCTCTATCATCTTGGCCAAGAAGGGCAGGTTAGAGACCGGTCTATAGTTGTCCAGGTTGGAGGAATCAAATGTGGGGCTTAGGCTGAGAGAGGATGGCTTTCTTTCCCTTTCCCTTTCCCTTTCCCTTTCCCTTTCCCTTCCATCCATCTATCTATCTTTTGATTTATATACTGCTATTCATTAAAATAATCTCAAAGCGGTTTACAATATAATTAAACCAATGCATAATTACAATACAAAAATAAAGTGTGCCATCGAGTTGGTGTTGACTCCTGGTGACCACAGAGCCCTGTGGTTGTCTTGGGTAGAATGCAAGAGGGGTTTCTGCCTCCTCCCACGTAGTATCAGATGAGGCCTTTCAGCAGCTTCCTATATTGCTGCTGCCCGATATAGGTGTTTCCCATAGATTGGGAAACATACCAGTGGGGATTCGAACTTGAAACCTCATGCTTGCTAGTCAAGTCATTTCCCCGCTGCACAGATAATATAAATATAAAGTGTAAATATAAAAATAATAGCTCAATTAAAAAATTGCCTACAACTGTGTAATGAGCTGCTGGCTGAGGTGAGACTCCAACCAGGGACTTTTCATTTTGCGTTCTTAGTCACTGTATTGCATTGGCTTCCAGTATGAGCAGTCCCCAGGCACGTATTTGCATGGACTATAAATGGGAAGAGGCTAATTGTAGCGATGGCTGGCAGCAGTTTTCACGACTGTGGCAGCTGGGGAAAGTGTTCTTGCAATAACGATGGTGTGGTTGACCATATCTATCTATCTATCTATCTATCTATCTATCTATCTATCTATCTATCTATCTATCTATCATATTTTATACCACCTGATATGTACATCTCTAGGTGGTATTTTGCTATATAACACAAAGCCGTATCAAAGTTTGTGGAAAATTTTGTGTATCCCTTCTATATATCCCTTCTAAGGTGGATTTGTGAGTGCCCAGTTTACTTATGTCTGTCTACAGAAGGTCAGGACTGTTTCCATGGAGGAAAAGAAATAGCCTTGTGTATAAATGTGTGCCCCATGGATCCACGTTGCAATGGCTTTCACAGTCTCTTGAAGTGAGTGGTCGTGGCCTGCAAGACAGGCAGGTACTCCTGGTGACACCTTTTCCCTTCACATTGCTGTAAGTGCTGGTTCTTTCTAACCCTCCGAACCCCAGGATGCATTGCGTTTTCACAAAAGGAAGGTCAGGGATTACTGTTAAGCATCAGCACTGTCCTTACTGAGCACGAGGAGAAGGAAATGAAACAGTTGCCTATTCTATTCAGGGTTGTGGTCTGCTGAGAGACAATTTTATATCTTTGCTGCCATTGCTAATGGCATGCAGTCTTTAGAAGGTGGACAATACTTGCAAAGTTTGCACTGCAGCTTGTGCTGGACTACAGTTCCCATCATTCCCAGCCACAGTGGTTGGGGATGATGGGAGTTATATTCCAGCAACAGCTAGGGAGCCGAGGTTGCCTACCTCTGCTCTAGAAGGTGGATGTTACTTGCAAATATTGCACTGCAGCTTTGGGTCATCATTGTGATGCTGAAGGCTTTACTGTTTGTCCTGTTCTATGTTGATATCTCACCCATCATGGAACTCAAGGAGGCATGCCTAGAGTTCCCAGGTGATCTCCCATCCAGACACTGACCTGACCAAGACCTGCTTTGCTTCAGCAAGGTGGCTGCTTCATATGCCTATTCAACTCTGGGGCCCCAGCTGTTTTTGGACTATAATTCCCATGATTCCCAGCCACAATGGCCAGGGATTATGGGAGTTGTAGGCCAAAATGTGCAGGAGGGATGAAGTTGAGCAGGCTTGTCTTACACCATACCCTGGGCTTTACTAGTCAGTAGGCCAGTTCAGATGAACTCCATCCCCAGTTCATGAGCAGGATGAGCTCGACCTAACGCCACTGCAGGATGTCCCAACAGTGTGCTCATCTGAATTGCCCCTCTAAATGCGCTCCAATTCGACAGTTTGGATGAATACTCCTCTCATGCGATTAAAGGATGTTCCAACAGTGCAGCAGGTGGACATGTTCTCAGCGCATCCCTGCCCTGAGGCCAGGGACGCTCAGTGAAGCCAGTGATTGTGCTAACTGGCCCAGTGAGATAAAATGAGATAAATTAAGTATTTAAGCGAAATGCTTATTGTTTCATTTAAAATATTTATATCCTATTCCTCTAGCTGTCTGGGGAGGCTTACAGAACAATAAGACAATAAAAACTATGTAGCATTCTAAAGCCATGGGGCCACTGTGGTAAAGGCCCTGTCTCGGGCCCTTCAGGTAAAGGCCCTTCACTCAGTCAGTGGTGAGGCTGGAAGCAGGGCTTGTTATCTTGAATGAAGGCCCCTGACAGATTTGTATATTAACCAAATCTTGTGGTAGCAAGCATGACTTGTCCCCTTAGCTAAGCAGGGTCTGCCCTGGGAGAATAGAAGTGTGAGCACTGTAAGGTATTCCCCTCAGGGGATGGAGCTGCTCTGGGAAGAGCAGAAGGTTCCAAGTTCCCTCCCTGGCACCTCCAAGATAGGGCTGAGAGAGACTCCTGCCTGCAACCTTGGAGAAGCTGCTGTCAGTCTGGGTAGACAATACTGAGTTAGATGGACTGATGGTCTGACTCAGTATAAGGCAGCTTCCTATGTAATGATCAAAACAGGATATTTTTGCATGACTTAGGCCTGGGTTTCCTGAGTGAGTGGCTTTCTCTGCAAGATCTTTAAAGCTAAAGTGTGCCGTCGAGTTGGTTTTGACTCCTGGCCTGGTGACCACAGAGCCCTGTGGTTGTCTTTGGTAGAATACAGGAGGGGTTTACCATTGCCATCTCCGGCACAGTATGAGATTATGCCTTTCAGTATCTTCCTATATCTCTGCTGCCCGATATAGAACCGGCAACCTCTGGCTTGATAATCAAGTCATTTCCCCGCTGCACCAGATCATTAGGAGAGGTCTATCTTTCATCTACCAGTTCATCTGGTGGCAACCTGGGATTGGGCCTTCTCAGTTTTTGCCCCTGGGCTGTGGAACATGCACTCTGTGCATATAACATGTTTAGCATCTTTGGAGGCCTTCAGGAGAGCCATAAAGACCCATCTTTTTATCTTGCCGTTTAATAACATTTAACTGGTTTTAAATGGTTTTAAAATAAGTTCTATATTAATATTTTAACTGCTTTTGTATTATGTTTTGTCTAAATATTTTAAATGGTTTGAATTTTTAATGTAAATCTCCCTGAGATACTTTAGGATGGATGTTGTATAAATGGAATAGAATAGAATAGATAATAATAAACTGATTTGTTTGCCGCCCCATAACAAATTGTTCTCTGGGCGGCTCACAACAGAGGATTAAAACATACAATGAAAACACACAACACATTCAATCATAACAGTTAAAAAAAGGTGAAATGAAAATACAAGATACAGTACAAAGCAACTTAAAAATTCATTTTAAAATTAGTTAAAAATCAGATCAGATCTCAAAATCAGAATGTAAAAGACCTGGGTGAATAAAAAGGCCTTTACCTGACATCTAAAAGAACAAAATGATGAAACCAGGCAAACTTCACTGGGGAGGCTCTTCCATAAATGGGGTGCAACCACCGAAAAGTCCCTCTCCCTGGTAGCCAATTGCTTCTCCTCGTTTGGCAGGGACACCCGGAGGAGGGCCTCCAAGGAAGATCTTAGATTGGGGTTGGGACATATGGGGCAAGGTGCTCTCTCCGGTAACCTGGTCCCAAGTCATTTAGGGCTTTAAAGGTATATACAGGAAGACAGCAGATACAGTATATGAGATATATGAATGGCAGAAGTCTGAAAAATGATAGTAGCCATATCAATTGCAGACTGAAAGCTTGCTGGAAGAGGACTGTTTTGGGCATAGCTTTTTGAATTGGGGTTGATGCACTTGTGGATTAGGAAGAGTCAACTATTTTTGTGTGTGCTAAAAGCTTGGATCTTTCTGTGCTGGTCTCACAGCTGCCCTGTGTATGCTGTGATGAGTGGAATGAGAGGGCAGAAGCTGTTAGCGCCTGTGGATTCTATGGATGGAATATGCACTGATTGTTCATCATGACCTTCCTCAAAACTGCCATGAAGATGTCCTCTAAACCCCCTGAAAGGTGTCAGGATGGCACAATAAATGGGTGGAAAGGAGTTTCTGCTGAAGGCTGGCATTACCATAAGTTAGAGACTTAAGTTAGAGGCTGCTTCCAACTGTGAACTGGAGATGCAATTAAAGAATGTAAAGGAGAGTAAACAAATAACCCGTCGTCTGATAAATCTCTAAAAAAGAAAAAGCATCTTCTGATAATGTGCACTGAACTGGTCCCCCAGTAGCAGTGGCAGGGTAATGGTGCCTTCATGATCCTGGTGTTTGCATCTGCTGCAGAATTCGCAAACATATGATGTATGTAGCTGTGTTTCTTTACCACCACCAGCATCCCAGCTGAGCCACAACCAGATGGAGGGGCAGGGTGATTGAGGTGGGGCATACAGACAGCAGCAATGATGTGGTCCCTGCCCTCACTTATCATAAGGAGCTTGACAGGCTGTTTGTTCTCGATGTCTGATGTTGAAGAAGGGAGATTTCAAACTCATTGATGTACAACATTTTTATTAGGATGGATAATGTTGACTTGGTAAAGAACTGCCTCTCTTGCTGCCAAGACAAATATAAGTTGGTCTTTCTTCTGTGTGTGGTATGTGCAGAGGCGTAGCTAGGGAAAACAGCGCCTGGGGCAAGCACTGAAATAGTGCCCCCCGTGCCCCCGTGCCCCCCCGCCCCCCCAACATACTACATTATACTTAGGTTTTTCCTCACAAGCGCCCGCCGCCGCTGCCAAGCCAGGCCACTGACTGGCCGCCAGGCGCCAGCAAAGCAATGGGGGGGGGGCGCGGGTGGCGCGGAAGGGACCGCTCGTGGGGGAGGGGGTGCCGACGCGCTCCCTTGACTGCTGCAGCGCTGCTGCACCGAGCAGGAAACATTTGTATTAACAAAAAATTAAAAAAAAAATTAAGAAATTTTTTTTTGGTCATGGCGCCCCCCCCCCCACGTGACCAGAAAAGATGGCGCCTGGGGCACGTGCCCCCCCTGCCCCCCCTATAGTTACGCCTCTGGGTATGTGGCTGTGATGGGAATGAAGAACCCTGCATCTCAGCTGCCCTCGGTTCAGTGCATTTCTTGCTGGATCAGACCAAAGTCCAACAAGATACTCAGTTGGTGTTCATCTGTGCTGTTTCATGCTTGCTTTCCCTACTGTATAGGGAGGAGGCAGATGTGTCTGAAATGCTAAAGAAGTAATATTGTCCAGAGCTGCTGGGCACATATTTATTTTGCATAGCAATCCTGATCGTGGCAACAGCAGCAGGCAGAGTGAAGGGCCAGCGTCAAAAGGCATGAAATGCAATGGAAGTGGGAAATCCTTTCCATAAAAAACAAATGGGGGAAAATATCACATGGATGAGACATCATGCCTCTGGGCTAATTCATACTTTCTGGAGAAAAGACAACTATTTTAATCTTGCATTTGAATTCAGCGTGAAACGCACAGAAAAAGACACATGACTGAAAACACAGAATAAACGTGTGCCCAGCAGCATATCAGAAATGCAGTTAGGATTGTGGTCTTAAAAATTAAACATAGCACTGTGACCACATTCTATTATTTTCAGATAAGTGTGATTCTGTAGTCCTATTCATACGTTATGTTCAACACTCATACAATCTGTGTGCAGTGTATGCAGGTACAGATCCATATTTATTATGTATGTATGTATTTTATTTAATAATGACAATGCTTACAAGAGAAAGAACAAGGAAGAACAGAAGAACACTGAAGTTAAACATGAGAATTTGCTGGAGTTAGTGCCTGAAAGAGGAGGACTAGTAGCCATTGATAGACCTGTCCTCCATGAATTTGTCTTAGTCTGTTTTAAAGCCATCCCAACTAGTGGCCATCACCACACCCCATGGCAGAGAAATCCATAGATTAATTATGTACTGTGTGAAGAATTGTGATGTTTACTTCTTAAACCTTGATCTCATCCTTACTCCGTGGAACTCCATGGAACTCAGAGTTGCATGCAAGCCCCACCGCATGTTATCCTCACAACAATCCTGTGAGGAAGGTTAGTCTGAGAGGTAGCAAATTGCCCAAGCTCACCCAGTGAACATAATTGCTGAGTGAGGCTTTGAACTCTGGGCTCCATGATCCTATTCAGCTGCTCAACCACTATACCAGATTGTCTCTACATGACCAGGTCATTGTGGCCATGCAAAATCTTTGATTTCTCTAAAGATGCATTCGTTTGGACCAGAGAGAAGAGCTAGTCTTGTGGCAGTGAGTATGAATGGTGCCCTTTGCTAAGCAGGTTCTGCCCTGGTTTGCATTTGGATTGGTGGTTACATGTGAGTGCTGTCTCCTATAAGGTATTCCCCTTAGAGGATGGGGTGGTAGCTCAGTTGTAGAACATCTGTGTAAAAAATGGGGCTGAGCGAGATGGTTGCCTGAAACCTTGAAGAGCTTTGCCAGTCAGTATACAGTACTGAGCTAGGCAGACCAATGGTCTGGTTTGGTTTAAGGAGGCTTTCTGTGTCCCTATGCTGTCATATTAGCAATAGGATGTAATGAATGAGGAAAGCAAAGGGAGAATAATCTGTTTTTTATTTGCACTTGTCTAAGCACAGAATCTCCGAGTGTTGGTTTGCCGTGCCATCATTTCACATTTAGACCGCCTGTGGATCCCAGCAGGAGGTTTTGGTGCTTGGATCGATAAGAACATCTTTCCTCATAAAGGGTATTGAGCTGCAATATTGTGAAAATTACATGACAATCAGATTTAGACTGGACATAAATATGGGCAAAGCAGGGTGGCTAGTGCTGGAAAGGTTTTGCCCCCCCCCGCAAATAAAGTTAAAGGAGGAGAGAAGAAAATCTCAGGAGGAGCTCAAGTATGTGAATTGCATGGATTATCATAAATAATCCCTTCCCTCTGAGGCTTGACTAATCATTTTTTGGCTGGCTAGCTCTTCGGGCACTGCTTCATTTTTCTAAAACAATCTATGTTCACATTTCTGAATTATTGGAGCCGTTTGACAGGACTGAAGTGCTTGCTGGTTCAGGAAGACTGTAATTAGGAATTTATTAGTGAGGAACATCTTTGCGGGATAATCTAGGCACTAAATATGGAACAGACTGTATAGCCATTTTAATAATTTTTAATTCCATTTTCAGAAAGCTTGCCGACAAGTTGAGAGATGTTTCCCCATAATGTGGGAGGCGCTCAGTCAGGTGTTGGGATGGAAGGAGATTTACTCTCATTTAACGGCTGCTATCGGAATGCGTGAGCCTGCCAGGTTCTTTATGCCTTTTACTGCAGGAATGAAAAGGACATTAGAATTCTAACAGAGATTTGTGATTTTTTTTTTTTAAAGAAAGGGGGAAAAAAGTATTATTTCTGTTGACCTACTAGTTATCTTCTTCCTTTTGTGACATTCAGGCTGTTCCAAAATCTAGCGGACTTTTAAGAGTGCTGATCTGGCATCTTTTTGTCAGGATGCCACATTATGCCCCGGAGTCTGCAGATATTTGATTTGGTTTATATAAAACAAAGGCTTAGCTCATTTGGAAAATACAAAACTACAGAGCTTTCCTCTTAGTTTACGTGCTGAATTCTGACAGTTCTTTTTACTCTTTCTTTCCTTTATTTTAATTCTGTGGATATATAATACAGGACTTGACAAATCCTAGGCACTAGGGGCCATGGTGCCTAGAAATGTAATTGTGTCACCCAGCCTAGGATATTCAGAGGTAATGTGATTTAATAAAATCTTGATTTGTCCCATGCAATCCTGTTTCTGTTCTAAGTATATTGCTTGAAAAGGGGATAAAGCAGCGATCTTCACTATTTTTTTTGGGGGGGGGGGCAATTTAGCAAGCCAAACTCCTCCTAGTACTATGGCTTTCTCAATACTGGAGGGCCTTTTAAAGGAGACAGAGCCCTCTCTTACAGGGAACGTGGTGGGAAGGACTACACTTCCTATCACTCCATGCACACCATTCAAGACAGTGCAGTGGATCAAGGGGACTCTGCTTTTTCTCAAGGAGGCACACATAAACACACACACACACACACACACACACACACACACACACACACACACCCCGTGTCCCCTTTAATATTTTTCATCTGTGTGGGCAATGAGTTTTGTTCTGGGTGGCAGTATCAAGGCAGTCTGTGTGTCCATGCATTCAGAATGGGGCCTTCTTCAACCTGAGCTGGATATAAAATTAACTCAGAAATCTTTGAAGAGAAATATCACATCACTGGAGAAGACCTGTGGTCTCCCATGAAAAAGATTTAGTCCACAACACTGAAGTTCTGAAGAAGATCTTATTGATATTTTTGGAAGAATATATAAACTTTTATGAATACTTGAAAAAGGTATTCGAAACAGCGTTATTACCGGGGTGCTGTTGTTTGCACATTTAGTTCTATCATTTGTTGGACTATACTGTTCTCTTGTTCAGTTCCTTGTTGTTGGGTGTATTGTATGTTTTGCCAGCTAATTTGCCTTACATGATTTATTTATATCACTATATTTAGATGATTACTCTACTTTCACTGTAGCTTATATTTATATATTTATTTGTTGTCTTTCTTTCTGTTATATTATTGGATCTGTCTGTTCACTTTTTGGGTTGTTTAGAGTTGCCATTGCCATTCATTCATTTTGTGCATTTTTGGATAGACTCTGGATAAACTGGTTTTGCAGATTGCCATCCTGTTTTGAGCTGTGGCTTTGGCAAATTAAAATGACAGCCCTTCTCCAGAACTGACTGTTGCTGCTGCAAGAGGTTAGTGCTCATTTGGGTATAATGTCCTGGGCTGCCTATTGGAAAGTGCCCACAATGCAACACACTCCTTCTTTCTGGTCTAAAGTGCATTTGGAACCTTTCTTAAAAGTAATCTTAAAATTACATTTTTTGGTCTATCAAAGGATATATGCATATTCCTATAAATGCACATGGAACCCTTTAAATACTTGGAGAAAAGCCCCTAAAAACTCCCCCCCCATCATATAATTGCCTAATCTGGAGACTGCTGTGATGGTCCAGTGTAGTGATCTTCACCATTTTTTAAACTGGAGGCAGCTTTGCCAAATATCATTCCATGTGAGAGCAATTTCCCACTGTGCTGATCTCTTCACAATACTGTACTCTTTTCTTAAAGAAGGGCCCTTTAAGAGAGATGGAGCCCTCTGTTAAGAGCTGTTTGGGGGAAATGCTGGGAAAGGCTTCACTTCCCAGCACTCTGTGTACACACCTTCCAATAGGGTTGTACACACAGAGGTGCACCTAGGTAATTTTGGAGCCTGGACCTAAATGCCTTTGGAGACCCCACGCTGCAAGTTAAGCATCATTTTTTAAACACATAGGTTCTTGAGGGCACAAACCACACCACCCAGGAGAGACAAGGATTTGGGGGGGCCCAGGGGGTGTGGAGGCCCTGGATTTTGACCCCGAAGTCCAAGGGTAAAAGTGCCTCTGTATGTACAAAACCAGTTTGCCTGGTTCAGTCAAGTGGACCAGGCATGCTCAGTTTTGTGACCATGAATCAGGGGCCTAGCTTGCCTCAAATTTGAGCCAGCTTGGGGGTTCTAAAGTTGTAAAACCCCTTTATAAAAAAACCTACTGCCAGGTATAGCAGTTGCTGCCATGGCCATGGGGGGAGGGGTCTCTGGTGGTTCCCCCTCCCCCTGGTCTTTGAAGGGCCATTTCAGGCATTTCTAAGGTGGCGGTGGCCATTTTGGAGGCTGCTGTGCATGCGCCTTGAGCATTTCTCTGCCACCTCAGAAATGGCCCAAATGGCCCCCAGAATGGGCTAAAACCACCCTTCAGAGACTGGGAGAGGCTGGTGGGGGGGAGGGAGAACTACTGGAGACTCTCCTTCTAGTAGTGTGCACGGACCGGTCCGGGGCCATAGAAAAGGTCTCCGGACCGGTCCGGAATTCCGGTGGTCCAGCAGTTTGGCGGGGGGGGGAGTGTGTCTTTAAGGGGGGCCAGTAGTACTCCCCCCCCACCGCTCTTCCCCCTCCGGCGCTGGACTTTCCAAAAACGTTCTTGGGGTGGCAGAGTTCCTCCCTGCCGCCCCTGACCCCGTCGTTGTCTGCAAAGGGCTAAAGTAGAAAAAGCTGCCTTCGCAGCACGCACGCTTGTCTGTGCTGCTGGTGCGTGCACCACATATGACGTATGCGGGGCGTGCTCGCCAGCGGCAGAGGCAAGCGTGCACGCCGCGACGGGCGCATGCGCGCCACCAACTTTTTCTACTTTAACCCTTTGCAGACAACGACAGGGTCAGGGGCAGCAGGGAGGAACTCTGCTGCCCCAAGAACGTTTTTGGAAAGTCCAGCGCCGGAGGGGGAAGAGCGGCGGGGAGGGGGTAAGTACTACCGCCCCCCCTTAAAGAAACACTCCCCTCAGTGCTGGACCACGCCTCCGTGGTTCCGTGCACATCCCTATCTCCTTCCACAGCTGCGGCAGCACCTGCCAAACATGGTGGTAAGGCAAAGACCTTAGAACTCCTGAACCAGCCCAAAGCCAGCCCAGGGGGTCTGGCTTGACCTTCAGTCCGAACCAGGGACCAGTCGGGCTCGAGGACGAGCCCTCGAGCCAGACCAGTTTGATGTCAAACCGGCTTGAGGATGAGCCAGTTTGTATAGCCCTACCTTCCAAAATGATGCAAGGGCTCCTTTCCCTTAAAGGACCCCTACCCCCTGCCACTCAGACGGTGAGAATGATAATCTCTGGATGGTGCCGGGGAAGCTGTGCAGAACTGTGTGAAACTTTGGCCAAAGCTTCACACAGGTTCAATAAACAATGAGTCCAAGTCTTGCAATTGGCATTGACCGGGTCCACCACTGGCCCATGGGCTTTACAATGAAGAACACTGGTCTAGCCAATTTTGCTATTCCATTTTACTTGTAAGATATTAGGGGATTTAGAATTAGAATTAGGGGAAATTATTTCTGCCTTTGAAGAACTGGGGAAGTGGAACTTTGGCTCCTGTGTTGTAAAAATACTTTGCACCATAGCCATTTAGGCAGCACCTATACAGATGAAGCAGAGTCATCTTGCATTATCCTATGGCTAGTATCCAGCGGAAAGGTGGTACATGCTTGCATATCTCTGGTCCCTGATTCAAAAACAAAAACAGAGGCTGTTGCTGCCTCCACCCCTGCCTTGCCCTGAATCAGTCCATTATGCTGTATATCTGAGCTGCAAAGAGGAAACATGATGTGCCTTAACAGCAAAGGTAGCGACCTCCAGAGTGATTTGGGTAAGGGTTGGCCCAAGCAACAGTGAAAGCACCTGTTCACTTGATCTGGCGTACCACACCGCAGTAGCTCCTACCATCGGGCCACAAGCCAAAACTTCTGAGATTGCTAAACTCCTAGACTTAATTTTTGTTGTCGGGAAAATTCTCTCTTAGCTCTGCACAGCGGCTTTTGACCATGATGTGCTCTCCTCCCTACATGAGCAGAATGATAATGACGATGGGAGTTCCAAGCGTGCAGGGAAAGCCGACTGTCAGGCTGGAATTGGACGGAGCCACTCTTGCAGCTGTGTGAAGCGATTTTTGGCTAGGTGTCATGCCCTAAAGAGATGGCAGATCGCACACATTGACTGATTAAATAACACCGGGCTGGGTTCTTAATTTTTCATTTTAAAATCTGGTTCAGTGATACCAGTGCAACTCAAAAGACTGGAAATATCTGTTTGAATGCTGAAGGCCTAAAAGGGTAAATTGCTCTTCTTGTCAATTTTGGAGTGACCTATGGGTTAGCATTTTACCTACGCTGACATTCTGTTAACCGTAATTTAGAGACAAAGCAGTCTGCAAACCCACTTCTAGCTATGATTGCTAATCGTGGAGTAGCACTAATTATGGTTAACAAAAATGTTAATTAATAGTTTGCTTGGAAACTGAAAGGGAAAGGAGAAGTGTGTGTGTGTGTGTGTGTGTGTGTGTGTAGAAATATGTGGGCAGAGACTTACCTGATTTCTTAATCATTATTTTAAGTGTGCACAGAACCTATATCAGAACCCTGGACAGATCCTTGACTGTCTAAACTATAGGCCCTTTAGCGCTTTTATAGTTAGAAGATCTCCTTCCACAGCAACCTGACAATAAGTAGCTTCTAATTTGCTAATTTCCTCCCCTTTAATGGGAACCTGACAGGATTTTTTAGGACCACCCATTTCAACAGCTTAATTGAATTTACCAATATGATCGTAGATGCAGCAGATCAAGTGTGCTGGCATAAAGAAACCTGTCATCTGTACCATGGTTACCATGGTAAATCAGTTCTTTTAAGGAGCCTCATTAGTCAGGAGAGCTACCATACAGTATTACAGAGTACAGTAGTACCAAAAGGCATTGCATTGCATTTTGTTTCACAGGAGAGGGTTGCGGTTATACATATCGTTTTAAACCACCATCTTTTGTGAGAGAAATAAAGCCTGATTTATTTCCCTAGGCTCTGGTTGCTTAAAGCTACCATCTAAAATGGTTTGTAGTGTTTTAACTTTTGCTGTAACATTCACTTTGCTTTAACTGGTGTTTGATTTTTTGTTATTTATTTTAACTAATGTTTTAACTTTTTCTGTTTGTTTGCTTTGTTGTAAACCGCCCAGAGAAGTAAGTTTTGAGTGGTATAAAAATATGTAAAATAAAATAAAATAAAGTAAAATATCCTGTGGCCAATATAAGGCTATTTCCTAAGGCTGATTGGGGTGGGGGGAAATCGGGATGGGGGTGAGTTTCGAAGAGGAGGAAAATTGGGAATAGCTGTGGGTTGTATTTTGATACAATGAAGCAGGCAAAAAATGTTAAAATAAATAGAATCATAGAATGATAGAGTTGGAAGGAGTATCTTTTGCTGTCTAGTCTAACCTCCTGCTTGAAATGGAAATCTAGAACTAGAACGACTCCAACAAATGGCTGTCCAGCTTCTGCCAGAAAACACCCCCCCCCATGTGAGAGCGTCCACTAACCCTCAGGTGATTGCTTCATTGTGGAGTTTCTCTTACCATTAAGAAATGTATCCTAATGTTAACCCAGAATCTACCCTCCTGTAACTGAAGCCCATTAGATCTACGACTACGTTTTGCCCCTGTCCCCCATAGAATTTAGTTTAAAGAACGTATGATCAGGTTTGTCAGGCTTGTGCCAAATACATTTTTGTGCATTGTCTCTATCTTTGTGAGTTGTATCCGTCTGCTGCCAGTAGGAGGTAGGGAATAAAATAATGTTGTTTATGGGTTTGTAAGCTCCATTGGCTGCCTCCTTATAAAAAAAAGAAGGGTAGAAAGAGAATAAAAACCTTCTGAGGTAGATGAGGTGGAAAGATAATTTATTTATTCATTTTGATGTATATCCTGCCTTTTGGCATATAGCCACAGAATGTAGCTAACAAAGCCCAATATAAATGCAATTCATAAAATAAGCCAAACTAGTTAAATGAACAATAAAAAACAAAGCAGAAGCATAGAGTCAGCAACAGCAATACCACTACTAATAAATAATATTAATAATAAAAACCCTTAAGACAAACTTTCCAGTAGAATAGAATTATATACGCCTGTTGCTGGTGAGACTCTTGTAGGTGGTCTGCTCCAGCCTGCTGCCAATGGCAATGTGTTCTGTTGTTACATAGAAACATAAGGATTCATTCATTCATTCATTTGATTTTATAAGGATTTGCCTTACACTGAGTCAGACCCTTGATCCATCTAACTTAGTGTTGTCTACACTAGGCCTGCTCAACTTAGCCCTGCCCCCCAATGTGTTTTTGGACTACAACTCCCATAATGCCCAGCCACAGTGGCCAATAGCCAGAGATCATGGGAGTTGTAGGCCAACATCTGCAGGAGGGCTGGAGTAGCCCTGGTCTACACTGTGGCAGAGACTCTCAGAGGTTTCAGGCAGGAGTCTCTCCCAGCCCTACCTGGAGATGCCAGAGACTGAACCTGGGACCTTCTGCATGCAAAGCAGAAGCTATGTCCCCATCCTCTTGTGGAATTGCTTCTTCCCCCTGTTGAAGATCAGCTGTTTAGTTGCTCCTACTGTTAAGAGGTTTTTCTCCTATGTTCAGCAGAAATCTATCCTTCTGTAACTTAAGCCTATTCTATCTTGCCTGCAACAAGTCTTTGTCCTCAACAACAACAACAAATATTTATATACCGCTTTTCAACAAATGTTTCCAAAGTGGTTTACATAGAGAAACAACAAACAAACAAACAAACAAGATGGATCCCTGTCCCCAAAGGGCTCACATTCTAAAAAGAAACGTAAGATAGACACCAGCAACAGTCACTAGAAGTACAGTGCTGGGAGTGGATAGGGCCAGTTACTCTCCCCCTGCTAAATAAAGAGAATCACCACATTAAGAAGGTGTCTGCCCAGTTAGCAGGGTGTGCTGGCCCTCCAGGTATCTGAGGAGTGCTCTCTTGTTCCCTCTCAGTCTTTTCCTGTTCAGGCTAAACTTACTCAGTTCCTTCAACTTTCTCCTGTAGGAATTATTTTCCAGACTCTTTACCATCTTCCTTGTCCTCCTCTGAACCCCTTCCAGACGTCAGCAAAACAACACAGCACAATACAGTAGAAGAATCAAAAGGAAACCCCTCAGAAAGCTCTCTGGGATAAAACCAACTGCACCTGACATCAGAAAGCCAGCAAGGAGGAGGGAGCAGTGTGAATTTTAAGGCAGCAAAGACCTTATTCTAGGATGGCTTCGCACAGTGGCCTACCAAATGAGTGTCATGGCAGAATGGTGTGATAAGCTTGGACTTTTCACATCCAGGCCTAACACTCTAGCCCAGGGATGTCAAACTGAGGCCCTCCAGATATTGCTGGCCTACAACTCCCATCATCCCTGGCTACTGGCCATGGTGACTGGGGATGATGGGAGTTGTAGGCCAACAACAGCTGGAGGGACACAGTTTGATACCCCTGCTCTAGCCTCTGTCGAACCAGTTTGAAACTAACTAAATGTGATCTCTTTTCCCTTCTGATTAGTTTTGTTTATGATGGCTATTGGCAGTTCACTCTAAAATATGGCTCAGGAGTTCTCAAACTTGTTTCCCCAGATGTTGGACTACAATTCCCATAATCCCCAGCCACAGTGACTGTTGTGGCAAGCTACTCTTGGGGAGAAGAGTTGGTATCTATCTATCTATCTATCTATCTATCTATCTATCTATCTATCTATCATATTTCTAGCGCCTGATATAGAAATCTCCAGGTAGTATACAAGTTATAACATAACACAATATAAAAACAATATAAAACAATTAAAATTCACAAAACAGGTAAAAATAATCTCAAAGAGTAAAAAACATTCAATTTCAGTTAAAAGTCTGGGAAAACAGGTACGTCCAATGTCTTCCTAAAAACAAACAGAGAAGGAGATGCTCTTATTTCAGCAGGAGCATATTTCAGAGCTCCGTTTTGCAGTAGCGGACATGAATTGTCCCCTTTGCTATCTGCAGTATGCCTTGATTTGCATTTGGATGTGAGAACCATCTGCTGTATGATATTACCCTTAGAGGATGGGGGCTATAGCTCAGTGGTAGAGCTTCTGCTCTGCGTGAACAGCCCTGCTGGATCAGGCCCAAGCCCTATCTAGTCCAGCATCCTGCTTCACACAGTGGCCTACCAGATGCCTCTGGGAAGCTCACAGGCAAGAGGTGAGGTCATGCCCTCTCTCCTGATGATGCTTCCCTCTCCCTTCTCTCCTACTGATGCATGTAGAAGGTCTCAGGTTTAATCCTTGGCATCTCCTGCCTGAAGCCTCAGAGAACCGCTGCCAGTCTGTGAAGACAATACTGAGCTAGATGGACCAGTGATCTGATTCCGGATAAAACAGCTTCCTGTTAGAACCCGTGATGCAGCTTGTTTCTTCTCTTCAATGGGTGTCAACTTTATATGTGTAATAGCAGCTCTCCTATAGAGAAAGCGAAAGTTTTGCCTCCATCAATAGTCTTCTATGGTACAAGGAGCAGCCAACTGGCTGCATACCGACTTCTATCCACTGCGGTTACCTTTCTCAGTCCAAGTATTGGTTAAATATTGTCAAATTAATGGTCAAGTATTTAGAGCACTGATGTATTAGAACTGTAATAAAGAGAGAGACTAATGCTAATTACAAAAAACCCAAGTTAGTTAACTGTCATGATGACAAACTACTGTAACCAGCTGTTATTTATAGCTTACAGTGTAATGCAAATATAAACGTATGTGAATGATATTCAAGCGACTGAAAAGCTCTCCTTGGCTTTGATCCTAGAATGCTAGGAAATAGCTGAAACAAGACTGGTTTATTTAAAAAAATGAAATTAAACAAATAAAACACACAAGCAACTATAAAAGACAAAGGTTTACCTATAATATGTTTGTATAATGATATTAAAGTGATTTAATCAGACTGAATAAAGAAAGCAAAAGGAGAAAGTCAAGTTTTAAAATGTGATTCAAGTTATAATGCATAGTCGGTAGTGCCTCCTTCTAAAAGAGAGCAAGATCCCATCGGTCTTGCCTTTGCCATAACATGGCACAATGGGCTATTGAAAGATTGGCTCTTCTAATATAGTTCAGCAACAGCTGGAGGGCTAAGTTTGCCCACCCCTGATCTAAGGGAAGGGCATTCCATAAACTGGGTGCCACCACCAAAAGTTCCATGGTGCCATCTTGTTATAAGGTGGGGGCCATCGTTACACAAGGACATTCTTGGCTTTATGGAATATTTCATATAACTATACAGTTGGCAGTCCTTGGAGATCTTCTGGTATATAGTCCTTGGAGATCTTCTGGGGAAAAACTTGTGGAGCAACTCCTCACTCAATGGTTTTGTGAGCAGAGGAAATACTTTTGCACAAGGGAGGAGAAAATATGTTTTCAGGATTGAAGACATGGGTCATTAGGTTTGCCTGTGGGGGTAATTCAGTATAATGAGAGGGGAACCACTCAAGTGCTTAGGGAGTGTCTGTACCGCTGCAGCAGATCAGTGGCCTGTGATCACCAGTACCCGACACTAGTCACAAGGAACCCGAGGTGGGCCACAGCCATGGACAGGTCTGTACTCTTCTGTAAATGGGACATTTTGGTCCCAGGACATGGTCTTAAGGCACACGATGCAGCAACTTTGCTCAAGCTAAGCAGATCTTGGTCTGGATGGGAAGCCCAGATTTCTCATTCAGGAAATCTCATGTGCCACCACCTTGGGTTCCCTGTAGGAAAATCATAATTAGAGCTGTCACCATTTTGTTTATCTTGTTTATTTGTTATTTCTCTGTGTGAACCGCTCTGAGCCATTTTTGGAAGGGTGGTATAGAAATAAAATCAAATCAAATCACATAAATAAATAAATAGATAGATAAAATTATTAGTTGATTAAAACATATTTAACTAGTGTAATTAATTGACTGAATCTGCATAAAGTTGCATACAACTAAAGAAAAAGCTTTGTTGAAAAGAAATTGCTTCCTTTGTTTTTATCATATTAGAGAAGGCACACTCTCCTGAATGAATGAAGGGCAAAGGGCCCTTCTAAGAGAGCCCTATTAATCAATGATGCTTCTTTAATTAGCTCAACCTCCCCACAAGGTGCAGCCCCCCCCCAAAAAAGGTCAAAGTTTTTACATAATGCCTGAGGGAGAGCAAGGCTCACCCAGGGATCTCAGGCACGGATGGGCAATTATGGCCATCCAGCTGTTGTTGAATTACAAATCCCATCATAAACTGTGGCTGGGGATGGTGGGAATTGTAGTTTAATAACAGCTAGAGGGCCAAATTTGCTCACCCCGATCTAAGGGAAGGGCATCCCACAAGCTGGATGCCACCACTGAAAAGGCCATGCTGGACATGTATGCCCATCACGCCTGAGGTGGTAAAGGCATCCAGAACAAGATGATGATTACACTTTTAAAGTGGTCTAAGCTGGTTTGCGGACTTATTAATAACGTAGTGAAAATAATGTAGCTCAGTGGCAGAACACCTGCCTGCCTGCACAACGTAAGTTTCCAAGCTCAATTCCAGTTAAAGGATACTAAGTACTCGAGGCCTTGAAGTGTCACTTCCAGTCAAGGTAGAAAATACTGGCCTGGATAAGACGACTCTGTCTAAGGCAGCTTTATCAGTTCATCTGCAATGTGTAAAGTGGTTCTTGGGGAACCGCTTTGAAGACATCTTTAACATAGCTGTAGGGAACCGTGTTGGAATGAGGGCATATCTGCTTTCAAAGTCTTCCAGAGAGGGGGAGGCCTCAAAGCAAAAGAGCTTAGCGTTCCTCCGGAAGCTGAAGGTTACCTTTTTATAGGTACGATGAGCTTCGAAATGTTGAGGACAAACCTTGAGCAAACTGCATTTAACTGTGTTTCTGAAACAGGAAGAAAGTGTGTTTGAAATTCGTGATCAGCCTTTGAAATGTCATTTCCAAGTAACCAGAATGAAGAAAAAGCATCAGAATCTCAGTGGAAAAGAGTTTCGAATGGAGGATATGAAATTCCTCAGAGTACAAAGCAAACGTTGACCAGAATGAAAAGAAAACATTTCCTGACTCACTAGCTGCAAAGAAAAGAGTGTGGTTAAACAATGGAGAGGCAAAGGATTGGAACATAGGAGAAAGCAGCCTTATACCAAGTCAGACCATTGATCCATCTAGCTCAACATTGCCTGATTGGCAGCAGGTCTCCTAGGTTTCAGGCAGGAGTTTTTTTCTAGGCCTAGCTGGAGAAACTAGGGATTGAACCTAGGACCTTCTGTGTGCAAGGCAGATACTCTACTGCTGAGCTACAGCCCCAGTTTGGCATTCTTTATTGATTGGCTGACACATAAGAATTGTGTTGATTGGCTCACACAACTGCATCCATTCCTTGAAGATAATGATCTCAGAACTGTGGTGTACTCTCTGGTAACCTCAAGGCTTGACTACTGCAATGTTCTCTACATGGGGCTGCCTTTCTATGTGGTTCGGAAAATAAGTTGGTCCAAAATGCAGCAGCTAGAGTAGTCTCTGGTTTTTCTCAGAGATACCATATTATGCCTGTTTTAAAGCAATTGCATGGGCTACCAAAAGGTTTCCAGGCAAAATAAAAAATGCTGGTAATTATCTTTAATGCCCTAAATGGCTTTGGACCAGGTTACCTGGGAGAGCACCTCCTTCTGCATGATCCCCACCACACATTTAGAGAGGTCTGTCTCCGGATGTCACCAGCTTGTCTGGCGGTGACTCAGGAACAGGCCTTCTCTGTAGTCACTCCTGGGCTGTAGAATGTGCCTCCCTAGAGACATTCATGGTATAACATCTTTAAAGGTAAAGTTGTGCCATCTAGTCGGTGTTGACTTCTGGTGACCACAGGGCCCTGTGGTTTTCTTTGGTAGAATACAGGAGGGGTTTACCACTGCCATCTCCTGTGCATGGTAATGAGATGATGCCTTTCAGCATCTTCCTATATTCCTGCTGCCTTATATAGTTGTTTCACATAGTTTAGGAAAAATACCAGTGGGTATTTGAACCAGCAACCTCTTGCTCCTTACCCCAGCCTTCAAAAGATCCCTTAAGACACCTTTTTTTAGCCTAATTTTTGAATGTCTACAATTGTTTTAATTTGCTGTTTTAACAATTTGTTTTATTTTGTCTTTATTGTGTTTATTTTTGTGAACTGCCTAGAGCCTTTGGAGTCAGATGGTATATAAATGACATAAATAAATAATAAATAAAATAAATAATAATGCCAAAGCATGGTTTGGCATTACATGAATGAGCCTTCCTTTTGCTTTCCCTCTACACTTCTTGTAATTTCCCCCTGCCCCCTCTTTCTATCAGCATAAAATATAGTTCACTGTTGCATCTAAACTGACACAGTGGAATTGAAAACATGGAACTGGGATTCAAAAAAATCAAATTCATCTTTTGTGTGTGTGTGCTAAAGATGCCTCACAATCAAAATAACACCCAGTAAGATAATAAAAAATGACCAAAAGCACAATCAATAGGCAAGCCCCATAACTAAAACTTCAAACAGGCCATAACTAAAACTTCAAACAAAATTAACACCCAGCTACAAGCCTGTTCATCACCCTCCCCAAAGGCACAGCAAAACATGCACATTTTTACATAATGCCCAAAGGATTGGAAGGTAGGGGCCACCCTGGCATCTAAGGGAAGGGCATTCCACAAGCTCACTTGGTGCCACCATCGAAAAGGCTGTGCTTCTAATGCATTCTTGTTGCAGCTGAGATTGGAAAGTTATCCAGACTAAGATGATAATGGAAACACACAAGAAGGCACATGTGGATGTAGAAGTTATCTATAATGTTTTAACACCAAGCAAAATAACATATTCTAGAAAATAAATCAAATTTGATTTTCTCTAGAACATGAAATACACTTTAAAAAAGGAATCTTTGAGGTTATAGCCGAGCATCTAGCTCGATGCTGCTCAGGGCATTGTAGGTCATCTTGTTGATGTTCACTGTTGAATGAAAAACTAATTGGCTACAGTTGAACTGAGGTCTTTTTCTGGGGACAACTCCAGTGGATATGCCAAAACGTCTGCTCTCTGTTAAGAACATTCCCAACCATTATCAATTCTGTTTTTATATATGTCACATAATTGAGATACCCAACAAAAAATTTATAAACCTTTTCGTTTATGTTTGGGCACATGAAATGCAGATCTGTTTTATAAAACAACTTTGCAATACTAAATCAGAGATGCCTGCGCTCAACATTTCCCCCCATTTAATTTTACTGTTGCTGCCATTTCAATCATTGAATTTTAGTATGAGATAAATTTAAGAAAGCAAACCTTTCCAGTTCTTCCAATTAAACACCAGAGTTTCAAGAGGAGCCAGTTCTGAATGTAATTTCCTGAGGCTCAAATTATGTAAAATATAACTTCTTAATTGAAAACACCAGAACAGCTGCTATTGTTCATTTTCCTGTTTGTGACCTCTCTCTATGGGACTCAGGCAGCTTCCTTTTTGTATTATTTCTCTATGTATTCTATCTCTAAAATTAAAATATACCAATTGGAGATGCTGCCTCTCATGAAAAATATCTCATTAAATACATTAGAAACAACTGGACTAAATATTATTTTAAGTTGTCCCCATTTTCCAACGTGGCCTTAATGTATCATACTATAATGCAGAGGTTCCCATAGGAACATAGGAAACTGCCATATACTGAGTCAGACCATTTGTATATCTAGCTCAGTATTGTCTTCACAGACTGGCAGCGGCTTCTCCAAGGTTGCAGGCAGGAATCTCTCTCAGCCCTATCTTGGAGGTGCCAAGGAGGGAACTTAGAACTTTCTGCTCTTCCCAGAGCGGCTTCATCCCCTGAGGGGAATATCTTGCAGTGCTCACACATCATGTCTCCCATTCATATGCAGCCAGGGCAGACCCTGCTTAGCTATGGGGACAAGTCATGCTTGCTGCCACAAGACCAGATCTCCTCTCCTCTCCCAACCTTGGGTCCCCAGATTTGTGGGACAACAACTCCCATAATCCCCAAGCACAATGGCCATAGTGGCTGAGAATGATGGGAGTTGTAATCCACCAACATTGGATCCAAGGTTGGGACCCAGCATTCAACCCAGCATTGAATCCAAGGTTGGGAACCTGTGTTCTAACAGAAGAAGGGGCAATTCAAACGATCACGCCAGAAGGGCAGGGAGGGTGCAGGGGGAAGTCTGCTTTTGCTTTATCTTTTCCGCTGACAACCAAGCAAGTTCTCTTCAACACCCCCTCCTGGGCCCCCATACTGGCAGCCCTGCTTTGTGCAGCTCCACAAAGCATGGAGCAAGGTGGAGGGAGCCAGGGCCGGAACTTGTTCCAGCCTCCGGGCATTCCTCAGTGCAACACTCCCCACAATCATTGCATTGGGGATCACCCCAACAGACAGGTGCTCTATGCCCTCGTCTCTGTCACATGATCCTCAGTAGCTGGTTTAAAGCCAAGTTTAAAGCCAAGTTCATTAAGGGGGTTAGGTGGGCGGGGAGTGGAGGGAGCCACAAGGATCCCACCGCTTTTCCTGACCAGCCTAACCCTGCCTGGAGCAGTCAAAGCAGGGTTAGGTTGGTTGTGAGAACAGCATCATATAATACTTTTGTATTTACTTTAAAACTGTGGTGACAAGGCAAGTGGTATCTTAATACATCTGTTTTAACATGTAAACTTATGTTTATGTTCACTTACATATATAAATAACTATTAAAGAGGCTCTCAGACGTGAGTCCCCAGATATTGTTGAACTACAGCATCCAGTTTCTAGCAAGGGTCTTCTTATGTTCTCATGTTGTAAACACACATTACAATATTCAGGGTTGCAGAAATCCACTAGTCTACTAGGCTGTGGCGAGTGAAAAGTGATGCCTGACGAGTGAAAAAAGTTCTGATGAGCAATGTACCAACATAGATTGATGGGTAAAATATTTTGTCTGGCTGATAAAGTGGGCCAACATTTCTTCACCTCTGACAATATTGTCAGGATATCAAACAAAAGTGGGTGGGTAGGAGAAGAACCCATATATGCCAGTTTTAAAGAATATATGTCCACATGTGAACCTACCCATGTGTTAAGATCCTCTGCTGAGAACTTTAGAGATGAGGTGGGTGGCCAATGGGAACAAGGAGTATCTATATAGTAAAGTAAAGTATCTATATAGGAAAGTAAAGTGTGCTGTCAAGTGGAAGATACCTATACTGCCCAACAGATATTTACCTGGATCCAAAACTAGGTTTTTTCTAAGGTATTTGATGTTAGAAATTGTGGGGTCATCTTAAATTCAGAGTCATCTTCCTTTTGAGTAACTACAGATATAAAGTAAAGGTAAAGTTATGCCCTCGAGTTGGTGTCGACTCCTGGTGCCCACAGAGCCCTATGGTGCCCACAGAGCCCTATGGAATATAGGAGGGATTTACCATTGCCATCTTCCGCACAGTATGAGATGATGCCTTTCAGTACCTTCCTATATCACTGCTGCCTGATATAGGTGTTTCCATCATCTAGTTATCATTTAGGAGCCAATTAAAACTTTATTTCAGTATGTTCATGCATTTGGTATTGGCTGATTGGTTCTGGTTTGAAGGTTTCATTTTTCTGCTAGATACAGGCTGCTGGACTTGCCTTTTTTGTATTTGTTCTTGGTTTTGCTTGCATTTATCATTAATTGCTTTTAATGATTTGTTGTGAGCAGTTTTGGAGGCCTATATTGATTGAGAAAATGGGATTAAAATGTTTTACATGAATAAAAGAAATGACAGCTTACATCCAGTGTTCCCTCTGACAGGAATCCCCAGTTTGTGTTGTGGACTACAACTCCCATAATCCCCAGCCAAAGGCCATTGCACCTGAGGATGCTGGGAGTTGTAGTGAACAACATCTGGGAATCCCTGTTGGAAGGAACACTGCTTACATCCTTGTCCAGATAGGAATATACAAAACTCCCTTATATTGAGCCACCCCTTTGGTCCATTTAACTCTGTATTTCCTAGCCTACACTGACTGGCAGCAGCTCTCAAGATTTCAGGCAGAAGTCTTTCCCAGCTCTACCCTGAGATGCTACCAGGGATTGAACTAGGGAGCTTCTACATGCAAAGAAGATTCCCGACCTTGGATTAACAGCACCACCCCCACAAACACCTACATAGGGTTACACAGGAAGCTGCCATTTACTGAGTCAGACCCTTGGCCCACCTAGCCTGTCAGTACTGCCTACACTCACTGTCCAAGATTACAGGCAGGAGTCTCTCCTAGCCCTACTTGGATATGCCAGGGAGTGAACCTGGGACCGTCTGCATGCAGAACTGATGCTCTGTCACTGAGCCTATGGCCCATCCGCAAACCAGAGCGGGACCGTTGCACAGCATATGTTCTGAAAACTTGCTGTGTTGCTTCCAAGGAAATGCATGTAGGTGTTCTTGTTGCTAAGGAAGAAGCACAAGTGAAAGAGGAAGGGCAGCGTCTGAGAGAGGTTAAGTCACAATGAGACACCTGTGTCTGTGGTATTGGTTGTGGTGGTTCAGATCATCTGTGGTGTTCAGCACTGCACACTTGTGTCTGTAATGACTCATCGAGGAGGAGGAGGAGGACTACTTTCATGGAGATGGAAATAGAGATGTTCGTTTCATGTCAAGCCTTGTATTGATAGCCTTCACCCAGAGGAAATACTTTATCTGATCATCTTACATTGCCAGCAGTTTGTTATTACAATATAGATTTTGAAGTCGGAATTAATCCAAAAAGAATTCAACAAATTATTCTGGCCTCGCACAAACCAAATGGAACCCTGTGAAGAATGTAACTATAACTAATGTGTTATTTCAGCAAGTGACCTAATTATTTGCCTGTGAATGACGATGTTTTCTCGGCAATTTTCCGTGGACTGAATTAAAAACACAAAGGAACTTATAGAGGCTCAATCAAGGAAATGTGTGCATAGAAGACTGATGGCATATGGAAAGTAGCTATACTTAATAAAATTAACACACAACAATAAATTCAAGGGTCGAATCTACCATATGAGTGGAGTACTACTTAGTGGGTAGGATGCATCAGAAAGCAAGATAAAGATAATAAACATTATACCTCAGGCATAATGGTCACAGTTATAATTAAATTAGGATAATGTACCTGCAGTTCAGTAGGGTTTCAGTAGAACACACATGTACAGAACATGCAGCCAGTGTGGTGTAGTGGTTAGTGTTGGTATAGGACCGGGGAGACCAAATCCCCATTCAACCATGAAATTATCTGGGTGACTCTGGGCCAGTCACGTATCTCTCAGGCTAACCTACCTCTCAGCACTGTTTCCTCTAACAGGGATTCCCCGATCATGTTCACTACAACACCCAGCCTCCCCAGCTGCAATGGCCTTTGGCTGGGGATTCTGGGAGTTGTAGTCAACAACATCTGGGAATCCCTGTTAGAGGGAACACTGCCTCTCAGGGTTGTTGTGAGGATAAACATAACCATGTGCATTGCTCTGGGCTCCTCGGAGGAAAAGCAGGATATAAATGTAAAAATAAAAATAAAATAAAAATTCCCTGATGCTAAAGTTAATGGTGAGACCATCCTTGTACAGACCTCTTGATGACATATAACTGTCACTTCACTAATATCCTATTTAATTCCATGAGACATAAGCTTGTTATATGAAGACTACACTGAAGACTACAGTGCTTTCAAAGTATAGTCTTCACTAGGGCTGCCATATGGAAAATCATTATTTGATTATTTGTTTGTTTGTTTGTTTATTATTTTCATTTTATATCCCACTCTTCCTCCAAGGAGCCCAGAGCAGTGTACTACATACTTACGTTTCTCCTCATAACACCCCTGTGAAGTAGGTTAGGCTGAGAGAGAAGTAACTGGCCCAGAGTCACCAGCAAGTATCATGGCTGAATGAAGATTTGAACTCGGGTCTCCCCGGATAGGTCTCCTGTAACTTGAAGAGAAGCCCAGAAGAGGGAATTTCAGCAACTGTAGCTTTTCTTCCCTTGCATGACAAGCTGCACCTCTTCTATGCCTCTTTTAAAGGTACAGGAGACCAATCCTTTTTTCCATATGGCAAACCTAGTCGACACAGCTGTCCTGCTCCCGTTTCTCTGGACAGGCAGAGATGGCCAGCAATGCCAGCAAGGTTAATGCATTGTCCGAGGGCCAAGTGTTGAGTAGCAGGTGAGGGGTCCGGGTCGCAAAATCTTGGTGCTAATCAGTGGAGCTTTTGCACCAGGAGCTTCCAAGCAGCAGTTGAGGCTTCATGTAGACAGCCTGGCTGTCATAACCTTTCTAGTGTGCTGCAGAGGGGCCCTGGCCTTGGTTGTACTTAAGGTCAGGATTCCTCCTCCTCAGCAGTGTTCCCAGGGATTCCGAGATGGCGGCCATTTTAGAGGCTGCCGCACATGCCCAATGGGATGTGCAGTGGCCTCCAAAATGGCCATTGTGATAGAAGGCAGGCCCGGAATGAGCCAAAGACAGCCCCAACTGAGCAATTTATGGCAATCGGCATAAATGCCATGGCAGCGCCCCCCAGAGGGGGATAAGTTGATTAACATTTATTGTTTGTTTGTTTTCAGGTCGGGTGGGGGGCGGGTTTTGGCACAGTGCTGATACCACATACCAATGTCTCGTGGTGGTTTACAAAGCAAACAGTAAAAAAGAATTAAAACCAAATTAAAACATTTATTTTTAAACTATTTAAAACAGCAGAACAACAACAACAAAACGAACTGGGGAGGGCTCGGCTTGACATTGAGCTGTCAAACCAAACCAGTTCGATGTTGAACCGGTTCAGTTACGAACCGATTTGCATATCCCTGTCCAAAGTTTATTTGAGGTCTACCTGTCCATTCTCATTTCCTGATTCGCATTCATTGCATTTGCTCAGGAGAAAGGACATGACACATTAAGGCCTATTCACAAATCACATTTAACATTTGTACACAATTTACAGTGAACACAGGCACAGATCTCTATATTGGTATATATATTGAACACAGATACAGCAACATACTTCTGTATTTGTATTTGAGGGGCCTGTATGCTGCATTTGCAGGGCCTGCAAGTACAGTTATTCACTCAGACTTATGTATGAGTGTACAGAAACGTGTACACTCACACAGCCTAATGACCTACTTCACACAGTCATTTGAACCTAGGTTTACTGTGGGTTGCCACAGTGTGTTCACAGTGTGTGAACCCACACTGAAGTGGTTTATGGCCTGAGATGAATCTGAGATTCCCACCTTTGTGTGGGTTCACACAATCATGCTAATAAAACAATCTTGTTTTTAAATTTTGCTGTAAACCGCCTTGGGATTGTTTTAATGAAAGGCGATATATAAATTTAACAATCAATCAATAAGATTAAATACTGGTAACTCACATTAAACCTAGGTTCAAATGACTGTTTGAATCAGGCCAATGTCTGAATAGGACTTTCAACTTCAGTGTATTCAATATTTTGTAGACAAGAATGACTCAGGCTGCTATTTTAATTTTTCTTCTTCTTGAATTTCATTCCAATCAAATAGTTGTTTGTTTAGAGGCAATTCTAACTCACTACAAGGAGTTTCAAGCAAAATAGGACAGATTTCTACCATCACATCAACCCTCTTCCACCTAATGTGGCTGGGAACATTTGGTCTTAAGTAGACACAGCCTAAAGCATAGAGAAGGCTTTCTGGGTTGTTGACTTTTCTGCTGCCTGTTTGATTTACTGTTATCTTTCTTATCTGTACTCCTTCTTTCTGTCCTCCCTGTTTAAATGACAAGGGCTCATCTCAGCCATCCATGTTAAGTGAAGATGTAAAGTTAATTGGCATTGCTTTTGTGTCACAAAGAAGAATGAGTTGCAAACCTGACAATGAGCCTAATGAAGGAAAAAGCTCTTATGTGGATCAAATATTAGAGGGATATAAATCCAGAGAACCATCATTTATATTTGTAGAGTTGCAGCAGATTTATTCCAGTACGATTGAATGATATACTTGACCCCAAACGTTCCAAAGCCTCAAAATGCAGGTAATTTTTCATGCTGGGGCAACTATGATGTGCCCTGTTGTCTTTTATAACTGCTCTCTTTTGAGACATGTTCTCATTTTTGAGTACTTTCTTAGATGATGGGAGACTTGCAATATATCTAAAGGAGAAGTCTTCCTTTCATGTATTCTTATCAAGTTTCTGCAATTTCAGAGGATAGAGATAGCTAGAAAGCCACTTGTGAAAGCTCTATTTTTCTGTCGATATTTTTTCGACCTCAGTGTCAGAGAAACAAGGTGTCACAGAATTATTTTCTAAGGAAGGTAGTTTGTTAAATCTTTAAGAAAAGCCAGATTTGTCACTTGCTTTGAATTGGTATTTAATATTGAACCGAGGACTGAAAATAGCTTCACAATAATTTTTAGTTGAAACTGTAGCTGAGAATTAAGCTGAGAATTTTTTAAAAAAGATGGAACATGCAAAATATGTCAGTTGGATTTGAAGGGAATAATATAAAATAATGAACCATCTAGTTCTCATAATATTTTATCGGATGGCCTTTTATGAAATAAAGGCGGTGGGGGGAAACCCACAAGATATATGTTTATGCTGCATAAAAGGATTTTATAAGCCATGAAGTTTCAGAGTATAATTTTTAAAAGAAGTAACTACTGAAATAATTATCTGTTTTAACTGGGTTCTAGGGATCTGTCATTTTCTGAAATAAGGAATATCAATTTGTCCCATGTGTTGCTCTGACATTCTGCAGCAGACCTATACAACTTGTAAACCACCAAGTCAACCACAGCCAAGTACTGGAGCCTCCCAAGTGTTTGAGAGGGAGTCCGTTTGGTTAGAGTAGCAAACTAAAACCAGAGAGACCCAGGTTCAAATCTCCTCTCAGCCTTGATACTCACTTTAGACCTGTCACTGACTGACAACCTGACTAAACAGAAATCAGTGGGACAATTTGCCTTGACTGACTTCTCATAATGTCAGTGGGGCTTCCTTTGAGTAATTTATTCAGGATGCCAGGTGTGGTGTTTTTGGTTAATCCATTCCTTGATCCAGGCCAGGTTTTGAATGGGGTTTTAGTTACTTTGCTCCAGTCCTGGAGTAGAGGCGGGGCTAAAAAAGCCCAGCCAGAGTAAGAGCATGGAAAAGCAGCCTGCACTTGCCTCTCTGTAAAAGTAAAGGTAAAGTGTGCTGTTGAGTTGGCGTCGACTCCTGCTGACCACAGAGCCCTGTGGTTGTCTCTGGTAGAATACAGGAGGGTTTTACCATTGCCATCTCTTGCGCAGTATGAGATTATGCCTTTCAGCATCTTCATATATCTCTGCTGTCTGCTATAGTTGTTTCCTATAGTCTGGGAAATATACCAGCGGGGATTAGAACCGACAACCCCTGGCTTGCTAGTCAAGTCATTTCCCTGCTGCGCCTCTCCGTACACAACACCTATTTCATTAGACTATTAATATTCCTGATTCCACTCCACTGCCTTTTCCTTGCATACCACAATGCTTTCTCTTGGATTCTATACTGGGCACTATCTCTTTGCTTAACTTCCGTACCTCACAGAGTTGTTATGAGGATAAAATGGAAGGGTGGGGGGAGAGAATGATGTGTGCTGTCCTGAATGTGGAATAATCATGTGATAAATAAATTACCACCGCCTGCACCCACTTTTGCATCTCAGGCACATAGATAAACCCAGGAGGTTTATTGAATGTCTCATGGGCTGCCAGCATACATGTCTGGTGCTCATTATTTTGTGTGCGCTGTGAGGTTGAGACTGCCTTGGTTGGCCTGATGGATGATCTCCAATTGGGAATTGACAGACAGGGTATGACTCTTGGATCTTTTGGCGGCTTTCGATACCATCGAGCATGGTATCCTTCGGGATCGTCTACAAGGGCTGGGAGTGGGAGGCACTGTTTTTCAATGGTTCCGGTTGTATCTCTCGGGGAGATTCCAGAAGGTGTCACTTGGGGACTATTCCTCTAGGAAAACAGGAAGTTTTGTATGGCATCCCACAGGGCTCCAAACTTTCTCCAATGCTTTTGCACGTCTACCTGAAACCGCTGGGGGAGATAATCAGGAGATCAGCACCAAATCAGGAGATTTGGTGCTGGGTGTTACCAGTATGCTGTTGATACCCAAATCTGTTTCTCCATGTCATCTTCATCAGGAAATGGCATAACTTCCCTAAATGCCTGCCTTCATGCAGTAATGGGCTGGATAAGGGAGAACAAATTCAGGCTGAGTCCAAGCAAGACAGAGGTACTTATTGTGGGGGTCATAGCTCAGGAGATGGGTTAGACCTGCTGGTTCTGGAAGGAACCACACTCCTTAGAAGGAACAGGTACATAGTCTGGGAGTACTTTTTGACCCAGGCCTCTCTCTGGTTTCTCAGGTTGAAACAGTGGCTGGGGCTAAGCTCTTTATGAGCTTAGGCTTATATACCAGCTATGGCCATTTCTGGAGGAGGATGACCTAAAAACAGGGGTAACCTCCTGACTTGACTACTGCAATGCGCTCTGTGTGGGCTACCTTTGTACATAGTCCAGAAACTGCGATTGGTACAAAATGCAGCAGCCATGGTTGGTCTCTGGCGAACCCAAAGAGGCCATATTACTCCTGTTTAAAAGCATTACATTGGCTGCCCATATGTTTTTGGGCAAAATATAAAGTGCTGGTGATTACCTATGAAGCCCGAATTGTTTTGGGCCCAGGGTATTTAAGAGAGCACCACCTACTTCGGGACTCCCACAACTTATTAAGATCTTCAACCCGTTTTCTGGCAACTAAGGGCTGGACTCTTTTTATAGCTGCCTTGGGGCTTCAGAATGAACTCTCAGTTGTTGTAAGAGCTTCCCCATCTCTAGCACATTTTAAAAGAGCATTCAAGACACATTTATTTCACCAAGCCTTTGACTAGCTGTAAGTTGGGTTTTTTTTGGTTGTTCTGCTGTTTTAAATAGTTTAAAAATAAATAAATGTTTTAATTTGGTTTTAATTCTTTTTTTATTGTTTGCTTTGTAAACCACCACGAGACGTTGGTATGTGGAAGTACAGAAATGTAATAAATAAATACAACTTATTGAGCTTGATGGATCTAGATGTGCAGGCCTAAATGGCCATCAGTTTAAATAAGGGAACCTTGATGCTGCTTTAAGGAACAATACGTCAGTGAAAAACATGAATACCAATACTGTGGAAACTAATAAGCTAGAAAACTTTGACATTGTGTAGCTTAAGGGAGAACTTGTCTTATAGTAATCTGTTAACCCATGGAATGTAGCCTAGTTAATGATGCTCAATTCAACTGATGATGACTGAGTAGTAAAAGGTTGTAGATGTATTGGACTGTGGAGGTGTATGTGTCTATCCTAATGGAAAACCTTGAACAGGTTTTGCAGGAGACCCTCGTAGTTTCATGTATCTGTGGTGGATGGGTCTTAGAGACCCAGTTTCCTTATCTGCAGCAGGAAATATAGGAAAATTTTGCCTGTCTGCAGTTCCTAAGTGGCCAGAAATGACTTCTGATGTCAGTTCTGACCACCATTTTGAAGCACAGAGCCATTTTGTGACTCTTCTTTGTTTTTTAAAAAAAGGTTAAATAAAAACTAAGAGGATTTGGGTGGCATTCCTGGAGACCTGGAGAACAAGGTACTATAGGTACTATGCTTTTCTACCCTTTTTTCTGCTCCCTTCCTCCTTTTTTGAATTTTTAGAGTAAGGTACCTAACCCCTGAATTCCCATGGGGTAAGGTTTCTTTATTCGCAGTTTCCATATTCGTGCTAATTGGCAGGAATGGAACCTCGTGAATAAAGAGGCTCTCTTGTATTCTCTCTCTCTCTCTTCCAAAGATATGGGATGTGGTTTCTATGTCTTTATTTGTAAGATTCTAAGTTGCCTCCAAAGTTCTTTTGAGATGGTGTGGAAAAAGGCCATTCTCTTTGAAAGAACTGAATCAGAGTAGCCCCTGAGGAGGCTACTCTGTGTTGAACAATGTGATGAATAATAAGTTGTCTTCTGTGCATGCTTAGAGATCTCCTTCCCTTCCTTCCCTTTGTTTGTTCAGTTTGGTAGATTTACATCTCTCTGGGGCCGTGCTATTTTAGGATGATCCAAAATGAAGCTGAGATGATATTGCTCATAGTTGAGTGGTGATGAGTGCTACTGGGAAGGCTTCACTCATAACCAGTAAAATCTGAATCCTGTAAATATCAATTAAACCAAACTTGTGGTTATGCCTGAAAAGATCTACACTTGAAATATTAACCATAGAAGCTGATATCCTTTTGCAAAGGGCTTAGCTAGAAGACATTCCTCATGTCTTTACCAGTCTTACAGTTCTGTTGTTGGTGTGGGTAGAAGACCAAAAAAGTAGGTATGTAAGGGGGAAAAATGATTTGGAGGAAGAATAAATTCTATAAGGGGCGAGTGGTTGATACCATTCTGCTTAGGGGCTTTGGCAAGAACACATCTCTTCCCAGAAGTCAAGGGAAAATATTCCTTGAAAAAATGATATTTTATCAAAATGCATTGGAATAAATATTTCTTCAGCACTGCTCTTCTATTTTTTATGAGTGGCTGGAATCCAGACTAACAAAGCACTAGTGCTACAAGGGAAGCACTGGTACTGGTACCAGTACTTCTGAAGAGTTCCAGACTAATTCTGCATCGGTCCTTGTGGTGCAGTAGGATGCTGGCAACATTCCTTCCCCGGGAAGCACTCTGCGCCATCTGAAAACATGTCCCTGAAGACTATGCAACCCTCAGGGTAATGAGAGGCACAGAGTGTTTCTGGGTAAAGGGGTGGTCATTGAAACCCCCTTCATTCCCTGGCTGCATGAGCAGTGGAGTTCTTAGTTGAACCCTTCAGAAGTACCAGAGCTTCTCCAGTAGTGCCAGTACTTGGCTAGTCTGGATGTCATCCATTGTATCTAGCCAATGGTACTCTGTAGCAGCCGGTGAATGCCGCTTCAAGTGGGGCGGTGAAGAGGGGTAAAGACCGCTTTAAACAGCAGCAAACATACCTGCTACTCATACCTGAAATGGTCTGTGGGGCAGAGGCTCCCGACCCTACATATTGCGGGCAGGCTATCTTGCTCCCAGTGCTCAGTTGGCCGCCATGCATGCGTGGAGACCATTTGAGGGGATAGTATGACAGGTTAGTGCTTTACTAACCCCTCAAATGTCTCCACAAATATACTGAGGTCAACTGAGCAGTGGGGCATGGCAGCCTGTCCACACTAAAGGATGCCAGGTCAGGCACCTAAGCCCTGTAGATTAGGCGTGTGCAGGGTTCGGTGGGCGGATGGTTCAGCAGTGGGGCGTCCCTTTAAGGAGAAGGGAAGGTACTCTTCCCCCCTCCTTGTGTTTCCCTCGCCGGTGCTGTGCATGTGCACCGGCCACTTTCAGTTTGACGCGGACCCGGGTGGCAAGAAGATTTGTTGCCGCCCCACACGATGATTTTGGGCACAGCGCTGGCAGGGAAAACATGGTGGTGGTGGTGGTGGTTGGGGGGTTAAGATCACCCTCCCTGTTTCTTAAAGGTAACCCCACCCACCTCCAAACTGATAGACCTCTGAACACATCCCTACTGAAGATCACATCCCTACTGGTGTTTAAAGCAGTATTTTCCTGCCCTCAACCCCTCCCTGGAGCAGCACTCACAGGGTGCTACTGATGATGGCAGATGCCTGAAACATCCAGTGGAGGATTAGTTATAGTTCCCTCTGTCAGAAAGACTGGTGGTCAGGACCACCCAACCTAGCAATGGTTACAGAATATATGCAGAGGGGTAAAGAAAGCAACAATTTAATGTGAAGTCAAGGCATGGACTGTAGTTTGTAGCAGCCATTTGGGAGGAGCTGAATATTCAGAAAGAAGTATTAGTTAGGTGATACTGTTTTGGATAGATTCTAACTTTCAGGCTGGCCTAACATGCCAACTGGATGTTCTGCGTTGAAAATGAAAGGCTAAGGAATGATGTACATACAACAGCAGCCCATTAAAATTCTTTCATTGAGCAATAAGCTTTAGATTTCTCATCTCATTCAACTCTGGTGAGGCAGGCAAACATGTGGCTAAGGCCTGTAGTGGCAAGGGAGGAAGGGTAGAGTCATTTGAGGGAGCAGGAGTACTTCAAACAGTTGAGACTGGTGGAGCTGGAGGAGCAAAGGTCATGGGCAGTGTGATGGAATATGAGAGCTGTAAGGACAAACTGACCTTCAAAGCCTGCTGTGGCCTTGATCCTCTCTACCTCTCAACTCTTGTATCGTGGATTTGGGAATGGAGCCAGTAAAGGGATCTGATGGATGGAGGTGAAGGGACTGAAATGAGTCAATGGAAGATCAGAGAGGAGAAGGCTGCAGTGGTCAAGGCAAGGGATGACTAGTGTGTGACCTACGAGTTTTTGCTGAGGGGGGCAGAGGGCCCAATTCCTGGCTCTTCCTGCTTGTAAAGGGAGAAGCAACATGATTTGGAGGTGGACAAAATATGGAGAGTAAAGGAGAGAAAGGGGTTATATCTAAAGTAAAGGCTTTGTGCTTGTTCAGCCGGGTGAACAAGCCCTGTTTAGACATGTTGAGGCTATTCACATGATGGTAGAAAATTGAGCTAGCCTCCACTAGCCTGATTTTCTACCTTTGTGAGAACCAAAGGGCTCGGCTGCGAGCCCTGTGATTCTTAAGCAGGTTACCCGCTTAAGTAGCCCTCCCCTAAGACAAGGTTAGCGGAGTGAGTGCTCTGCTAACCCAGGCTTTCCAATCATGAGTTGCTGCATTGTGGCTCCGCAGCGCGGAGTAGACCCCCGACCAGGAGGTCTACTCATGAGTAGACCCCCGACCAGGAGGCTGAAAAGCCGCCTCCTGGCTCCAGGGTGTCAAATCCTGGACATCCTGGGTGCTCGCGCAGGGCATGCTGGAGCTTCCGGGGGCTGCACAGCCCCAGATCCTCCCAGCCTCCGCCGGCTCCGTAACGGAGCTGGCAGTCGTGTGGGTGGCTGCTTCAGCCACCCGGAGCAGACTGCCTGCTCATGTGTGGGGAGAGCGGGCTAAGCCCACTCTCCCTGCTAACCCTCCCCAGGCTCTTCTCACTAATCATGAGAAGAGCCTTGTTGTATGAGTCTTGAGATGTCTGTGCACTTGTACGTGTGTTTGTGTGAATGATTGTACCTGCAGTCATTTAAAAAAACGAACTTGGGTACAGGCCCCTCAAATCCATGGTATAGATAGGAAGTGTGCTGCTGCACCTGTGTTCAACGTAAAGTGCCAATAACTGGACTCTGGACATTACGTTCCACATGTGTATTTAATGTAACGTGTGAATTTGGCTAGAGTCGATGAATGAAAGCAGAGTACGAGGAAGAGAGGGCTCAGTACTTTCATCCTGGACATTATTATCTGGAAGTCTTCTGTACTACCCTCCAGAACATTGGTAGATAAGTGCTGCATATATAGAAAAGTTAGAAGAAATGCTGTATTTTTTGTTTTGTTTTTTCAACTTGTCTTGTGAGGGCAGGGGGGAGAGAGAGAGAGAGAGAGAGAGAGAGAGAGAGAGAGAGAGAGTCCATTTGTTTTCCCTGTAACAATTGGGAGGTCCATTGTATCCATGCACTAAACATCAATAACAAGATGCTTTTGAAAGGTCCATTGAGGAAAAGGTTGCCATTTATTTAAGCATGAGAATGTATTCATTGATCTAGAACTTGGCTTCTGCAGAAGACAACACACACTGGATGTAAATATATTTGGCGGCTGCTAGGCAGAAATGGCTGAGTAGAAAACCTCAGGATCATCATCAACTGCTGCCATCTGGGATAAAAAAGCAAAAATGATATTGATGCTGGTGTTGCTGGTGTGAATAACTGGCAGAGCACCACTGCAGGAAAGAACTATACTCAGCCTGTAAGAAATTGCAATTGCATTCGAAGGAAGATGAAAGGTTTTATTTCCTGCTTATTGACTTTTTCGCCTATCTCCTCTTTGTGGCTTGCAGAGGCTAACTATAATTTACATGAAAATCTTCCTTACACGGAAACCATGTGCGGTCCTGAAGGCGGCATTTAATCTCACAGCCGAGAGGATGAAGCCCCAGGGACTGAGACAAAAGGGCCCCCAACTTTGCTGCCCATTCACAGGTGGTTACACAGGGACAGTTTTTTGGATTTTGAGGCAGGGGGCAGAACTAACCAGGGCTGCAACATCTCTCCCTATGTCTGCTGTCTGCAGGTGTTGTCTGCAGGTGTTTTTTTATGAATTTGCCAAGTGGGGGAGGCAATCATGATGACATAATTTGGGGTGCAATGAAGTGCAAAATGTCATGGGCTTTGCGGTCACTGATCTCTGGAGAAATCTAGCTTGAAATGGTGATGATCAGAAAATCTAAAATCCAAAGTAGGCAAATGCCAACTAAGTTTTTTGATGTAAATCGCCCTGAGACATTTTCGGAAGGGCAATATATAAATCCATCCATCCGGCATATAAAACCATCCATCCATCCATCCATCCATCCATCCATCCATCCATCCATCCATCCATCCAATAAATAAATAAATAGATGTGCGTAAGTAGTGAACAACATGTGTGTCCTTCCAGAACTCTTTCTCAGCCTGGATGTTAAACAGAGCAGCAGAGAGGGAGGAGAGAATAAAGTTCAGCATGACGGAAAAGCCCCAAAGCTTGCAGTGTGTACCAGAGTTCAGGAGGTATTAGACAGACTTATTTAGATTAGTTACTTCTAGGTGCCATGGCTGAACCATGGGCAGCAGTAGCTGGGTGGCACAGAGCTCAAAATTGGGACCGGGAGACAATCATTTCTCAGGGATCAAACTAGTAGCCACAGATCAGGATCATGCCAGAAGTCAAGCTCAGCAGACATCAGGGGGTCACACTGATAGCTGAAGGTGAGGAACATGTCAGAGGTTGAGCTGCAAGGACAGCCAGGAATCAGGAATCAAAGTGGTAGCCAGTGATCAAGAAGACACCACAAGTCAAGTCAAACAGATCAGAAGTAATCATGGGTTAAACCGATAGCCGAAAGTCAGAAACGCCAGAAGTCAAATAAGAGGAATAATGTAAGCAAGAGCAAAGACGCCAAGAGTAAGGAGACCTTAATACTGAGTCAAAGCCTGCCTCAGACAGGAAGCTACTTCTTAGGGATGTGCAAAACATTTCAGTGTCACAACTACAAAAAGCTTTCCACAGTGTTCCTCATCAAAGACTCCTGAGAAAACTTAGCAGTCATGGGATAAGGCAACAAGTACATGTGTGGATTATTAACTGGTTAAAGGAAAGGAAATAGAGGGTAGGTATAAATGGAGAGTTTTCACAATGGAGGGAAGTAAGAAGTGGTGTCCCTCAGGGATCTATACTGGGACTGGTGCTTTTTAATTTATTCATAAATGATCTAGAAGTAGGGGTAAGAAGTGAGGTGGCCAAATTTGCAGATGATGCCAAACTCAAAACCCCCCAACTTCAAGTATACGTTGATGGGATCTGAGCTGTCAGTGACTGACCAGGAAAGGGATCTTTTGGTTGTGGTGGACAACTCATTGAAAGTGTCAACTCAATGCAGAGTAACTGTGAAAAAGGCCAATTCCATGCTAGGGATCCTTAGGAGGGTGATTGAAAATAAAACAGCTAATATTATAGTGCCCTTAAACATAGTGATGGTGCAGCCGCACTTGGAGTACTGCATACAATTCTGGACACCACATCTAAAAAAGGACATTGTAGAACTGGAAAATGTGCAGAAGATGGCAACCAAGATGATCAGGGGCCTAGAGCACCTTTCTTATAAGGCAAGGCTACAACACCTGGGGCTATTTAGTTTAGAAAAAAGACGACTGCGGGGAGACATGATAGAGGTCTATAAAATCATGCATGGTGTGGAGGGAGAGAAATTCTTCTCCCTCTCACATAACACTGAACCAGGGTTCATCCCATGTAATTGATTGCCAGGAAATTTAGGGCCAGCAAACGGAGGTACTTTTTCACACAATGCATCATCAACTTGTAGAATTCTCTGCCACAAGATGTGCTGACAGCCAACAACCTGGATGTCTTTAAGAGGGGTTTGGATAACTTCATGGAGGAGAGGTCTTTCAGCTGTGAGTTGGAGGGCTATAGGCCACCTCCAGCCTCTCAGGCAGGATGCCTCTGAATACCAGTTGCAGGGGAGTAACAGTAGGAGAGAGTGCATGCCCTCAGCTCCTGCCTGTAGGCTTCCACTGGCACCTGGTTGGCCTCTGTGTGAATCAGGAGTCTGGACTAGATGGGCCATGGGCCTGATCCAACAGGGCTATTCTTATGTTCTTTTTCTTCAAGTTCGAAACAAAGCAACCCCGGTTTGATTTGAAATGTTTTGTTGTTTCGAGCTCCACTTTGGAGGCCTGTTTTCCCCTCACTGATTGGTTTTCTGGCACTGACTTCTAATCCTATGGGGGTTTAGGGAAAAGGTTTAAAATGTGTTTAAAATTGCCTGCTTACCCATAAGAACATCTCCTTCTCTTAATCTGGGCATGATCTTCCTCCACTATTTCTCTTGCCCTTTGTCTCTGTCTTTGTTGTTTTTTCCAGTCCCGAGATGGGTGTGTCCTTGCAGGGAGCCTCAAAAATCAAGGACATTTTTCATTTTTGCTTTCTCTTCTGATTTCTATGTGAATGAGTCATGAACCTCAGGCTTCCAGTAAATTACCACCGTGATTATCAGTGTTACAAAGGTTATATTCCCACTGCGGTGGGAATGTTTGGTTTATAAATGGATATGTCAGGAATGAAACCTTCAGACTGGGAAAACCCTGCTGGCTAGTGATTTCAAAATTCTACGCAGGTACCAAACAACAGACTGCAATAGACATCTATGTAGTCTGGAATTCTGCTCCCTTTTTATTATCCATTTTTATGCCACTGAAATTGCTGGGTTGAGCTCCAGAATTCCATCTTAGCCTCTGACTAATTGGATTCCAGGTATTTATTATGTGAGAGGTATTTTCGTATCCTGAAATCAAACTCTTTGGTCTGAAAAGTTTGACAATTTTTTGATAGAAAACCCCTGGTCTTATTGGATACTAAAGTACTCAGGAGAGGAGAGCTGGTCTTGTGGTAGCAAGCGTGACTTGTCCCCTTAAGCTAAGCAGGGTCTGCCCTGGTTGCATTTGAATGGGAGACTAGAAGTGTGAGCACTGGAAGATATTCCCCTCAGGGGAGGAGCCGCTCTGGGAAGAGTATCTAGGTTCCAAGTTCCCTCTCTGGCTTCTCCAAGATAGGGCAGAGAGAGATTCCTGCCTGCAACCTTGAAGAAGCTGCTGTCAGTCTGTGAAGACAATACTGAGCTAGATGGACCAATGGTCTGACTCAGTATATGGCAGTTTCTATGTTCTTATGTTCCTACTTCCACAAATGAGTACTTTTAGTGAGTTGCTACACAGGTTAGCTGCAGCTCGTGGTCCTTGAAACAGCCTAACAAGGTACCTGAAGGTACAGATTGCCTCCTTCCCAATGAACCAGTACTTCACCATGGAGGCCCTGCTCACTAACAGGAATTGTATTGGTGGGTACCAGAGACAGAAACCTTTTGGTGGTGGCCCCTTGGCTGTAAAGTTGCATCTCTAGGGTGGTCCCCCTGGCTCCCTGCTTTTAGACAGAAGGTTAAGATCTTACTTCTCCAGGAGACATTTGACTCTGAAGTTTTATTTTGTGTTGATATTTTGTTTTGTTTTTTTAAAAATGAATTTTGATACAAAATGTAGGATACAAATAACTAAAACAAATAAAGTATATCAGAATCATGATGAGAAGGCTCAGGTTGCAAGATGGCGTCAAGGTTGGAACTGAGTATTTGCATGTTCACAATTCAGTCTCTTAGACTCTGTTCTGCTTTACTCGTGAGTCGCTTGCAATTCCCACAGCTCCAGAAAATTGTGGTTTGAACGCTTGAAAAATACATTTCCACAAAAGAAAACTTACATGGAAGAAAGTTGACTGGCTTACCCTGCAGTAATACATAATAGCATGTTTATTGTGTTGAAAAACAATAAAATTATTGGCTACATTTACTTTTGCAAAATACCTTTGTGATAGAGCTATCACTCATTTCTGATGTAGTCATATTTTATACATTCGTTTCAGGGTACTGAGATAGGATTCCATTTACAAGGCATTTTTAAATATTTCATTTCTGTGTGCAGTTCTGATGCATTAGAGGATCCAAGTCGGAACAAAATACTAACTGCTCTGTTTGCAGTATTTCTAATTTCCTTATTAGATTAATTGATTTCACAGAGTTCTAGAGTTACAATACAGTTGACAGTGATCAGGCATTGCCATAGTGACAGCCCATTACAAATAGTAAACATTGAGCGTATTATACCAGGTAGCAATTACAATCTGCTTGTGATTAATTACACAGCATACAATCCAGCCAAAGTTAAGCACTTTAAGCCCTGTCGATATCTTTGGGCGAGTTAAGCACATGCTTACATTTCTCTCACTGAAATCAATGGGACATAAAAGTGCTTAACATTGCCTGGATCTTGCCCACGGAGGTCTGGAAGTGCATGATGTAAGGACTTTCTGACTTCTATTTTCAAGTCAGCTCATAAGGAACTTGCTGTTAGTGATATTATTGTTGAAAGTTGAAGATGTAGTAGCCATTATGGGATCGATGAAAGATTTGACATGTCTCTTTGGAATGCTAATATTACTTTCTTGTGTTGTTGGGCATTTTAAGGAAAATAAATTAAAGCAACAAAGAGGAAAAGGCATTCACACAATAGATCCAAGCTGCCATGCAGATATATCTAGTTTCTTACTTTCTGATAATAATTTTGGTTTTCCCTGTTGTATCTTAGGATTTAATAATATGCACATGTTATAGCATTTTGAAAACTTGAAGTTCTTTTTACATTTATGATCTCATTAATCTTTTCAACAACCCTGTGAAGTTTGTAAGTGTATTATCCCTATACTGGGGAGCCATTAGGCTGGTTAGGAACATAGGAAACTGCCTTATACTGAGTCAAACCACTGGTCCATCTAGCTCAGTACTGTCTACACTGACTGGCAGCAGCTCTCCAAGGTTTCAGGTAGAAGTCTTTCCTAACTCAACCCGGAGATTTTTTTGATTTTTTAAAAATTTAACATATTTCTATGCCACCCAAAACTTGTGTCTCTGGGCAGTTACAATTTACAAAAATGCCAGAGATTGAACCTGTGACCTTCTGCATGCAAGCAGATGCTCTACAACCCCATCCCCTAATGGAAATATCTTGTAGTGGACAGCACTCTGAGTTATCCATCCAAATGCAAACCAAGGCAAACCCTGCTTAGCCAAGGGGGACAATTCGTGCTCGCTACTACAAGCCCAGCTCCCCACCACAATGGGGACCCTCAGATGAACAAGGTTTCGGATTGCATGTAGAGGGGAGATTCAGATGAACACCCCTCTCGTGATTAAAGGATGCCCCAGCAGAGTGTTGGGATGTCCTGCAGTGATGTCAGGATGGGTGCGTTCTAGGCATGCCCCCATCATCACGTGTGACAAAAGATAAGTTGAGGCAGACTAATAATTTTCAAATTGTGTTCTGGAAAACCCTAGAGCTCCTCAGAAACTGAACAGGAATGCCTTGATGAGGTTATCAGTAATGGTGGACATGAAACACCCTGAATGACTTGTCCACCACTATTGTTTCCCCCCTGCAATCCAGTATTGCAGAGGAGTGTTGCATGTATGCCAAGGTGCATTCGTAATGCATTCAAAGCTGCATTGTTAATTTGTATGGGGTAACAGTGAGTGCTGAAGGATATATTTCATGAGCAGTGTGTGTGAATGTCCTAGAACATTTCCCAGAATCCTCTGCAGTATTGAGAGATTCCATGGCAGATGTGCTCAGATTTTTGGCACACTCGTTATGAGTGGGGAAATAGTTGCCTCATGGAAAGGTTTTGAAAACCACTAAGGTAGACCCAAAGTCTGACCTGATATAAGGCAACTTTTTATGTCAGTATGATCAAAATGCTTACATAAGAGCATAAGAACAGCCCTGCTGGATCAGGCCCAAGGCCTATCTAGTCCAGCATCCTGTTTCACCTGTCCTCCATGAATTTGTCTAAGCCCCTTTTAAAGCCATCCAATCTGGTGGCCATCACCATGTCCCATAGCAAAGAATTCCATAGATTAATTATACGCTATGTGAAAAAGTACTTCCTCTTGTTGGTCCTAAATTTCCCGACCTTCAGTTTCATGTGGTGACCCCTGCTTCTAGGGTTGTGAGAGAGGGAGAAAGATTTATCTCTGTCCACTCTCTCCACTCCATCCATAATTTTATACACCTCAGTCATGTCTCTTCTTAGTCTCCTCTTCTCCAAGGTAAAGAGCCCCAGATGCTGCAGCCGTGCCTCATAAGGAAGGTGCTCCAGGCCCCTGATCATCTTAGTTGCTCTCTTCTGCACCTTTTCCAGTTCTACAATATCCTTCTTAAGATACGGTGACCAAAGTTGTACGCAGTACTCCAGATGTGGCCACACCATAGATTTGTTTAAGGGCATTATAATATTCGCATTTATATTTTCAGTCCCCTTCCTAATGACTCCTAGCATGGAATTGGCCTTTTTCTCAGCTGCCGCACATTGAGTCAACACTTTCAATGAGCTGTCCACCCTGACCCCAAGATCCCTCTCCTGGTCAGTCACCGACAGCTCAGATCCCATCAGTATATATGTGAAGTTGGTGTTTTTTGCCCCGATATGCATCACTTTACACTTGCTTACACTGAACTGCATTTGCCATTTTGTTACCCACTCCCCCAGTTTGGAAAGATCTTTTTGCAGCTCCTCACAATCTGTTGTGGATTTCACCACTCTAAATAGTTTAGTGACTGTCATCTGCAAATTTTGCCATTCCGCTGCTTACCCCAACTTCTAGATCATTTATGAACCAGTTAAAGAGCACTGGTCCCAGTGCCGATACCAGGGGGACCCCACTTCTTACTTTCCTCCATTGTGACAACTCTCCATTTGTACCTGCCCTCTGTTTCCTGACCTTCAACCAGTTAACAACAGTGTTCTCTCTCATTTTTTTCATCTGTTTGTGGAATGCATTTTGTTCTGGGCTGCAGTATCAAGGCAGTGTGTGTGCACATGCATTCAGAGTGTGGTCTTTCTGATTTAACCTGAGTGGGATCTAAAATTAACTGAGTTGACATCAGAAAATGTGTGAGCGTGCACACATGTGCACGTCTTAGAGGGAACATTGGTTACCTATCCACACATGAACCTGTCCCCTTATCCCATGACTGCTAAGTTTACTCAAGAGCCTTTGGTGGGGATCTTTGTCAAAAGCTTTTTGGAAGTCCAAGTATACTATGTCAAGCGGATCCCCTTTATCCACATGTTTGTTGACACTCTCAAAGAACTGCAAAAGGTTTTTGAGGCAAGACTTCCCTTGCAGAAGCTATGCTGGTTCTCCTTCAGCAGGGCCTTTTCCTTGCTGAAGCAGTTTTGTCCTAAATATGCTTTCCATCAATTTACCCGGCACCGAAGTTAAGCTGACTGGCCTGTAATTTCCCGGATCCCCTTTTGAAAATCAAAGTCACATTTGTTACTTTCCAGTCCTCTGGTACAGAACCTGATTGCTGGGACATATTACATATTTTTGCCAGGAGATCAGCAATTTCACATTTGACTTCCTTCAGAACTCTTGGGTGAATGCCATCTGGCCCTGGTGATTTGTTAATTTTTAGTTTTTCAAGACAGTTTAGAACATCTTCCCTTGTCACCTCAAACTGGCCCAGTTCTTCAACTGCTAAGCATGAAAAGCTCAGTTCCGGAGAGGGTATATGGTGAGTATCCTCTGCTGTGAAGACAGATGCAAAGAACTCATTCAGCGTCTCTTCAATCTCCTTATCCTCCTTATTAATCCCTTTTACACCCTCATCATCTAACGGTCCAACTGCATCCCTGGCAGGCTTTCTACTTTTGTTATTCCCCTTGACACTCCTAGCTATATGCTCCTCAAACTTTCTTTTTGCATCCCTTATTGTCTCATTGCATTTATTTTGCCAGAGTTTATGTTCCTTTCTGTTCATTTGTGCAGGACTTCTATTTTCTGAAGGAAGTCTTCTTCCCTTTTATAGCTTCCCTGACTCTACTTGTTAACTGTGCTGCCATCCTCCTGACCTTGGTGATCCCTTTCCTCCTTCTTGGTGTACATCCCAACTGTGCTTCAAGTATTGTGGTTTTAAATAAGTTCCATGCTTTCTAGAGTGATTTGACCCTCCTGACTTCCCCTTTCAACTTCCTTCTTACCAGTCCCCTCATTTTTGATAAGTTTCCTCTTCTGAAGTCCAGCGCACCTGTGTTGGACTTCCTTGATAATTCTCCACTCGCATATATGCTGAATTGGATCACACTATGGTCACTGCTACCCAATAGTTCTGCAACGCTGACATCTCGCACCAGGTCCTGGGCACCACTCAGGATTAAGTTCAAGGTCTCCATCTCTCTGGTTGGTTCCACGACTAACTGTTCTAAGGCACAGTCAGTTAGCATGTCCCGAAATTTGGCTGCTCTGTCATTACCTGAATGTCAGTTTACCCATTCTATATGCGGGTAGTTGAATAGGGGTGTGCGGTTCGGTTCAGAACCGAACCATTTTGGATCCGAACCAGTTTTGGTTCGGCAGTTCGGATCCGAACCGAACCACCCCCGGTTCGGTTCGGATTCGAACCGAACCAGGGGTGGTTCGTTCAAACCGGTTCAGACCGGTTTGGACTGGTTCAGACACATGAAATTCGGTAGGATGGTAGCTGGCACCCAGAGGTACCTGTCACCCAAACCTCAAAGCAATCGGACACTCGTACGATTTTTTATGAATTTTTGAAAATTATTTTTATTTTTTTCTCATAGGATATAATGGGACTCGAACCAGGCCATTATTCCTTCTTGTGGAGCACCCATGGGTGCCAACAACCATGCAAACCCTGAAGCAATCAGACACCCCTATGATTTTTTATGAATATTTGAAATATTTTAAATTATTTTTCTCATAGACTATCATGGGACCCGAACCAGTCCATATCCCCTATTGTGGAGCACCTAGGGGCACAAAAGCAGGGTGGGTGGTAGACAGGCAGGGGTGCCTACCACCCAAAAAACCCCAAGGCAATTGGACACTCCTCTGATTATTGGTGAATTGTTAAAGTATTTTTGAATTCCTCATAGAGAATAATGAGGATTGCAGCAAATGTATAGCTTCACGTCGGGGGGAAAGGGGTGTCGTAGAGTGGAGTGTGGTGGGTGGTAGTTCCTAGGGTGGGCAAGGAAGCTACCTGAATTATTTGAAAGGAATTGGGGAAAAGGGTGATTTTTGGTTAATTGTTGAAGTTTACGCGTCTTTAAGGGTTTTCCTCATAATAAGTTATAATGGAGCTTTCAGCAGCCCCATAAGTGCACCTGGGGGGTGCTGGGGTGGCCCAGAGCGAGTGGTGGTGTAGTGCACATAGGGTGCCAACCACCCCCATGGGTTTCTAACCCATGGGGTACAGGGTTCTCTTGTTTCTGAGGTACTGAGTGTGGATTCTATGATAGCAAATGAGATTTTCAATGAGACACCATGGATCCACTCTAATATGCTATCATAGAATCCACACTCATCCCATGGGTGCTCCACAAGAAGGAATAATGGCCTGGTTCGAGTCCCATTATATCCTATGAGAAAAAAATATAAATAATTTTCAAAAATTCATAAAAAATCGTACGAGTGTCCGATTGCTTTGGGGTTTGGGCGACAGGTACCCCTGTGTGCCAGCTACCATCCTAGCTACTTTTTGAGATCCGAACAGGTTCGGTTCAGATCTGAACCGAACCAGGGGGTGGTTTGGACAAAACCAAACCTGAACCACCCCCTCCTGGTTCGGACCCTGTTCGGATCCGAACCGAACTGGACGAACCGGTTTTGTGCACATCCCTATAGTTGAAGTCACCCATGATTACTGCCCTGTCTCTCTTTGTCCTGCCCTGTCTCTCTTATTTGCTTCTCCAACTCCAGGTCACTCTCAGCACTTTGATCCGGAGGGCGATAGCACGTTCCTAGTTTCCTTTCAGTCTTTGTAATGTTTCCCATAATGATTCTGTGGACGACTCCAATCCACCTAGGTTTTCTAACTTTTTGGAAACGATCCCTTCTTTCAAATGTACTGTTCACCCTGGAAGTGATTCAGTCAGTTGGCCTGCTTACTTCAACAACTATATCTTCATTGACCAAGAAAGGAAAGGCAGTGATATTGGCGGGGTGGTGGGGAGAGACCCAATGTTGAGAAGGAAGTGGGATAAATGAATTCAGTGTGGTGGATGTGTTTGGGGCCTTGTTGGAAACAAGGATTGTGAAGGGGGGCCCTTGCTGTCATGTCAAGTATCTGCTGTCAGGTACCTCGGACACCCCATCTTGGTGATGATGCAAGGCTGTTCAAGGGTTGAGACTAGGTGGGGAGAACCTTTGACTCAGGCCCCAAGTGACTCTGTGACACCTTGCATGAGAAGAACTAGGGAAACCAGAGCCATTACATCCATCACAGCCTGAGGAAGCAGCCCTTTTGACTAAGAGGAGTCCCCTGAGGACTTACAAACAGTGGCAGAGGCCCCTCAGTGTTGCTAGAGTCAGTGCTTGCAAAACTGGACAAGGTTCTTTAAGGAACAGATTCTTCTGTAGGGAAGGTGTGGAGGCTAAGGCACTCGATCTGGGCAGCCGCCCCGAGAAGCTCCTGGAGCAATGTTCATGTATGTTGCATTACCTAGTTCCTATGACCCTGCTTAGCTCTAGCCAAGGTGCTGACTCCATACATATGGAGCTGTCCAAGGTCTCTAGTGCAGTGCTCCATCATCCCTTCTTTGATAGAGATTCTGACTTAGTCCAGAGTCACTAGGATAACCTGTATGTACCTTAGGGGATCTCCTTGTCACTTCCCACACATACATAGCATTTTGTTTTTTAATACTGGGAGCCATGGTAGCACTGAGAGCAAGCAAAGTTCTGGCTGTAGGCGGAGTTCTACCCTGTGCATGCTCCCTGCTTGTTTGGAGCACAATCATGATTATGTTTTCATTAGCACCGATTCAGCTCACAGATTGTTCTACCATTGTTATTTAATGATCTGTGCTCCGCTGAGCCTGCATTAATTAAAAAGAGTGGAACAATTTTTTAGCATGACCTTTTGCTCACAACTTTGGGATTCTCCTTTGAGTAATGCAGTTTAGGATTAACTCTCAGGCACCGAGTCTCCGATTTCTCAAGATAATAAGTTCTAGCCAGCATGAAGCTATTTGCTGCTGGAGAGGCTAATGATAGCACCGATTATGACTTGAGAGACAGAATTTGATGGATAGATATATCTCACTGGTGTCTCTTGGGAGAGAGCTCAGAGTTGCTTTGTTTTGCCCTTTGAAGTTAATAGAGTAGTCAGAAACAGAAAATCAAATATAACTTTTGCCATCTGTACATATTTTAATCTGATCAAAATTATCTCCATTTACTGCTCGTTTGAAAAATTAAATACAAATGGATTTTAATATCCCATTATTAAGATTGTGTGTAGTTCTGCTGTACTTGCCTCTACAGATCATTATATGATTATATATTTAGAGCTTCTACTCAAGTCCTACTCTATGCAAGTCCTACTCTATGCAGTTTTGGAAGGTAAGGTAGACTGCCACAGAAAACAGGGTCTATCTCAGCCCTGGTCACTGTGCCTTGAGGTAGATTAATAGTGCAAGAATCAGATTCTGCAATTCAATTTGTGCCTGAATTGAATTACAGAGTCATCCAATTGATTTGTTGAAAACAGCCAGCGTGGCTGGCTGTCTTGACAATTTGGGTGATTCTAATGCCATTTTGAGGCCAATTTTGCCAGGAAAACGAGCCTCAAAATTGTGTTTTTTTTCTGGGGAGAGTTGGTCTACCAATTGGGGGTAGTGGGTAGATCAGCCCTCTGCTCCAGACCTAGAGTGTTAGCCTGCCTCGGAGGTCTGGTCTACTGGGTACACCATGCTCCAGGTTGGGCAGACACACTAAGTCAGGAGCAGAGGGCTGGTCTATTTGCAAACCCCAGTAGGTAGACTATCTCTTCCCAGGAAAAACAGTGCCATTTTGAGGTCAATTTTCCCAGCAAAATGGGCCTCAAAATGGCACTCTAATCACCCAAATTGATTCAAGTTGAATCAGGAGTGATTCTCTTAAACCCTGAATTTGGCCCTCTAATCAGCGAATTGCCCCCGATTTGACCCAGATCAATTCAAGGTCAAACTGAATTGCACATCCCTATAGATTACATACTAGTGCAAGTGGCTACAGGCTAGCAGGAAATGTAGTGTACTTTCAGATTTAGCCTGGGATTGTCACACTTTGTCCACATGCTCCTTAGAAGAGATTCACTTGATGTTGTCATCCATCTGTAGTCCAATTGCACGTTCTCCATGCTTGAAATCATCACATTTCTGAACTCAGAAAATCCTACATTTTTAGACCAGTCGTACAGTTGTGCAATGATCACATCTGTGGACTCACTGTTGCTAGTGCAACTACTGTTTCATTTTTGGGAAGCACATGCCCAGAACTAACAGATCACAACAGAAACAAGAGCAGTAAAACAATCAGTCTACTGTGTTCCCAAAACACACTGACCAACATGTTGCACAAGGCAACACTGGTATGTTTAACTTTCTGGGGCTCTGGTGCACATGAACGCCTGCCCTGGTGGTGTCACAGGGGTGGGCAGCTGCGCAAGCACAAAATAGCAGCATGTCGGCACTTGCACCGTGCTACTTGCACTGTTTCTGATGAAAGTCGTGCTGCCAAAGGGCCATGTGCTGTTTTAAGTAGTTGCACAGCTGCCCACCTCTGTGACACCACCAGGGCAGGCTTTCATGTGTGCAGCAGCCTTGCGGGTCAGAAGTGTTGCCTTGTGCAACATGTTGGCTGCTATTTCTAATGTGGTGCGGAAGGAACCTTGCAGTTCCATGTGTGACTTCAGATCAGGAAGCAATGGCTGGTGGTCGCTACAAAGAGCCCATCCAGAAGTGCTCCTGGTCATTCAATAACTTTCCTTCCTTCCATTGCCACTGCATACCAATGTACAGTGTCTAGACTCTATAGAATAATCGCCCCCCCCCCCGCAAATCTACATGCACTGGGCCACTTGGTCAATCTGCACCAGCAATCTTGGAGAATTCTGATGTATGTCTTACCGCAGGCTGCACAGTATCGTCCCTCCAGCAGTTGTTGAACTGCAGGTCCCATCATTCCCATCCACAATGGTCAGTAGTCAGGAATGATGGGAGTTGTAGTTCGATGTCTGCAGGAGGGCCAAGGTTGGCAGCCTTGTCTTATGTATTTCTCTGGCAAACAACCTGTCCTCTGTGATTACTATTTTGTAACCATGGAAGACAGGGACCATTTCTTTCACTTCACTGGAGCTGCATCAACTTGCATATTTGGAACATTATGTATTTGGGGTACCATGCTTTGAGATTGCGTAACCATTGAGTAAATGAAACCTCATGCCTTTTTGTGGAACCGGAATGCAGAAATTATGCCCATCTTCAATTTTTTCTTTTGTTCTAGTAGCTAAAGCAGCCTCTCTAGGAATACTTTTATCCCTAGTTACTACCTACTCTTCAATAGGTTGGATCCCTAAGTGCAGTCATAACAACTTTTCAAATAAATTGACAAGTTACTAGCCATGACATCTTTAGTAGCCTCTGTTCCCACATATATTTGTTTCTCATTTGTGGCCTGAAAGAAAGAAATAACCCATTGTATGTATGTATGTATGTATGTATGTATGTATGTATTTATTTATTATTAAAACTTTTATACCGCCCTTCCAAAAAGCTCAGGGTGGTTTACATTAAAACACCATTAAAATCAATTAATAATTAAACAAAAATTATAAAACATAAAACAATGATTAACAATTAAAAACATCATAAAACAACAGTTAAATAATCAGAACAATTTAAAAACAGGTTTTAAAAAGCTGAGAAAGCCTGGTTGAAGAGATGTGTTTTCAGGTGTTTTCTGAAAATTGCCAGAGATGGGGAGGATCGTATCTCAGCAGGGAGCGCATTCCACAATCTCAGGGCAGCAGCTGAGAAGGCCCGTCTCTGTGTAGCCACCAAACGAGTTGGTGGCAACTGGAGACAGACCTCCTCAAGTGACCTCAGCGGCCAGTGGGGCTCATAGCGTTGAAGACGCTCTCTTAAATACCCAGGGCCTAAGCCGTTTAGGGCTTTATAAGTTATGACTAGCACTTTGTATTTTGCAAAATAACCCTGTTTTATTGCTCATAGGCAATGTTCACTTGCTGTAGGCAACCCATATTCATGTTTTTCATGTTTCTCCCTCCAGAACAATAGGCCCAAAGGGGCTAATGAGATGCATATGTGTATGTATGCAAAATGCACAAATGTATAAGGTCAGTAGGTAAAAACAACAATTTTTTTGGAAGTACACAGATTGCAAGGGCTTTCACAAAAGTTCGACAAATTGTGTTGTTTCCCCCCAGTGCTTTTAGAATAATCCAAGAAGCTGCATACATGTAAGAACATGGAGAGGTGGAGGTGATGACAGCTGTCTTGGTTGTCCAGGATCTCTGTCATTAAAATGTCTATGCTGCCCACATTTGATTTGTATTGATGACATCATGTTGGTGGATTTTCAGGAGCTTAGGAGTAATAAAAAATGATGAATAACTTTGGACAAGAGAGTGGTCCAGGTTTTTTTTTACAATGTAAAAGACAACTCTGAAAGTCAAACACTTCCTAATCAGTTATGATATGAAAATGTCTAATTATAATCATGGCTCTCCTAGGATAATACTGAAGGCAATATTATTCATAATCCATTAGCCAGGCACACAATTTTTGGTTTTTTTGCAATGTATATCCCCATAGAGATGGAATAGCACTGTTGCACTTACAGCTTTCTCTGTGTTATCACACCATCTTTATCCCTACCCCCAAATGCTTGGGGTAAAATTGCACTCATTTTTGCACAGAGGAAAAAGGTTAGGATCAGAGTTAGGGTAACAATACACCAATTGTTGTACTCTCTCTATGGAGTAATCTTTGGAGGACTTTCCTGTCAATTGTCATTTCCATTCCTCTGACAACTTTGATCAAATTTTATAGTAAGTTTTGAAGAGCTTTTAAAACTTCACAAATTTGGCCACTGCAGTCCCAATGGTCTGGACAATAAAAATATCAAAACGCAATGAAAGCTGAAAGTCTTGCAATGCCATCACTGTTTCCCATTTCTATGGCTGTAGACCTTGTCAAAGATCACAATGAACATTTGTCCCCCCTCAGATGGTACCAGCCATCCCAGCATACAGGTGAACCTTGTTATCTGTGGGGTGTTCTGTTTCCGGATACAACCGCAGATAGTGGAACCACAGATAACAAGGTATTGACGCAATGAGAATTTAGGGGCTAGGTTCCTGGAAGCGTTAAAAAGGCTAAAAATGGCTAAAAACACGAGAAACAAGAGTACTGTGCTCTGTAAGTCTCCAGATGTCCAGCAATGCCCCCACAAGCCCCAAATCTGCTATTTTTGGCCCCCCCAAATTATTTGTTTGTTTGTTTGTTTGTTTGTTTGTTTGTTTTAAATGAGCCACAAAATGGCTCCTTTCATCAAAATGGGACTCAGAAATGACATGGGAGGTCATTTCAGGCTACCCTCAAACTGTGGATATGCAGAAATTAACCATTTTTTCACTGCATATACTGAGGTCAAGTGTCAATATCCCAACCACTGATACATGGAATTGCAGATGCCATTTATAATGAAGTTTGGCTGTACTATCAATTATTATATGAAAAAGATTTGTTTTTTTATGGTTCAAGGATTTTTTATGGTTCAAGGATAACATTGAGCAGTAGTATAGTCTTTCACAGGAATTAACCCTAACTCTAACCTCTGCTAACTGGGCAAAGAGGCACCTTTTTAACAGGGCAATTATCTTTATTTAGCAGGGTGAGAGCAGCTGGCCCTGTCCACCCCAGCACAACATCCCTCCACTGGCTGTTGCTGGTGTCTGTCTTATGTTTCTTTTTAGATTGTGAGCCCTTTGAGGGCAGGTATCCATCTTATTTATTTATTTATTTCTCTATATAACCCACTTTGGAACCTTTTGTTTCCAAAGTGGTATATAAATAGTTGTTGTTGTTGTTGTTGTATTGATCCTGTTGGATGCTTTAACATTGGTAAACAAAGTCAAGTGTGAAGATTTAATTAGTCAGCAGTTAATCCCATGTCAGTTATTGAAATGTTGTGAGAAGTATTAGCCTAAATTAAGCACAGGCATATTTCAATTAGCTTCCATTTTTATAAATGATAAATTTAACTTATAAGGGAGATTTTGAGATTTTTCTCAACGGGAAGAGCATTATATAAGTAAATGTAATGATATTTTGACAAATCACAGTTGTATCACTTGTGAGGCACTGGATTCCATCTAGTTGGGTGGTAAAACAAGCTGGATTCCACCCTCATCATTCAGATTCATAATTATTCATAATTAAGTTATTGAGGGGAAAATAAGAAATTTAGCCTATGGGAAGAACTGGCATAGGTGCAAGGAAAGCTGTCTAAAATTTCATAATGCAATCTCAGATTTAGATCCTGAAACAGAATCATATACATCAGGGATGGCCAATCTAAGACTGTCCTGCTGTTCAACTACAACTCACATCACCCATGCCACAATTTATTGTGATGAGGGATGATGGGAGTTGTAATCCAACAACAGAAGGAGAGCCAGGTTGGCCACCCTGATAGACACCGATAGTTCAGCTGAGAACTAGAGTAACATTTTCTCCTTACTCAACAATTTCCACTCTGTTAAATAAAAGCACAATATAAAGTGATTCGCTTTTAGCCTATGATTCTGAGGCTAACCACGGTGTCCATATGAACACATATACATACTGGAAATGTAGATTTGTAACATTTATGTTGGGCCTGTCATCATATTCAATCCCATTTGTATCAAGTAACTAGAGTTATTTATGAAATTACTAGTATAGGATTACAGTTTGATTTGTCAACACTGGTCTGGAATTACTGGAATTAAGTCCTTTGGGGGCACTCAAAGTTCTTTTGCTATACCTTTTGATAGTAGGTAAGATTATGCTGGATCAGCACTGGTGATCTCTATCAGTCCTAACAGGCATAGAATGGTTGTTTTATTTAATGTTCAGGGTATTGCTAAAGTGAATGAATTAGCTAGCCATTCGAGCATACTGTATGTAGGACTGAAACTGATTCCCGGCATTTCCCACTGGAATAGAAATGGTTATAATATAAGACTGGGTGGTTAGACATCGGTTGACATTCTACACAGTGTTGGAAACTGCATAACAGGAACTGTGTTGGTGGAAGATACTGCATCACTGCTCCGCCCAGCATGTTGCCAAGCAGGGAAACATAGCCAGAGAGGGAGTGATTTTCACTGCTCTTTCCTCCCTCCCAAAGGACTTTTTGACTTCAGGAATATTTTCTTGAGAGTTGTGCAGCAAAAGAAGCCAGCTGAGCAAAAGAAAGTCCTGCAACAATATAGAACAGTTGGAAATCTCAGTGCTTCTCAGATCTTCTGGTCTTTTGTGCTTGGCTGTACCTCCAACTCTGGGTTTTATTCTCATGTGGTCATGCACTTGACAAGCACATTGAAATATCTGGGAGATACCTTTCCTTCTTGTTTGTCATCTGCTTGATTCTAACTTCCCTCATAAAAAAGAGATTTTTATTCTGTTCTAGCCTTGCGTATTCAGAGACCAACATAAATATGATACACCATAAAATTCACCTGAAACAGCCTCAGCAGCGCCATTCTTTATATGCAATTCCCATTCTGATGTGCTGTCCCCGGTATAGTTCGTAAATTGTTGCAGGGAAGTAAGCATATGAGAGAGAGAGAGAGAGAGAGAGAGAGATTATCTTTCACAGATGAACAGCTGTATTAACCGAGTGGTGTAATTCAATCAGGAGTTTATGAATCCCACAAACCAAATGATACAAATGGAGTCATTTACATTTAAGATCTCGGGATCGTTTTGAAGCTGTTTATTTGTGGCATACAATAAAATGACATTGTATTGTATCAGCATGGACATCTGGGGCTCTCAACAGTGAATAGCACCGTTAGGTCAATTCTGTTGCAGATCCTTAAAGTCAATTTGATTATGCAAATTGTTCCATAATTTCCCTTGCTCTCTAGTGTACATCTCATCTGAATGTACTTCATTGTCACATTTGATTATGGGCACAAACACTCGAGGGTCTGTGGAAACATCTTATGCAATGCTAGATACCATTGTCGTCGCTGCCATCCTTGCGATTTTGTGACAAAATGGCATTTCACTGTTTGTATTGCTTTGCGTGTCCTTCAGTGGCTAAATATAGACAGAAAATCAGATTGGGGCCACCGATGGTTCTTGTTACATGCAACAGCCAGCAGTTCCAGCTGGAGATGCTGGTACAGGATCAGGGTGAAATAATGATGCCAGGTGTCCCTGCAGAATGAGATGCCACTCCTCGCTACATCAGGCTTTCGGGCTGAAATAATGGAATGTCTTTCTCCTAGAAAAGGACAAGTCACTGCTTAGCACAAATGACACAGGATTTAGAATTATTATTTACTTCTAGCATGCCTACAGTAAACCTGCCTACAGCAAATTAGCTGCTAAACACAGAATAAACCAGCAGACCCGGTGCATAGCATCTGCGCCGCTAGTTTGTGTCTGCCCAGGTGGGCTCCGCTGCTTTCTCTCCCCACCGCTTCCCCCTTCCCTTCTGCCCTATTCCATTCCCCATCCTTCCCCAGTCCATTCCCCGCTGCTTCCCCACCTTCTGCCCCAGTACGTTCCCCATCATTCTGGAGGTTCCCGTCCTCCTCCTGCCACTGGCAGCTTTCCCTCACTCCCCCCTGGCAGTGCTTTCTCTCCCTGCCAGGCTCCCTGCCTCCCTCCCGACCATTTTTGTCCACCCGCACGCCCTCTCGCCTCCTCTGCCAGGGCGTGCTGCTGGCGGGCTCCCTCATGGGGCCGCTGTCCACCACCGCCATTATTTCTCCCCACCGCCACCTCCCACCTCCTCCTCCCATCCTCATCGCCACCGCCATTTTTTCTCCCCATGCCTCCCACCTCCTCCTTCCAGCTGGCAGTCTCCTCCCTCTGGGCCTGCCATTGGTTGCGGCTTCAGCGGGGGTGTGGCTTGCCACATCCCCACGCATCCCCCTGGTCCGTCTAGGAATTAATAATATAGAAGAGCCATTCCTAAGCCTAAGCACAGTGTTGGATTTAGGCACAAGCTAAGTAAGCTACAGCTTAGGACCTCAACGTTATGTGGCAGGGAGTGGAGGGAGCTCTGATGAGCAAAAAAAGACTCAATTCTACACAATAGCTTTAAAATAAAGGAGAAAGCGGGGGGAAGACTCTAAAATGGATAGTGTGAGCTCACGATCCCATGAGCAGGCTTGAGGGCAGGTGGCAGAGAAGGCTAGAACAGCCTCCCTTCCCTTCAGACAATCATGTAGAGTTGCTGGCCCAGACACTATGGAGGTTTGGGGGCCTGGACGCAAGATCCCGTGCCTGGAAATCCCACAATGCACCACGCTCACTCCCTTAACCTCGGCTAACCAGTGGGCTTCATAGGCCCGTTTGCTGCTGAGGTGCTGCTGGGAGCCCCAGGGCTCCCTGTGGTTCTCATGGGCAGCCAGGCCCTGGCTTGGCTGCCCTAGATCCGTCTTGGCTGCTCGTGAGAACAGCCGCATTGTTTTGATAACTATCCAATTATATATGCTCATATAGTTACACAGTTATTTAGCATATTGAGTGTATAAATCTGCACATAACAGATTCACAGATATAACTGTAAATTATATCAACATTTTATTAGACCAGGACCCATTTTAGACCAATGCCTGTTATCACAGTAACCGGCAATGCTTGTCTCTTCAGATGAATGCTGCTATAAGCCAGTTGGGGTGTCTGTGAGTGCTGCTCCAGGGTGGGAATTCTGATCCATTTTGTAATGCTATGGGTCTGTTTAAGCTTGACGTCGCTTAGGGCCCCAGTATGTCATAACCTAGTCCTGCCTGAACAGGGCCATTCTTACAGGTGGATGATCCAGGTGGTTGTTCAGGGCACCTACCGGAAGGGGGCTCCAAGCTGAGTTTGACAGCTCACTGTTTGCTGAGTGCACTGCCTGAAAGAGGGAAGAGGACTGAAGAAGCAGCAGCTGCAGAAGGCCTGTGAGATTTCAGTGAGATCCCAGAAGCAGAGCCAAAGAGCATTGGCAGCAAAGCAGCAACTTACTGAGAGGGCTCTGGGTCTATTTCATTGGCATTGCTGGGATTGGGAAAGCCTGGGAACAGTAAGGGCATGTAATTCTACTAGGTTTTGCACAAGTAGTGCAATGTGCTGATAAACTAAACCAGGAAGAAACTCCTAGCCCAAGGCACTATTTGCCCTAGGGCCAGCCATTGTCCTAAGGCATGCAGTTTGAGGGGAAAGGGGGAGGGGAGGGGAGGGGAGGAGAGGAGGAGGGGAGGCAAAGGCAGAGGAGAAGGAACAATTCCAAGTGAAGTGAAGTGAAGTAAAGTAAAGTAAAGTGTGCCATCGAGTCGGTGTTGACTCCTTGCGAACACAGAGCCCTGTCTTTGGTAGAATACAGGAGGGGTTTACCATTGCCTCCTCCCACGCAGTATGAGATGATGCCTTTCAGCATCTTCCTATATCACTGCTGCCCGATATAAGTGTTTCCTATAGTCTGGGAAACATACCAGTGGGGATTCGAACCGACAATCTCTGGCTTGCTTGTCAAGTCATTTCCCTGCTGCTCCATTAGGTGGCTCTAAGTGAAGTAGTGAGTGTATATTAGCTATTTCAGCTTTGATGGAAGATGCCAAAGAGAATCCAGGAGATAAAGAGCCTCTTCTCATGATTTGTGAGAAAGGCTCACGGGCAGACTGTGGGGAATAGCAATAGCAATAGCACTTACATTTATATACCACTCTATAGCCGAAGCTCTCTAAGCGGTTTACAATGATTTAGCATATTGCCCCCAACATTCTGGGTACTCATTTTACCGACCTCGGAAGGATGGAAGGCTGAGTCAACCTTGAGCCCCTGGTCAGGATCGAACTTGTAACCTTCTGGTTACAGGGCGGCAGTTTTACCACTGCGCCACCAGGGGCTCTTTAGCCTGGTGGTTTAGCCTGGTGGGTAGGCTAAACCTGGAAGGCAGGTTTAGCCCCCCCCCCCCCCGATGATCTCCTCTTCTTCCCTGGGTGGGCGGATCACTCGCCCAGATGAGCAGAGGCACGCTCTGCAGCTCCGGGTGTTGGGGTGCTGGGACGCCCCCCCGGTGGCCCCCGGAACTCTAATACACTGCATGAGTGCATGGTGCATTATGGGAATCCCCCTCCCTGAGCGTGCCAGCCGTGGCTGCAAGCTTCCGCACCTGACACACAAGCCCAAAAATGAGGTTAAGGGAGTGCTAACTCCCTTGACCTCATTTAGAAGGGTGGCTAAATAGGCAGGTTTGCCACTGTGTAGCTGCCGGGATTGCCCCAATCCTGGTGGTTCACACGGACGTTCAAAACCAGGCTGGGCTCACTTAGCCCGGTTTTGCACGTGCGTGTGAATAGCCTCAAAGAGTTCTAATGGCAGAGAGCAGCAAGAGAGGCAGGAAGTCACCGAAGAACAAGTTTCTGGTCTGCCAAGGGTAAGCATACCAGACTAATAATGATACCAAGAGATGGCACAGAGAGAGAGAAGAGTAGATAGGTCATAGGTATCCCCAAACAATGGGGATATTGAATTGGAGGTGGTGTCTCCAAGCCCCTCTCACTTGGTGACATAAATCAGGAAAGCAGAATTATGGATGTTTTGGGCATGTGGAGATGCTGAAAGGATATTATATAGCACTGGAAGAACAAATATACTCCTGATTTGCAAACGTCGATAACTGATAAGTGTTCCCTGTCAACATTTGAACTGGGGTGTTGCTTTTTTTAATACAATGGCAAAGAAGAAGAATTTTTGATTCGGTCCATCTTTAATGAATTGTTTGTACTGTGAAGAAATCCTTAGAAGAAGTATTTTAATGTATTATTTTACATATAGTATTAAGGTTTCTTCTTCTTTAGTTGTTATTCTGGGATATATAATTATTTTATGTGTAATTCCTTATTTGAAATAAAAGGGGCAAAAAAGGAAAGCTCCACCGCCCCTCTCTGCCTGAGTTGTCCTATGCCGGGCTGACACAAACCATACTTTCACCACCCCTGAACTGGCCCACTAATATTTACTAGACTTTACTAGTATTTGAGTTGCATGTAGAGTGGTAGTTCAGATAGGCCACCCTCCTTTGCAATAAAGGAATGCATTGGGAGGACATCAGGATACCTGGGAAAGATATAAGGATGTGCAACCTCCTTTTTAATCTCATGGGCCAGTTTGGGGCAAGAGGAAGTATCCTCCAAACTGGCCTTCTGAAATAAGTCTCTTGGAAATCATGATGAATGGTTAAGGGCCCATAGTTCAGTACTAGAGCACATGCTTGGCATGAGAAGGACCCAGGTTCAATTTCTACCACCTCCTATTTAAAAGATCTCAGAAAGTATGCCTAAGAAAGACCTCTGACTTGCAGAGATTAGATTAGGATATTCAGAGGTAAAGTGATTTAAAGCAATCTTCATTTGTCCCAAACAGCCTTGTTTTTGTTCATAATATGTTCAAAGGGGATAAAGAGAAGCCATTTACTCCCCCCCCCCCGCTGTGTCCATCACTAAGCCTGGTAGTTTTGCCAAGGGCCCATTGCCCAGCTGCTAAATTTTTGGGCTGGCTGCTAGATCCAAAGAAAATTTGTCAAAGCCTGGTATAAGGTTTATAGCTTAAGGTACAGGTGGACCTCCTTATCTGCGGATTCGTTATCCGCGGTTTCTCATATCCACAGTTGGGAGAATGACACCCGACCTCGGCATACATGGGGAAAAAACTAAACACATCGACCTCGCGTATTTATGGGTCGGGGTGGCCGGAAATGACCGTGGAGGTCATTTCCGGCTGCCATTTTAGGAATTGGAGCCACAAAATGGCTCTCATAAGAAAAACAACTGGGATTTTTGGCTGATTTTCCACCAGTTGAGGGGCGCAGTGTGACTTGGGGGGAGCAGAAGAGACAGGTAAGGAGTCTCCCCCTCACACACAAACATCGGCCGATTTCTGGCCGTTTTTGGCCAAAAATGGCCAACCTGGAACCTTACCCCTGCAATCCCACAGGGATCAATGATCCAATATTCACTATTTCCATATCTGTGGTACAGCCATGGAACTGAACCCCCACGAATATCGAGGCCCACCTGTATGAGATAGAAACTTAAGGTATGAGGTATAAGCTTTATAGACATACACACAGACACATGTATATGTATATGAAGAAACAAACACAGTGGTGGTGGGGAAACTGCAAAGAAAGCCCCCGAAAGACAAAAGTGTGAATGTTGGCAAAACAAAACATACCTTAAGAGAGAGAAAACACGTTCGCTAAAGGTTATTGGTGAACCTTTTTTAAAGGAGCAGAATGTAGCAATGTGAAATGTCATTTGCATAGATCTGAATCTTGTCAAGTATGGGAAATGTAGAGTTATTTGATTTGAACCATGGGACCTTTTCCCGAGCGAGATTTGGCATGTACTCCTTCATCACCTCTGCTGCATTTGCTTTCTGCCTTCCAGTTTGGTAGCCTGCAGTTCCCAGCTGCTGTAATATTTATTGTTGCCACTGGGCAAATGCATATTATTTGCCTCCGAGACAGCTGGGGACAGAGGGCAATGAGCTGGGTCAGCAGTTCATCTTTGCTTTGTTGTGCTTCTGTTAGGGTTTGGGAATAATATGTTGTTCCATTTGGACCCCACTTTGCCTTTGCAACAGCTCTGTGATGTAGATGTGTCTGAAGAAATTGAAGGTACTGGGGTAGAAATGCAGGGAGAAAAGGAATGAAAACAGAAGGAGAAAGTGAGTGCTGGAGGTGTTGAAGGCTGAAAGAGGATCTTTGAGAATCGGTCTGCAGCAACACCTTCAGTATCACAAAGGACTTTTTAAACAGATGCTTTGAATTGCACCATCTGTAGACTGAATGGGTTGTCTGAATTGTTTGTGTAGACCATGATATTGTATGATGCTGCTCAGATCATGGTAGCAGGGTGTGTAGTAACATAAAGGGGGAAAATGTTTGCAATAAATAGTTCAAACGACCAACTTATTGAGCTGGCTGCACTGGGGTGTACATGCAGCAGTGGAGAGTGAATTTTGAGGGTTTGTTCTGGCTCCGGAAGTGCCCTGTGCCACCTGAAAATATGTCACTGAGGGATGTGTAAGGCCATATTTTTGGTGACATGGCACTTCTGGAGCCAGGGCAAATCATCAAAATTTGCTCCCCCAGCTGTGTCCCTGATATTGCTTAGCCACAGCTGCATTGAGATAGCTCTTTGTTGGGTGGGTGCATCTGCAAAATAACTCCTGAACTGCTGCCATGGAAACTCAGTGGGTTGCAAAGTTTTCTGGGGCATATTCTAAAGTCCACACTCAGTTCATGTGAGAAATTGGGCTTCAAACTTCACCCTTGTCCCATGTGAACTGAGAGTGCGGTCTAGAACAGGGTTTCTTAACCTTGGGCCCCCAGATGTTGATGGACTACAACTCCCATCATCCCCAGCCACAATGGACATGGCTGGGTATGATGGGAGTTGTAGTCCATCAACATCTGGAGGCCCAAGGTTAAGAAACCCTGGTCTAGAATACAGAAGACCAGGTCTCACAATCCGTGAGACCCGGTTTGGGGAAGTGAGCGGGCAGGGAGCCCTGGGCGGCCGGATCGGCTGCCCACATGATGGCTGGCTCCGTGACGGAGCTGGTGGGGGGTGGGGGGGCAGGGGCCATGTGGCCCCTGGAAGCCCCAGTATGCCCTGCGCGAGTGCACAGGGCATACTGGGGAGACCCCCGAGCCGTGAGGTGGCTTTTCACCTCCCGGCCGGGGTTTTACTCATGAGTAGGCGCAGTGCGAAGCCGCACCATGGCTACTCACGAGCCTAAAAAGCAGGTTTGCTGGAGTGCTCGCTCCGCAAACCTGCTTTTTAGCAGGGGTTCCAGAGCGGGTTTGCCGCTCCAGAACCACCGGGCTTGTCTTCGAGCCCAGTGGTTCTGACGATCAGCAAAAATCGGGCTAGTGGAGGCTAGCCCAATTTTTGCTGATCGTCAGAATCGCCCCAGAGCTTCCTTGTGGTTGTACATTTTAGAAATGTTTGACAGTGAATAAGTGAGAGCCAGCACAGTGTAGTGGTTAGAGTGCTGGACTAGGACCGGGGAGAGCCGAGTTCAAATCCCCATTCAGCCATGAGACTTGCTGGGTGACTCTGGGCCAGTCCCTTCTCTCTTAGCCTAACCTACTTCACAGGGTTGTTGTAAGGAGAAACCTAAGTATGTAGTACACCGCTCTGGGCTCCTTGGAGGAAGAACGGGACATATAATGTAAAAACAAACAAACAAACAAACAAACAAACAATGTACATTTCAGGGAAGCTTGTCCCCCTTGGCTGATCTTCCCATTGAGTGATCTCCCTGATAAACAGGGCTGGCTCTAACTTTAAGAAGGCCCTCAGCAATGTGGTGGCTCTTAGTGGGTCTTCTTCTACCTTGGTAGGCCACCCTCCCTTTATTCTGGTGGCAGACAGTTTGGTCCAGCCGGATCAAAAACACTGTTTTAGCTGGAAGCCGCTGGTTGCCACCTGCCATCTTTTCTCTGCTCTGTGCTCCAAGTTAATGTCTCACAACACGGTGAGGCTTTTCTCACGACCGCAGGAAAGTGGGCTCAGGGAGCCTTAGTCCGCTTTCCTGCGGCTGTGTGCTGCAACGGGAGCTCCCAGCGGCAGACCGCAGAAAGTACCCCCACCCTTAAATGAGGTTAGCAGAGAGAGTGCTCTGCTAACCTCATTTATCCAATTGCGAGTCCCCACAGCGCAGCTCTGCACCACGGCAACTCACGAGTAGACTCCTGACTGGGAGGCGACAACAAACCTCCCAGCATGGGGGTCTCCCCAGCATGCCCCGTGCACTCACACGCAGCATCAGGGGGCTGGGTGGCCCCCACTCTCTGCTGGCCCTGCCGGCTCCGTGACGGAGCCAGTAGTTGTGTGGGCAGCTGATCTGGCCACCCAGGGCTCAGCGCTGAATTGTTTGTGGGGAGAGTGGGTCAGGCCTGCTCTCCCCAGGCTCTACACATGGATCGTGTGTAGAGCCTCTGTGAAAAGTATCATGGGGGGGAAACATGGCAGGTGGCATGTGGAGACCCCTGGTGGTGCCACAGTGGTGGCAGTGGTGGAGGGAAAGAAACTTATTGACACTGCTACACCTGACACAAAGATAAGCAGAACAGAGGAAGCTGCCTTATACTGAGACAGACTATTGGTCCATCTAGCTCATGACTAGATGGCAGGGACTCTCCAAAGCTTTAGTCGGGAGTCTCTCTCAACCCTCTTTGGAGGTGCCAGAGAGTTAACCTGGGGTCTTCTGCATGAGATGTTTTTGAATTGAGCCTAGGCCCCATCCTCTAAGGGGGATATCAGACAATGCTCACATGTAGTTACCCATCCAAATGCAAACCAAGGCAGACCCTGCTTAGCAAAGGGGACACGTCGTGCTCACTACCGCAAGACCAGCTGTCCTTCCCAAGGACTTATTCGGGAGGGGACCCGTCCAACTGACAGCCTCTAGTTGCTGGCTGGGCCCAATTCTCTTCAGGGGCCAGGGCATCCGTGGTGACCCTGGGCAAAGGCATCTGCCTGACATCACCAAGTGCTGACATTGGCTCTGTCTGATAAGTTTCAAAGGAATCCCATGGGACATAGTTTGGAAACTGTTGCCCTAGAGGTTATCTACTAGACTCCTCCAAACGTCAAAAAATGTATATGACTTTCCTGAGACAACCTCATTTGATTAATTGGATACACTGGCATAAATCACAGAAGAAGTTGGCTCCCACTTCCTCATTTGTCCTGCTGAACTTCGTGTGTTCATATACAAATTCTAACAGAACACCAGATTAAATCTTGGCGGAACCTCAAAGCTCTTTCATTTCAGGTAAACAATTAAATTTGAATTAATTAAGAGCTAGACTTGCTAATTATAACTCTCTCCTATTGTTGTCTTATTGGTAGTATATTGTTGCTTCTGTTCTTGGCAAGTAGTGGGAAAGGAATACATGAATAATTGGGGGGGAAAGAGGAATTAGCAAATATTACTTGAAATACGGGAACTATCCTTGCATCAACAGGAACTGGTAGGCGTTTGACTATGAAGAGCAAAGATAGTGCCAAATCTATTCCTTCATTGTATGCTGCTTGCTTCTTCCCAATCAACACAGTTTAATTGTCCCCTGTTTTTGACTGCTGATCCTGATAAATCACAGCCTCTATTCTGTCCATCTTTGGGCTATTGGGGTGTTTGCGTGAGTTGCTTGAGATGTCCTCCTCCGAGGATCAGTCCCTTCCTGCATCCCTGACAGTTACATCTCTGAAGGTGGGATAGGACACATCTTGTCTCTAGTGCGCATGGGTGTCAGTGCAAGCGCATAAGCACCAAAGCACATGCATTGCACAGCCTGTTGTTTTGCATAGTACAGCTGCTGAGGTATATTTTCAGCTGTTGGCAACGTATTGAGGAACAAGTCATCTGTTTTTACTATATCTTTAACCCCAGCCTTGAGAATTTTTCCTTTGATCTAGGAACCAGTCCAAAAGTTTAGGAATGGAACAATTGACACAACACAATTACCAGACTTAGTGATGGACATTGTGGGGCGGGGAGTAAAGGGGCTTCTCTTCATCCCCTTTTACAAATAACATACATAGAATAGAAACAGGGCTGGCTGGGACAAATACAGTATTTAATTAAATAAACCTGCCTCTGAATATCCTAGTCTAGGTACCACAGTTTAATTTCTAGTCTCCATGGCTCCCTGTTGTCTGAGATTTGTCAAGCCCTACTTTAGCCCAGAGAGCAAACGAATTCAGCAAACAGCAGTGGGAGCAGAGTTTTTAGCAATGTGCAATAATGCCAGCAAAGTCCTTGGGCACTAATCTTTGGTTTGAGAAAAGGGATGGTATAAGGTTAGTACCATTTTTGTTGGAGAAATATTGGAAGGCATGCTGTTTCAGCTGTGGTTAAGCAGAAGTCCAGAGGTCCAAAGGAGCAATATGCAAGTGGAATAACCAATGGTAATGGTTGCGTGCGTGCGTGCGTGCGTGTGTGTGTGTGTGTGTGTGTGTGTGTTGGGAATATCTGTTCATGCAAAAGGAAACAGTAGTGTGACTACTATTAAGGCCTACCCATCTGAGAGATTGCCTCTTCTCTTATGCTATATCATGATATTTAAAATCACGTGAATATTCCCTCATCATTACCATCCTGCCCATGGGTCAACTTGCACACAGACATAGGGCCAAAACTTCCCAGACACATCTGTGTCCAGACAATTGTGATCTGTGTTCTTAACGTCTGTGTGCGTGAATATGGAATTCTATGGGTCTCTCTGCTGTTAAGAGAGACCCACAGAATTCCATGTGCGTGTGCCATGGGCGTTTTGGAGGTAAGGAGAAGTAAATTAGATAAGGGGGTACTGAAATTTCATTGGACCTTTGCTCATTTTATAAAAGCAGTGCAAGAGAAGGATGGAAGTTATATGGTATTGCAGTGGGATGTAGTAAACCTTGACTTTTCCCTCTGCAAAATGTCACTTGAAGATAGTGCCTTTTCAAAATGAGAGTTTTTATATGGAGTCCCACAGGGCTCCATACAGTCTCCAATGCATTTTAATATCAACATGAAACCTCTGGGAGAGATCATCCGGAGATTTGGTGCAGGGTGTTATCGGTATGCTGATGGCACCCAAATCTTCTTTCTCAAGTCAACTTCATCAGGAAAAGGCATAACCTCCCTAAATGCTTGCCTGCAGGCTGGATGAGGGATAGCACACTAAGACTTAATCCAAATAAGACGGAGGCACTTACTCTGTGGCATCGAAACTCAAGAGACAATTTTGATCTGCCTGTCCTGGATGGGGTGCACTCCCTACCAGTAACAGGTGTGCAGTCTGGGAGAACTTCTGGTTTCAAACTTCTCCCTGGTGTCTCAGGTTGAGACAGTGGCCAGGAGTGTTTTTGTATCAGCTTTGGCTGATACACCAGCTGTGTCCATTCATAGTGATATACAGTTCTTAAAACAGTAGTACATATTCTGGTAACATCTAGACTCAGCTACTGCAATGTGTTCTGTGTGGGGCTGCTTTTGTATATAGACCAGAAACTGCAGTTGGTGCAAAATGCAGTAGCCAGGTTGGTTTCAGGATCACCTTGAAAAGACCACATTATACTTATATTGAAAACGCTTCATTGGCTACCAATATGTTGCCAGGAGTGCTGGTTATAACCTAAAAAGCCCTAGCCAGTTTAGATCCAGGGTATTTAAGAGAATCCCTTCTTTGTTATGAGCCCCACTGCCTGTTGAGATAATCTGGGGCAGGGGGGGATCCTTCAGTTGCCACCGGCTTGTTTGGTGGCTACTCATTTGCTTTCCTGAGGCTTTGGAATTTGCTCCCTGCTGAAGTAAGAGCCTCCCCATCTCTGACAGTTTTTAAGAAGATTCTTAAAACACATCTGTTCAAGCGTTTAACTAGATTTTAACGTGAATTTGTTTTAAAACTGTTTTAATTGTTTTTATTGTGTTGTTTGGTGTAAATTGCCCAGAGACACAAGTCTGGGGTGGTATAGAAATATAATAAATAAATAAAATCCTTATGAAAAATAATAGCTCCAGCTTGGGTTGCCACATGTCCAGGATTGGTTTGGGCAGTCGGGGAATTCGATATCCTGTCCAGGATGTAGGGAAAGTGTTGTCCTGGATAGGAAATGTCCAGGAATTTGAGCAGGAAGATTGCTTTAATGAATTATACCCATTTTATGGTGCTCTTCTCCAGGCATTGTAGCTACATGGTGTCATTGTTTAAAAGCCACATCTTATCTGCTCTCTGGCAGCCAGTGATGCCAACTGGCTAGGCTGGCTCTCTATATGGCTCATTCAACCTGTTCCCCTCCCTTTTGGATCATCCCTAGACCTAGCAAGGGTGGTAGTGGGCCTCTGGCTTTAACTGTGAAGTACAGGTGGACCTCAGTATTTGTGGGGTTCCATTCCATGATAATATTGTGGACACTGAAACTGTAGATACTGAGGCGTTAAAGTCTGTGGGATTGTGGGGGTTAAGTTCCCAGAGGTATAAAATTTCAGGGAAAATGGGAAAAAATGTTTAAAAGGGCAAAATAAAGTGTCCTACCATGCACTGTGAGCCTCCAACTATCCTACAATCCCACCAGAAGTCCAAATTCTTCAATTTCCCCATTATTTTTTGTGGTAAAACATGCTGGGTTTTTTTAAACTTAATGATCCACAAAATGGCTCCATTTTACAAAATGGCAGCTGGAAATAACCTCCAAGGTCATTTCCAGCCATTACCTGGCCATTTAACCCATTTTTTGGCCCTCCCCCTGCAAAAAAAATTACTCAGCCGGAAATCCAACCGTGTAATTACCCAACTGCGGATATGCGGAACCGTGGATGCTGGATCTGTGGATAAGAAGTTTTGCCTGTATATGGACAGAGAGCCCTTCCTTCCTCTAGTGGCCTTGTTGGGGTTCCCCTTATCTCTAGGCCTGATGTAGCACCGGCAGTCTTGTGAGGGCCGCTCTTAACCAACAGGAAATATCTCCTGTGTGGAGCAGCAGGAAGAAATGGAAGCAGCCACACACCTTAAAACACAACTGTTGTTATAATATGAAAGATGAAGCTCTCTAGAAGCTCCATCTGCAGCTACTGCTTCCAAAACTATACGAGCTCCTAAGCCTCTCATGTGCAAAGAAAGCTATAGGGGAAAATGCACAAAACAGCTACCAAGCTCCACTATCAAACAAGCCCACTAAAAAAAGCAGGGTTTTAAAATTTGCACTCCCCACTTTTGACGCGTATCCAAGAATGTGGCAACCTTAACTCTAACACTTTTTGTATCCTCCATGAGAAGCTAATATAAGCTGGACAACCTAAGGACTGTGCTGATAGTGTTCCTTTATTTCTAGATTGATTAATGTTTTTGAATAAGGCCCTTGGCTGTTGGTCTCCCTAGTAACTTTGCCTCCTGTACCTTGTGATTTTAAAAGTAATTTCATGCTACATGTTTATCTTCATAGATATGTGTGCAATTAGCAAAACCAAAGCTTTGTCAGGGTAAGACTTGTAGGGTTGCTTCAGTTGAAACACTTAATTTTGCTTACCTGCCTTTTAACAATCCCCAGGTCTGAAATTTCATCTGGCTCTAACTCTGAAGTTTAATTGCAAAGGAAAGAAGCTTTTATTTGGTAATAATAACACAAGCGTCAAGAAAATTAGCTCAGCACAGAGTGCATGGCATTTTGTTTGGCAAAGAATTTAGCTTATCTCTGATCTTTGCAATCTATTATGAATATTAAAACAATCCTTCGCAGTTCATTGTGCCATAGAGAGGAAAGGCAATGTGTCTGTATTAAATATTATTGGCTGCACTTTGTTCTGTAAAATGGTTGAGAACGTGAAGAATTTAAACATAATTTAAAAGGATGAATAGCTAGTATAGCTCATTCTTCAGTATTTTGGGTTCCCAGAAGCTCTGCCATAACCTGTGCAACACTTGAATAGGGCTGATGTTGACAGGCGCTTCAGTTGGACCACAATGGCTGGTAAAAGCCAAACTCACTGTTATTTTGCTTTCATTAAACTGTGGAATGGAATCTAGGAGACTTGGCATGGGTTCAGGTGACCATCAGAAAGTAAGATGGAGGGAACCATAGGTTCCCAGAGAGGAAGCACTCCTGGTGTGAGCCACGAGTCTGACTCATTTTGTGACATGTGAACCTGCCAGTATTGTGTTGCCAATGTTGGGTTCCATCCGCTGCTCAACATTTGCCCAACATTTGTAATCAAAATTAAAAGTTGGACAGTAAGACTTTCCACACGAGCAGTGTGGAGAGCCTGAATGGGGTTTACAGGGAGAGCGGGCTTGACCCACTCCCACGCACACTAGCAGGAAGCCCTCCCTGGGAAGCCCTCCCGGATTGGCCGCCCAGACAATTACCAGCTCCGTCATATAGCTGATTGGGGTGGTGGGGATCAGGGGCTTCCCAGCCTCCGGAAGTCCCAGAATGACCTGCATGAGTACACGGGGCATTATGGGGAGCCTCCCAATGCTGGGAAACTTGTTGTATACTCCTGGTCCTGGATCTACTCGGGAGTTGCTGTGGCACAGAGCCATGCCGTGTTGACACACAAGTGGTTAACCTGCTTTTCGGGTGCTTCTGTGCCCAAAACCCAGGTTAAGTGATGGGCTACCTAAGAGGGTTTGCTGCCATGCCACCACTGAGAGCCGCGTGGCACCCAGCATTTCTCACATGCAGTGGGAACTGGGTTGGGCTCCCTTAGTGGGTTGGGCTCCAACTGCATGTGAGAATAGCCTCAGTGACTGTTGGGTGGAGGAGGGAACCTGACACCCCAAGTTTTGGCAGTTCCTGGAAGTGGCCAGAAAATAGCTGTTCATGCCAGGAGCATAGGCTCCCGGAGACTTCCAGTTCCTCTCATCTTTCTTTTCATGGGTCATCTAAACCTGCCCCTTTCCATGGCCAAGTATTACGAGCCAATCTAGACACCACCATTATGCTATCTAACCCACTTCCTTGAGATGAGTACCCGTCTCTTGAGTGTGTTGGCCTGGATCCAGAGGTGCCCTTCCACTACTGAAAAGCTCATTCTACTCATAAAAGCCGTTTCTGGCATAGCGGAAGGGTTTAGATCAGTGGTTCCCAACCAGGGTTCCTCCAGATATTGCTAACTACAATTCTCATCATTCCCAGCTATAATTTGTGAGTTGTAGTTCAGCAACATCTGGAGGGACCCTGGTTGGGAACCACTGGTTTAGATGATCATCTGAAACTGGCCCTGGTGTGTGATTATATCTGTTATTCAGGAGAGATGGAAACTCTTCCCAAGGAAGGCACCTTTTCCGCAATACAGCCATCATCTAAAGTTGCATATTGTGACTGGACTTGGGAAAATCTCTCTGTGTTTATAAAAAATAAATAATAGCAATGGATAAAAGCAGGATTCATGAAAAGATAAGTACAATAAGGTGATGGTACTGCTTACATTGAGAATTTTCCAGAGTAGCATTTTCATTCCCATGTTCTCAATACCCAGAGATTTCTCAGTGGGGGCACTGTTTGTATGCTTTTAAAAACTGCTGTTAAAACTGTGCGGGTCCCCCTGCCACATCATCACTACCACCAGTTAATGGACTCCTGGAGTTAATTTGATATTTTAGTTACAGGTTTTTGATTATGAGGCTATTCCCATGATCCCTGGAAAGCAGGCCAAGGGAGTTTAGCCCGCTTTCCAGGTATCGTGGGAACCACCAGGCTTGCAGGCGAGCCTGGTGCTCCCAAGGCAGCTAGCCCGCCTAATTCCCCCTCCCCTTAAATGAAGTTAATGGAGCAAGAGCTCTGTTAGCCTCATTTGGTTGCTTGTGTGTTGCCATGGTCTGCGGTGACACACGAGTAGATCCCCGACTGGGAGGCTGCAAGCAGGCTCCTGGGCGTGGGGGTGTCTCCAGGATGCCCCCCTGCGCTTGCCTATCCGGCTGCCCAGGGCTGCCTTTTGGTCGTCTTCGGGGAAAGTGGGCTAACCCGCTCTCCCCGCATACCTGGAAGAAGCTCTTCCCACCGATCGTGAGAAGAGCTTCTGTGTGTGTTTCTGCTTCTCACCTGGTATAAATTTTGTGGTTGAAGTGAGACTCAAGCATGTATTTTATAAGAGTAGGGAGCAGTGTTCCCTGTAAGAGGGATTCCCAGACGTTGATGGCTACAGCTTCCAGTAACCCCTGTCGCAATAGCCTTTGGCTGGGGATGCTGGGAGTTGCAGTCATCAACATCTGGGAACCCCTCTTACAGGGAACACTGTCAGAGAAGGGTGGGAATGGTAAGGGCCCAGGGGTGCTACTTTCTTTTTACATGTTTATACCCTACATCGCTTTTTTTTAAAAAAGTTAGTCTGAAAGTGGCTGACAATAACAATGAGATGGCAATATCAGATTAGTATAAACAACAACAGCAATCAAGCATATAATAAGATTTTTCTAACAGACATTTGTGAGATGGAAGGGGAGGGGGAAGGAGTACAACAGGTACTCTGGAAGGAGGCATGTACACCAATGGCGCTGTATCAGTCATAATAAACTGTTAATGCAATCACAAATTGATTTTTGACTGCCAAGCGAATGTGTGGCATCACATGATGATGTTCCAAGCGTTCTCAGGTTCCATGAGTTGCACCATCCAGTACTATCTGGTCCAAGACTGCAGTGGCTGCTGAACCTTGTTGACTTGTGGGGTCTCGTGAGGAATAGGGCTATAGTTCAGTGGCGTAGAACATGTGCTTTGCATGCAGAAAGCCCCAGGTTTAGTCCCTGGCATTGCCAGGTAGGGCTGGATGGGAAAGATTCCTGTCTTGAAATCCTAGAGCGCAGCTATCAGTAGGCAGGACCAAACAAGAGGGACCAATAGCCTGACTCCGCAGAATGCAGCTTCCTATGTGTTGTTGTTGTTGTTATTGTTATTCAGGACATTTATATACCACTTACCCACAAAAAAAAGTTCTCAAAGTGTTTTACACAGCAAAAGAAAAGAAATGGCCCTGCCACAAACAGAGGTCCAGTTGCTGGGGACTAAAGACAGGGCCTTTTCGCTTGTGGCACCCTCGGCTTTGGAACGTTCTTCCTGAAGAACTTCGCCATGCTTCCTCCCTCAGTGTTTTTTTTTTAAAAACAACAACTAAAAACACATATTTTTAAAGTGGTTTTTAAATGTTCCATCTTTGATTATCTGGTAGGTTCTTTAGTTTTTATAATTCTTAATTTTCAAGCTTTTAAATAACTTTTAAATTGAAACGTATAAAACACCAATGATAATTCTGATTGTGGTGTTAGCCTGAACTTTTAACTTGGTTAACTTAATTTGGTTAATTTTCTTAGTTTTGTTTAACATTGTATCTGTTTTATTTTTGTGAGCCACCCCAAGCATCAGTGTACTGGAGTGGCAGGGTGAAATATTTTAAATAAATAAAATAAAATAAAATAACACTCCCTGTCCCAAATGGGCTCACTCTCAGAGACAACAGCAAACAGTTACTGGAAAAGATATTATGCTAGGATATATGGGGGCAATTGTTCTCTTGTCAAATATAAGAGAACCACCACTTAAGAGGTTTCCCTTTGCCCAGTTAGCATAGGTGCCTGTTTAAAGATCCTGTTGCAGGGTGGTGATAACTGGGGTGACCTGAAGAGGGGAGAGAGAATTGCACATCAGAATTGTAGCTACCTAAATAGTATATGGGGAGTAATTTCTGCAACCTTGTCAGTCAATCAATATTTATTAGGCTCAGCCATGGGCCATTGCATATAAACAAAATACTGTAATATCAAATAAATACAACTAAATCAGGTGCCTAAAAAAGAGGTGCTACAGGTCATAACATCCCATAAAATCAATGTTCCTGATTCCTTGAAATAAAATAGGCTTGTAACTTCCTAGCTGCCATGGCAAATAAGGTGACAGAATATGTTACATATGGACAATCATCACACAATAATTCCTCAAGCGCCTTATACGACGATCTATCAGGGAACTGTTGTGCCAGAAATTTCTTCCGTGGTTTTGTATGCAGGAGACAGAACAACAGATAATGAACAATATCTTCAGTCTGGTCACAACTATAAATACATGTCCGTTCAGCCAGTGGAGTGCCCATATATCTCCCTTCTAACTTGGCAGAAAGCACCACCTGAAATCTAAAGTCTGTGGAAGCTCTGCATATCTGAGGGTAGGTTAGCGTTTGGAAACAGGATGTCTCGGAATCGTTCCTCTTTATTCTGGCAAACCAGACTGACTAACGAGAGCAGTTGAGTATTGCCCTAACCTCTGTGGCGTCCTGCTAAAAACCCCAATTTCTCAGGGTCCCCTGGCCAAGAAGCCACCCATCCTCATATTGAGGCTATTCTCACGATCGGCTAAAATCGGGCTTTTAGCCGATTGTGAGGAAGCACAGAGCCCGGTTGCCGCAAAGCGGGTAACCCACTTGCAAAACCCTCCCCTAAGCCCAAGTTAGCGGAGTGAGTGCTCCGCTAACTGGGGTTTCTGGATCGTGTGCTGCCGTGGCATGGCTCCGCGGCACGGCAACTCACAAGGAGACCCCCGACTGGAAGGCTAAAAAGCAGCCTCCTGGCTCTGTGGTCTCTCCAGCATGCTCTGTGCACTCATGCAGAGCATGCTGGAACTTCCGTGGCCGTTCCGTGGGCCCCCGTGGTCGTTCCGGGGGCCGTGCGGCCCCTGACCCCCGTAGCCCCTGCTGACTCTGTGACGGAGTCAGCAGTCTTGTTGGTGGCTGATCTGGGCTGCCGGGGAGGGCTTGATGATCGCTTAGTCCGCTCTCCATGCAAACCCTCTGGAGGCGGGTCTCACCGCCTCCACAATGCTGTGCCCAACCTCCATCCTTCAATTGTTGAACTCCACACATCTTTGCCAGGCTTGTATCTCCCATTTCATTTAATCTGCGCCAATAGCGAAGAGAAGATAAATAAATCCTGGCAATGATGGAGGGTTCCCCTGTCTCTGCCCTAAGTTGGGCTGCTGGAGTACCAGGACGAAGTCCTAGTATTTTTCTCAGAAATCTGTTTTGAGTCATCTCTAACTCTTCACAGATGGCTTGTACTTAGCAGACACCTGTTATTTAGGGATGGCTTTTCTAGTGCTGCTGTTTCCCTTCCCATCCAGCCCAATATTCCAGCCTGCTTTGTCTGAAGTTGGTGGGTTCCACTGCCACGTAAGAGAGGAACAGCAGGCATTCTGACTCATGCAGCATCCTATCCGAGGAGGTGGTGGGAGGAATCTAAACAGTTTTTTCCAGCCTCAGAGTTAGGTGGGTGGTGGAAGCCCTAATTGTCCTTTATTACAGATTATTGCTTCTGGCCTCATAGGATAAAATGTATGTCTTGCGTTACCACAGTATGTAATCTGCTAACATCAAGTCTAGCCTTCTGGTACAGAATTAGGCAATGCACTATAAATTCTCCCTGTCTTTGTTCGAGCCAGATCAATTATAATTTGCTTCTTTGTTTGGAACAAGAAATCAGAAGCGGGAGAAAATAGCAGCAAATGTGGCGAAATAAACTCTCTGGTAATGAACCCGCTCCAATAAAACTGGAATAATAATTTAACTAAAACCCATTAGGATGTAGATATCGTCAGGCACAGTGATCAACTTGTGATGTCGCTTAAAGAAAATGATATGAAACAGCCTGATGGCTTTCCCTGTTGTGCTCGGTCAGCCCAAACAACTTGCACTTCACTTGAGCTTGTGCTGGCAGAATTGCTGTGACGACTGAGCTCCAAGTGCAGTATACATTAATGGCATCATCATTAATAGCAAACATCATAACATTTTTTTTCTAGCTACTTCAAGTGGCTGTTTAAGTGCTGAGGAAAAGGTGCACCGTCACTGCCAGCCCAGTTTCAGATTTCCTAAGCTTCCCCAGCAGGACTTGCACCAAGTTTTGTGGGGTCCTGGAAAGCTTTCTGCAGGCCTCCCCAAAGAGGTCCAAACCACTTGCCGGGCAGTAACAGCCGTTTGATTAGTTTTTGAGCATTTATATTACCTTCTTCCTCCAAGGACCCAGGGTGGTGGACATTGTTATGCTCATCCTCACAACAACCCTGTGAGGTACGTTAGGCTGAGAGATAAGTGACTGGCCCAGAGGCAACCAGAGAGTTTTGTGGCTGAATGGGAATTTGAATTCAGGTCTCCCTGATCCTAACCACTACACCATGCTGTTTCTCTGTTGTGGCGGTTGCAGAAGCAGAGTTATGAGCTGCTGGTTGGTTAGGGCTAATTGCTTTCCTGCTGCTAAATAGAAGAGAATCACCTCCTTAAAAGGTGCCTCTTTGCTTAGTTAGAAGGGGTTTAGGGAAGGGGTGTGCACGAATGGTTCACAGAGCACCCGTCTCCTGGAGGAATTGCCCCAATACATCATGCATGTCATGCAGTGCATTGTGGGATATCCAGAGGCTGGGACACATCATCCCAGCCTCTGGAGCACAGTCTGGGAGCATGGTCTGCACTCCCAGCAACGGTCAGTTGCTCAGCATGGGAAGGTAAGTTGAACCAGTGCCCCCCTCCCCGCTGCCCCACCCACCCGATCATATGAATGGATTCATTGCTAATGAAAGATTTCTGTCTACAAGTCATGTCACCTCCAACTGAATATAAATATGTCTGAATAAGTGCAGGATAGGCAAAAAGGAAGGGAGCGAAACCCACCCCCTCATGCATACTCCCTATCCTCTGCAACCACTTTGCCACAGCTAGTGGCAGCTCAACAACAACAAATATTTATATACCGCTTTTCAACAAAAGTTTCCAAAGCGGTTTACACGGAGAAATAATAAATAAATAAAGATGGATCCCTGTCCCCAAAGGGCTCAGAATCTAAAAAGAAACACAAGATAGACACCAGCAACAGTCACTGGAGGTACTGTGCTGGGGGTGGAGAGGGCTAGTTACTCTCCCCCTGCTAAATAAAGAGAATCACCACGTTAAAAAGGTGCCTCTTTGCCAAGTCCTCTGTATGCGCGAAGCGTGTGTCAAATGCACCCTTCTTGTGTGCACCCTCTCCCTCTGGATAGTTCTGGGTGTTCAAATTGGAAGAATAGCTCTTGAGAACAAGCTGTTGGCCATTCCTGGCCTGCTTCACCAGAATGGAGAAGCTGATGATAACCCATGGGAAATCATACCCCAACAAACAAATTGGTGTCTAAACTGCCACAGCACGATTTTTAAGGGACCTTTTCTTAGCTGCTACCCCTTAGCAGGACTTTTCCGGCATCTTGCACTATGATTAAAAGTATATCTCCAAGATTTGTCTAGTTCTCCTGGATCACACCAATATTATTAAAGTAGTGATTAGTGAGCTAGCAGCATTTGTAATGACTGGGTATATGCAGAGATGGCAGGGGGAAAATATTAACTTAATAAAGATGCAGGATTTTTTTTTAATTAGGCATCTCTGTCCTTAGCTTCTTACTGATGAAAGATTGGGAGCATAGCTGTGGGGAATTTTTTCTTGTGGAATTAAGATTACATCAGTAACTCCCTCCCTCTAACTTCCTTCCGCTTATCCCTTCAATATACATATTATTTAGGGGAATGTAACAGTGACTGATGTCAGGTTCTATGCCAATAATAGATGTTAGGAAATTGCCACAATAGGAAATACAGAAAGTGTTTAACAGGCCCACAAGTGTAATACAATGTATTTACTTTTAGAGATAAAGATCTCAATTTATTATGCACCCATAAAATGATTCCAGATGTCTTATGTGCACAAGGAAACACCTTCTTATATGTGCACAAAATATTATGCTTAGGAATTACAGCAGTGTTCCCTGTAAGAGGGATTCCTAGATGTTGTTGACTGCAACTCCCAGCATCCTCAGCTGAAATGGCCTTTGGGTGGGGATTATCAGAGTTGTATTTATTTTTATTTAATTCTATTTATTTAAAATATTTCTTTACTGTCCCAAACTTGTGTCTCTGGGCAGTTATTTGCATCTCTGAGTGATATTGTGGTCAACAATTCCTTGGAATCCTTGTTATAGGGAACACTGGATTACAGGATTTCCCTTGTCCTCTTTATTGGTCCTTTGGTTCGCTCTGCCCTGTATTTCACTTCTCTGCGGGGAGGAATTCTTGGTGCGGTTTCACACAACAGGGCAAAAGTAAGTAAGCTGGGAACCAAAGGTTTCCAGGGCATACACGGTCCCAATGGATGTGTGTTCAACCTGCCAATGCACCTGGTTACTATCTTGCACTTGAGATTCTGCCATGAATCTCTGCCCAACTTGATTTGGATTTGGGTGGGGATTCTTGGTAGAATCTCAGTCGGTAACCCAATACATTTGCAGCTTTGGACAACACATCTGTCAGGAGCATGAACTCCCCATGGTTCCCAGCTTACTAACTTTTGCCCAACCATGTGAATTCAGAATTCTGGCTGACCCAGATTAGGATACATGGAGAAACTTTCCATGATTTCAGTGCTTGCCTCCACAGACAAGTGCTGAACATGGGGAGAAGAGAGGGCATGACCATGGTGTCGGCATGGCTATCTGACACACTCCAGTTCCCCCTCCACCCGGGTTCAGACCGAGTGCTTAAAACCTAGGCTAACATTTGGAGCCCACTCTCCATCCTGCTGTCTCAAAGCAGCAGTTCACCAAGACTCCCTGCTGCCAGCCAGGGAGTTCAAATGTTCAGAAACACAAGTGTCTCAATACTCCATCTTTGTCCATTTCTATTGGCAGTGTAATCTGAACTAGTAGGACTTATACAGCTCTCTTCAGTGGTGGCGTCTGTGAGATTCAATTATTATTTGGGGCTTGCGGTTGTCATTGCAGAGGAGATTTATTGACTTCAGACATGGCAGCAGAATAAGGAAGCATGACGTCCTCATGTTTTTCTTTCCCTACTGGTTTTATGACTGGCTCTGAGTACCCACTGGCACATTCAGAGATATCTTGTAGGTACAGCCTTCCTGAGCCTGCACTAAGTAGAATTTAGGGAAGGGCAAAATCTCCCTTGTTCAAAACAAAACAAAACACCTCCTTCCTCAAATCTGCCTCCCTGCACACCAGAAACTAGCATTTGTAGGAGAAGTCTAGGTTATAATCTTTTCTGATGTACTAGATTCACTTCTGTTCCCTGGCAAGGAGGGGGCTTTTTTGTTTTTAAATTGGTGAGGAATAGTGAAACAAGCCTTCATGCATCCTTGGGATAGTCTGGCAGTGTGAAGTGCCGAAAGGAGGTCTGCAGGAGGGCATGTTTGCCAGACCCTCCCTGCAGATGATTGCTTTCCTTTCCTTTCCCTGAGTGGGCAGATCGTCCACCCAGACAAGTGGCGGCTCTTCTGTGGTCCACCCGCGGCTCACCTGGCAGACCCCCAGAGCCCCAATAATGCACTGCACAAGTGCTGAGGGCCCCTCCCTGCCTGAGCCGTGGGGGGACTGCAGAAGAGCACTTGCTCCCTTAACCTCATTTAAGCTGGAGGCTTAACCTCATTTAAGCTGGAGGCGGGTTTGCCACCATGTAGCCACCAGGATCGGGCATGATCCCAGTGGTTCACATGAGTGAGCAAAACTGGGCTGGCTTTTGCTCACTTGTGTGAATAGCCTCATTGTCTCTTTTCTACTTTGGCTAAGTAGCCAAAGTGGAAGCATTATTTACACTAGACACAGCACACTTGCCAAATAAATATCCTGCTTCTGCTGGCAATGGACCCACAGGGCACCAAGCCAGCCCTGGCAAGTCCTGGAGTCACTCAGTAGACGTGAGAAATCCAGAATACAAGTCTCTGGTAATGGAGGCAAAGTCAGACACATTCTGCAGAACCTGAGAGAGCTTTCCCAGACGGCAGGTGCTGATCTTGTAGAGTCCAAAGACAGCCTGCTCAACTTTGCCGCTGCCCCCCCTGCAGTTTTTGGACTACAACTCCCATAATCCCCAGCCACAATGGCCAGTAGCCAGGGATTATGGGAGTTGGAGGCCAACATTTGTAGGAGGGCCAAAGCTGAGCAGGCCTGGTCCCAAGCCTGCCTCATGGTGCCCTTGTCTGGCAGGGTCTAGTGACTATCAGAATCCATCCCTCAAGTTATATTATAAAGATTTTGAAAGTTTATAGGCCAGTCATTTTGTGGGGGTGGGAGGGTGGGAAAAGGCAACCTCAATTTTATTTTATTTTTTGTATGCAGGGATATCCTAAGAAACATACCCAAAGTCTACCAAAATCTGTGTGGGGCATTTTTTTTTTGTGGGGGGGAAAAACATTTTTGGGCTACTATTGTTGGTGTTTTGTCAAAGGGACATGAACTTGAGATAGCATTTTAACTTAAAGGTACAATCAACAACTATTTTTTACCTTTAATTTGAGGTAGACTTTAGTCTAGGCAAGTAAGTTTTAAGTTAATGAATTGGACCAACAGAGGATCAGATGTGCCCATTTTCCTCAGTTCTTGCCTCTTTGAGGCAACCCAGATCAGGACCTGGCTGGGAGGCAATGTGTTAAATCCCTTTGCTCCCACACCATGGTCTTGATCCCAGCTAGGACTTCACAGGCTTCTATTAAGATTAGAAAAATGAAGCTCATATGCCCCAATTATGTGACAAGCATAAAGTCTACTTTGGACTTCTAGACCAGGCCTGAGGAGTTGCTAAAAAGGGCTTTGGAAGGGGAGGGTGAAGTTATAATATGAGACCAGTATTGGGAAGGTAGGAGTATAAATGAAGGGGCTGGATGAAGCAAAACCCTATGACCGCTCTAGGCTTAGGGTTAGATCTTGTACAGAGAACCAGTGGCTTTTCAGGCTCGGACTTTTGAAAAGCACAGCTCTCCACCAGAGCACTTTGCAGCAAACCCAGAGTCCACATCATGTGAGAGCTAAGGCTGACTACACAATTTGCTTCAGTAAACAACAGCACTTCAGCTTCTCTTCCTCATCCTCGGATGGGCTGCTCTGTGGCATGTGAGTCATCCGTAAAATATATTTTCCGAAGGCAGCAGATAGGCAGGAAGCTTTGGATGACCTCCCATGAACTACATTTGAGATTGCAAAATCCATCCTCCTTCAAAGGGCTTGATGCTGCTTCAGTCCTGTAGGCAGGCAGGCAGGCAAGACAGAAGCATGAAATCAGTGAGAGGTTTTGCTCTGGGGAAGCTGTAATGTCTGTTAGACTTTTGCAAATCAAAAATGCAAAAATTGATATGTGGTTTTTCTAAACTTTGACGTATGCCTGAACTTAGATAGATAGATTCTGGAATTCTTGAATGTCTGTAGCCATCGCTGGATGAAACTGAACATCTCAGAACCATGGGCTCCTAGGCAACAACTCCCAAAGGTTTAATACAACTATTTCAACAATTGATCCACAAACTCGGGCTAAGGGGAGGGGTACTTGAGCGGGTTACCCGCTCTAGAACCACCGGGCTCACAGCCGAACCTGGTGGTTCTCATGATCAGCAAAAATCGGGCTAGTGGAGGCTAGCCCGATTTTTGCTGATTGTGGGAATAGCCCCAATGTGTGTTATTGCTAGTGGACAAAATGTATGGAGATAATTTGCCAACAGGGTACTATGGAGAGAAACAGTCTCTTACTAATGAGCTGGTTCACACTGTCAAAAACAGCAAAGAACATTAGGATATAAGAAGAGTCTTGCTGGATCTTTCCAAATGTCTGAGGTTTGAGAGTTAGTGATTGCCCCGTCCTCTGGAACTCCCTTCCCCTTTAAATTCAGATGATCTTCGCCTCACGTGCCTTCAGTTAGTTAAAGATGTTTGTTTTCCTGCAAGCCTTCCAGAAGCTGTTATAAGGCCTGCTAGCTGTTTTGTTTCACTGCCCGCTGCTTTAAGTTCAGTCTTGGAAATGTTTTTTTGATTGTTTTCTTGTATCCTTTGTACTACTTTAATTTTTGTAAGCTGTCTCAAGTGATTTGGAAAATAGGGGGGTGGCGTTTGTTGCAAAATATAAAAATAAATAAATTGAATGTTGGTGATATATTCCCTCTTGTGAGGGGGGAAAAAGCCTCCTCCTACACATTAAACACTAGTACAACCAGGAGAAGGTTCTAACATAGGTGTGCGTGTGTGCATGGGGTGGTTTTGCTTCGTCTGTGGGGAAAGAGACAATGATTTGCTCTTCCACTGCATTCTGAAGTGGCATGGTCAGCAACACATGTATCACGTTGGGCTGCTGATGGTTTGCAGCAATCCTATCACACTTAGAAGGGCTCCAGTTCCGTAGTGGCTCACATGTACCCACATGTGCTGGTGGAGAAATGATAATTATTACTCATAGAGCACAGGTAACAATTATGATTTTATCCTGTGGCTGCCTGAGCAGTGCTATCTATTTCCCCTGCTTTCAGTGGAAATTGCAAAGCCATACAGGATGACATCTTGGTTATGTGATTTTAAAAAATAGAGATGAAAAAGGCCCTCCGTATTCTGGTGATCATGTCAGATTTTTAATTCATAGAGGTCAAGGGCACTTTGCACAGGGAGGTAATTCACCCTTCTCCAGCAATTTAGGAGCTTTATACAGTGATTAATATGCCCACAATAACATTCAAGGGTAACCGAACTCTCTGAGGTCTCGAGAGTATGTGCTTTATATACTGCATGATTTAAGGGAAGACAATTTAGGCAAATTGTCATTCCCCCCCATGTCATTTCTGTGAAAAGGTTCCTCATAAATCCACCCAAATGATTGATTCTCACCTCTCATTCTCAGCAGCTGGTCATAAAGTTGGGTGCTCACCTGATTCATGTTAATGTCATCTCATCCATATTTACTGATCACAGTAAATTATTCTCAATGCAGGGGTCTTGAGTCAGTTGTGATTCCCCGGGACTACAGAAACCCTGCAAAATGTTGTGTCTGATGCAGAATTGAACTTCCCAAGAATCAGAAGCAAAGATAGCAAGCTTCTAGTCCTTATCATTGAAAAGATATGGTTTGAAATGTGTGGGTAGTTTCTGCTAAATTTTTAAAAGCCAGAGAGCTGAATAAGGGGTAGGGGTGTGTGCGAACCAGTCCACAACTAACTAGGCTGGTTCGACGGTTCGATCACAAACTGAACCTGTCTCCAGGAGAGGCTATTCATTCTGCAATCCAACAACACTGAGCCTGGTCTGTTGCTCTTCTTCTATCTGTTCAGTCGTATCCGACTCTCGGTCACTCTGTGGATCAATGCACTCCATTCTGTCCTATCTTGAACAGCTTCCTTTAATTCCACCATGGTCATTCCAGTCTGTTGTAGACTGTTGCAGACCGGCTCAACCCGGTTTGATGGTCCAAGGGGATATGTTTCTAAAGGGAAATCTGGTGAGGATTCCCCTTTACAAGCAAAGGGGAATCCTGCCTTTAAAAGGCTTCTAACGGCAGCCGGGGGCTGTGCGAGGGGGCGGTGATTAGAAGGCACACTTAAAAATAGGTGCTTATCAATCCAGCAGTGGTAGCGGTTCCTGGAGATCCTGGTGCGTCCCACAGCAGCCCGCTTGCGTGGCGGTGGCACGGTTCCGGCCTCCGTGGTCAGCATTTCAGACTGATAATGTGTGTTTCACGTCATCTGCCTCATTGAGGTGGAGTGAGCAATGGAGCCTTCAAGGCCTTGCGGCATGATGGTTATGACTGTGATTCCTCCCTACTTTGAGGGCTTTGCTAACTTCAGCGGCTGAGCACCTTGCAGGGGTGATGCCTCTGAAATGACTCTGACCTTGGGGTTGGCAAGGCAGAGAAGGGAGCTGCCTTTGGCTGATCCACTGCTCTGAGCCAGGGAGTGATCGCCTTGCATGCTTGGGGGAAGGTCACAATTGTCTGACCTCCTGCTGCGCCAGCTACACTAGTTGCCCATGTTTTTTTCAGTTGCTTCTTCCAAGTGCTTGTTTTGACCTTTAAAACCCTTAATGACCTAGGGCCAAGATAGCTGACAGGCCTACTACCATATAGTTTTCCTTGGCCTGTGAAGTCATGTAGAGAGGCTCTTCTGTGTGTCCTGCCATCCTCTGAAGCACAATTGTCAGCAGTGCATGGGTGAGCCTTATCAACGGTGACCCTGACTCTCTGGAACCCCTTGATTTTAGGCTCGTCCCCTCCCTGTTTAATTTTTAAATGAAAGTTGAAGACTTCTATTTCAGCAGACCTTCCCCTAACCTCTAAATATTTCTCTGTGTCTGCTCTGTTTTATGATTGCCATATCCTGCATTTCTGTGGTTTTAGAGGTTGTGCTTCACTAGGTTTTTTTAAAAAATGAAAGCTGCAATGAATTCATTTATGAAGAATGGTAGCACATACTACTCATTAACTAGCTAGCTAGCTAGATAACAGAAGGCCCACATTGTTGGGGTGTGTTTTAGAAAGCTTGCATTCACTTTATTTTTTAGAATCAATCAAGTTGATGCCCTTATCCTAGATCAGGCCTGCTCAACTACCCCCCCCCACCTGTTTGTGGACTATAACTCCCATGATCCTCAGCCACAGTGGCCAATAGCCGGGGATTGTGGGAGTTGGCCAAGATCTACAAAAGTTGAGCAGGCCAAAGTTGACCAGGCTTGACCTGGATAGTTGAGTTGAGCCTCAGTTGAGCCTCAGGTCCTTGGTGTAGGCGCAAAATGATGATGATGATGATGATGATGATGATAACAAGTCCATCAAACAGTAGAGGAGGAGAAAAGAGGATCAAGGACAGTGAAGAAGATGCACTTCAAATGGTCAATAACGCAAAACTATTCAAAACCAATGAAAGAAAGCAGGCCTACAAGAAAGAACAAGTCAAGGACCGAGCAGAAAAATGGAGAAATAAGCCCCTGCATGGTCAATATTTGCACAATATAAGTGGAAAATCAGACATCACCAAGACCTGGCAATGGCTTAAGAATGGCAACTTGAAGAAAGAAACAGAGGGTTTAATACTGGCTGCACAAGAACAGGCACTAAGAACAAATGCAATAAGAGCCAAAGTAGAAAAATCCACAACAAACAGCAAGTGTAAAGTGTAAACAGCTTCTTTGTAAAGAAGCAGATGAAACAGTGGACCACCTAATCAGCTGTTGTAAAAAGATCGCACAGACTGACTACAAAGAAAGGCATGACAAGGTAGCAGGGATGATACACTGGAACATCTGCAAAAAATACAAGCTACCTGTAGCCAAAAATTGGTGGGACCATAAAATTGAAAAAGTTGTAGAAAATGAAGATGTAAAAACATTATGGGACTTCCGACTACAAACAGACAAACATCTGCCACACAATACACCAGATATAACTGTAGTTGAGAAGAAAGAAAAACAAGTTAAAATAATAGACATAGCAATACTGGGGGATAGCAGAATAGGAGAAAAGGAAATAGAAAAAATCACCAAATACAAAGATCTACGAATTGAAATTGAAAGGCTGTGGCAGAAAAAGACCAAAATAATCCCAGTGGTAATTGGCGCCCTGGGTGCAGTCCCAAAAGACGTTGAAGAGCACCTCAACACCATAGGGGCCACAGAAATCACCATCAGCCAATTACAAAAAGCAGCTTTACTGGGAACAGCCTATATTCTGCGACGATATCTATAACAACTGCAACAAGATTGACAATAAAATTCAGCCATCCCAGGTCCTTGGGAAGGACTCGATGTCTGGATAAAACAAACCAGTCAATGACACCTGCCTGACTGTGTAAACAAGAAATAATAAAAATAATAAAATGTTTTCTGCCAGCACATTGTCAGTCTGGATGTTGGCAACTGTGTACAAAATGTATACACTAATATGTAGCAATACTGCATGGCTTTCTATTTTGTTGAGATGAAATGTGTTCAGAGCCTGCAGTGGCATCATAAGCCACTAAGCATAATGCATATGATTGATCAGAGAGCTTAGAATCCCCTTAGCCTTCAGCAGTTAAATGTGACCGTGAACCTTCTAGAGCTGACCTGAATTTGCTCTCAGAAATCCTCCTGCGGTTTTGATGCTGAAAATTCTCCCGATTTTTCCCCCCTGAGTGCCCACATATTCCCTGCATATATGTTGAGCATTTGATATCTGTATCTGAGACAGAACAATATTTCATCTCAATATTGGATATCTGTCATTTGCTATTTCTCACATTTGATAGCGCATATGCCACGGCATTTGCTAGCATTGATACATGATGATATATCTCAGTGCTTTTCAAACTTTCTTCCTTTGGGGGAACACATCCATGTCTATATCTGGAATAGAGCCTCTGTTTATCTGCCAGAAAGCACCTGCATGTTGTAGAAGATTCTAGGGCAGGGCGGCTCAACTTCGGCCCTTCAGCTGTTTTTGGACTTCATTTCCCATAATCTGCAAAGCCAAAGATGAGGGTTAGGGGATTTTCAGAAACAGCATGGGCGTCATCACATGGTGGCTCTAGGGGCTGGTGGAGAGATACTTGGAGACTGCAAGTGGAGCAGTGCAGAAATTATAAAATTCCTCTCATAATTTTTAGGTATCCTCCCTTCCCTCTGCAGCCCTCTGGAAAAATCCCAGGCCATTGCTGAAGGTCTCAGCCATGACATTTTTGGAAGGCTCAGGGAACTTCAGTAACATAGGAACATAGGAAGCTGCCTTCTTCCGAGTCAGATCCTTGCTCTATCTAGCTCAGTGTTGTCTACACAGACTGGCAGTGGCTTCTCCAAGGTTGCAGGCAGGGAGACTTGCAACATGCAGGCAGGGAAACTTGCAGCATGCAATCATGGAGACGCTCTTCCCAGAGCAGCTCCACCCACTAAGGGGAATATCATACTCCGTTCACATGTATTCTCCCATTTAAAGGGAAACCAGTGTGGACCCTGCTTAGCAAATTCATGCTTGCTACCACAAGACCAGCTCTCCACCCATAGGGAGGAGGGGGTGGGGATGTTTTTTTGGGCCGGTGCACATTGCACCAGCAATACTATAGATGCAACTCACTGTAATTGTATGAATTATATCTGACACGATTAAGGCTTTTGGGAAACAGTTTTTCAGCCATTTGCTCCATGCAGTCTGTATTATTATTTAAGTCTCTTGGATCATATCCAGTATAGCTCTGAACTACCTCAATTTATGTTGACCTTAATAGGTACTGAGAGCACACAACATCTCTCAAGAAGTGCTGACTACTGCATATGATTTGGTAGGTTTATTGCAAAAAACCAACCAACCCACATCTTAGGTACAGAAATTGTGAATGCTACCTAGATATATCTTTATTAATGCCTGGTTAATCAGGTTTAAGTAACTATGTGTATGTGAATATAGCATTCTGTGCGTGTGTGTGTGAATATACCATTAGGAACATAGGAAGCTACCATATACTGAGTCTGACATTGGTCCATCTTGTTCAGTTTTGTCTACACAGACTGGCAGTGGCATCTCCAAGGTTGCGGACAGGAATCTTTCTCAGCCCTATCTTGGAGATGCCAGGGAAGGAACTTGGAACCTAGATGCTCTTCCCAGAGCGGCTACATCCCCTGAGGGGAATATCTTGCAGTGCTCACACTTCTAGTCTTCCTTTCATATGTAGCCAGGGCAGAACCTGCTTACTAAGGGGACAAGTCATGCTTGCTACCACAAGACCAGCTCTATGAGTGAGTGTGTGTGTGTGTGTGTGTGTGTGTGTGTGTGTGTGTGTGTGTGTGTATACCTAAAAGAACAATATTCTGCAATATTTTTTCAGGCTTCTGTTTGCTGTCCACAGTGCTGAATGAAAAAAAATATGTGTATTTTCCCCAGTGCAAATAAGGGACACAGTTAACGGATCTATTTCGCCCTGGGCAGTAATTCTGAACACTTTATTCCCACTTCTCTGAGCTTAATGATACTATTGGATGATGAGAGGTTAGTGACCTCTCCAAATGGAAGTAGCTATAATCGCAGCGTCCGGGTTCCCGCTGCTGGCGTGCAGAATGAGTAATAGCTCTGTGGTACCCCAGTTGTTGACTGTGAAGGGAAAATGTATTTCTCTATTGATCTCAATCCCTGTCACTGAAGGGCTGGAGTGCAGATAGCATGGAAGTCAATGGGGAGCAACTTTTCAGTGGCTGGTGGCGTTGACCAGATAAAACAGCTGTGTGCTTCCCAGCAGACTTCCACACCTACGGTTTTCATAAACCACCTGCGGAAGCAAAGCTGTGTTGTTTCTCTTTCTCACCCCAGTTTTGAACCTCAGAAAGAGAGTGTGAGAGCAGGTATTCTCTCATCCTATCCGTGTGAGTAACGTTGCAGAGGGATGGTGATTTCCCAACAAGGACAGGCCTGTGCAAGGGGTAGTGCTCTCATAGTTTATTTATTGTTTATTTATTGTTAAATTTGTATGCCGCCTTTCATTAAAACAACCCTGAGGCAGTTGTATGGATGATCCCTTGTAACTGGGAAGAGGCACCTTTTCAAGGGGTGCCTCTCTTATATGTGGGTGATCCCCTGTTAACTGAGCAAAGAGGCACCTTTTAAAATGTGGTAATTCTCTTTATTTAGTAGGAAGAGAGCAACTGTCCCCATCCATCCCCAGCACAGCATCCCTCCGGGGGCTGTTGATGATATTTCTGCTAACTGAGCAGAAACATATTTTTTTAGTCTGTGAGCCTTCTGGGGACAGGGAGCCATTTTTTAAAAAATCCCTTCATTTATTTATTGATATCTATGTAAACTGCTTTGAGACAGTTTGTTGAAAAGCAGTATATAAATATTCATCTCATTTGTGTATGTAGCAGGAGGAGAGCAACTGTCCCTACCCAAGCCCAGCACAGCACCCTTCCAATAGCTGTTGTTGGTGTCTCCCTTGTTTCTCTTTCTAGATTGTGAGCCCTTTTGGGACAGGGAGCCATTCTCTTTCTCATTCCTTTTGCTACATAAACTGTTTTGAGGACATTTGAGAGAGGCCTTCTGCTTCTTTCGCTGGCCTTCTAATGGCTCCAACTTGCTGCTCAAGTGGGAATGCTGAATATGAGTTATTTCTTTCCATCCAGCCACTCATTTCCCCTTGGCAGTCTCTTGTTTCCTACTTTATGTACCTCTACACATATTATCTGTTGTCAGTGGGAGAGCATCTGCATTCTTGCATGCAGAAGGCCCCAGGTTCACCTCCTGGCATCTCCAGGTAGGGTTGGAAGAGACTCCTGCCTGAAACCTTGGAGAAGCTGCTGCCAGTCAGTGTAGACAGTACTGAGCTAGATGGAGTAAGGGTCTGACTCAGTATAAGGCAGCTTCCTCTATCTATCTATCTATCTATCTATCTATCTATCTATCTATCTATCTATCTATCTATCTAATTCTCCTAAGCATACCTGTCGCTAATCCCATGTGTGGCAGTTCTCGTGAGAGTTCGGGATAGCAACTGGACGGCCAGGAGGGGAAAACTGGTGCTGACAAGGAAACAAAATGCCAGCAAGCAACAGCGCAGCCAGCCGGTGGAGGGAAGAGGGTGGGTGGGTGGGCAGAAGAGGGCAGCCAGCTGGGAAGAAAATGGCAGCAATGGTGGCCGGTGGGCAGGCAAAGCGGGGGGGGGAGGGGGAATGGTGGCAGGGGCTGGCCTGGCGGTGAAATGGTAGTGGAGGTGGGCGGAGAAGAAAGGCAGCAGTGAACTAGATGGCGGCAGTGAATAGTTAGTGATTGAAACTGAGGATTTTGGGAAGTGGCGGGGAGGAGAAGTGGCGGTGGGCGGGGAGGAGAAGCCTGGCTGCTGAGGGAGAACAAACTGGGAGGGTGGGGTTGAGGCATGGGGCATGGAGAAGGCTCAGATAAAAGTCCCATAAGGGCAGCCTGATATCTCCATTCTTCTGTTGAAGGGATAATCATTCGAAACTTCCCAGGGGCAAATTGGGCAAAGATTGCAAATCCTCCTACAATCTCGCCCCATGAGCGGGACAGGGGTTTACAAACGTCAGGGGTCAGTAGCTGCAACAGTTCCTGAGGCAGAAATATGTTCTTTTACATTTATACACCAAAGCATCCTTAAGAAAACAATTACAGATAGTTACAGAAAAAGAAACAGTTATATGTCATAGGTCATAACTCATAGTTAGTTCCCCTTTCGTCTGGAAATGGGTCTGGAAATAGGTCATAAATTAGTTGTGCAAGCAGTAGGCCGGTCTGGTCTTTATCTTGCCCCCTCGAGCACTTGAGGTTCCCGTGCTAAATATGAATTCTGCTAACTGGGAAACCTAACTACCAGGGGTGAGAATTATTTCAGCATAAGCAAATTCTTATTACAAAATCAAACAAAATGGCGAAGCTTATGTCAAGCAGTTAACTTCTATATTCAACTTATATAGCCCATACACCAGTGTTGGATGGGAACGAACTGGGGCGGTGGGGAGAACAAAATGGGGCTGAAGGTGGGGAAAGAAATGGGGCTGAAGAGGAGGGGAGTCAGGGAGAACTAGGGGTTCAGATGCTCTGTGCCAGGTCAGCTAGTTCCTATGGATATGTGCCATTACCTGAAAGGGTCATACACATGATGCAAAATTCTGTGATTATTTCCTCTACTCAAAGCAGCCTACACGCCTGGAAGAATGGCGGGAAAGGAAAGACTGCTAAACCACTGGTGATTTTGTAGTTAATTCTGCATTTTGTTAGTTCCTTCCTGCCCCTTCCCTGAGGTTACTCTTCATTAGCGGGGTGTTGAGGGGATGTGCAGAGACCCTATGTCTTACTTTCAGCAGGTGTAAAAACTGGGGAGGCAGATGTTGGATTGTGAGGAGAAAGGGTTAAGCGTGCTTTCTCAACTTTTCCTTCTGTTCAGCCACAGCCTGCCAACAGCTCAGCATTGTCACTAATTGGCAGCAGATCTCCAAGGTTCCAGGCTTGGGGAAGAAGCTTTCCCAGCCTTATCTGGAGATGCCAGGAATCAAACCTGGGACCTTCTGCATGCAAAACAGATGCTCTACCATTGAACTACGGTCCCATCAAGACCCCTGCCTGAGTTCCTGGAGAGTTACTGCCGGGTGGTGTAAACAATAATGAACTGGATGGACCAATGGTCTGTCTCTGTACAAGGCATCTTCCAATGTTCAAAAGTGAGGGCCCCAATCAGAAAGTCAGCAGCAATCTCAAAATGCCAACAGTAGTCTCAAAATCCCAACATGGTTTTTGGGAACTAGTAAGTATAAGCGGTTTTCTGCTGAGAAAGTAAGGCGTACAAAAGCTATTGGGGGCAGGGGCGGTCTATGTGGGTTTGGGTTTCTCCCCCCCCCCTTTCATCGTTTATAACAAAAACAATACATGAAGTTGAAAGTAACTTTATGTGAGGAAATGGAGGAACACAAAGGTGGTTTTGTCTTGTTGCTTGTTTACTTCCTTTTCCGGCTTAACTATTGTTTTTCATCAAACTGCTCAGCACCGCGAAAACTAAACATAGCAAAACAAAGAGATAACTGGAAATGATCGAAAAAAGAAAGCTGAGGTGAAACTGTTTCCTTTTCTGTTCTTGGAAATTACTACATAAAGGTTAACTCCTAACAGCACAAATATCGAATTAAGATACTAACTCCTAAATATGGCACGGCGCAGAAGAAGAGGATGGCTTTCTTGTTTTTCAAAGAGGAACTGAGAGAGCAATAAGATCACAAATGTTTTTTGTGGTGGGGTCGCTGTGCTTTTAACAGCTGCATGGCAAGAAGAATCTTTCTGAAGTTTTTCCCAGCATGTAGATGCAGTGTGGGGAAAATCTTTAGTATCTCCATTGTTCCTTTTCATGCAGTTGTTAAAAGCCATTGTGACCATCAGCCTAAACTCCTCTCACTCATCTCTCCCTACCCTTCTCTGTCCTTGCCTCCTCCTTTTGTTTCCCTGCTGCTTTCTTTAGATCAGGTTTGCACAACTTTGGCCCTCCTGCAGATGTTGGACTACATCTCCCATCATCCTTGACTATTGGGCCACAGTGACTGGGGGTAATGGGAGCTGTAGTCCAAAAATAGCTGGCGTTGTTTGAAGTTGTGCAGCCCTGTTTTAGATTACGCTTACGCTCATTGGGAGCAGGGAGCTGTCTGTGTTTCTCATGTACAGTATTTCAGTCAGACACAATGTCCACATATAGCATGGTATAAATAGTAATCATGTGTCCAAATTATGGATTTAATTTATTTAGTTTTGATGTTAATTGTTAATTGATTTTAATTGTTTTTATTTTGATGTAAACCACTCTGAGCCATTGTCCCCAGACCCCAGCCCAAGAAGACACCGACACAATTTGTTGGGTGAAACTGGTCATAACTTTATTAACTTAATCAACAGTGAGCAAGCGAACTAGGTAGGGATGTTCCCCCACCCCAAGACAGTGCGGGACCTAGCAATGGCCAGGTTCGGACACCCCGGTCCTCCCCTGCACCATGCTTGGGCGACACACCCTGGCTCAGGAGAGCATCAGGCGCTGGCCTGATCCATCTCCTTTCTACCAACCCCCAAGCGAGGGCCTGGAACCTTCTAGGCGTTTGCACACCCCGGACCGCGCAGCCCAAGGATCTGCAAAGTCCTGAAGCCGGTTCATGGCGAATCGTCATCCCTGGGCCGCACAAGCCACAAGGGAGCGATTGACCAATCACCCATTAAACCTTCCAAGGGTGCTCACCGATGTTAAACCCACTATTTTCCAACTAAACCCGCACTGTCCCTGCCAGCCATGACCTAACTAAATAACAACTTCCACTAACGGAACAGAACGAAGTAGGCGAAAAAAACCCCAACCAATGCCAATCTGTTGGGAGCAAAAAATTCCTACTTGGCCCCCAAAAGGGCAACCAGCCTCTATGCCCGCTCTGCTACAGGGAAGGGAGTGTGGGAAAGTCTCGGGCCGGACTGGGGCTTTGGGCGGGAAGACGCCGAAAATGGCCATCAAGCCCCGCCCCCCGGCCCGAGAACCAATCAGCGTCTCCTTGGCCTGTTGCTGGGCTGGGACAAACTGCCCTCCCTACTGCAACGAGGCCGGGGGAGGGGCATTTTTGGAAGGGAGGTATATACATAAAATAAATAAAATAAAATATATCGGCATTATCTCCCCATTCTCTTACATACGCCAAGAGTATCCATTAAAACCCTGTTCAGTCACTCAAAAAATAAAGATGCCCCAGCCTGCTGATCACGGAAATGCCATCATCATGATCATGGTGTTTGCCTCTTCAGACGAATGCCACTGTAACTGTGAGCAGAGTGTGTGGGGGAGGTGAGTGACACACTGATGTGGGACTTCTGGATCACTCTGGATGCTCTACTGTTCAGAATCTCCATTGTATGATCAGAATGGCTGAATAGGGCTTAAGTGTCTGGGATATCTTTGCTTTTCAGACCGGTTGCTGTGCATAAAGGATTCTTGGTTCCCCCCGCGCTGCCCCCCCGCTTATGAAACTGATGCACCTTGTAGCATGTCTGTTGCCTAGTTGTGCTAGTTGTATATGGAAATGCATTTTGCAGAGAGTCTGATGTAGTGCTGTCAGCAGCACTACATCAGATGCTCTGCAAAATGAGATCCAATATGCATTGCCATACACCACTAGCAACCTCATTTAGAAGCACATGCCAGTGAGTATTTAGCCTCTGCTTTCCCCCTCTCTGCCTAGCTTGGGCATCCAGCCACCAATTTATTTATTTATATTGGTAGGGTGCAACCCGAGAGAATTTAACATGACGGAGATTTGCAATAATCTCTGTGCTGGTGAAACAAAAATATCCATATAGGAAGTGGAATCTGGTATATTACTTCCGTGTCCCTAGTCCATAGAGTGTGTTTGCAGGGTAGTTTCACCCCGCAAAAGAGACCTCAAATTACTCCAGAATAGAAGAAGAAGCAGGTCAGAGAATTGTTCATTATGGCTGGCATCCTGACTAAATTTAAGGAAATCCTATTGAAATTTAATAGCCCTTCACAGTAACTCTGAGTAGTGGTAACTATGCCACTGGGGGTGGCATAGCTAGGGGAACGGGGCCCCATGTGTGCCCCCGTCCCCAAGGGCCCTGCTGGGTATTTTTTGCATATGCATGCTGGGCACACACACACCAATAACACCCCTGCGTGTTATGTCACATGTGAGGGGACATGGACAGCCCCAGAGGTCCTATGCAAGTAACCTTGCCATGTCCCTTGGAATTTAGGGTAGTCCCTGGATTTTGTCTCCTCTACCTGACTGCTAAATTCCACCCATATTTACATGGATTTCAAATGCACTGCTCGGATTGCCCAGATTTTACTCCTGATCCGATCACATGGAAGGGCAGAGAAGGGGGGGAAGTATAAAAATCTGTCAAATAAATAAATAAATAAATAAGATGTAAATTAATTGCTACATAATTTGCATAATATGCAAATTACTTTATGCAAATTAGGCCACCCGGATTTGGGAAGCTTGAACATGGCAACCCTATGCGCAAGCCCGCCAGCTCATTTTCAGTGCCAGCTCATTTTCAGCTGGCACTTGGTTGCTGGGTGCACATTGTTTCCTCTCTCTCCTTCAAGCTCAACCTGCAACCAAACACCAGCTGGGAATGAGCTCTGGAGAGCTTGCATGGGCCCTCTGGAGCTCTGGCCACACCCCCTCATGTGTGAAGTAACATGCAGGGGTGTTACTGGCATCCCAGCCGGTGTTCGGTTGCTAAGTGCACATATTTTCCCTTTGCGCACCCAGCAGCAAACACACCTGGGAAAATGAGGACTGGAGAGGGTCATTCAGGCGGCTCCCAAGAGGTGGGCGGCTTGGGTTCTTTGAACCCATCTTGCCCTATTATAGCTCTGCCCCTTAGTAATAAGAACATAAGAATAGCCCTGCTGGATCAAGCTCAAGGCCCATCTACTCCAGCATCCTGTTTCACAAAGTGGCCCACCAGATGCCGATGGAAGCCTACAGGCAGGAGTTGAGGGCATGCCCTCCCTCCTGCTGTTACTCCCCTGCAACTGGTACTCAGAGGCATCCTGCCTTTGAGGCTGGAGGTGGTCTGTAGCCCTCCGACTAGTAGCCGTTGATACTGTTGAGTAACTTAGGACATCAGCTACTGTTATTTTAATTTTTTGTAACAGAAGAAAAACGTACCATCTGCTTAAATACATGAGAAGTTTGTGAAGGACTGTTTCAGCCTTTGGATATATAATCCACCAAGTACTGCCCTTTCACAACCCCACTCATTCAAATAAGGCTTGCATGGGAAACAGTGCCTGGTGGATTACACCCTTTAGCGGCTTCTGCCACATCAGATTTTTATAATGCTTTTGAACTCTTGCGCCCTGATGATATTCTGCACACTGCTGGGATATTTTCAAGGGCTATGCTTTGAATTTTCCTTTTATATCTATTTTTTAAACATGTCATATCGAGAATCCTCATGTCTTGTGCAACACTCTTCTCTTGTTTTCTAGCGATAGTTTCCCTTAAGAGTTGTAAGAATTAGTGTTGTTCATACTGGTTTGTGACCAACCCGTCCAGAATTGTCCCATTAATTAAACTTAAGAGCACTTTCCATTTCACACTGGAATGGTTTTGAATGATGAAGCTTCCATCACTTTCCTTGGGGGAGGCTATTTTATGTTTTTGAGTTGGGTCTCGTAAATCTCATTGCACTGGCCATATCTCCTTTGGGAAATTTTATAAATATGCTAAATCTCTCCTGATTTTTCTACCAAGGTTTGCAAATGAAGGCCTCATCAGAAATAGATTGTAAGACGGTTCTCACAAGCAGCCTAATGCAGACTAGGGCAGCCCAGCCTGGGTTAAGCTACTTGTGTGTAGCACCGGGATCTGCGTGGATCCCGGCACTACACATCTGCCTAACCCCACTTTGATGTCTGGCCTTTAATCGAGGTTAAGGGAGTGAGTGGCGTGCTGAAGATTCAGCAAAGGATCGCCTAGGGTGAAGGCAGGTGAAACTCTGCCTACCCACCCCACCCCCCTCCCTGCCCCAGCGGGGATTGTGTTAATGGCCTCTGTGTGTGTCCAGATTGATGGCCAAGTGAGCCCTTGCATTTCCAACAGTGTGAAGTTAGGAGAAAGCTAAACTTCTTGAAGGGCTTATATGTGAAACTGCTATATGTCTTGAATTTCTTGCTGAACATATGTACTATAGTATATATCATTTGGGTGGAAAAATTGGTCTTGTAGAGATACACCAGACAGAAATCCATCAGGCGAATCTGCAAGAATAGATTGTGGCTGGATTGGGGGCCTGTTGAATTTCTGGCTGGACATTTACCATATAGGTGGCATTTTGGGGAAGCATTGTGCCTTGTAGAGATGCATCAGACAGAAATTCATCAGAGACATCTCTAGGAAGTGATTGGGGAAGCTGTACCTGTTGAATGCCTGCCTGGATGCATCCCTCCCCAACCCAATGTCCAGCTGAAAGACCAAGTCAAAGTGTGGATGTATGAAGCCTCATTTCTAAAGCCAGCATAATATACAAAGTCTTTACAGCTTATATGGCATGTATTTTCAGATACACATTTTAACTTGGAATTTCCATGCTTTTCAGAGCACGAGTGGAACTGTAAACCCATTTAAACCATCATCTTAAACTGCAGAGGTTTTTAATTATTACACTAGAACTTCAAGAAGAAAGCTTTAGTGTGATCTATCTATCTATCTATCTATCTATCTATCTATCTATCTATCTATCTATCTATCTATCTATCTATCCCGCCTGCCTGCCTGCCTGCCTGCCTGCCTGCCTGCCTGATATATGCATCTCTAGGTGGTGCACAAAGTTAAAAACACAGCAAATGTAAAATATAAAACCAGTTAAAATTCACAAAACAAAAACACATTAAATAGATATTCTGATTTACTAAACACAGAGAACTTTTTACATGGGAGGATTAACAAAATGTGACCTGGCATTTGTAGTCTGAAGGGCAAACCATGCCCAAGGATGGGGAGAAAGGGGCTGATTCTGTACATTACACAGAATAAAATGCAGACAGTAGTAGATGTCTGAACCATTCAGACTGCAGTGGCAGCTCATATTGTTTGAACATTTCTCCCATATTAAAAGGGCCTGGATCAGGAAATCAGGGCAATGCTACACAACATCTTTCTCCCTGTATTAGTTCTCTACATGCAGGATGGATAGATTGTAAAAATAAATAAATAAATTGAGGGAGCAAGCAATATGCAATTTGGTACCTGCAGTCTGAAGTGGTATGACCCAAGAACCTTTCCAGTAACCATTCTGTGTAATGTATAAAATTGTACTTACTCTTTTCCCCCAACCCTCCATGCCTTGTTTTGACCTACATGTTTTCAAATATCTCTCTACAATAACTTTATTTTTTATTTTTACATTTTATATCCCACTCTTCCTCCAAGGAGCCCAGAGCGGTGTACTACATACTTGAGTTTCTCCTCACAACAACCGTGTGAAGTAGGTTAGGCTGAGAGAGAAGTGACTGGCCCAGAGTCACCCAGCAAGTCTCATGGCTGAATGGGGATTTGAACTCAGGTCTCCCCGGTCCTAGTCCAGCACTCTAACCACTACACCACGCTGGCTCTTTGTGAGCTGCCCAGTTAATTACTGTTATGCAGTCATACAAAAAATAAATTATTATTATTGTTTCTTGTTTATACAGTCAGACAGGTGTTATTGACTGGTTTGTTTTATCCAGACATTGAGTCCTTCCCAAGGACCTGGGATGGCTGAATTTTATTATCAATATTGTTATTATTATAGATATCATCACAAAATATAGGCTGTTCCCAGTAAAATTGTGTTTTGTAGTTGGCTGATGGTGATTTCTGTGGCCCCTATGGTGCTGAAGTGCTCCTCAAATTGTTTTGGTGTTGTTGTTGTTGTTGTTGTTGTTGTTGATAAATGATTGAGCAAGCATTGTGCTCCTTGTTAAAAATAAAAGCTAGGGTTCATACATCTAGAATGATGTGAACGTCTGGATTATACTAATGCCAACCTCTGACTATACCACCAGCTTGTATGTCCATGTAACACATAATTTGTCTTCTGGATTTGTTTCTGCATTTGTTTGTTGTTTTGCCCCTTATCCGTCTCTCACCCTGGAGTACATTCAAGTTATTGCTTCCTGAATGCTCTCCAATTTGTTGGACATATTTATTGTACTGGGACAGCTGGAATTTGGTGCAGACGGCTTCGGCACTATTTTGCTGCTTTCCTCCAGACTTAGACTGTCTCTGCAATTTATACTTGTGACCAATCATATAATGGAAACTTTCAGTTTAACAACTGCTGTTAAGTGTTTTATGAGAGCATAAAAATAAGAGGGCTCTGCTTCATCAAGAAAGGGAAACCAATACAAAATACCACTTGGTGCTTCAGTTGAAAAATCTGTTATATATTTTGAAGAGTTGGTTGGTTGGTTGGTTGGTTGGTTGGTTGGTTGGTTGGTTGGTTGGTGCGAAATAAAGTCTTACTCCCGGATGACCTAGAGATACCACATTTTGTACACATAGTCTTTCCACTGAAATTAACTGAACCACTTTTTTCACCAGAATAGGTTTGGTGAACATTTAAAGAATTTTTTGGTAGTTTCTTGAACAAATTCTGAGTATCACACTTCCTGGTTATCTGCAGTAACCAAATTTTGCATGAATAATCTTGTCACTGAAATTAGATGAATGCACTACTTTTTACACTTGCATATGTTTGGGGAAAGGTTTACATTTTTTACAAATTTATTTTTAGATGAAATTCTGAATATAATTATATTTTAGCTGTTGCTGTTCTCAACATAACACTCAATAATCAGATAAATAATTCCAAATTATTGTATATTCTATGGTTATTATGATTATGATAATTTGAGTAGCTTTTATGGCTATATTGTGTTTCTTTTTTAATCTTCCAATTCTGTATATTTCTACTCCAGCTAATATTTAAATTGTGTAATTTTTATAAACTTGTTTTAAGTTTTGTGTGCCCTTCCTTGAGATTGTTTTAATGAAAGGCAGTGTAGAAATTGAACAATAAATAAAGATGATGTAATGCCCAAGAAAAGCAGATCTTTCTTAGAGTCACATTTACTGTGATGCAAATGTACCATATATGGTAATTAGTCAATAAAATGAATAATGTTTGAAGTCGAAACCTTAAAGATTTCAAACTGTTCTTCTATTTCCCTTTTGCAAGAACATTAATTTAAAAAAAAATCTATGACATATACAGGTTGCCCTTGAATAGCGATTTCACTCATACACAGGCCACCCCCCACCACCATATACCAATTTAGTTATTGTGGGGATACATTTGGTTATTCACAGTTTTCTACCCTCCTTCAACTAAATCTGTAAACATTTAAAAATAGCTGCTCTCCCTGCTTCTCAGCTGACCTGTGGGGCGGTTTAAAGTTTAAGTAGCCACTCTTCCCATACAGGTTGCTCGCCACAAGAGTGGCCTCCAGGTGGGCATTTAGGGAAGTTAGGCCATTTCCTGACGGCGTTGACATGGAGAAATAGATTTGGGTGTCATCAGCATACTGATAACACCCTGCCCCACATCCCCTGATGATCTCTTCCAGCGGCTTCATGTAGATGTTGAAAAGCATTGGAGACAGTATGGAGCCTTGTGGGGCTCCATACCAGAGCTCTTGTTTTGAAGAAGACACCACATGGAACCTTCCTGAGAGGTAGGAGCAAAGCCATGCCTCCCACTCCCAACCTCTTCTGGCACCCCAGAAGGATACCGTGGTTGATGGTATCCAAGAGATCCAAAAGGACCAACAGAGTCATATTCTCCCTCTTGATTCCTAATTGGAGATCATCCAACAGGCCGACCAAGGCCGACTCAACTCCATAGGTAAAGTTGTGCCATCTAGTCAGTGTCGTCTCCTGGCAACCACAGAGCCCTGTGGTTTTCTTTGGTAGAATACAGGAGGGGTTTACCATTGCCATCTCCCGTACAGTATAAGATGATGCCTTTCAGCATCTCCCTATATCACTGCTACCCGCAATAGGTGTTTCCTATAGTCTGGGAAACATACCAGCGCGGATTCGAACCGGCAACCTCTTGCTCCCTAGGCAAGTTACTTCCCCGCTGCACCAACCCCATAGCCTGCCCAAAAGCCAGTTTGAAATAGGTCCAGATAATTCACTTCCTCCAAGACAGCCTGCAGATTTAAACTACTGAAGGAATTTTTTAAAAGAATGGTTGATTTAGAAAACTTATATACTGCTTTTCAGTTTGATAAAATTCTCAGTTAAGATCATTTTTGTTTGCCAACATTATATGTCTGTGTTTGATCACTCTCCTATCTATACGTAATTTTAAATGTTGCTAATTGCCTGTGGCTGCTGGTGTAGTGATGACGAATGTATGAATTTGCCCTTTCTGAGTCAGACTGTTACTCGATCTCTCCCAGTCTTGTCTGCCGTGATTGACAGGGAAGTTTCATATCCTGGATTGTTCATAACTTTGATTAGAATAAAGTGGGATTTGCTTGGTTTTGATGTCACAGCAAAGCCCAGCTGGTTCTAAACAGAGAGTAAAAGTAGAAAACCTCCTCTTCTGGAGTGGAAATGGAAGGGGGAGCATACAAGCCAAGGCTTGTGAACATTGCAGAGAACGAGAATTAAACTAGGTCTCTCTAGGATGCCACCCCAAAGCCAGACTGGAGAGCTGGTCTTGTGGTAGCAAGTGTGAATTATCCCCTTTGCTAAGCAGGGTCGGGCTGGTTTGCATTTGAATGGGAGACATGTGTGAGGAAGGTATGATATTCCTCTTAGGGGATGGAGCCACTCTGGGAAGAGCATTTGCTTGCTTGCATGCATGCAGAAGGTTCCACGTTCCCTCCCTGGAAATTCCAAGAGGGGGCTGAGAGAGAGACTCCTGCCTGCAGCCTTGGAGAAGCTGCTGCCAGTCTGTGTAGACAATACTGAGCTAGATGGACCAATGGTCTGACTCGATATATGGCAGCTGCCTATGATCTGTGTTCTGTGCTAGTGGCTCTTCAGGATCTCAAACAGCGGTTCTTCCATTGGCCTGACACTTGATAGGTTTCCAAATTCCCTGGTTTCTCAGGCGGTGGCCAGGAACGCTTTTTATCAGCTTCGGCTGATGTGTTAGGTACGTCCATTTCTAGAGCTGAATGACCTTATAACAGTTGTACATATACTGGTAGCGTCCAGAATTGACTACTGTAATGTACTCTACAAGGGGCTGCCTTTGTACATAGTCCAGAAATTACAACTTGTATAGAATGCGGCAGCCAGATTGGTATCTGGGACAGCACAAAGGGACCATATAACACCTGTTTTGAAAGAACTGCACTGGTTGCCGATATGTTTCCGGGTGAAATACAAAATGTTGATTATTACCTATAAAGCCCTTAACATCTTGGGACCAGGCTATTTAAGAGAATGCCTCCTCTGTCAAGCACACACCCGCCTTTTACGATCTTCTGGAGAGGTCCGGTTGCAGTTGCCACCAGCTTGTCTGGTGGCGACTCAGAACAGGGCTTTCTCTGTGGCTGCCCAGGGCTTTGGAATATGCTCCCTGCTGTACTAAGAGCCTCTCCTTCTTTGTTTTCAGGAAGACCCTCAAGACATTCCTGTTCTCGCAAGCATTTAGAGCCATGACTATGGGTATCCAGCATTCTGTACTCATTAATGCTGAATGATACATTTTCATATATCACGCTGTCCTCTTCATGCCCCTGACCCTATGATACAGCACAGATCCCTTATTTGAGGTGGAGAGCCAGTCTTGTGGTAGTGAGCCTGAATTGTTCCCTTTGCTAAGCAGGAGTTGCCTTGGTTTGCATTTGGATGGGTGACATGTGAGCACTATCTGCAATAAGATATTGGGGAATGGGGCTGTAGCTCAGAGCATCTGCTCTGCATGCAGGAGGTCCCAGGTTCAATCCCTGGCACCAGCAGGTTGGGCTGGAAAGACTACTGCATGAAACCTTGGGGAGCTATTCCCAGTCTGCATAGACAATACTGGGCTAAATGGACCAGTGGTCTTACTCTGTACAAAGTGGCTTCCCATGTTCCTATGATATAACCTAGTTGTTAGTTACTTCTCTCCCTCCCCCTCTTCTCTGTCAATGGCTGGGTTAAGATATAATACAAAACCCTGAGGCTATTCACACGATGGAGGAAAACTGGGCTAAGGGAGCCCAGTCCGGTTTTCCTCCATCATGAGAAACACTGGGCTCGTGGGCAAGCCTGCCAAAGTAGCCTTCCCCTTAAATGAGGTTAGCGGAGCGAGCACTCTGGTATCCCTGTTTCTTTGATCATGAGTTTCTTTGGCTTGCGAGGAGATCCCCAACCAGGAGGCTAAAACAAGCTTCTCAGCATTGGGGGTCTCCCCAGAATGCCCCGCACACTCATGGGGAGCATTCTGGGGCTTCTGGGGGCCAGGAGGCCCCTGATCCCCGCTGCCCCTACCGGCTCTGTGACAAAGTCAATAATTGTGTGGGCAGCCGATCCAGCCACCCAGGGATGACTCAGTGGTCGTCTGCGGGGAGGGGTAAGTTAACCCGCTCTCTCTGCAGACCTGTCCAGAGCTCTTCTCACTGGTCATGAGAAGAGCTTCCCTGGTTTGTTGTACTAAACATAACATGTACTAAGCATAATGATGTACTAAGCATAGTGTTACCTCCAACAGGGATTCCCAGATGTTGACTACAACTCCCAGAATCCCCAGCTATAATGGCCTTTGCTTGGGAATTCTGGGAGTTGCAGTCAAAAACATCTGGTCATCCCTGTTCGAGGGAACAGTGCACCGCTTGTGCTACCAGACATAAAACAGGCCAGCTATGATTTAGAGTTCCTTGTCTGCTTCTGTTTCCCATCTCAGGGCATGGTTTCATAAATTCACATCTGTCACCATGCTGCAGTAGCCTCTTGTGGTGGATCAGTGGTCCTCTTTGCTGTTTGCTAATTCAGACATAACATGAAGCCACAGTTAGCACTGTGGTTTGCAAATACGTTTCAAACCACAGGTTCAGATCATGGTTCGTTTGGTCCAACTAATCCCTGGTTTGTGTGGAAGCAAGGTAGGAGGAAAAAGCTACCCAGGTTTTCCTCTTACCTTGCTTCTACACAACCGCAAACTGGGAGCACACACAGCTCTCAAGCCTGGGTAGAACACAGTTTTTTATTGTGAGGATGATCTCAGTAAATGGAATAGCACTACAGGACTGTATATCCAGTCAGATTTTACTATGGGATATAGTTTATTTATTTACTTTTATTGTTACAGTTATATCCCACTTTTCCTTCAGGAGCCCAGAGCAGTGAACATGGTTATGTTTATCCTCACAACCACCTGCAAGGTAGGTTAGACAGAGAGATAAGTGACTGACCCAGAGTCACCCAGTGGGGCTATTCTCACGATCAGCCAAAATCGGGCTAGGAGAGCCTAGCCCAATTTTGGCTGATTGTGTAAACCACTGGGCTCACAGGCGAGCCCGGTGTCTTACAAGCGACTAGCCCACTTTTTTAGCCCTGCTCTTAGCCGATCGTGAGTAGCTGCAGCGTGGCTCTGCACCATGGCTACTCACGAATAGACCCCTGGAGGGGAGGCGAAAAGCTGCCTCCTGGCTCTGGGGTCCTGCCTCCTGGCTCTGGAGTCCTGTGCACTCGCACAAGGCATACTGGAGCTTCTGAGGGCTGCGCGGCACCCGAGCTCCCCAACTCCCGCCGGCTTCGTCATGGAGCCGGCAGTCCCTCGCTCCTCGTGTGCAGGGAGAGTGGGCCCACTCCCCCCGCTGACCCGGTTCAGTGATTTTCATGGCTGAACAGGGATTTGAACTTGTGTCTCTCTGGTCATAGCCCAACACTCTAACCACTACACCGACTCTTAGGGCAAATGAAAGCATTTTAGAGATAAAGCACTAAATGTGGGGATAACATGCGTATGGAGTGGAGGGAAAGGATCATTCTCACCGCCTCTGTCTCTGCCTTCCATGTGTTGGTTAGCTCTTCTGCCCAGAGCTTGTGTTTGTGTACAGGTCCTATATGTGCAGTCTTGGTACTGTCTGTTCACTGCATTTTAGAGTAGAATTAACATGGGCAATTTGTACACCTGTTGGCTCTGTGCAGAGGAGCTGATAAAAACATGTACATTGGGAGTGTGAGCCATGGGCACAGTTCTGCCCACAGTAATTTGCACAGGTTTAGAAAAGATGATCTTATTCATAACTGCAAAAACCTTTTTGCAGTCAAAGCTGGGATTCTTAAGACATGGCGCACAATGTAAAGCGCTGCATTTCTGTGGGGTAGTCCTGCTATACGCTGCTATACACTGACCTACTTCTGTGACTCGAACTGGCTATCATTCTCATTTATCTTTTCTGTAGTACCTACAAAATATACTGTTGGTGCTTACTAATCTTCCTTTGTCTCCGCCGAATGATCTAAGCCACTTTGAGTGTTATTAAAAGAACAAAAAGATAGGGTATAAATATTTATAATTAATAGGTAGTAAGGCAGTTCACACAATGATAAATAGCTCCTTACTTGGGAACTGTGTGCACTCCTGTTTTTTGCTCGCATGTGAGTAAAAATCAAGGTTGGAGGTGCTGGCAGTAAGTGGCTGTTATGTGACAGTTGAGTAGGAGGGCTCTGTTCTACCCAGCTGCTGTACCCAGCTCTTTAATGAGTTGCCCAGGGGTGAAGAAAAGATGGCTCAGTTTATCAGCCAGACAAAACATTTTACTCATCAGGCTATGTTGGTTCATTGCTTATCAGGATTTTTTTTTTCACTTGTCAGGCATAATTTTTCACTTGTCACAGACTAGTAGACTGGTGGATTTCTGCAGCCCTCCAGTTGCCACTTAACAGAGGATCACAGTTGGCACCTCCAGCCTTGTTTTTTACTCACACATGATCAGAAAATGGGAGCGTGCACAGCTCCTGAACTAGGGTGGGACACTTGCCCTACCCTATTTATCATAATGTGAACCAGCCTAGTGCCTTTCAGCACTTTAATGTGCTTGAAGGGCAGAGAGCAGGATGTGAAGCAACTTCCATAGGGATCTGGCTTAGCATTCCCTTTCCAGCTGCCATTGGCACATGTGCCCTTCTGCCACAGCTTTTGGAAGTTTCTGAGTCTGAGAACTCCTCCTCTAGAATGTGTCACAAAGAAGGCTGAGCCTACCCAAGTTTAATAGTTTTTTTAAAGGAAATAGTGAGAGTTGCATGATGGAATTCATGCTTATTAGAGGGCTGATGGGGAAGCAGATGGCTTGTAAAAATAAATGTTCACTTGCCATTAGCAAAGTGCTAGGAGCAGCTGGGCCTGGAACCGGGAGCTTCCTGGTCTGTGTTCTGCCCTCCCTTCTGGTGAACCATTCCTTGCTGCAGGGAAAAGGTTGAGACAGTTGATTGACACACCAAGGAATCCCATTGGTTCCTCTTGCAATATCTTGGCCAAGGTCAGGTCTGCTGCATCTTTGCCTGTGCAGTAGCTATACCGTATTTACCCGAATAGAAGACAACTCTGAATTTAAAATGACCTCCTTTAAAAAGTACATGTTAAATACAGGTTAATGGCGCAGCGGGGAAATGACTTGCCTAACGAGCAAGAGGTTGCTGGTTCAAATCCCTGCTGGTATGTTTCCCAGACTATGGGAAACACCTATATTGGGCAGTAGCAATATAGGAAAGATGCTGAAAGGCATCATCTCATACTGTGTGGGAGATGGCAATGGTAAACCTCTCCTGTATTCTACCAAAGACAACCACAGGGCTCTGTGGGCACCAGGAGTCGACACCGACTCGTGGGCACAACTTTACCCTTACTTTATATTTGTAGTTACCCAAAAGGAAGAGAACTCTTAATTTAAGATGAACCCACAATTTCTAACATCAAATACCTTAGAAAAAACCTAGTCTTGGATCCAGGTAAATATCTGTTGGGCAATGTAGGCATCTTCCATAGCAATATAGGAAGTGCTGCCTTATACCAAGTTGGACTTGGTATATCTATCCATCCATCTATCCATCTATCTCAGTATTGTCTACACTGACTGTCAGTGGCTCTCCATGGATTCAGGCTGGAGTCTTTCCCAGCGCTGCCTGGAGTTGCAAGGGATTGAACCTGGAACCTACTGTATGCAAAGCAGGCTCTCTACCCCTAAGCTATGCCCCCATTCCAAGTACCTATGTTTCCAAGCTTTCCTGATGATTCCCCTGTCTCTCCTTTCTGTAGGGTCGTTTAGCTGCTCCCTGCCAGTGTGTTCAGTGAACGTGCAGAGGGGAAAATGGGACCATGCCTGCTGGCTGCAAGAAGGGTTCTCTGCAAATACAGCTCTTTCCGCTCAGTCTGAAACTGGCAGAGGGTCTGATTCCGCTTCTCCCTCATGTGTTCACTGAATGCTTGGGGGGAATGAGCAAATGGCTGCTGCCTGCCTGCCTTCCCAGTCCTGTAAGAGCTGCCATTGCCATCAGAGCACCAGGCCCATGTGGCAGGGATTTGCATGCCCAGTAGTAGGCCTGTGCAAAGATTCCGCTTGGAAGGGTTGAAGCCAATTCTCGTGTGCATTGCTCCTGGCCCCATACAAAGGCGGCCTCTCTCACTGCTTACCTCTACACTGAGTGATCCTTTGCACAGTGCTGGAAGTGGTGCCACAGGAAGCCCCATTGTCATTATGAGAGCCAGCGTGGTGTAGTGGTTAGAGTGATGGACTAGGATCAGGGAGACGCGAGTTCAAATCCCCATTCAGCCATGATACTTGCTGGGGGACTCTGGGCCAGTCACTTCTCTCTCAGCCTAACCTACTTCACACGGTTGTTGTGAGGAGAAACTCAAGTATGTAGTACACCACTCTGGGTTCCTTGGAGAAAGAGTGGGATATAAATGTAAATATAAATATAATTATTATTATTTATGTATTTATTCATTCGATTTCTATACCGCCCTTCCAAAAATGGCTCAGGGTGGTTTACACAGAGAAATAATAAATAAACTAGCCGACCCACGCAGAGCATCTGCACGCTCTTTGGGGCTGGCTGTCCCCCCCATCCTGTCCCACTCTCTCTTGCCCCCCCCTCTTCCCCATGCTCACCACAGGCTGCCCCACTCGCTTCCCCGCCCCCTTGCGCTCTTGCCGGCTCTTCTCCTCTCCCCTCGCCTGACAATCCCGTTGCTGCCTCCTGCTCCCAGAGGCCAGGCCATCCCCCCGCCGCTGCCTCCCAGTGGCCAGCCGAGGCCACCGATGTCTCCTTTCCCCGGACGGCCAGGCCAGACCATCCCGCCATCGGCGCCTTTCAGCACCCAGCCAAGGCCCCGGACTCCTCCTTACTCGGGACGGCCTGGCCAGACCAGGTCGTCCCGCTGCCGCCTCCCAGAGGCCAGCTGTGGCCGCTGCCTCCACACCCAGGACAGGACAGGCCATCCCGCCGCTGCCTCCCAGTGGCCAGCCGAAGCCACTGATGCCTCCTTTCCCTGGAAGGCCTGGCCAGGCCAGGCTGTCCCCCCATCGGCTCCTTCCAGTGCCCAGCCGAGGCCCCCCGCTGCCTCCTTACTTGGGATGGCCTGGCCAGGCCATCCCGCCGCGGCCTACCAGCGGCCAGGCCAGGCCGCTGCCGCATCCGCCTCCTCACCTGGGACAGGACAGGCCATCCCGCCACTGGCGCCTTCCAGTGCCCAGCCGAGGCCCCCGCTGCCTCCTTACTTGGGATGGCCTGGCCAAGCCAGGCCAACCCGCCACTGCCGCATCCCAGAGTCCAGGTGAGGCCGCCGCCTCCTCACCTGGGATGGCCTGGCCAGGCCAGGCCGTCCCACTGCCGCCACCTCTGGCTGTTTTGCAGCCTGCTGCTGCCGCCGCCACCTCCATTTTTTCTTTCCCTCCAGGTCTCGCCCAAGGCCAGAACTCTCGCAATGTGTTGAGAGAGTTCCGTCGCCAAATCCAGGAGGACACGCATGCCGGCTAAGAGAATTAAATATTTAGATAAGTTGGATCCCTCTCCCCAAAGGGCTCACAGCACTTGGAAGTACAGTCCTTCCCAGCTTATTACCTACTGAATGCTATGGGGAAAATACCGGGAAGGACTACACTTCCCAGTGCTCCCTTTGCAGGGCCAGGGACAACGTGCACATTTTTCAACGTTGCCCCTTTGAAGCCGAATCTTTGCCTACCCAACACAGTCTATACTCCTAGCTAAGTGTCAGTGATTTAAGTTTCTTCTTGCATGGAAGTGGAATGACATACAGTTATCCACACTGAATTAATAGGAACAGAGGGAATCAGCAGCCCAATTCAGGCATTTTGTTGTACGAGTGAACAGATGTCTGTACATTCATACAAGTTTTTGTGTGAATGACTGTACCTGCAATCATTTCAAAAGTGAACCTGGGTACAGGCTTCTTAAATGCAAGGTGCAGATAGGAAGTGTACTCCTGGACCTGCATTCAACATAATGTGTGAATAACTCTACCTGTGTACAGATCTGCACCTGTGTACACTGTATACCCATTGTACGAGTGTTGAGCAGAATGTGCGAATAGGACTGATGGGACAGAAAATAGATTGATTTCCTCTGTTCTCCCCACGCCCTGCCCCCCGCCACGCCCCCATCAACTGCTGATACTTCTTCAAGGAGGTTTGCCGCAGTCTCAGATTTTAGAGAAGTCATGATCTCTTACTTACATTGAAAGTAAAACTCTGTTTCACCAGATCTGTTTGTTTTTTAATGCAATCTTTCAAGGTGCTGTTGTCCCAATGCCAACAAGTAGTGGCTGTGAGAGCGAAGTCGTGAGCAACCTCCTAGCAGTGGAGCTGTTGTGAGAAATAGTTTTTGGAGTGGAAACTTTGCAAAGCTGAGGTGACAGTGGTGCGGAAAGTTGCCACCACTTCATTTGCATAGCAGGTTAATTCAAGCATCAATTTACAAGTGATATTTGCCGTTTAGTTCATATGTGGTTGAGTCACATGGATGAGCTGGCTGTGAGAATTATTCTTAGTGAAAAATGCAAATGTGCAATATCTTTGACTCAGCACCCATGCTCCCCAAGAGGCATTGTAGAAAAGGAGGGGGTGAACACTTTCAACACATGACTAACTGGGCAAAGAGGCACCTTTGAACGTGGTGATTCTCTTTATTTAGCAGGGAGAGAGTAACTGGCCCTATCCACCCTCAGCACAGTACCTCCAGTGACTGTTGCTGGTGTCTGTCTTGTGTTTCTTTATAGATTGTGAGCCCTTTGGGGAGAGGGATCCATCTTATTTATATATTTCTCTGTGTAAACCGCCCTGAGCCATATTTGGAAGGGTGGTATAGAAATCAATCAATCAATCAAATAAATAAATAGTGACTGCTCAGATATCTTATGCAACCTTGGTTTAGTCAGAAGAATAAAAGATCTGCTTTGGAGTGTCTGGGCCAGGACTGACCAACCTGAGATTCTCCTGCTGTTGTTGGACTACAACTCCCATCATCCCTGACCATTGTGGCTGGGGATGATGAGAGTTGTAGTCCAATTGTAGTCCAAATGTAGTTGTAGTCTCAGGTCCACCCTGCTCTAGATGTTACTATAACAACTAGTATGGCTATTTATATACTGCTTCTCAACAAAGTTCTCAAAGAAAAAATAATAAATAAAGATGCTTCCCTGTCCCAAAAGGGCTCACAATCTAAAAAGAAACAAGATAGACACCACATCAGCCACTAAAAAGGATGCTGTTCTAGGGCTAGGTAGGGACAATTGCTCTTCCTCTGTTAAACATAAGAGAATCGCCATTTTAAAGGGGGCCTCTTTGCTCTGTATGTATTTTCCCCAGTCCGTCTTTCAGAAGGAAAGGCACTTGTGCGCTAGTAACTCAAATGTTACCCTTGGGAACCTGGATTATTGAACGAAAGGTAAATAAACATTATTATCCCATAGTGCAACTACACTATTGCCTTATGGTTGCTGAACGTTTCCCATTGCACAAATGGTTCATTCGTTGAGATGTCAGCTTCTGCTTCCACTAGCACTGCTACTATGAAAAAGCAAGCTTCTTCCCAACAGGGCTCAGTTGAAACTACTCAGTGAGGTCATTCACATTGACCACAAGGGGATGTGCTGGGGGGGGGGGAGATGGGAGTCTCTCTGTTTCCCCCCACGCAACCAGAGCCTGATCAGGGCTCTGCCACCAGCACACCTACACAATATGCAGTGTTCGGGAGCTGGGAGGGAAAGGAAGCTGGGTCTCCAGGTCGGGAAAACACCCTGCTTTCTGGCCGCTCCTCTCCCTGGCTCTGTGATCCAGATGGCCGAAAGCAACATGAGCACCCACATGACCTGAGAGTGAGGTAGGAAGCACACTTGTCCTTCTTCCTCATTTTAAGCCCGGGAATCAGGGCTACCCAGGGGAGGAACAGCGGTATTGGGAGCGGTCCTGATATTTCACACAACCAGTCCTACCTGGTCTACTCCTGCCCTGCCCGGGTAGAGCTGGTCATGTGAACGACTGTACTGGTTTTGCAAACATTTTAACCTGTGCTGGGAAAAGTCTTTCATGTTGACAGTGTGAATATATGTGCCATTTCATTCATTCATTCATTGTTTGATTTCTATACAATTTTTCATTAAAATCATCCCAAAGCAGTTCACAATATAATTAAAACAATGCACAATTTATTTTTCTGTTCCTTGCTTTCACTCTGAAATGCTTTCTGTTGATCTCAGTAATGTCCTCACACAGTCAAAGGTGGTTGGCTACATGGTGTTATGTTCTCATCCAGATCTCTCTGTATCTTTGTTTAAGAACTAGACCAAGGAATCAGTTCCGTGAACAAACTAGGTTAAGACAAATAATTGAATTGTGCTATAAAAATGGCAGTTACAGTGCCTGACATCCAGACAATTGAAGCACTGATACTTCTCCTGTAGAGAGTTCAACTCTTTAAGCTCCACTGCTCATGCAGTGAGAGGGTGGGGGAGGCACATTCCAGTAGCCTCTGCACTCCCCAAAAGTATGTCCCTGAGGGTTGTGCCCTCAGAGACGTATTTCTGAGTGGCACAGAGTGCTTCTGGAGGAAGGTGGTGTCTTCAAAATAACTCTCCATTCAAGCACCAGTGCAGAGTCTGGAACTCTTCTGGAGGACTGATGCTACACCATAGCTTGTCCTGTAGCACCTGTGCCTCATTAGTGTGGATGTCAGCCAATTTTTAAGGGCTTTTAGGTTTTTTGTTTATATGTTTCTGTGCATGTCAAACACATTGGCTGACAACTTTACTAAAGAAGCACTCACGCTTCTAGAGGCCATGGAGGGTGCGACGGAAGCCCTTGCACAACTCCCCTGTCCTCCTGTGTGAATGCAGTTGTGCACTGGAAGGGCTCTGCAAGAATCATGTCGTTCAGGGTCAGCGATATGTTTCCAGTCTTAGGAACCTTGGAAGCTGCCTTATTCTAAGTCAGACCATTGATCCAGCTCACTCAGGTCTGTGTACACTGATTGGCAGCAGTTTATCTGAGGTTTCAGGCAGGAGTCTTTCTCAGCCCTACCTGGAGGTGCCAGGGATTGAACCTGGAACCTTCTGCCTGCAACACAGATGCTCTGCCACTTAACTATGGCCCAACCCTCAAGACAAATATCATATAACAAACAGCAAATCATGTGTGGTAACCCATCCAAATTAAAACCAGGATGGTAAAGCCAGCGTGGTGTAGTGGTTAGAGTGCTGGACTAGGACCGGAGAGACCTGAGTTCAAATCCCCATTCAGCCATGAGACTTGCTCGGTGACTCTGGGCCAGTCACTTCTCTCTCAGCCTAACCTACTTCACAGGGTTGTTGTGAGGACTAACCTAAGTATGTCATACACCGCTCTGGGCTCCTTGGAGGAAGAGCGGGATATAAAATGTAAAAAATTTTTTTTTTAAAAAAAAAGTGTGCCGACGAGTCAGTGTCGACACCTGGTGACCACAGAGCCCTGTGGTTGTCTTTGGTAGAATACAGGAGGGGTTTACCATGGCCTCCTCCCGCACAGTATGAGATGATGCCTTTCAGCATCTTCCTATATCATGGAATCTGCTTAATAAAGGGGATGATTCATGCGTGCTACCACAAGAACCGCCCAGAACAGTTTGTATGGGGGAGTATTGAAATGAAATGAAATAAGAACAGCCCTGCTGGATCAGGCCCAAGGCTCATCTAGTCCAGCATCCTGTTTCGCACAGTGGCCCACCAGATGCCGCTGGAAGCCACAGGCAGGAGTTTAGGGCATGCCCTCTCTCCTGCTGTAATGAATAAATGGAATGGATGGAATGAATGAATGAACAAATGAATGAATGAATGAATGAATCAGCTCTTCTCCCCTTGCAGAGGCCTTCTGGAGTGCGTGGAGCACTCTGGGATCGAAGGCTCTTGCATAACTATGTTTGCCCAGGGGGCTCATGTTTTGGCCCAACAGCCCCAGAACCATGAGCTCTTAATTAGTCAGAATGGCAGCCACAGAATACCATCTCATATATTTAACTAACTGTACAGTTGAAACAACTTTGAGATTCAGACTTGCTGGTGAAGAGACCCTCGGCATCTTCATTCATTGTTGGCCTGGAACAATGGGAGGCAAAAAGCTGGCCAGGACTTCTCCTTCTTTAAAAAAGCCGACGGAAAGCAAGCAAAGTTCATTTTTAATAGGATGCTGAAACAGCGGAGTTGACTCTTAGGAACAAGAAAAACCACCATCATGACATTTGCTTAATATTTAATGTACAGATTCTCTAAGCTTTCCACAGGCAACAAAAGAAGCAGTGAACACAATGTTCCTACCAAGCAGCAAGAAGACTGAACTAGTGCAAAAATAGGCAATGGTGGCACCCAACAGCTGCACAAGTACCCATGCAGGAAGTGTCAGCAGTTTTAGGCCTGACTGAGTATATGTCATCAGTTTCACAGCCCTCACCATTTCCATTACCTGGAATAGCTGCTGCAAATTTTAGCAAAGAGGTCACCTATTGATTTAACGTAACACTTTACATCTTCTTAAAAATCCTCGCCAGTAAGAAAGTGCATTTAAAAGGGGGGGGGGCATATTTTCCTGGCAATAGGTACATTTCTTATTATGTCTGAATGCTTACCAAGTGCCAGTGATGAACTATTGATCGTCTTTAAAGTTAAAGACCCATTGGCAATGTGGATCCTGTCAGCATTTGAATTTGGTTCCATTTCTATAGTCTTATATATGTAAAATGGTTAAAAAAAATTGTGCTTCATGCAATTCTAAGTTGCATGAGCATGGCTACCCAACGAGAGGCGAAAAGCTGGTCTTGTGGCAGCAAGCATGAATTGTCCCCTTTGCTAAGTAGGGTCTTCCTTGGTTTGCATTTGGATGGGTGACTCCATGCGAGATAGTCCCTTTTGGGGATGGGGCCACAGCTCAGTGGAACAGCATCTAAGGTCCTGAGTTCAATCTTTGGCATCTAGGTAGGGCTGAGAAAGGCTCCTGCTTGAATCCTTGAAGAGCCACTGCCAGTCAGTTAGGACCAGCCCACACTGTGGACCACTTGTGTGCACAACTTTGGCCCTCCTGCAGATGTTGGCTTCCCATAATCCCTGACTATTGGTTACTGCAGCTGGGAATTATGGGAGCTGTAGTCCAAGAACAGCTGGAGGGCCAAAGTTGTGCATCCCTGGTGTAGACCAGGGATTCTCAACGTTGGGTCCCCAGATGTTATTGGACTTCAACTCCCATAATCCCCAGCCCCAGTGGCCTTTGGTTGGGGATTATGGGAGTTGAAGTCCAATAACATCTGGGGACCTAACGTTGAGAATCTCTGGTAGGGGTGTGCAATTCGGATTTTCGGTGATTCGGACCCGAACCAAATCACCCCTGTTCTGTTTTGTGCCCGAATATGGGCCACCCGAATCACCCTTGATTCGGTTCGGATTCGGATTTAATCCGAATCCGAATCTGAATCGCTTTGGGGGGAAAAAGAGGGCCCAGGGGCAAAATTGTGGGGTGGGGTGGTAGTGCCCAATGGGTGGAAGCTACCACCCCAATTTCAGGGGGATTGGGCAAAGGGCTGATTTTTGGGGAATATTTGAAGTTTTAGTGACTTTGGGGCAGTTCGTGGGCATAGCATGGAATTTGGGCAAAAAGAGTGGGGTGGGGTGGTAGTGCCTAATGGGTGCAGACTACCACCCCAATTTCAGGGGGATTGGGCAAAGGGGTGATTTTTTGGGAATTTCTGAAGTTTTCGTGTCTTTGGGGCAGATTGGGGGCAAAAAGTGGATTTGCCCCAAAAGAGTGGGGTGGGCTGGTAGATAGTGCCTAACGGGTGGAGGCTACCACCCGTCCCCAATTTCAGAATGATTGGCCAGAGGGCTGGATTTTGGTGAATTTCTGAGGTTTTTCTTCATAAAGTGCTTTGATTCATTCATCATATTCATAGTAAATGAGAGTGTGAAAAAAGTGAAAGTGGGGTCATGAGAGTTCTTTAATTGAAAAAAATCTCATTTGCTATCATTGAATGAGAATTCACACCTCAGAAGTTTTTCTGAAGGGATGTTATTCCCTTATTTTCTGCCCCAGGCCCCACTTTCTGCCCCAAACTGCCCCAAAGACATGAAAACTTCAAAAAATCCCCCAAAATCGGCCATGAGCCGAATCATTCGAATTTTTCGGCCCCGAAATTCGGGTGATTCGGCTCGGCCCCGAAAAATATCGGGGGACATCGGGGGTGATTCGGTTCAGCCCCGAATCACCCAAAATTGCTCATTTTGGGCACAGATCGATCTGTCCCCGAAATTTTTTGCACATCCCTAATCTCTGGTGTAGACAGTACTAAGCTAGATGGGGCAATGGTTTGACTCTCTAAGTGAGCTTCCTATGTTCTTACCGTTGTCTTCTTTAATGAGAGACAGAAGTCCTATTCTCATGTTATGTTCAATACTCATACAACGGGTTTGCAGTGTGCACAGGTACAGATCTGTTCAGTGTACAGTGTGCACAGGTACAGATCCACATGCAGATACCGTTATTCCCATGTTATGCTGAACACAGGAACAGCAGTACACTTCCTATCTGTATCCTGCATTTCAGGGGGCCTTTACCCAGGTTCACTTTTAAATGAGCATAGGTATCGTCTTTTACACAAAAAGCATGCATATGTGTTTGGAGAGCTAGAGACTCTCTTTGAAGTGAATGAACACTGGGAAGAAATGATTGGGAGTGTCCCCTCACCTACACATCTTCACTCTCCCATCTTTGAACACCTGGAGAAGGTGAAGTTCATTTTGCCAGGATTTGGATATCAACTAATGGCACAGTGGAAAATGAATTGACTAGCAAGCCAGAGGTGGCTGGTTCAAATCCCTGCTGGTGTGTTTCCCAGAATATGGGAAACTTCTATATCGGGCAGCAGTGATATAGGAAGATGCTGAAAGGCATAAACTCACACTGCGTGGGAGATGGCAATGGTAAACCTCTCCTGTATTCTACCAAAGACAACCACAGGGCTCTTTGGGCACCAGGAGTTGACACTGACTCGATGGTACCCTTTACCTTTACCTTTAGCTGCTCTGACTCCAGTCAGTGGGCTAGTGTTGGGATGCCACCTGACCTGGTTGCCTGTGTGGCCCTGAGGCATCCAGCAGAGAGTGCAGCATCCCTCCTTTGGGGCTTCTGTCTTCGCCAAAGGGAGCTGGGGTGAAATGGTTCCAGGCTGGTTGGGTTCTGGTGGGGTTGAGCAGACGAGGCAGGGAGAGCTGCAAGGAACAGCTCCAGTGGGGCAGCCATTTGGGGCATGGCAGGAAGTGAGACCAGAGAAGGGGCAGGGCTTGGAGTAGGCTTTATGCCCTCTCAGCTCTGTACTGGGACATTTACAGCCAAGGCAGCTGATGATGAGGGCTGCTCTTGAGTGTGGGAGATGGCAGTTTCCCTGGAGAGGGAACCGACTGGATGTAGCAAGCCAGGAGGAAGGCTGAGGTGATGAAGTAACCTCCTCCCCTGGCCTGCTCTGAGACTCACCTTGTCTGTTCCTATCCTGTCATTCTGAGTTCAGGAAAGGCCAGGAACATACTCTTCCCCCTTGGAGCCTTACAGCTAGTTCATGCAGGCACAGTCACCATCATTTATTCAAGTGGCGAATGAGACACATGGGTTATTTTAATAACTGGTGGAACTTTCAATATTACCCAATATGAAGAGAGAGATCTTCAGTGTCACCCAATGGAAGCTCAAACACATAGCTGAAGAGGAGGAGGTTCAGAGACACTGAGCTGAAAATCAAGTGTCAAGCAATAAATGAGACTATTCACACGAACATGCAAAATCTGGCTAAGAGAGCCCAGCCCGGTTTTGCACGATCCCAGTGGCTACACAGTGGCAAACCCACCTATTGAGCCACCCTTTAAAATGAGGTTAGGGGAACAAGCACTCCCTTTACCTCATTTCTTTGCTCATGTGTCAGCCACGGCTGCTTGCAGCTGCAGCTGGCACACTCGGGGAGGGGAGATTCCCATAATGCACCGTGGACTCGAGCGTCGGAGCTGCTGGGAGCTCCGCTGGTTGTGTGGGAAGGGAGGACAATCATCTGCGGGGAAGGTAGGTTTAACCCGCCTTCACCGCAGCCCACCTGCAAGCCCTTCTCACGAATTGTGAGAAGAGGCCCAATGAATGCTCATGCATGTAGGGTTACCATATGGAAAAGAGGACTGGTCTCCTGTACCTTTAAGACACTCATAGAAGAGGGAATTTCAGCAGGTGCACCAGAGGCGGAGCCACCATTGAGCGAATGTGTTCAAAGAACCTGGGCTGCCAATGAAAAGGGCCACTGGAGCCCCCATTGTGTGCAAAGGGAGCGTGGCTCTATTGGCAGAAGGCCTGCCCCAACCCTCCCCATCTCATTTCAAGGCAGCATTTGCTGCCTGACAGTGTTTATTTCCCTTCCTCTCCCTCCAGCGAGGGAGAGGAAGGAAAATAAATGCGGCCAGGCAGCAAAGGCTGCCTGAAATGAGGGGGAGAGCTCTCTTGGGCTATCCCAAGCCCAGGCCATGCCCCCTTATGCATGAGGGAGAGGAAGGGAAATAAACTGGAGGGAGAGGAAGGGAAATAAATGCTGTCAGGCAGCAAACGCTGCCTGCAATGAGAGGGGGAGAGCTCACTTGGGGTTCTCCAGAGCCCGAGCCATGCCTCTGTGTGTGTGACATGGAGCATCACTGGTGGGGCTTCCGGGTGGGGCAGAACACAGCTGCCATTCATCTGGCTTCGCTACTGAGGTGCACCTTGTCATGCAGGGGAAAGAAAGGCTGCGTCTGCTGAAATCCTCTCTTCTATGTATGTCTTAAAGGTATAGGAGATCCATCCTCTTTCCCAGTTGGTAACCCTACATCATCATCATCATCATCATCATCATCATCATCATCATCATCATTATTATTACATTTATATCCCGCTCCTCCTCCAAGGAGCCCAGAGCGGTGTACTGCATACTTAAGTTTCTCTTTCACAACAGCCCTGTGAAGTAGGCTACCCAGCTAGTATCATGGCTGAATGTGGTTATCATGGCTGAATGGGGTTTTGAACTCGGGTCTCCCCAGTCCTAGTCCAACACTCTAACCACTATACCTCGCTGGCTTACATGCATGTGTGAACCAGAGCAATGTCTCTACTTTTGCAAATCAGTCCATTTTACAGTCTTATGCTGCACAAGACATTTAGGCAGAGCAGGCTGCTGCTTTATTTCTTGCAAATACTCTGTTCATACCTTGCTGTTGAAGTACCTACCGCTACATATTTCTCAGATTGGCTTTTGTTCTGAAAGATCAGTTGGGCAATGGGGGAAAAAAAGTTTCGATGAGAGGCTTCTAGATCAACATCTTCCAGTCTAATGAATCCTGCCACACTGCATCAAAATGCAAAACTGATAAAGGTTAGATGAGGGCTCTTGAACTGACATTTGCAGGCTAACCCCTGTAAAAGCAAGACTCTTCTTATGTATCCTATTTGAGCTAACAAAGCACAATATTTCCATTTTTAAGGAGCATTTTAAAGAGTCCTGAACCAGGTCTGCTAAATATGGACATTATTTTAGATAGAAGCGTTTAGATGTTGTCTGCAGTTGCCACCAGCTTGTCTGATGGCTACTCAGGGACGGGCCTTCTCCATTGCTTCCCTTAGGCTTTGGAACACACTTCCTGCTGAAATAAGAGCCCCCCCATATCTTACAACTTTCAAAAGGGCATTCAAGATGCATTTGTTCACCCAGGCTTTTAATTAGATACTGAGCCGGGTCTCATGATCCATGAGACCCAGTTTCATTTGGTGAGCAGGAGGAGCAGGCTAAACCCGCTCTCCCCGCTCACGAGCGGGGAGGGAGCCCTGGGCAGCCAGATCGGTGGCCCACACGATGGCCGGCCCCGAGACGGAGCTGGTGGGGGCTGGGGAGCTCAGGGGCCGCGCGGCCCCCGGAAGTCCCCGTATGCCCTGCGCGAGCACACAGGGCATACTGGAGAGACACCCGAGCCGGGAGGCTGCTTTTAAGCCTCCTGGCTGGGGGTCTACTCACAAGTAGCCGTGGCGCAGAGCCGCGCCGCGGCTACTCATGAGCAGTTAGCCCGGGTTTGCGGAGCGCTCGCTCTGCAAACCCGGGCTAAGAGGTGGGCTACAGGAGCGGGTTAGCTGCTCCAAAACCACCGGGCTTGGCTGCGAGCCCGGTGGTTCTAACGATCACAAAAATCGGGCTAGGATTTTCCTAGCCTGATTTTTGTGATTGGAAGAATAGCCCCACTGTTTTAATTGTGTTTTAATAGGTTTAACTTTTTAAATTTTAATTGTTGAAATGTTTTAATCTTTTAATTGGTTTTTATTTTCTTGTAAACCGCCCAGAGAACTTGCGTTTTGGGCGGAATAAAAATAGGTTAAATTAAATAAATAAAATGCTTCAGATGATACAGTTTTATTTGCTGAAATATTTATTTTATTTTACATTTTAAATCACACTCTTCCTCCAAGGAGCCCAGAGCAGTGTACTACATTAAGTTTCTCCTCACAACAACCCTGTGAAGTAGGTTAGGCTGAGAGAGAAGTGGCTGGCCCAGCTAGTATCATGGCTGAATGGGGATTTGAACTCGGGTTTCCCTGGTCTTAGTCCAGCACTCTAGCCACTACACCATGCTGGCTGACTTAAATACATGGACTTAAATACATAGACTTAAATGCATGGACTTGTATGGTAGGGCACACATTGCTTGCAAAGAGTTTTTTTCCGGGGCTGCCTTCCAGCATAGTTGTTTCAAGTAAAAGCTTATCAGCTGAATCAATTTATATCTTGTCTTTCTTTGCATCCAAAATAAGTAGAGGTAGTTCCAAGGCTTAATGCAAAGATCACACAAAGATCGATTCAATTATATAAAGCAAATACAGCCAAATAAACTAAATTTAATATTGTAATAATCCATATACAATTAAATTGAAGTAAAACCTATCAAGACAGTAGAAATCTTCCCACTGTAACAAATCTTAGAAACAATAGCTTTAAAATGAAACCATCTTGAGTGCACCTAATTTGATTTTTATCTACTGACTGGGTAGAATTTACTTGGATTTAAATATAGATTTGTGTATGAATTATTTTTCTGTCAAAAAAATTGTTTTGACTGAAAGTCTTTGAAGCCAGCATGGCAGCCACTCTTGTGACTAGATGCTGGTGTGCAGCCTGTTTTTACTTGGAAGTAAGAACCATTGTGCTCAGTGGAGCTTACTCTCAGGTAAGAGTAATACTTATGCAGAGGATTACAGCCTTAAACATCAAGATATTTCATTAACCAAAGACAGTCAGGAAAACCTGGCACTTCTTATATGTGAAACCTTTAACACTGGTCGAAAAAAGCTGCATATAAATTTTCTGTGTGGTTGAAAAGCGGTATATAAATATTTGTCATATTCGTATTCGATGTCCTCACTGAAAGAGCACTGGTGCAATGGGAGAAGCACAGGTGAAGCACCAGTGCTTCTGAAGAGTTCCCTACTAATGCTGTACTGCAGCTGGTGTGTGTGGAAATTTTAACAGCCTTCCCTTGCACTGGAAGCCCTTTCTGAAAATCTGAAAATATCCCTGAGGGATGCACAACCCTCAGGGACATATTTTCATGTTGACACAAAGGGCATCCTTGGGAATGGGAGGTCATCAAATTTGCCCCCACTGTTTAGTGGAGCTGAGTTAATTGACCTTTTCAAAAGCAATTTGCTGCCTTTTATATGCATCGTGGCCATGCTTCTTCCTTGATCAAAGGTGAAAAGCATATTTTTGTCATTGGAAATCTGTTTAATGTGCTACTGAAGCCGGATGGTTGATAAGTGATTCTGCTTCCCCACACTTGACAAAAAATAATGCTAGAGATGAGAGGATTTTCTGAGTTGTGTTTCTTTATTATGTCTCTGGTTCTCTCTGCCCTGGATCCTACTCCTTCTGAGGTCCACTCTTATATTGCTGGATTCATGTTTGCTTTCATGTTTTCTTAAAAGCAGCTCTGCAGCAAAGTAAGTGCTTAGTAGTGGAGATGGTGGGAGAGAGTTCATGTTGTTTGCAGAACCTTAAAAGATCTGTGTTCAGGTCTATTGCTAAATGCATTCCGTCTCCTCTCCCTGAAGCAATGAGAAAGGTGGGAAGTACCTTTTCTTTGTGAAAAAGATTTTTGTGTTCAGTACTTACTGTACCTCTCTAGTGCAATATTCTGTTTTTATCTTGTTGATGTTTCACAGCCAGTCCATTTCTGGGCACAATTCAAAGTATTCATTCTAACCTTTGAAGTCCTAAATGGCTTGGGATGAGGATATCTAAGTATGACCACCTCCCTCTCTGATCTCAAGGGATTCTGTCAATCCTTTGAGATCAGCAGAGATGGTCTGGCTACCATTAGAAGTACAGATGATGGGAAAGGACCTCCTCTCAAGCCCTGTTCAATCATCCTAAAGAGCAGGTTCTGAAGCTCCACCCCTGCATTAACATGCTCTCAAGCTCCACCCCTGCTGTCCACAATTAAAGCATTTGTCTCTTCAGCCAAGCAGGGTCTCACCTAGGTCATTTTGGCACCCTGACTGCCCCCACTGTGAGCCACTGCGAGCCACCCCCTGGAGTGAGGTCCCCCCAAACCTACTTTGGGGGGCCTCCTGCAACCCTGAACCTTCTCCATTGGTTTATTATTATTATTTCTTGTTTACACATCAGACAGGTGTTATTGACTGGTTTGTTTCATCCAGACATCGAGTCCTTCCCAAGGACCTGGGATGGCTGAATTTTATTGTCAATGTTGTTGCTTTTGTTATAGATATTTTCGCAAAATATAGGCTGTTCCCAGTAAAGATGCTTTTTGTAATTGGTTGATGGTGATTTCTGTGGCCCCTAGGGTGTTGAGGTGCTCTTCAAGTTGTTTTGGAATTGCACCTTGGGCATTCTTAAATCTATTATTATTATTATTTCTTGTTTACACATCAGACAGGTGTTATTGCCTGGTTTGTTTTATCCAGACATCGAGTCCTTCCCAAGGACCTGGGATGCCAGAATTTTATTGTCAATGTTATTATTATAGTATTATTATTATTTTACACAGTCAGACAGGTGTTACTGACCGGTCCGTTCCATCCAGACATCGAGTCCTTCCCAAGGACCTGGGATGCCAGAATTTTATTGTCAATGTTGTTGCTGTTGTTATAGATATCGTCGCAGAATATAGGCTGTTCCCAGTAAAGCTGCTTTTTGTAATTGGCTGATGGTGATTTCTGTGGCCCCTATGGTGTTGAGGTGCTCTTCAAGGTCTTTTGGAACTGCACCCAGGACGCCAATTACCACTGGGATTATTTTGGTCTTTTTCTGCCACAGCCTTTCAATTTCAATTTGTAGATCTTTGGATTTTGTGATTTTTTTCCATTTCTTTTTCTTCTATTCTGCTATCCCCTGGTATTGCTATGTCGATTATTTTGACTTGTTTTTCTTTCTTCTCGACTACAGTTATATCTGGTGTATTGTGTGGCAGATGTTTGTCTGTTTGTAGTCGGAAGTCCCATAATATTTTTACATCTTCATTTTCTTCATTTTTTTCAATTTTATGGTCCCACCAATTTTTGGCTACAGGTAGCTTGCATTTTTTGCAGATGTTCCAGTGTATCATCCCTGCTACTTTGTCATGCCTTTGTTTGTAGTCAGTCTGTGCAATCTTTTTACAACAGCTGATTAGGTGGTCCACTGTTTCATCTGCTTCTTTACAAAGGCGGCACTTGCTGTTTGTTGTGGATTTTTCAACTTTTGCTCTTCTTGCATTTGTTCTTAGTGCCTGTTCTTGTGCAGCCAGTATTAAACCCGCTGTTTCTTTCTTCAAGTTGCCATTCTTAAGCCGTTGCCAGGTCTTGGTGATGCCTGATTTTTCACATATATTGTGCAAATATTGACCACACTGGCTTATTTTTCCATTTTTCTGCTCGCTTCTTGACTTGTTCTTTCTTGTAGGCCTGCTTTCTTTCATTGGTGTTGAATAGTTTCTCGTTGTTGACCATTTGAAGTGCATCTTCTTCACTGTCCTTGATATATTCTTCAAGGCCTCTTTTCTCCTCCTCTGCTGTTTGATGGGCTTGATTATTATTATGTTCTTTATTTAGCAGGGGGAGAGTAACTGGCCCTATCCACCCCCAGCACAATACCTCCAGTGACTGTTGCTGGTGTCTGTCTAATGTTTCTTTTTTAGATTGTGAGCCCTTTGGGGACAGGGATCCATATTATTTATTTGTTATTTCTCTGTGTAAACTGCCCTGAGCCATTTTTGGAAGGGCAGTATAGAAATTGAATATATATATATACATATATGTATGTATGTATTTTTTCCCCCAGCCACCGCACAGCCATGGGGTGGCTGCCGGGGGGGTGGGGTGGCGGTCAGCCAAGCAGTCCTCCCCCGCCCACCAGCATTGGCCAGAGAGACTCTGGGCCTTTCAGTCTGACTCAACATCTCTTGCTGTGACGTGCTCTTGCACAGTTGACCGAGATCATCGCAAGCCTGTGACATCACAGCCTTGTGACAATCGCTCTCAACTGTGCAGGCATGCCTCACAGTTAGCAAGAGACGTTGGGCTGAACAGACAGGGCCAGCCTTGCTCTGGCTGCCGCTGCCAGGGAGGGAGGAGGATTGCTCGGTTGACCCCTCAGCAACCACGCCTTGGCCGTGCGGCAGCTGAAATTAAAAACAACAATGGAGGTTCGGTGGGGCAGGCACAGGGTGGCTGATGGACCCCCCCATAGCCATCTGGGCTTTGGAGGCCACAGACTGGGTGCCCAAGGTCCAGGGGGTCAGAGCGCCTCTGCAGCCAAGTACTGTAAACATGGACAGCAGCGGTGGGGCGGTGGGGAGTGGAGCTTCTGAGCATATCAGCGCAACTTCAGAGCGTGTTCTCTCTAACTTTTTTCATCTCTGTGCAGAATGAGTTTTGTTCTGGGCTGGAGTATCAAGGCAGTGTGTGCACACATGCATTCAGAATGGGGCCTTCCTGATTCAACCTGAGCGGGCTCTAAATTTAACTGAGCGGACATCAAAAAACTTGTGAGCACAAGCATGTGCGCACACCTTAGAGGGAACACTTATGTACATAAGTATAGCGCCCCAGCTTTTTACAACATTCAAATGGGGCTTCTTCTTCTTCTTCTTCTTCTTCTTCTTCTTCTTATTATTATTATTATTATTATTATTACATTTATATCCCGCTCTTCCTCCAAGGAGCCCAGAGCGGTGTACTACATACTTGAGTTTCTCTTTCACAACAACCCTGTGAAGTAGGTTAGGGTGAGAGAGAAGTGACTGGCCCAGAGTCACCCAGCTAGTTTTATGGCTGAATGGGGATTTGAACTCGGGTCTCCCCGGTCCTAATCCAGCACTCTAACCACTACACCACGCTGGCTTCTGATAAGGTCCAAGCTGCATGCTGTGCAAGTTGTGGAAAGCCAAGATATTTCCATTTTGTTGGATTAGTTTATGTCAGGGTTTCTTAACCTTGGGCCCTCATCTGTTGTTGGACTACAACTCCCATCATCCTCAGCCACAAAGGCCATGTCTGGGGATGATGAGAGTTGTAGTCCAACAACATCTGGGGGCCCATGGTTAAGAAACCCTGGCTTATGTTGTTGTTTTGCCTTGAGAATGGTATTTTAATCTGCTATATATTGTTGTCATTGTTTTATTGCTCACTTTGTGATGTTTTGAATTATTAAGTTTTGTAAAATGCTTTGAGAACCTCCGTTGGAAAGTGCATTCATTTCTTTAATCAATTATGTATTTTATTTAATACATAAATAAAATCAAAAGAGGCTGCTTGAGCTAATGGTACCAGCTTGAGGAAGCTGGTACACAGTCTATAACATTCCCCCCAATTCTTTATAGCTTTTTATATAGGAAATTTCAAACGGCGGCTTTTGAACATTCCCCCAGCGTCCACTGTGACTAGGCAAAGCTAAGTTAGTCCTCATCCCATTCCTAAAATTGGATGCTTGCTGGAGAATTGGATAGGAATATAGGAAGCTGCCTTATACTGAGTCAGACCATTGGTTCATCTAGCTCAGTATTAACCTTTAGCATCTCTCCAGGTTTTCAGATGGGTCTTTCCCAGCCTGAACTGGAGATGCCTTCTGCCTGCAAAGCAGATACTTTGCCACTGAGCAATGGCCTCATCCCCAAAATGAAATATGAAAACTTATTTTAAGAAAAGGGATATCGCACACAATTTGCAGGGCACACTGGGTGGAATTCACACATTCAGAAATCCCCTGAAATCATTAAGTGAACAATAGCTGCTACTGAAGGGACAGATTCCCTCTTCACGGGCGGGGAAGAAAAACTGCTTTAGCTTTGAGACCAAATATTGCCATTCAAATAGCACAGATGCTAGACTCAAGGGAAGTAGTCCTGGAGGAATTCATGAATCTCAGTCAGAATTTCAACCCTGATTTGTAGTTTGAAGCCTAAATATGTTTCCTTTTGAAGTAAATACTAGGTTTTTTTAAAAGACAGAGAGCAGGGACGGTGCAGAACGATGGCTCTGAACTGAACACATGAGCAGCCGGTCTTCTTTCCCTCCATTCATTCCTCTTCGCCACACCCCGGAAGGTGGTTTTGGATTAGAACAGTACTGCTTTCAGAGGAAGGAATATTGGAGATGGGGCATTGTGGTTTGGTTATTTATTTATTTGCACTAAGTGTTTTGAAAGCTGTCAAAGTAAGCTTTCTTACAGAGCTGTCAAAAATCTATAAATAAATTCGGTCAAATTATTCTCCTTCTCACATTCTTCCTTATCTGTTTTTTTTTTTTAACAGCATATCCTATTCAGTTCACGTCTCTGAGGATTATCCAGGTAAAGTGCTACTTTCTGAGCTGCTGTTTTTAAAGATTCAAAGGAGGAAGATTTGAAACTCCATTTATTGTGCCCCAGGATCACCTTTGTGCTAATCACATTTCATTAGCTAGCTCATTTGCACAGTTATTTCTGCTTTTCAGCCTTCATTTGTGAGCAGGGTGAGAATGAAAGAACCAAGTTCCTGAGAGGTAACACCTGTCTCTCTCTCTCTCTCTCTCTCTCTCTCTGTGTGTGTGTGTGTGTGTGTGAGAGAGAGAGAGAGAGAGAGAGAGACTGATTGTCTCCAATTATTCCATCACATGAAGAAATCTACAGACAATGTAAATAAAGAGTTTGTAACTACATACAATGTACCTAATTTCACAATAATATATTTTTTAAAGCCACATACTATTTCAGACTTCTTGCCCTGCTATTTTTCAGGTAATTTCAGAAAATAACAGATGGGGTGGGGGGCAGCAGCATTTCAGACTGCAGTAATATCAGAAAAAGATTCTCTCTATATGTCAACATTTTCCCTACCACTCACTAGAATAACGGGTGTGCATGGAACCGGCTTAGCTGGTTTGGTTCTAATGCAAACTGGATTTGAATAGACCTAGCCCAGTCTGGTTCTGTGTTTGGCCGAACTGGGTCTGGTTCAACCACCAAACTGGGCTGAACCATTTCAGTGGATATCCTTGTAAAGGAGAATCCAGAGAGGATTCCGCTTACAAGTAAAGGGGCATTATTTAGGTGGCGGCATAGGTAGCAAAAGGGGGAAACTGCTTACCCCCAGCTGGTGCAGTGGCGAGCGCTGCTGTGTGCCTTCCCGGCATGGCTCCTCTACTCCTTTACCAAGCCAGGCGGCTTGGTAAAAGTGGGGGGCCCCACCGGGAGGTTGAGCAGCAGTGCTGGCAGCTCTGCTGGCCAGGGGTAAGCCTGTTTCCCCTCTCACCGTCCCCTCCTGGCCCCCACTTATTCTCCCAAACTGGTTTGCCCAAAATGGGCTTAGTTCAGTTTGATCACAGACTGAACTACCCCGTTTGGTCCACAATTGAACCTTCACTCCAGCCCCAGTTCGAGGTGAACCAGTTCGGTATGAACCGTTTGAGCATACCTCTAACTAGAAAGTAAATTATTTATGTTACAACTACCCAAAAAAAAATAAAAAAAAATTTTCAGCTGATTGAGCCAGGGCTTTCACAATATAAACTTTCAAAATAGTTTGCACCCCAATGAATATGTGTGTACATGTTTGTATGTGCATGCTGTCCATTCATGTGCATAATTTTCACTGCCCACTTTCATGGTCCTAAAAAAGGAAGGAATTTCCTTCAAAGCTCTTAGCCAGTAGAGTAGCGAGGCCAGCGGTGGGCCCTGTTCAGCCCGCTACCAGGGGCTCCCTAGCCACGCTCCCTGCGTCAGACGTCGGTAGGCGTGGCTGGGGCACAATAGGGATGTGCAAACAGGTTTGACGTCGAATGTGTTTGGGGTCGAACCAACCCTCCCCTCCGGGTGGGCCACCCAAAGAGCATGTGCACAGACGTGTGGCCTCCATAATGGCCACCAGGTGAAGGCCAAAAACCAGCTGAAGAGCGCTCGAACAGGTGAACGGGGGCATGAGGAAGGTCGGCGGGGGGAGGGGGAAGGGGAACCTCCACGGGACACCCCCACACACACACACCTCTTCAAGGAACTCCCCCGAGGGGGGTAAAGGTAATAATAATAATAATTATTATTATTATTAGTAGTAGTAGTATTAACAATTTTAAGCTCACGAAACCCCCAAACCAAACCGGGGGGGGGGGTTGAGGGGGATGCTGGACCGAACTGACCTGGTTGGGTTTGAGGTTGGTCCAGCCTCCAACTGATCTGGGCCATCCAGTTCAGTGCACTTCCCTAGGGCACGAGGCATGGCTCCTGAGCATGATGGGCCAGTTTCTTTGAACCTATTCACACTCCTGTGGGCCAGGTTCTTTGAACCCATTCACGATCCACCCCTGCTCTTAGTAGAGTAAACTTGTCAGTCTTTAAGCTGCCACAGGACTCTTCCAGCCTGATCTTACTCAAATGTACTTAAAAGTGAGTCTCATTTAATCAAGGTTTGCATGACACAGTGGACCGGGTCTCACGATCAGTGAGACCCGGTTTGGAGCAGTGAGCGGGAAGAGTGGGCTAAGCTCGCTCTCCCTGCTCACGAGTGGGCAGGGAGCCCTGGGCGGCCGGATCGACTGCCCACATGATGGCCGACTCCGTGACGGAGCCACAGTGGGGTGGGGGGGAGCGGGGGCCACGCGGCCCCTGCAAGCCCCAGTATGCCCTGTGCAAGCGCTCAGGGCATACTGGGGAGACCCCCGGAGCCAGGAGGCGGCTCTTTGCTTCCCGGCCGGGGGTCTACTTGTGAGTAGGCACAGCGTGAAGGCGTGCCGTGGCTACTCACGATCCTAAAAAGCAGGTTTGCTGGAGTGCTTGCTCTGCAAACCTGCTTTTTAGCAGGTGTTCTCGAGCGGGTTACCCACTCAAGAACCACCAGGCTCGGCTGCGAGCCCTGTGGTTCTTACGGTCAACAAAAATCGGACTAGCCTCTGCTAGCCCGATTTTTGTTGATCGTGATAATCACCCCAGAAAATGGGAAACTGCTGGTTCTCAGAGGGTACCCACAAGCCCAGCTTCTGGTGTTGAGATGGAAAGCCTGACAACTTTAACCAAGATGCATAGAGTTGTCAGATTTGGGATAGACTTGTAAAAGGATATTCTCATAGGAGAGAAAGTTTCAGAGAATTATTCTACCTATTCTATTAAATGTATTGAATAATAATCTTTTACACGTCTAATTTGGAACCACAAGCAGGGCAGAATATGCTGACATATTTGGGTTCAGATGACATGCCCAGTGTGGGCAAAGCTGTCCCCAAACCGGAAGTCAGGCTTGCAGGCTAATTTCAGGGTGCTGCAGAAATGCTTTTATCAAAAGTGTGCCAGGCAGTCCCAAAGAACAGCTTTTTAAACATCAAAATGTACAGCCAGGCAAAAATTGCGGGGGAGAAAAACACAGTGATATATTTTGGGCAAACAAAAATGCCACCTGATGTCTCCAAAATTATTCAGACACTAGACAGAATGAGAAAAAAAATGCACCCATAAACAATTATTCAGAAACTAGACAGAAAGGGGGAAATGCACCTAGAAAAAGCAGCAAGGAAGACTAAAGCACATACCAATTTGTTGTGGGCAAAGAAAGTAAGTGGCAGGCTCACATTTGTTCTGAAGCTAGAAATAAAAAAGCCACTCTTCAAAAGCAAGCAAACAAACAATAAACTAAGACTACAATCTTATGCCCAGTTACTTGGGAGTAAGCCCTACTGAGCTCAGCAGGATTTACTTCGCTGATGAACATGAGTAAGATTAGACTGCTATCCCGCTATCCCAAAAAAGCTGGTGAGGGAAGAAGAAGAGAGAAACACCCATGACTGAGTAAAAGGCAGGAGCAAAAGGGAAACAAAAGACTCTTTCTCTCCATCCACCCTCTCCATTTTGTTCAGCTATCAAAAAGAAAAAGGATAACTCAATTTTCTGTCACATTAACTACAAAGTCCTGGGTTTTTCAGAAATCCTCCATCAAGTCCTAGGATTTTGGAAGAAAGAAAGGTCACTTTAGGAAGGGGTCTCCAGAGGTAGTGTGAAAGCTAGAAGCAGACAGGTTGTGGGGAAGAGAGGTAGGCTGAAGCCCTGGTTTTTCTTACCCTGGTAGCTAAGATAGAAGAACCCTCTCAAATTTCGTTCTAGCAGTGACAGCGGAACCATTCTATTGTTCTTTCAAAATGGAGACCTGTGCAGTGATAGTTCTCGGTGGGAACCTGGAAAGGTCGCCAACAAATGTTCGTTCGGCTTACCTCTCCATATGAAGGTGCTCACTGCGTTTGTTCAGTGCTCCTAGGAGTGAGGAGCTGGCCTCTAGGCTGAGCTTTTAGCTTATTAGGAAGGCTACCTGCTCACCAAAAAGTGAGTTGCTGCAATAATGCCATAGCAGGAAACTGAGAAACCGCCTAAAGCAGCAAGTAGTGGCTGCCCAGCCAGTGCATTTGAATAGGCTGCTGCCATTGTGTCATATCCTCCCTGGTAATTGGCTGTTCCAAAGGTGGCCAGTCACTACAACTCCAGAGCTTTCATTTCTCAGCAGGCATGAGGGACACATGTCATGTAAAAGGTGGGGTGGTGGTGGAATGTGCCACTTTTGAAATTTTTCACCACAGGCAACCTGCTTCACCCCATTTCATGGAAGGGCCAGCTCTGTAAGCCTTTTATTGTGTATGCTGCTATGAGTCATGTTTTGTTGTCTCTTGAACCTTGGCTGATGACTTGAAGCTTCACACAACTGTTAATAAGTAACTGATTCATTAACATAGGAACATAGGAAGCTGTCTTCTACCAAGTCAGACCATTGGTCCATCTAGCTCAGTATTGTCTGCACAGACTGGCAGTGGCTTCTCCAAGGCTGCAGGCAGGAGTCTCTCCCAGCCTTATCTATAGATCCCAAGGAGGGAACCTGGAATCTCAGATGCTCTTCCCAGAGCAGCTCCACCCCCTAAGGGGAATATCACATTTGGTCCCCCATTGAAATGCAAACCAGGGAAGACCCTGCTTAGCAAAAGGGACAATTCACGCTTGCTACCACAAGACCAGCTCTTAAGGTGGGCTTGTTTGGATGATATGCCCACCAGCATACCATCTACTTCATCTGATGTATGGATTTACAGACACTAATCTACTCTACCCACTGGTGATATAAAAGCCAAAAGGAATTAATATTTTTAGGCCTAATGGTACATTTACATAAATGTCTTAAAATTCATCATCAACCATTCAACATATCCCTTGATAACTGCAGTGTGTGAAATGGCAGTCTGAGCAGTGCATGGTGTTTGTGAGTAGGTCTTTACATGGATATGTGCTAGGGACAAGAAACATCCATTCTGCACTCAGGAATTTAACTTTTAGGGACCCCGAGAAGGGAGAATTTTATTTATTTATTTATTTAAAATATTTATACCCCTCCCCTCGAGTACACAACTGCTCAGGGCAGCTCTCAACAATAAAATAGGTATAATATACAATAAAAGTACTAAAATTAACCAAATTAAGTAAACTAGTTAAAAGTCAGGTTAAAAACCACAATCATTATTAAATTACCAATTAAAAGTTATTAAAAGCTAAAAATTGAGAATTATAAAAACTAAAAACCAAAGAACCTACCATATATAACCAAAGATGGAGCATTAAAAAGTCTCTTATAAAATATGTGTTTTTAGTTGCCTGTTTGGATGATGTGCCCACCAGCATACCATCTACTCCATCTGATGTATGGATACTGAGGAAGGGAGCATGGCAAAGTTCTTCAGGGAGGGCGTTCCAATTTAAGCCAAGGGGCCACAACCCAAAAGGCCCTGTCTCTAGTTCCCACCAACCAGATCTCTGCTAGTGGTGTAACCATGAGCAGGGCATGAGACGATGAGTGGAGGGCCCTGGCAGGTTCATATGGATGAATGAGGTCCACCAAGTACCCCAGCCCCAAGCCATGTAGAGCTTTAAAGGTCAAGGCCAGCACCTTGAATCCAGCCCAGAAGCGGACCAGTGACTAATGAAGCTGCCCCAGCATGGGTGTGATACTCATGAAGTGTCTTGTACCCACAAGCATCCTTTCAGCAGCATTCTGGACCAGCGGAAGCTTGCATGGGCAGCCCCACGTAGGTATGTTACCAATGCATGAGTGACTGAGGTCAGGTCCAACTTCTCCAAATAGGGTCGCAGCTGGCGTACCAGCTGTAGATGGTAAAAGGCACTTCTGCACACCTCCGCCACTTGCTCCTCCAAGGACAACGTTGGGTCCAGAAGCACCCCCAAGCTGCGGGCTTTTATCTTTCATAGGGAGTGTGACCCCATCCAAGACCAGATTTACCTCATTACTCGGATGATCAGTTCTACCAACCCAGAGCACTTCCGACTTATCTGGATTAAATTTCAGCTTGTTTGCCCCCATCCAGTCCAGAAGAGCCTCCAAGCCCCAGTTCAGAGTACCCACTGCTTCCCCTTGTGTCTGCTGACTTAAAAGATAGGTAGATCTGGGTGTCATCAGCATATTGATGGCACCGCAGCCCACACCATGGATGACCTCTCCCAGGGGTTTCATGTAAATGTTAAACATCATGGGGGACAGAGTAGATCCCTGTGATACCCCATAGGCCAAAGGCCAAGGGGTGGAGCAGGCATCCCCCAGCATCACTTTTTGATTACAACTCTTCAGGTAGAAGCAGAGCCACTGTATAACTGTGCCCCCAAGTCCCAACCCGGAGGGACATCCCAGAAGGATACCATGGTTGATGGTATCCAAAGCCGCTGAGAGGTTGAGGAGGATCAACAGAGTCACACTCCCTGAAGAACAGCACACTAGCAACATTTTATCAAGCCATCCCACAAAGCTGAAGAAATAGGGGTGAGAGAGGGACAGAGACTGACATCTTGATTCATGATGCACTTGTGCACTGAACACAGTTGTGCTAGCAGAAGGAGATCACATCACTCCATGAAGTCATGGAGATGTTTGAAATTGTAGTATTGTGCAAAAGTCCCCTTTAAAATATTTGGCGTGTGCCACAAGTTGTGTACCTGTTGTGCAAGCTCAAACAGACGTACACAACCACAATACTAGTCCAGAGCACACACAGCAGATGTAGTGCAACAAGCAGCCTTGCACTAGTGCAACATCCTTGTTCAAGCAGACCTTGTGCATGCCTAGGAGGTGCATGTATCAGAAAACAGGGCTCCATCATGGTAAGAAGGGGCAGTTGGAGTATGGGGTGCTATCCCAGTTTATCTCAAATAGTCTATTTGGGAAATAGAATGAATTACTGCAAAGCTAGTAAATGTATTCAAATACACAAATTGCATTTATTTAGTGTGCCATTTGTGGCGTTGTTCTGCTGCAGAGTTTAGATAGAAAGGCACAGGTTATGCATCTTATATAATAAGGTCATACACATGACAGTTTCCCTCGGGGCTGGGGAGGGATGGGGGGAAAGCAGGACAGCACCTACCTACCCCCACATGATCCTCACTGTTCCCAGGCTCCACCATGCCATGCATCCACACAACTGTGTCCTCCCATATTCCACAATGCACCATGTGAGGAGCATAGTGTACTGGGGGATTCCTCACTGCTGGGTTGCTTCTTCCACCCGGCTCTATAGAAGCTCAAGCTTCCAGCAGCCGGAGCTTCCACATGACTGGGCTGTGAGGTAGGAGGGCATGCACATGCCCTCCCACCGCACTTTTAGCCTGGGTACAAAACCTGGGCTACCCAGTGGACAAGTGTCAGGATTGGGACCGATCCTGGTGGTTCCCACAACCAACCCTATCCGGGCTGCAGCTCCCCTACCACAGTAGGGCTGGTCGTGAGAATGACCTCATTGTATTATAGACATGTCAATAATATAGGAAGCAGTGTGGCTCATCCTAATAAGCATAGGGACATATACCGAGTCAGACCATTGGTCCATCTAGCTCAGTATTCTCTACACAGACTGGCAGCAGCTTCTCCAAGGTTGCAGGCAGGAATCTCTCTCAGCCCTATCTTGGAGATGCCAGAGAGGGAACTTGGAACCTTCTGCTCTTCCCAGAGTGGCTGCATCTCCTGAAGGGAATATCTTACAGTGCTCAAACATGTAATCTCCCATTCAAATGCAACCAGAGTGGACCCTGCTTAGCTAAGGAGAAAAGTCATGCTTGCTACCACAAGACCAGCAGTGGGTGCCAAGTGAGTTTCCGTTGGCTCTAATTCCCAGCAACTCTGGTTCCACTGCTCTCTCCCATCTTGCCCTGCCTTGGCATTAATGAGAGCTGTGCTGCCTGCGGGCTGGCCATTCATCAGGTAGAACTGTATGTGTCTGGTGGGAGTAGTAGTCATAGAAGGAGAACTGTGTGGGCTGGTCAATAATTAATCAGCCCAAACAGATCTACAAATGGCCAGCCCTGCAGGCAGTGTGGCTCTCGTTAACTCTGGATTGGGGCAGGATAGGAGAGAGAGGCAGAATCAGGGCTGCCCGGAACCAAAGGCACCCGCTACTGGTAGCAAGTTTTAGGTGCCAAATGACTGCCATGTACAACTCATTTAGTTTAGACTCCCCCTAGATTTGTGGTAAACAAACTGGATATAATGTTAACTCCCGTACAGATTGGAGGGGGAAACATCCCCATAACATTGGTGGCGTATGCTTCCGAAGAACCTTACACTAGACAGTGTGGAGATTAACAGTTCCATTACTGGGAATCAATACAATACTGCACAATGACTCCTTCAGGAGTCATTATCGTTTACAGAGTTTGTTCCAAGGAATAAGTGCACCAGCTAATGCCTGCTGACAGACATAGGTTGCAGCAGCACGGGTGTCTCTTTAGGCGAATAGTCTTGTCTGAGTTTTGTTAATTAGCAAGTGATATTCCAAGCTAGCCGCCCTATCCCTCATCATTGTCAGTAATGAACTTCTGATTGAGAGGCCCAGTCACTTTCCGTGAGTTTGGGAAAGATGGAGCTCTCTTCTTGAAACAGTGCTTTCCAGTGACTTTGCTAGGGTGGCTTGCCAGCGCCAGGTCGTGCCCTGGTAGAGACAAGCTGGAATAAATAAATAAAAATAATGGGGATCTTTGTTTCATGTTTCATTATATCCCACAGAGGGGTTAAACAAATAAAAGGTTGCCAAAGGGAAGAAAAATGGGCCAGGAAAAAAGCATTTCCACGTTCCCAAATAGGACTGGAAATCAATGAACAGTCAAAACAAAACAAAACAAAAAATAGTTTAAGGCCTCAACTAAGTGGGTTATGGATTGCAGCCTAAATCTATAAAACTGATTATTGAGTATGCTTTTACCATGTATTCATCAGAGGCAAGGAAAAGCTGCTTCCACAACTTGGACATTTTGCATCTGCCTTGCTGCAGCTACCTCTTTGTTACTATGGTGGCTGTCTGCAGACATTAATGTTTGCTATTTGTCTCCATTGTGCTCATCTGAACTGAGAGCGGTTCCCAGTTACTAGGTGACTGCACCTGAAGTAGTCTGCATTAGGGATGTGCAAACTGGCTCAGCGACGAACAGGTTCGACATCGGGCCAGTTCGGTTCAACGGACTGGGTTCGAATGCCACCGCGCTTCTGCAATTGGCCTCTGAGAAGCCTGGGTCATGCCAGGCCTCTCAGAGGCCAGTTGCACAGGTGCGGCGGTATCCAAAATGGCCACCGCGCTGAGGGGGAAGGCCCGAATGGACTGAAGAAGCAGCCAAACAGGCCAAAGAGCTGGCCAAATGGGCCAGTTTGGGCTGCATTGAGGCTGGCAAGGGGGAGGGGGAACCTCCACAGACACCCCCACCCCCGGCTGCCTCAAGGAACTCCCCTGAAAAGAGTAAAGGTACAGAATTTTTTTTAAAAAACAAAATAATTAAAAGGTCTGCAACCCCCCCCCCGGACTGAACCGGGGGGGGGGGGTCGAGGGGGTGCCAGACCGAACTGGCCCGGTTAGGTTCGAGTCTGGTCTTTTGTGATAGCCCCCTTAGCCACTACATATGATAAATTGAACAATTCTGCTGGATCAGGCCCAAGGCCTATCTAGTCCTGCATCCTGTTTCCCACAGTGGCCCACCAGATGCCTCTGAGAAGCCTATAGGCAAGAGATGGGCACATGCCCTCACTCCTGCTGTTGTCCACTCTCCTTTCTCAATGCATAATTTTATACACCTCTATCATGTCTCCCCATAGTCACCTCTTTTCCAAACTAAAGATGCTGTAGCTTTGCCTCATAAGGAAGGTGCTCCAGGCCCCTGATCATCTTGGTTGCCCTCTTCTCCCTTTTTCCAGTTCTACGATGCCCTGCTTAAGTAGAACTGTACACAGTACAGTACAGTGTTTCTAGAAGGCTGTGGTGGGGTGTGATTTGGCTAAAATGAAGGCTAATTGAAGAATGGATGAATACAGCACACAGCAGACTGTGTAGAACCTTCCAGTGTGTACTGGAACAGGAAGCTTTAGTTCTGTTTGTAAGTGCATACTCAATTAAAGTTTCAGTTCAGCTTAGTGGTTCAACTCGGGATTCAGCAATGAACTGAATGATCTTAACATACTGTATGTAAATGACTTCCTCTGCTCAGAAAAGCAGTTATTAATTCTTTTATTCACTGCCATTGTGCAATGCCTGTGAATTGTGTTTTAATCCATTATATGTCAACTAAATACATGTTTCCCTCACCCTTTTGCAGATAATACCTACGTGTCCAGTTCAGATAATGATGAAGATGTATTAGTTACGACAGAGCCAATTCCAGTAATCTTCCACCGAATTTCTACAGGTAAAGCTAAAATAACCAGATTCTGTTTCATATAAATAATAAGGTAGGCGGGATATATTTTTTGTATTTTGAGAAGGGGTACTGACATGTTGGTACTGACATGTGAAAAGGTCTTTACGCCAGGGACGTTTTGTTCAAAACTCCCCAAAGGCAACAGGAAAAGCTTACAGAAGTAATAATTTAATTGTTGTGCCTGTAAGCACCTCCCCAAATATGCCATCATCTGCCCTTTGCACCTGTCTTTCAAGGTGGCTGCTGATGCCCCAGATTTGGTCACATGTACTTAAGGCATTGAGCATATGTGTGCATGTGCCAAAGTAAGACGTATGCTGGCTGTGGTGGTTAGAGGCATCAGGTGACAAAGCTGCAGAAATAATTTCAAAAGATGCTGTGTAGAAATAATTTCAAAAGGTGCACACTGAAAAGACAAGAGTGGCCTGCAGGCTGGCCTATTTAAGAAGAGGGTCTCAAATGGCAATTGTAGTGACCAAGCTACTCAGAGTTTATGGATCAAAGAAAAGGCAATGTAACAGAAACTTGTACACCCATAGCAACCCTTGTGGAATGGAGTTACTGTAACTCAAAAGATCTACAGCTGGTACAAAGCATGCAAGAAATTTAGTAGTCTGGTGGGAATAGAGAGCCAGCATGGTGTAGTGGTTATAGTGTTGGACTAGGACCAGCGAGACCTGTGTTAAAGGGAATAAGCATTTTGTTTGAAACAATGGGATGAATGCAACTTTTATCCCTTATATATGACCTGATTGTTTCCTCTCTTCTTTTCCTTGTAGAATTGCGAAAAACCAGTGATGTCAACTGTTGTTTATCCATAAAATCAAAGTTGCAGAGGGAAAATGGAGAGGTATAGTATTACTTGATTAGTGCAATGTCTGGTTTTTTTACTTCATTAAACGTTTGATACTGCTTTTCAGCCAGAAGGCCCCAAAAGGAATTCGCAAATTAAAACCATTAAAAAAACCCCAAAACCATAAAAAGCCACTCATATAAAACCACAGTACAAATTACAAGCTATATGATGGGATAACAAAAAGCAAAATAGATAACACAAGCCTGGAGATTGGGGGATCATTCATTGTAAAAAGTCAGACAGATAAGAACAGTCTTTACAATCTGATGAAAAACAAAATGGAAAGGTTCCAGACATACTTTCACAGGAAGGATGTTTCAGATCCTTAGGTGCCACTACAGAGAAGACACTGTCCTTTTCTGCAGCGAAGACCTTGAAGAGAAAGCCTTTTCTAATGTCGACGGAGCAGTTATGGTTTAGAAATTTAGAGTGCAGAGTAAACTGGCAAGAGGGAGAGCCAGCGGAAATATTTCTTTGGTCAAATGGGCATTAGTCTTAATCCAAAGGTCTGTAAACTCAAAGAACTGCCCTGCTTAGGCAGCCAATAGGGTGATCTTGTGCATGTGGAAACTGTGTACTTGAGAATTGTCAGGTGAATAACATGTCCTTGGATTGGATGAATAGTCTATAACAGAGTGCAGAAACTGAGGCTTGTTACATTTATTGAACAAAGTTTCCAAGCTTTATGATTTACCTATTATCAAATTATTAAAAATCCTACTCTGAGTTAAAGATCATCCTAATGGTCTAGTAAGAAATAGAAATTAACCAGTCTACAGAACTGATGAATGACATGAACATTCTCAACTCTACCACAAGCCTTTACACAGATGTGTGTGTGTGTGTGTGTGTGTGTGTGTATTCACACATACACGTGGTAAGAATAAAGACAATGAGGTCATTCACACAATCAAAACCTGTATTCTAACTGGGAGTTGGGTGTGCTCCCAATTTTCAATTGCCAAGGGGGGTGGGTAAAAGCTACCCAAGTTTTCCTCCTACTTGCTTCCACATAATCACATCTACCCAGGTTTTCCTCTTATCTTGCTTCCACATAGCCAAAAATTGAGAGCACACACAGCTCCCAAACCCTGGTAGAACACAGTTTTTGTGTGAATGACCTGAATGTATATACACATAAATCCCAGCATAGTCTACAATCAGAAGTAAAAACACACATTCAAAATAGAAATACCATATCTACCCATATCGAAGATGACTCTGAATTTAAGATGAACCCCTTAAAAAGTAGAGGTTAAATACAGATTATACTTGCATTTGCTTGAAAGGAACAGGACTCTGAATTTAAGATGTCCTTCTGATTTCTAATATCAAAAAACATGGAGAAAAACTAGTCTTGTATTCCACTAAATCCAATAGAATTATCTTCAGTAAGTACGAGTGCCATTAAATCTGATAGATTTGTAATTACCAGTTCCAGTATCTATGGCGCAATTGCACAAATTTTTTTCCTGAGCAGCAATTTGGAAAGAGAGTAGTGTTGACATCACAATTACTAAGATATGGCTGATTTTAATTACAAAATATGAAAATCATATCATTGGTGTAGGCCTTTTAGTCCAGCTCCCTGCTTTGTTCAGAAAGTTCAGGGCTATTGCATCCTGACCAGAAGGCTGTCCAGCCTCTGCCTGAAGACCTCCAGTAAGGGATAGCCCACCCACTCCCCAGTTATTTGTTCCATTGTTGAACAGCTCTTACCGTTAAGACATTTCTCCTTAGATTCAACCAAAATCTATTCTCCTGTAATATAAGCCCATTAGATCCAGTCCTGTCTCCTGGGAACAAGTCTTTGCCTCTTTTATGTGACAGCCTCTCAAGTATGTGAAGAGTGGTCTCATGTTTCCTCCAAGTCTTCTCTTCTCAAGGCTAGATAAACCTAGTTTCTTTTAACACTTCCTCTTAGGGCTAGTTTTTGTCTTTGTTGGCTCCTCTGATCCTGTTCCAGTGTCTACATCCTTTTAAAAAGTGTGGCTTCTAGAACTGACACAGTATTCTAGATCACTAGTGTAGAATAAAGTGGTACTATTACTTTCCATGGCTTCAAAACTATGGATCTATTAAAATCACATTAGCCATGTTTGAAGCTGCACCACACTGCTGACTCATGCTCAGCGTATGATCAACTGCAGTCCTTGGATCCTTTTCACTGCCAAGCCAAGTATCCCTTTCCTATTCCTTTTTTGTTTTTAGATTTTGAGAATTTTGAGGTGCAAAAACCCTGAAACATGGCCTCCATGGGACATGGAGCCCTTATTTAATTGCCTTTGCTATGTAAATCTCTCTGAAGCTTTGTTTGCTTAAACGCAATAAATAAATGTTCTAAATAAATAAATAGGCCAATGGTGAGGCAGCTTCAGAGATGGTAGGTGATCAAATGTAAGCTAAAATCAACGTTATATATGGGACATGGTGAAGTCACCAGTAGGGGACTGTTTTGGTTGGAATTCTTGAGGTGAGCATAACTGCCTCAAGATAACCAGTATCACTGAGAAAAGTAAGCAAGAAAATGTATGTGCTGTATTTACCTGAATAGAAGATGACTCTTAATTTAATATTGGAATCCCAAACTCGGATCCAAAACTTGTTTTCGAGTCAGCAGTACTGGCTGCTCCCAATGTTACTTTTTATCCACATTCCAGGTGAATAACTATGATAAATTACATTCTGTAGCAGAAACAAGGAAGAGTCTTATGTAGTCATGCTGTAGCCGAAACAAGGAAGAATTATGAGATTATTGTGGCGCGTGAGCTTTTTATAGGCAAAAGTCTACCTCTTGATGATCAGTTGCAGCTGACCCTTCCTTCTGAAACCACATGCCACAATTAATGTGCTAGTCTTTAAGGTTCCACAGAACTCCATTGTTTTTATCCACATGAAGCTTGTGGTTAGGATCTCTGCCAGGATCACTTTTCAGCAGTTAGGTAAGTGTTAGTTTCATGGTGGTTCTACGGCACAGCCAACCGTTTTGCTCAAGAGTAGAGAGGTCTGGGAAAAGAGAGATGTCGACCTTATTCAACAGAAAGAGTACAACCCCCACCCTGGGAATTTTGCTTACATGTAATACACAAGAACACTATAACTCACATTCATTTCAGTAGGAAATGGGAAAGAGTTGTTCCCAGTTATGATCACAGTGTGATATTTCATTTTATGGTGCTATCATCTGTGGTGATGCTGCAGCTGAAAAGCCTCCCTTGTTTATGTGAACTGTAATTGTTGCTGCATGTCTCCCCTTTACTTGAGGTCATTTAGAAGGAGAAGATAAAACAAACCACAATTTTTCTTCAGAAAATTGGCAACTTATTTAAATCTTGTACTTTGACACTGGATGACAATTTGATTTTCTTCTCTCTATATACGTGAATGATGCAAAGCTTGAACTGGAAGATAACTGTAAAAACTTGGATTAGAATCACACGCCATGGAAATTGCTGGCACACTGAATGTAATTTTGAGCAGAATTCTTTTCTCATATAGTTGCACAGCTGATTTCCATTCAGTTACAGACCTGTGTACAAGACATGAATGAAGAATGTGGTAATAGTCTAGATCAAAAATTGTTTTGATCAAAGTGGAGAATATGAGTGATGGGATTCTAATATATACAGTGGTAGACTTATTATCTAAACCTCACAGATATGAGGTTATCTGCTGTATGTCCTCTGGGCAGTTTCATGTTTATGTAACCTTTTCCAAAGAGCAGACTTGGTATTATTCTGATTATTCAAATGCTGAGAGTTCTTCCAAATAAAAAAATCAGTGAACAACACTTCAGAGACATGTTGAAGTGAATGAAGAATGGATGAATGGAGAAGCTTCAGAAGAATGGTGAATGGAGAATATTCTCCAGTACAAGCTGTATTGCATGCAGATGAAAAATTATTTTTGATTTCCCAGTAGTAGAATCTCATTTTTAGGCATCAGCCTTGCAACATGATTTTAAAAAATGGCAACGTTCGTAGTTGCCTGCTTTTGGTATTGAAACATCTGGGATTTTTCTGGCTGCATGAGTCTCCTGCCTCCTCTTCCAGTGTTAATGTTTGACTGGTTCACAATTCTGTGTACTGGCTGACATACGGAGTAATGAAGCATGTGTGCAAACAGGACTTATGGGGATGCAGGGCGAACGCCTGTGCTGCTCTCTTTGCCTCTGTGTTTGGTACACACTCTTGTGCAATGGAGCAAGTGGGGTCTTGCACAGTGCTGTCCCTTCTTCCTGAAGCCCCCTGTGACCATGAAAACCCATCACAGAGGGCCATGGCATGTTGCCATGGCAAAAGAGGACTTCAAGAGGAAGAACGAGTGCTGCACAGGAAGTGCCCTCTTGCTCCATTGCTTAACGGCATGCATGGAACAGGGGTGAGCAGAAGCCCGACTCAGACATTATACTGTATGAGTGTGCAGAAGTCTGTACACTCGTACATGTATTTGTGTGAATGACTGTACCTGTGTTCATTTTAAATGTGAACCTGGATACAGGCCCTTCAAATGCATGGTACAGATAGGAAGTGTACTTATGTACCTGTGTTAAGCATAACTTGTGAATGTCTGTGCCTCTGTGGAAATCTGTACCTGTGTACACTGTACTCATTGTACAAGTGTAGAACATAACATGTGAGTGGGCCTAGAGCCATGTATGTGGTAGCAAGCATGACTTGTCCCCATAGCTAAGCAGGGTCTGCCCTGGTTGCATCTGAATGGGAGACTTGATGTGTGAGCACTGTAAGATATTCCCCTCAGGGGATGAAGCCGCTCTGGGAAGAGCAGAAGGTTTCAAGTTCCCTCCCTGGCTTCTCCAAGATAGGGCTGAGAGAGATTCCTGCCTGCAACCTTGGAGAAGCCACTGCCAGTCTGTGAAGACAATACTGAGCTAGATAGACCAATGGTCTGACTCAGTATATGGCAGTTTCCTATGTTCCTATGTGTTCCTCCTGCATCCCTGCACAAGTCCTATTCCCATGTGTGCTTCATTAGTCAGTATGCCATCCACTCATGTGTTTGTGGATGTATAATGAGATAAAGAAAGTTCATTACTTTTTTTCCCCAGTAGCCACAACCATGAAGATAGTTTATGTCTTCCCACTTATTCAGTTTGGTTTAAACTAACTTTTCCCCATGTGTTTGTGTCCCAGAGACATTGTCATGGAGAGGAATTCAGTCTTGAGAACTTGGATCTTCCTTTTATTGCAAGGAAGTTTCCCAGGCTCATCCATAGCAGTTAAGAATATAGTTCCTGGGCCAGTGTACTCAAGATATTGGTAGGGAGGGAGAGTTGATGTGTAAGTACCTCTAGCCAACCTCCAAGGATTTATCTATCTTGTTCCTAATGGAACAAGACTTCCTAATGGAAATCTGGTGGTATCATAAGACTTATAAGCATATACAAATGCCGTCATCCAGCCTGACTTTAATTTGTGCTATGTTACTTACTTACTTATATGCCATCCTATATTTGGGTGGTTTACAATTTAAACAAACAGCAACTAAAACCTAAAAATCATATAAAACAGATCAAAATTACCATAAATAAAACTTTAAAACATCATAAACTAAAAGCCTGATGAAACAGGTGTGTTTTCAAAATTCGTTTTAAAACAACCAGAGATTCTGATTTCATTTGGGACTGTGTTCCAGAGCCTTGGGGAAACCCTAGAGAACCACAGGGCTCTGTGGGCACCAGGAGTCAAAATCGCCTTGATGACACACTTTACCTTAAGCTGATAAAAAGCACACCTGGCCACTGCCTCAGCCTCAGGTACCAGGGAGAGGTTTGGGTTCAGAAGTACTCCCAAGCTACGTATCTAATCTTTCAGGGGGAATGTAACCCCATCCAGAACAGGGAGATCTGAACAATTTCCTAAGTTTTGGCCTCCCACAATGAGTACCTGTGTCTTGTTTGGATTCAACTTCATTTTGTTCTCACTCATCCCGCCCATTCCTGTTTCCACACAAGCATTTAGAGAGGTTCAGCCATCTCTTGACAATGCTGATATGAAGAAATAGAGCTGGGAGTTATCAGCATATTGACAGTAACCAGCACCAAATCTCCTGATGATCTCGCCTAGCGGTTTCATGTGGATGTTAAAAAGTATTGGAAATGGAATGGAGCCCTGTGGGACTTCATATAATATCTCTCACTTTGAAGAGCAACAATATCAAAGTGATACCATCTGGAATCTACCAGAGAGGTAGGAGCAGAACCATTGCAAAGCAGTGTCTTTCACCCCCTCAAGCAGAACAGAAGGATACCATGGTCGCTGGTATCAAAAGCCTCTGAGAGATCCAAGAGGAACAACAGGATCACATGCCACTTGTCAGTTCCCCATGGGAGATCATCCATCAGGCCCACCAAGGCAGTCTCCACCCCAAAGCCTGCCTGAAAGTCAGTTTGAAATGGGTCCAGATAATCTGCTTCTTCCAAGACTGACTGGAGTTGAGGCCCCCACCCACTCAATCACCTTGCCCAATCCTGGTAGATTGGAGACAGGCCTATAATTGCCTAGCTCTGCGGGATCCAATGCAGGTTTCCTCAAAAGAGAATATTTTATTCATTCATTTATTTATTCATTTATTCATTTATTTATTTTTACATTTTATATCCCACTCTTCCTCGAGGAGCCCAGAGCGGTGTACTACATACTTAAGTTTCTTCTCACAATAACCCTGTGAAGTAGGTTAGGCTGCGAGAGAGGTGACTGGCCCAGAGTCACCCAGCAAGTATTATGGCTGAAAGGGGATTTGAACTCGCGTCTCCGCAGTCCTAGTCCAGCACTCTAACCACTTCACCACACTGGCTCATGATGCTGGTTTAGCTAAAATGTAATTTGAGAATGAAAAATGCCCTACTGTCTTTATTCGAAACAGAGCTAGCCCAAGGATGGGTGACTACATGTGAGCACTGTAAGATATTCTCTTTGGGGAATGAGACCATAGCTTAGTGGAAGAATATCTGCATGCTTGCATGCAGAAGGTCCCAAGTTCACTCCCTGGCATCTCTAGGTAGGGCTGGGAGACTCATGCCTGTAACTTTGCCACCAGTCAGTACAGACAATACTGAGCTATATGGGCAGCTTCTTATAAGGCAGCTTCTTATGATCCTAAGCAGAAATTTATCAAGCCCCTGGTTTGATAAATCACTCACCAGTGTCTTGATAAACCTCCCATTTGTACTGCCTGACTGGAACCAAAAAAGCAGAGGGATTGCCTAGTACCTGGAAGACCACAGTACATGGCTGGTCAGATGTTTTTGTGTTATCACCAGTTTTCACAGCCCGGGGTTAAAGAGTGGGACAGAATAATGTAAAGCAGCCATTAGTGAAATGCTTGTGCTATAATGTTCTGTACAGATATGCATGAGGGGGAAAATGGGAAACAATGGGATGGAATAGTCAAGGGGAAATTCCAAGTCCTATTCTGCATTGTGGGGTTACATTAATGCTACGTTTGTACATAACACGAAACCAGAGGTGAAGGGACCTCCGGTTTCAAAAACTGTATATCCAAATGCGGGTAACTCCAGTTTCACACAAAAATGGACCTTCATTTTTCCCCTCCCAAGACAGAGATTTGTACCGTCAGTCTCTGTTGAGGTGTGCCACCTGGACCTCTGGTTCTGCAGTGCCAGTGTTACGTCTGAATGCTGGCACTGCAGTAAGCTCCTCCCTTCCTCTGGCTGTGATTGACTGCCAGGACTGTCCTTCAGTAAAGAAGGAAGCAGGCAGCCAATTCCCCCTCCTCTCTACAGTCAGTGATACTGCAGAGAGGGAGCTCTCTTGAACATCTGTATTCAGACAGGAGATTGGGTGGGTGGCAGAGTGATACCGCGGGTCCACCATGGTACCCATAGTTCCATGCTATGTCTGAAGGCAGCCTAAGTTTCTGGTAACTAGCAGAGGGTACCTTTTCAGACATATGCCCCAAGCTTTGGGGGCTGTTTTTGCAACATCTTAGACACTTAACTATATCTCCTGCCAATCATAAGGTTTACACAGCTTTTATTTCCTTTTAATGAGGGTGAAATCGAGAAGTGTTTGTTTCATAGATAATAGTGCAAAGTCTCCAAAACATGCTGGAATAAAGCAGTTCTTACATACTAAATGAGAAGGGAGGTTGTAGGCACCAAATGCTGAATCGACAATTAAGTTTACCAGCTTGTTCCATCCTCAGCATATTTTGCTGCATTCTTGGCAAACAGAGGTAGGGATACGGTGAGAAACTCTCACCTCCTCTGAGGTTCCACTGCCCTTCCCATTGCTGCCTTTCAAACATGGTTAAAGGTGGTGGAGAGAAGATGAATTTGCCTACACAAGTAAGTGTGCTAATGTGCTGTAAACTTTGTAATTACCAATCTGAGTTGCATAATCAAATTATCTTGCCTGGACTTAGGGGTCTAGGTTTCTTCTGGACCTATGTTTCATTCTGTTGCATTCTTCCCTGCTGCCTCCCCTCCCAATGTCAAGTATATTGCTATTGAGCTCCTAAATTCTGAATCAGTGTTGAGTCACTCTGAATCATGCTCATGGTGTATAGGAGGCCCACGTGGTTGCTAGGGGCAACTCTTAAGTGTTCCTTCTAATAGCAAGATTTCCCCATTAACTTAAGCAACCTCTCCCCCTCTTCAGTATGTGTGTGCTTGACGTGGTTAGCTTGAAAGACTGCTTAGGAGACTTCTCAACGTCAAATAATAATATGTTGACTTAAAAATAAATATTGATAATAATATTGCAGTCTTACTAGGATAGAGGAGGAGAGACAGAGAAAAATTACTATTCTGTATGAAGACCTGAAATTCATTGCTGTTATATGCCACATACTTGGTATTAAATTGCTTGACAAATGTGTTTGTTCAGAATATGTTAGAGCAGGGGTAGGAAACCTTGGCCCTCCAGCTGCTGTTGAACTACAGCTCCCATCATTCTCAGCCACAATTATTGTAGCTGGGGATGTGGGGGTTGTGGCTCAACATCAGCTGGAGAGCCAAGGTTGCTTGCTCCTGTATTAGAAGCTTTCTGAATGAGGTATATGAGATTGTACAATGCACATTGTGCCCCGCTGGGAGAGGGTCTCTGGAGAAGATTCTCATGGCCCTGGTGTTGCAAGCTTTGCCTCAAAGATGGAGACACCCGCTAAGCCTTTTTGCAACCATTATTTCCAACAATAACTAGGAGGGGGATAAGCTGGCATTCCTCTGCCAAACTCAATGACTGATATTTACACTAGTGATGCACCAGAACTGATACAGAGACTATCGCTGTGCTGTTGCATGTGGCAGGGCGGTGGAGAGGTGATTTTTCTTACAATTTTCCTTTCCTTCTGAAGCCCACAATGTCTCCTGAAAATATGTCCCTGAGAGAAGGCACAGCGGGCTTCAGAAAGAAGGAAACTCACAAAAAAACCCACCCTACACCCTTGTGTGTGCTCCAGCACAGCACTAGTCTGCATATAAGCACTGCTGCACCACACAGGTGGGTGTCAGTTGATATCAACAAAGTTGCTTTTATAACCCTGTAAATGGGTGTCACAGCACTAGGGATGGGCCCGGACTGGTCTGGAGGCCATCGAAAAGGCCTCCGGACCAGTCTGGACCGGTCTGGACCTGGGTGGTTCGGATTGGGGGTGGGGGGTTGCTTTAAGAGCGGCAGGAGGGTTTACTTACCCCTCCTGCCGCTTTCCGCTGTGGCGCCATAATTTGTAGAGTAATTGGGGCGGCAGGAAACCTCCCTGCTGCCCCTTCCCCGCTGTGGCTCTGCAAAGCTCCCAGTAATGCTTTGTGTGTGCGCACGTCAGTGACCGCAGTGTGGTGGTTCCGTGCACACCCCTACACAGCACTGGCCTCTCCACCACCGTTCTTTTGTTTACTTCTCCTTCTCACCTCCCCTAGGCAGGGCCTCAGAGTTCTTGAGGGGAGGGGGTTTGGTTCACCTGAGTCCAAATCTTCCAGGCTTCTTGGGGTCAAGTTCAAGTTCAAGTTCTTTAATGTTACAGCCACAAGCCAAAACAAAAGAAAAAGGTTACAATTATACAACAATAAATAGAATATATATAATTAGAACAGGTTAAAATAATAATTAATTTTTAAAAATTTAACAGACTCGGAAACATCGTGATAATAAAATAAAAACAATAAAATATCCCTATAATTGAGGTACAACCTAACAGGGCGGTTGACAATCAAAATGATGGCCTCTTGCCTGAAGAGGAAGCCCTGTTTGTAAGTTTTGGAAAGCTCCTGGTTAATGAGCTCCTTAGGGTCACTGTGGCAATCTCTCTCTGAAGGCCTCCACCACTTGCCTTCCAACTGCCCCTCTTCACTGGCTGAGCCTGCCTTAACTCCCTCCTGACAACTGATGCATCCCACACTCCCACTAATTGGACCTCCGCCCTGCCGTATCAGGCTGCTCTCACCCCTCAGCTGTACCTCTGTCTGCTGCTGCCTCTCCCCTCCCTCCCCCCGCCCTTCCCCTGGCCCCTCTAGCCCAGCTCCCTGGTCCCACAGTGTCTCGGCTGGCCGCTTGTTGGGCTGCTCTGCCCAGCTGGCCGCCCTGCCTGGGGCCTCTCTGGCCTTGGCTGCCAAGGGAACGTCAGAGCTGATAAGGCCAGCAGGGGCCCCGCCAGACAATGGGCTTCCCTTCCGTGTCATCCTTTGATGACATCATCAGCTAGCTTGATCTGAGACTCCTGCATGGGTCTGCTCTTCTTAATGGGATGTTCTCAGTGCCGGTGTGACCGCGGCCTTTCTAGGGTGCAAGTGCCACCTTGCCAGGTTCTTTATATAATTCATAACTGAAAAGAAGGGAGGTAAAAGAAGGTGTAATTCATCAATTTTATTCTCTCCCTCCCCCCCCCGCCTTTTCTTCTTCTTCTCTTTTTCATCAGGAATCAAGGCACAGTAGTGCGGTTGAAGAAGATTCAGAAGGGGATAATGACTCAGAGGAGTTTTACTATGGAGGACAGGTAAGAGAGAATTATTATCCATCTAGCTGAAAGTTGAATAGTGAAGTTATGCTGTTATTGAGGAATTGTCACTCTGAGAGAGCTCTTGCTTTGCATCCCGAAGGTCCCAGGTTCAATCCCAGTCCATGTAGATAGTAGTGATCAAGAGGAGCTAATGGCCCGATTCAGTATAAGGCAACTTCATATGTTCAAGTTATCTTATTGACAAGAGAATATAGTGGTATGAAATCAATATTTGATGCATATTGAGATTTCAATTACCATTTAAAGCCTAGTTGCACTGTCACAGTGATCATCTGTGTTGTAAAAACCGAAGAAGCAAACTCAAGAAAGGAAGATAAGTAATGTTGTATTTAATGTGAAAATATACCTCTATAGGTCCAACATGTTTCCATAAATTGCCTTCTTTGGGAGTGCAAAGAAAATTTCTTTCAGAGACATGGATTCTCACAAAGCGGCATTATGCTGGCGAGCTCATTCTGTATACAGTGGTCCCTCGACTTACGAACTACTCGACATAAGTATTTTTCGAGTTACAAACGGCTGTTTTAGATCCGGTTTTAGATGCGTTTTTTTCGACTTACAAATTTTTAGATGGGGTTTCCTCGACTTACGAATTTTACATGCGGTTTCCTTGACTTGCCTGCCTGTTTACTGCCTGTTTATTCTTGAAAAGAAATGTTCCTGTGCAGTTTGCAAGCCTTACTGGGGGTCTGGGTCTTTTTTCTAGGCTCCGGAACGCATTAATCCGTTCCCAGTGCATTCCTATGGGAAACCGCTTTTCGACTTACAAACTTTTCGACTTACAAATGTGCATTCGGAACGGATTAATTTCGTAAGTAGAGGGACCACTGTAGCTTGTCCATAATTACATAATGGACAATGCTGGAATGCTATTAGTTCTGCTATATGTTTTAATGATATTTAGTTAATGTCTGTGATCTTAGGAATACCCAGACTGTATTTTATAGAACATGTTAGTGCAGTGTGTGTGTGTGTGTGTGTGTGTGTGTGTGTGTGTGCGCGCACATGTATATGCATGTGTGTGAGAGGGTGTGGTGTGGTGGATGATGGATGGGCTCCCTAAATTGGCAAGATTGGGCTTAACTAGGAGTATTTCTAAAGTAATGAATTGATAATTACATAATTATCTATTAAATTGCATAATTACATAATTTCTATGAAATTACATAATTCCTATGTAATTAATTGAGCAGACATACATCATGAAAGAAAGGTTTAGAAAAGTTCAGAAAAGGTATTACATTTGGAAAGCTTTGAAAAGTGGTTACTCTTATTGGCACAACTCTTAGAATGCAGATGTATGGATCCAAAATTCATATATTAATTCTTAGCGTATTTAATTAGAAGTAAATCTTGTTAATTCCAATCAGACTTTACTCGAAGTAAGTGTGTTAGCATTAGCAAAATAATGCACAAAGTAGGCATTACATGGAGTCTGGCTAAAAATGCACACCACGATATTTCATTGTTTTTTTAAAAAAATCAGTTACATAACTCTTTCAGTCGAGAATAGCATTGTCCGTTTTAGAAGGCTATAAGTTAGATTCACCTTGAGATTTGCTGATTATTATTATTATTTTTTAAAAAAAGAACTGTGCGTCTCTCTTTCTTTTTTCTTTTCTTGCTCTCTCAGTGGAATTTAAAGTACTAGCACATCTCTTCCAAAAGAGGAATGAAAGGGTTGTCCCTATCCTAGTATCTTTTGTGAGAACAATGCAATGTTTGATTAGGACACTTGCTTCAGCTTGCCTTTTTGCTGCTCAAGAATTACTTTCCATGCTTTTTGTCCTTTGTAAAACATATTTAAAACAGAATGTCAGTGAATTTGTAGAAGCATTAAGGAAATATGTTGAAAAGACTGCCCTTTTGAGAAATTAATCTATACAGTGAATTCGATACACTTTAGATGCATATGTGCAACTATGGACACCTGCAGGAATTTTTATGGAGAAGGGGTGGGCAAAGTATGTACAAAGAAAAGCACACAGATATATGTACCCAGCGTTCCACATTAATCTAGCCATGAATCTGGGTGCAAATGTTCCTTCCCCACTCCATAGACACCCATATGTGTAACCTTCCTCCTCTGTGTCTTGCTTAAATTGATGCATTGCATTTTATTCATCTTAGAGAAGAACATCACACTTGCCTTCTGGATCTGATCCAAAGGTGCCATCTTAGTGCAATATTTTGACTCCCAACAATGACCAGCCAGGTTCCTTTGGAAGCTCTCAGTGGCATCGTTACAGTGGCCCGGAGGCCATGGGCCCCCAATGTTTTTGGGAGTGCTCCATATCCCCCTGCACCTCACCCCACTTCACTTCCACCACCACAGCAAGGATGGCAGCAGAAGAGCTAAGCTGTGTGCCACTGGGCATGTGAAAAATGAGCAGGGAAGTGGTGGTAGATGCACATGCACCACTTCCCAGCTGGCTTTTTGTACTCCAGGGTGGTGGTGCATTGTTTAGTTCCACTGCTGCTATCGTGTCGGTGATGGTGGTGATAAGTGGCAGCAGCAGCAATGAAGGCCAATCCCCATGATGGTGCAGGAGCCCAGGCCCTGGAAGAAAATAAGGTTTAAGGAATGTCATGCCGCCTTTGGCACCACAACAGTCTGGTCCAAGTCCTGGATCTTTTGGAGGCATAGCAATACCCCTGGAAACTCTCAAGCAGGGTGTGAAGCTGGTGGCCGCACTCGTTCACCGCATCATAAAACGTTACAGTTGGAAGGGAGCTTGGAGACCTTCTACTCCAACTAGAGATGCACACAAAACCGGAAAAGCCAGTTTGTCTTGAATCCTTACTGGATTCCCCTTACAGAAGAATTCCGAGCCGACCCGGTTTGGACTGAACTCGGACTGGCGGAGGCCAGTCTGGTTCAAACCTGAACCCTTCAACCCTAGCCACTTCACATACCCCTAAGTCCAACCCCTGCTCAGTGCAGGAAATTCCTATTAGAGATGTGCAAACAGGTTCGACCCCGAATCAGTTCGATGTTGAACCAGTTCGGTTTGATGGTTCAGGGTCAGACCGAACCACCCCCTGTTTGACCTGAACTTGGACCGAACCCCACCCCGCCCCGACGGTTTGGGGAGCTCACAAATTTTTTTTAATCATTTTTTTGAAAAAACAACAACACCTCTTTCCCCTTAAGGGGAGTTCCTTGGAATGGGGCAGGGGGGTCCACGGAGGTTCCCCCTCCCCCTGCCATCCTCCGTTATCACTCCCTCCAGCCCATTCAGGCCTCAGTAGTTCGGCGTGGTGCCCAAAATGGCGGCCACCGTGCATGCGCAAATGGCCTCTGAGGCCTGGCACGACCCAGGGCATTGCAGAGACCATTTGCGCATGTGTGGTAGCTGCCATTTTGTGCAATGCGCCGAACTACAGGCCTCCATAGTTCGGCTCGGTGCTCAAAATGGTGGCCCCCACTCATGTGCAAATGGTCTCTGTGAGGCCCTGGGCCATGCCGGGCTGCCATTTTGGGCACTGTGCCAAACTACGGAGGCCTAAACCTGCCGAAGAACCGGGGCCAGAGGGGGTGATAACGGAATCTGGTGGGGGGAGGGGGAACCTCCGCGGACCCTACCACCACCCCAAGGAACTCCCCCAAAGGGGAAAAAGATTTTTTTTTAAATCGCGAACCCCCTGAACCAAACCAAACGGGGGTGGGGGTTCGAGGGGGTGCCGGACCGAACTTGTCCGGTTAGGTTCTAGTCCAGTTTGGACTCGAACCGTACTGGGCCAGCCTGTTCTGTGCACATCTCTAATTCCTATTGCTTCCCTGAGAAATGGCTGTCCAGCCTCTGTTTGAAAACCTCCAGTGAAGGAGAACCGACCACCGCACAAGGCAGACTATTCCACTGTTGAACAGCTCTTACATTTAAGAAGTTCTTCTTAATTTTTTTTTAAAGTTTTAAAATAGTTTTTTAAAATAGGGTGTTGGGTTGTTGTTTTTTACTATTTTTTTGTATTGCATTTTGTATTTTTTAAATTTGATTGTAATTTTTTGTTTTATGTAATTATGTGTTTTTATTGTATATTTTATTCTATTATGAGCTGCCTAGAGAACAATTTGTTATGGGGTGGCTAACAAACAAAGTTGTTGTGTCTGGTCTAAATCTGCTTGCTTGCAATTTCAACCTGTTGTTTCTCATCCTTCCCTCAGGAGCAACAGATTACAAGTCTGTTCTCTCTTCTCTGTGACACCCCTTCATATATTTTCATCTTCTCCCAGTCTTCTCTTCTCCAAGCAAAACATACCCACTTCCATCAACCATTCCTCACAGGACTCATCATCTTTATTGTTGCCCTCCTTGAACCCATTCCAGTTTATTAACATCCTTTGTAAAATGTGCATCCCAGGATTGGACACAGTATTCCCTTTCATCAAGCATCTAAATAATCCTTATTTTTTATAACACAGAAAAAAGGAGGAAATATTACCTAAATCAACACTTAGAGTAACAAAACTGTTAAACACACACACACACACACACACACACACACACACACACACACACACACACACTACAGGAAGAAACCTGGTCTTATGGTAGCAAGCATGACTTGTCCCCTTAAGCTAAGCATGGTCTGCCTTGTTTGCATACGAAAGGGAGACTAAAAGTGTCAGCACTGTAAGATATTCCCCTTAGGGGATGGAGCCAATCTGGGAAGAGCATCTAGGGTCCAAGTTCCTTCCCTGGCATCTCTAAGATAGGGCTGAGAGAGATTCCTGCCTGCAACCTTGGAGAAGCCGCTGCCAGTCTGTGTAGACAATACTGAGCGAGATGGACCAACAGTCTGACTCAGTATATGGCAGCGTCCTATGTTCCTATGTATGTACATGCATCCAAAATATTTTAAAAAAATAAATACGGTGGCTCATGTCCTGACCAAACATGTGTGGGCACTTTACCACCCACACAGCACCATTCTCCACATAGCACTATTCCCCACACTTAAGAAATGTGAACAACCCTGAGCTCTTGCTGAGGGACAAGCGACATCAAGCCTAAGGAAGAAGCCAACAGCAGTCCAATTCTTAAGTTGGGTGGAGACCAATAGTAGACAATTGCCATCGCAGAAGACTTGGTATAGTCAAAACATGTCTGGCAACAACACAAGACTGACCAGATGCTAGCAAGGTTACAACATAATACTTGTTATCTTCTAATTAACACATGATATTGGGAACATTAATCTATACTCCCATTTTATCCCAAATTTTGAAATGAACCATTGGACTTTCCAGTTGGACACAGATATGATCTTAATGACCATTTTGTGTTCATTTTATTGAGACATATAGATATATTTTTATTCATTTTATTCAGATTCATTATATCTTACATAGTTGGACAGTTTTTCAAACCATACAGTTTTATTACTATCCTATAAAATATTTGTATATAATATTTGGATTCTTTTTTTATGTTCTGATATATAGTTGTGAATCCAAACAGGATTTTCTTTCCTTTTGCCAAGCAACATGTTTCCAGTATACAAGAGTGCTTTCAGAGCATGGGCAAGCTAAAAGACAAAACATTCGGTCTTGCACTACAGTGCAAGACCACACATGCTTTGAAAGTACAGCAGAGCAGTGCAGGGGCTAGGGTGTGGCCATTCATGTTAGGAGCGCCTGTGCTTTGTTCAAGTTGTCAGCCAGTGCCATTAAACACTCAAGTTAAACACTAAAGTTTCAGTTTGCTCTCTCCTTCAAAAGTTTAACATGATGCATGTCATGATCCTTTCATAGAGTAACTCGTGAAACATATAGTGTGCAGCCGTTCTGTCGGAGGAGGTACCCTTTTTAAAATAAACCAAAATCAGAACTGGAGTGTAAACGTATTTTATAAACTATCAAATATTTGGTAATTAATTTTGGCCAACTGTATATGTGTTCCTTGAACAAGTGAGTTTGTGCTGTCCTTTCTACACTCCCCCACCTTCAAATCCTGGAGAAATACAGCTAGAAGGAATAGCAATAAAATGCACGCCGAAATGAACACGCCAGCATTTCTCAAGGAAAACAAATAAGTACAAGATGAACAATCGGCTAGTGCTGGACAAATATTAGAGGCAGCTGTATGTGCTCAGACACCTGTATTTGAAAGCAAAAGGGTCATGAGAAGAGACAAGAGATCAATAGAAAAGAGCACTCAGGAGCCAGACAAGCAGACAGGTTTTAAAATGGGATTTCAAAAATCAGAGACAGAAGAACAGAGCAGGTTTACAGGCTTGGGGAAATATTGAAATAGAGCCTTAGCAAAATTCATCATTCTAAAAAGATTGTGAGATAAAAAGAGAAAGAAACCAGGAAGAGAAGCAGCAGGAAGCAAAATGGAAATGAATCTTGTCATTAGTAGTAAGGTTGTGATAAAAGGTCACAGGTCTTTGACTGGTGGCAGGAAAAGAGATGTGAGAGTTTTGCTTGCTTTCCTCTAATGTCCCTCTGAAAGGAAGAATTCAGAGAACAAGTACTTCATGAATCCTCAGAAGTGAGCAGAGACTTCTGTTGGCAGAAGAATATCATGATGTTGAAATAATCATAGAATAGGTCTCACTTCAGAAAGTAGGAGGAGAATATCTTGGACACTAGAAACATACAGTTGGGTGGAGGCTGGTATTAGGGCCTTGTTTCCATTGAGAAGCAAATAGGCAGGCGAGGGCATCAGGCCTGGAGTGGGTCTTTCCAGTGCTCCTTGATAGCACTTTGAAGCTTTGGGATGCCGAGTAGGTTTTGGCCCAGTTGGATTCACTTTGCCCCCCTTTGGCTCAAAGTGAAGCACTGTCTGGGGGTCCAAAGAGGAATCCAAAGTGAAGCAAACTTGGCTGAACCTTTCAGCTCCTCAAAGCTTCACCATTGCTGCAGCCTTAGAAAACACTACACACCCCAGGAGCACCGACACCATTTCCCAAGACTCCAGAGGGGGGGAAACCCTCCTTTTACAATCAAGCCACAGAACATGACTTGCTCACATATGTCAGGGAGTGAAGAGAACGGCTACTAGAGCCTTTCCCTGCTGCCCCTAGTAAGTAGTTTGAGGGGTGAGGTGGGTGATGGGGATGAAGTTTTGCTTTGAGCTGCCAAAGGGTTTGACTTGAAGCAAAGCAAGCATTCTCAAAGTGGACCAAAGTGGTGCTGGAGGAAACAAATCAGGGATCCTTTCAAAGTGGTCCCCCAAGCAAAGTGTTCCCACTTTGAATAGACCTGCTCCCTGTTGCCATCATCTGGTTTACAGAGAACACAACATTGCTGTTCTTAAATTCATGATGAAGCTGCTGTTCCAGACACCAAAATTATGAGTGACAGTTGAATAGTGCACTTCCTGGTCATTTTAATTCATTCTCCATCTTCTTTCTTTTCTTCCCTGGTGCAATTCTTGTCCTCACCTTTACATTGTAATTTTGAGAACAGGGTCTGTGTTACTTCTGACTTTTGTACAGCACCTCACAGTTTGGTCACAATAATTATGGTAGGTAAGATTGCATTTAGCTGTTGTAATATTTTGGCTTGCAAAGCAAGAACATCATGTTACTTGTTTTGCACAAAAGTAAAATAAAATGAAGTTAAACAATCTTATCAGTCAAATGTAATTTGTGTGTTATTGGTGGTCAAAACTGTGAGAAAAGCTGGGAGTAATGGAAAGATCATGAAGCAGTGACAGTGAAGAAGAAAGCTCTGCTTTGATCTTTGATAAAAGGGTTTCTTTACCATTGCTAGTCACCTGTGCAGACTCATTCTTCAGAAAATATGCTTTCCTTTTCTCAAACAACAAAAAAGCCTATACCATGTCTCAGTTTAATGGCTCATCTCTTCTAAACATAATCCTTTCAGACACAAGAAAGCAATACCTTTTATATTTTCAAGTATTTCACTTTTTCGCGGTGACAATCTTTGTTCACTCTTTCTGTCTTTCTGAAAATAACAGCAGATCTGCACTTGTCTGGGCAGAGGCATTAGCTGTTAGTTTTCAGCCATTCTGCTCCTGGAATCTACGCTTATAGGCTGTGTTCAAGCTTGCTAGTCATCAGCTATGTGTACACATTTCTTTCCAATTTCCCCCTTAGATCAGGGAATGCTCATCTGTTCAACAAAGTCCCTTTAGCATTTGTCTGTATTGAATTAGTTTCAGTTCCTACTTGTTAAGAATATTCTGCCAGAAAGCCTTTTGGAAATCTTGACATTATGCAGACATTCAGCTCTTTTTATTTCCCGGTTGGATGCTGCAATATATTTATATGAAAAGAAGTGGCTATGGATTAGTATTCTCACACACAGACCCTCTCTCTCAGAAAATACTTATTAAAACATGCTATATATATGGGCGGGGGAGGGGAATGTCTTTACACATTCTCAGACAGCCAACACAAATCTAGGCTTGGAGACAGGCTGTCTGAGAAGCAGATCCTTGTGCACACAACAAATGACAAATCTAAAATATAGAGATATGAACCAAGAGAGTAATGCACACAGAGGCCCCTTCTGTTTGGACAGATTCATCCTGCTCAGATCCAGGGACTGCACAGATGAGTTGCTTCTTAAGATAGCACACTCTACCATCTTGGATTGCAGGAGAACGATCACATTTTTTAGTACGTCCTCCATGCAAAAGCATCTGGAATACCAGCCCAACCTTCTCACTAGTGTGTTACTTTTTCCTCACCCAGTGTGGTAAAGTCCTAGAAGGATTCTGCCATCTGATCTTGTAGGTCAGTCAGAGAACATCATTCTCTGAGGAACCCTGAAACAGTGAAGAATGGAAGTTTAATTTAAGTACAACTCTTTTGTACCTTCGCATAACGTATGTGGGGATAAGCAAACCCCATAGGTTTCAATTCTGTATGAGTTTGGATTTAATTGGTGACATCCAGACTAATGAAGTACACATGAAGCATGCTACATTCCAGGCTAATACTTAAAAATCAGAAGAAGATTGACACAAATAGAGAACATGCCTGCTCTGTTCATGGTAAGAGTGCAAAACATGCCTGCACATTGCCCTTATATAAATCCAAAAGGACCTTATATGTGATCTAAAACTGATCTGAACGTTAGACTGAATGTTTATTGGCCTCCAGCAAGCTCTTGAAGACACTGTATTCAGTATTATCAGGTCTGCATAATCCATACCTGAATGCAGTTAGTTCCAGTTTCAATAGTGCCCCTGAATATAGCTCCATCTCCTGCTCTTTATAAGTGTTGTTAGTCTCTAATGAGCCTGTTCTGCAGGTACACTGTTAGTTAGACCAAATTATCATTGATTAATTTTATCTTTCAATCAAGGTTCAGACCAAGTGATGTTAAATGCACTTCGTGATTTTTCTAAATGTCAAGTCCTTGACATCTTAGCAGGAGAATTGTATATATTGTATATACTGCTCCAGTTAAAGACTCTGATTGCCTGACTTATCATCAGGGAAACTGTTCATAGTTCTCTGAAGACAGAGTTGGACATTGGGGTTATATTGTTTCTATGAAATACAAGACCATTTCCTCCCCATTTCCACTATGTTAGTGGAAATCTATTTTGTATTGACTTTAGTGGCATCTTGATTTTATGGGCTGTTAGATTCATTGGTATTTTACTCAGGTCTGCTTGATGAGCTAGGGATGACAGTAGTTCTTGAATCTTTATGACAGGAATATAATTCAACATTCCCTGCCTGCAAGCATTCCTTGGAACATTAAGAGACTTTTAGCAACAGCAGCAGCAGCCTGGTATACAGATAACAGCCTGTTTGGAAGGACTTAAGATCAGCTACCTAGAACTGTTACTTCCTCAATACTGGTTATTCGGACATGTGCAGTCAAGACAGTTGGTGGTGTTTTGTCTAAGGTCTGTCAGGCCATCTCCTCTGGGTGATTGTGTGGGTGTCTGATTGCTTCTGGGATCAGGAGAGGGCAGGGTGAGAATTGGTGAGAGGGATTCTTGCTCTTGGCTTGCCTCATGTCAAAAGCCTTAGTTTAATTATCCCCCCCTCTTTTGACTCTGGGGAGTGGTATTTTGCTGCAGCGGCTTCCTAGGCCCAGGACTGGTATCAGCATTCCTGGGGGTGGATGGGCTTGCTGCATGGTGGTGACTCTGTGTATGATTATGGGAGTCCTGGTTTGGTGTTGAGGACATAGAGGAGCTGAGGTAGTTGGGATGTGTCTGGAAGAACAGAGAACTGGGGAGGGTCTGTGGGCGGTGATTTCTCAGGTAGCAGGCAGAGAGACATGTGGTGGTGGGAGTTGGTCAGGCCCTTACAAGCAAAAATGGTCCAGGCAATTGAGGCCTGTTCCTTTTTTCGGCTCTTCTCCCAATCCTGCAGCCCCAAGGAAACACTCTCTCAAAGATTAAGGTGCTGCTACTGAATGCCCGGTCATTAAATGGTAGAACATCTCTCATCCATGATTTGATTGTGAGTGAGTATGGTGACTTGGTATATGTGATGGAGACCTGATTGGATGAGCTAGGTGGGATTGGTCTCTCAGCTTTGTCCTCCAGGTTTCATGATCCTGTAGCAGTCCAGCCTTGAGGGTTGGGGAGGGAGCATTGTGGTCATCTATTGTGAGACCTTTCAGTTTTCCAGGTGCCCATTTGAGCAATCTTCAGATTTCAAGTGTTTGTCTGAGGGTCTCCAAGATAGACTGGGAATTCTGTTGGTGTACTGACCACCCCACTGCACTTCAGTCTCCCTACCTGAGCTGAATGGGTTAGTCTCAGAGGTGGCATTGGGTGGCCAGATTGATTTTCTCCATGCTGAGCCCCCCTCCGCATGTGGCAGGACATACTTTGGAACTTGTTTTTGTGGACCAGGGAATGAATGATGTGGGGTCGGGATTGAGATAATTCTTATTAATAATAATAATAATTATTATTTTAAAATATTCATATATAATATTTGGATTTAATTTTTTTTTATGCTCTGACATATTGCTGAATCAAAACAGGGCTTGTTTTCTTTTGGAAACTGAATATCCATAAGCCTCTGGGGGCAGACCAATCTAATTGGTCCACCACCCCTGAAGAGGGTGGATGGAGCGGTCAAACTATACCCCACCAGATGATGATCTGTCCATGACAAGGGAATTATCCTTAGATTCCTTCAGCAGTAGGGAGAAGCCAATCCTTAGGTTGGGTGGAGACTAACAGTAGTAGACAATTGCCACTGAAGAAGACTTGATATAGCCAAAACATGTCTGGCAACATCACACAAGTGATCAGATCCTACCAAAATCACAATATGATGCTTCATTTAAAAAGCCCTCCCTTGACCCCTTCAACCTGAACAATTACACACCTGTTTCTAACTTCCTGTTTTGGGGTAAGGTGATAGAGTGTGTGATGGTGTCTCAGCTGCAGAGGGATGATATGGATTATCTAGACCCCTTTCAGTCTGGCTTCTGTCCTGGATATGGGACTGAAACTGCCTTGGTCACCCTGGTGGATGACCTACACCAGGAGCTTGGCAGGGAGAATGCATCCTAGTTGATTCTACTGTACCTCTACGCGGCGTTTGATACCATGGCATCCTTCTGGACCACCTCTCGAGTATGGGGATTGGAGGCACTGCTTTGGAGTGGCTTCGGTCCTTTCTTGGTGGTACTTGCAAATTACTGGTGGTGCTGGGGAACTACTGCTTGGTCCCTTGGCCGTTGGCTTGTGGGGTCCCGCAGGGTTCGGTTTTGTTCCCCATGCTGTTCAATATCTACATAAAACCACTGGGAGAGATCATCCAGGGACTTGGACTGAGTTGTCAGCAATATGTAGATGACACTCAGCCAGGGGTGTAGCTATAACTGAGTGTGTGGGTTCAAAGAACCCAAGCCCACCAGCTCCTGAGGGCCCACCAGCTTCACCCTGTCGTATATTCTTCATTATCTCCCTCACTCCAAGGGGCCACCGGAGAGAGGGGTGAACACGGGCCCCCTCTCCCCTAGCTACATCCCTGCACTCAGCTCTATCTCTCCTTATAACCTGATCCTAGGGAGGCAGCGGATGACCTAAATTGGGAGCTGGAGGCCGTGATGGGCTGGATGTAAGCTAGTACATTGAGATTTCATCCAGACAAGATGGCGGTGTTGTTGGTCAGTAGGAGAGCCAATTGGGCTGAAGGGATTTGACCGGTTATGGGTGGTGATGCACTCCCCTTGAAAGAGCAAGTGCACAGCTTGGGAGTATGCTGAACCCAGCTCTGCCTTTGGATGCTCAGATGGAGGTGGTGGCCAGAAGTGTTTTTGCACAGCTTCGGCTAGTGTGCCAGCGGTGTCCCTTTCTCTAGAAAGCAGGTCACAGTTTCCCACACCTTAGTCATGTTACAGCTGGATTACTGTAACATGCTCTACATGAGGCTGCCCTTGAATAATATTCAGATTAGAAACTGCATCTAGCGTGGCAAAATGTGGCAGCTAGGATTTTGGGATTACACCCATTCTGAAAGTACCTCAGTTGCTTCCAATTTGTTTCCAGGCCCAATTCAGGGTGCTGGTTTTGACCTTTAAAGCCCTTAACAGCTTAGGCCCCAAATATCTGAAGGACCTCCTGCTTCCAAGGATTTCTGCCTGCGTGACAAGAACATTGGAGGGGTCTCTTCTCTGCGTGCTGACTGTGAGAGAGGCTCGGCTGTCGAGTACACAGGACAGGGCCTTCTCAGTCATTGCCCCCAGCAGCTTTAAACTTTTAAAGAGAGATATATTATTCTTATATTTAATATTCATACTTTTAATTTGTATTATAATTGTGCATTGTTTTAGTTATATTGTAAACTGCTTTGGGATTATTTTAATGAAAAGTGGTATAGATATGGAACAATCAATCCATCCATCCATCAGTTTGCAATCTGTCATGCCAGCTTAGCAGCAGTCGTAGTTTTCTATTGTACAAAACAGGAGAGAGGGCAGCATACCTATAGTTTGCTCATAATGATCTTGTACGTGCCTTACTCCATGCATGTACATGGACCTGTGCAATGCGCACTTGTATTTGTACATGCATACATGCACGCACACACAAACACACATACACAGAGTCTTCATCTTATCCACCCACCACCACATCTTGTGGATGGTTTATAAATAAAATCACTGTGCTTGACATTCTTCTGTGTGAGGGTTTTTAATTTTGGACCCCCCCCAGATGATTCTGGACTGAAGCTCCTTCCGCCGTTATGGCTGGAAATGATGGATGTTGTGGTTCAACATCTGGATGGGGACCCCTGCTCTATGGGGTAACTTCCCATAATGTTCTGTTAAAACTGGGAGATAATCTAGGAGGGTGATGACATCATTGCTTTCCGACACCATAATTCCCTCCCATTCCTGAGTAGTGCTAGTGTGGGAAATAATGTACTCCCATGTGTCCTCAGAGTTCCAGTATTCCAGCAGTGTGTGATGAGTCTGGGGAGGGAAGTTGTATCCAGTGTTCCCTCTAATTTTTTTCATCTGTTGGCAGAATGAGTTTTGTTCTGGGTGGCAATATCAAGGCAGTGTGTGTGCGAGTACATTTAGAATGGGGTCTTTCTGATTCTACCTGGGCTAAAATTAACCTCAAAAAACTTGTGTGCACACGCACATACCTTAGAGCAGGCCTGCTCAACTTCAGCCTTCCTGTAGATGTTGGCCTACAATTCCCATAATCCCTGGTTATTGGCCATTGTGGCTAGGGATTATGGGAGTTGTAGTCCAAAAACAACTGGGGGGCCTAGGTTGAGCAGGCCTGCCTTAGAGGGATCACTGGTTGTATCTGCCTGGCCACTCACATAATGTAATAATTAGTCTGCAGACATTTTAATATTAGGACTGTGCCTCTTTAGGCACCAGCATTTAGGGCATCAGTATTTAACCGAAATCATTAACTAGTATCCAGTCCTGGTACGCAATCCCAGTTAAATGCTGGTTAACTGCAGCAATTCCCTAGAAATGCTGGTATCTCATGATGTTCTACAGGAGCATGCAGGGCTCACTGATCGCAGTTAACTCTTTAGTCTTAGTCGTTCTGGTTGTGAGAACTCAACCACTAAAGAGATGCTCCCTTTTGTGAAAGTTTTGAGCTGACTATGCTGTTTTCAGTACAGTGATATTCCTCCCCCTGCTCAGCTGATGCTTGTCCTCTTTCCTCTGCTTGAGTGTGTAGTTTAAGTGTGATTTGATCCTAATTAATGTCCCAATTAAGGTGTCATAACACTATGACACCTGGAAAGAGCTACTGTACCACAAAGAAGCTAACCTAATCTGTTTGAGTTGAATGGCAGATTCACTTTGCGTTGCATTAACTTTCCATTGTTCAAGGAAGACCAATTGGAGTTCTGCTGTATAAAACATTGATAAACAAAATTAATATTGCTGGCCAAAGAGAAGGAAGAAAGCAGTACTTTGTAGTTTCCTAAGAACCACAGGACCATCATTTTTGCATGGTCTGTGGGCTTCTCAGAGACATCTGGTGGTCCTCTGGGTAAAACAGGATGCTGGACTAGATAGGCCTTGGGCCTGATCCAGCAGGGCTGTTCTTATGTTATTATGTCTGGGAAGTGGCAGTGGATCCTAAGCCTATGGACCATTTGCTGTGCCTTCTACCTCCCATCTAATGAAGACCAAAAGAAAATAGGGTTTGATGGGATAGGGTGGTGCTGTCGAACAGCTGGCTGCATGGAGAGCTCTAGAAACCCAGACCCTGGCAGATGCCCATTTGTGTGGTAGTTGGGCTGGTTAAGCATATGGAAGAAGTTGTATAAATCCACACTATCGTAATTGACTTACAACACAATTCAGTGCCGTGATATGCAGAGATGACACTACTCTCTGAGGTGGCTTTTTAAAAAGCATTGCACAATTTCGTGGAGAATAGGCCTATCAGCAACTGTTAGTCTTGTTAGATTGGTGTGTCCTCTGTACAGTGGTCTCTGTACAGTGTCCTCTGAATAACAGGAGTGAACTGTTACTTTCATGACCTTTTTGTCTGATGACCTCCGAAAGGCATCTGGATGGCACTACTGGAAGCAGAATGGACCTTTCGTCTGATCCAGTGATGTTCTTATATGCCACATCGGAACACAGGAAGCTGCTTTCTATGGAATCAGACCATTGGTCCATTGAGCTCAGTATTGTCTACTCTAAGTGGCTCCCCAGGGCTACAGGCAGGAATGTTTCTCAGCTCTACCTGGAGATGCTGGGGGCAGTAGTGGCTGGTGACGGCAGCACTGGGGGCAGGAGTAGCGAGAGGCACCTTTAAAAATAATTAACTGGTGCTTACCAACATTAGGGCAGCACCTGCAAGTCTCCTCAAGCAGCGGCGCTTCACCCACGATCCCAAGTGGGGCGTTATCATGGACCTGGGATCTGCGCATGTGCACAGCCTCCGTGGATGTGCAGTAGCCAGGGCCACCCTGCTCCCCCACAGGGATGCCAGGTGGGGCACCGCCGCCCCGCACTGGATCCCAGGTGGAGCAGCACTGCTTGAGGCAGCTTGCAGGTACTGTCCTAACATTGGTAAGCACCTGTTAATTTATTTTTAAAGGTACCTCTCACCATCCCTCTTGGAGGAGAGCTGGTCTTGTGGTAGCAACCATGACTTGTCCCCTTAGCTAAGCAGGGTCCACCCTGGTTGCATATAAATGGGAGACTTGATGTGTGAGATATTCCCCTCAGGGGATGGAGCCGCTCTGGGAAGAACATCTTGGTTCCAAGTTCCCTCCCTATGATCTCCAATATAGGGCTGAGAGATTCCTGCCTGCAGTGTTGGAGAAGCTGCTGCCAGTCTGTGTAGACAATACAGAGCTAGATGGACCAAGGGTCTGACTCAGTATGTAGCAGCTTCCTATGCTCACTGCCCTCACCAGCCACTACTGGCTGGAGACTGAACCTGGGACCTTCTACATGCAAAGCAGATGCTCCACTGCATTTCTGCCATGTGATGACTCAACATTTAAGGGCAAAATATGGTAAATTGAGGGGGGAAACCTCCCTCTATGTGACACAATAAATATACTCATGTTTGCTCTCTTGCTCGCTCTCTCCCCAGGTTAGCTATGATGGAGAACTTCACAAGCACCCACAGTTGGAAGCTGACTTGGCAGCAGTGAGAGAGATCTATGGGCAGAATGCAGTATCTCTCAGGTATATGTATTAAGGGGTGAATTATGGTTGGCTCTGTAGCTGAGAAGAGTAAAGAAAATTAATACAGCTAGCACTGAGGGCCAGCTGTAAAGTGGCATCTCAAATGGAGTAAATATAGACTTCTACAGGGAATCTATTTCAGGATAAGCAAGGGCATAGTCTGTAGTTTTCTGTAGGGGTAAGTTTATAGAGAGAGGAAAAAGAAACTGAATGTACATTCTTGCAGTTGTGTGTGTATATATATGTGTGTTCTTAAACCTGCACGTGCTGAAATACCTGTTGGCTTTGCTGCCAAATGTCTTCCGTATTTCAGAACTTTTGAATACACAATGAAAAGTAAGCAGTGTTAATAGTTCATGTTAGTTGATCCCCCAGTGCCACTCCCCCAAATCCAACCTCAGTTCAGCAGGCTTCAGAAGCTGTGGAAAGATTGACAAAATACCAGAAGAGACTCTTGCCATTCTTCTTTCAACCAATGGTGGATTCACAGAACTACAGTTAGAAGCTCCCAATTGCAGGTTGACCCAGAATCTGAGAGTGGCCAGCATCCTAACAAATGAACCAGACACTTGCTAGGAAGTTGTGCCCACACAATGGAGAGCTTTCTTGGCTGAATAGCATGTGGGACCACTCTCTCCATTCCCTGCTTGCACCAGAAATGCCCTTTGCCACCTGAAAATACATCCCTGAGGGCATTTCCAGAGGAGGCTGGTATTGGAGAAAACTGCTCCCTCCATGCTCCGCACTGTGGTAATCTGGAATTCTTTTGCAGCACGCTCATGTCAGCACACTCATGTCTTCCTGGTGTGCATTTGCTTCATTAGTTAGGATCAGGCTTCCCCAAACTGCGGCCCTCCAGATGTTGCTGAACTACAACTCCCAGCATACCCAGCCACAATAAACTGTGGCTGGGATGCTGGGAGTTGTAGTTCAGCAACATCTGGAGGGCCGCAGTTTGGGGAAGCCTGGTTAGGATGTTGGCCAGTATGTTCATCCATTCACAAACTGCACATGTGAATCCAACACAAATGGCCAGAAATAAACATGAGTTGAGAAAATACAGCCAAATTTATTTATCCACAAAAGGAACACTCATAAGAATGTTCTGCTTTTGATGCTGTGCTTTATAAAGCATTTCATCTTCAGAGCTGGTTTCTTGAGTGCTTTGAAAGAGACTAGCCTTCCTCAACTTTCCAGCTGTGTAGAAATAGTTCTGGAATATGGCTGCAACCTCATAGGAACATAGGAAACTGCCATATACTGAGTCAGACCATTGGTATATCTAGCTCAGTATTGTCTTCACAGACTGGCAGCGGCTTCTCCAAGGTTGCAGGCAGGAATCTCTCTCAGTCCTATCTTGGAGAAGCCAGGGAGGGAACCTGAAGCCTTCTGCTCTTCCCAGAGCAGCTTCATCCCCTGAGGGGAATATCTTGCAGTGCTCACACATCAAGTCTCCCATTCATATGCAACCAGGGCAGACCCTGCTTAGCTATGGGGACAAGTCATGCTTTGCTACCACAAGACCAGCTCTCCTCAAGGTTTCAATATGAGCTTAAAGGCCAAACAAAAATGCCATTGCATATGTAGCTCTCTCCAACCACTGAGAACATTAATGAAACCAAATTAATACTCCTTGGAATTCATTTGTTTCATTCCACTGAGTGACATATGAATTGAATTTGTGAGTATACGTTCCAGTGACTTGGACAACATGTCTGTATGAAAATCTCTCTTTTTTTCATCGCACACCATTTGAATTAAGTTGAAATTCATTAACTGTAGAGGACATTGGAAATTAAAGGCCAGACAGGAAATGAATAAGATAAGCATTTAATTGCAAGGCTGATAACAGCTCTAGTTGGAGAAACTGTACATACCTTGATAATAAGCTCCCTCAGGGTCTACAGGCTGTGAAAAGAAATGTAACTTCTTTCACAAAAAATGTAATGTGCTTAATTTCTTCAGTAACCTGCTTCATTATAATTTGTGTGATCTTCTGAGGCTCAATTCATTATGAAACTGGCTGGTTTTGGCTTGAAAAAAAACATACAAACCCCTTTTAGATTTCACCTCTGTGTAGCTGTTGAGAGTTTTTATAACTTCCATGGTGGTGGAAAGAATATAGATTTCCATTTCTCCTTCATCTGTTTTTTTCTAACTTCTGAAACCCCACCTGGCAATTGGGACATAGCTGCAAATTATGCCAGGGTCACCTTTTGAGCAGGAATCATTCCCCCTGCAGCAATCGGTAATGTTCAGCAATTTTCAATCTGGAGCAGGACAGCATTTTAACAATTAAAAGGGCTTTCTGTAGAGGTGTGCCACAAACGTTCTGCGGGTTTTTATCCAGGGCCCTTCTGTTGTATACAAGAGAGGACAGGCTCTTCAGAGCCTGTAGTTTGTTAGCTGCTTTTCATGAGAGAATTTTAGGTAACAATAAGCCGACATTCTGACTAAAGCCCAATTCAGATATTACAGGTAGCCCTCATTATTCATGGGTGTTCTATTCCTGCTCACAACCGTGAATAACAAAACTGTGCATTATGAGACCTTGAGTCTGTGGAAATTGGGTTGGGTTCCAGAGCCCAGGAAAATGACAGAAAAATCACACACACACAAACGCACACACACACACACCCAAAAAAGTGGGGGGGGGGATAAGGATGGAGCATAGGACTGTACTTTGGCTAGCTCAGCTCTCCCACTCTGCCACTCTCCAGGTGTTTCAGCCATGGTACCCAGCTCCTCCAGTAATGTGTAATGGTGAAGTTTCCCCACCCCATAGGCTGAAGTCCAACACTTAGAAGCACAAAGCCTTGTCCTGACTGGCTGGTAGGTTGACCAAAGACCTACACAGAATTGGTTTCAGTTTAAGTGAAGACACACGGGAGAGTTTCTCCACTCCACTGCTAGAGTTTGCAGCACTCCATTTCTCTTTCCATCTCTCTTTCCACTCTCTGGCCTGCAGCTGCTAAAATCAAAATAAAAAAGCAGTGAAGTTCCTTCACTCCACTGCTGGAGTTAGCAGCACTCCATCTCTAAATTGATTTTAATTATCACTTACAGGAGTGTGCTCTTCTGTACTATACTTTATGAAGTGTGTGTGTGTGTGTGTGTGTGTGTGTGTGTGTGTGTGTTGAGTGGGGGTGTGACACAATTACAGTACTGTGCATCAGTGTACAAATGTTTGTGTGAATGACTGTACCTTTGTTCATTTTAAAAGCGAACCTGGATACAGGCCTTTGTAATGCATGGTACAGATAGGAAGTGTACTTCTGTACCTGCGTTCAACATAACATGTGAATGACTGTACCTGTTTTAGATCTGTACCTGTGTACATTCATTGTACGAATGTCGAACATAATATAACACTGTTGAATATAACATTTGAATGGACCTTAAGTGTGAGTCCATGCAGCAGGAAGAGGAGAACCTGTGGAGAACTTCCTGAGCTCTGTAGCACCCATCTTGCAAGATGCAGGGGGTGGGGGCAATTTTGAGCTATCTTTCCCCTAGAAGTGCCTTGCACGACCTAAAAATGTGCCCCTGAGGGTTACTCAGGGACATATTTTGGGGTGGTGCAGAGCACTTCTGAAGGGAAGGAGAAATGGGCAAAAATCACCTCTCCCCTGTTCAGTCAATATTTATTTGATATGATGTGAGTGGTTGCATAGTATTGTTTTATTTTATGAGCCACTGCAGCAGCTTTAACTGGCCAAAAAAACAGTATGCATGGGAGGGTTCAGAATAAGTTAGTCATAACTAAGTGTCTTTGGTTGACATGATGCACACCATACCACAGGTGGTTCTGCAGTGCTTGTGCAGACAGTGTCAGCGCTATTGCCCAAGAATACTCTTGCACTCATTTGTAAAACTATGTAATCACACTTTCAAAATTCTACAGCCATTGGAAATAATGGCCATAGTGTTGTTCAAGCCCACTTGAACACAGCATATTGGCACAAGAGTGCTCTTGCACAATAATACCAGTATTGGTTTTTCTTGCAACAGCGTGAGCAGCACAGAAATACCCACAGTACGCTGAGCATCATGTCAGCCATCAAAATTAGTGGGATTTAAGTTAAGCATGACTAGTGTGTCTCATTTCTTTCAGTGGTGTTTGGTCATTACTAACTTAATCTGGATTCTGATCAGCAGTTCCCTGACGTTGCAGAGGAGGCCTCCAGGCATACAACATGGAGGTGGAAATAGATCACCACCCCTTATCATGTTGGATGTCTTGGGACATAGGAGTTCTTGGGCTGGGAGCATTGGATGGCTAAGATATCATTCCACTTCATGCAGTCCATGAGTCAGTTGTAGACTGCATATAGGGTGGAGGGCACTTGAAACTGAATCCAATACAGGTGAAACTCTTTATTCGCGGACTCCACAGCCACGGTTTCGTGTACCTGCAGTCGGAGAATTGGCACCCAACCTTGGTATATGAAGAAATAAAGGCAACTAAGGGGTTAAATTTCGTGTATCTGTTGGTTGGGAGTGGCCAGAAATGACCTTGGAGGTCATTTCCGGCCAACATTTTGGAATCGGGAGCCTCAAAATGGCTCCTTGGGGGAGGGACCAAGGGAAAGATGTGATTTTTGGCCGATTTCCTGCTATTGGGGATATTGCTGTGCTCTTGGAGACCTGTGGATCACGGTAGGCCAATTCCCCCCACATTTTAGGGCCATTTTCTTCTTATTTTTAACATTTCCCCTACACCTGGGAACCTAACCCCCGTGATCCCGTTACCCCAATGCCTCCGTATGTGGGGTTTCCATATCCACGGTAGCAGCAGAGAACGGAACCCCCACAAATATAGAGGTTCTCCTGTACCAGCAGTTTTTGGGCCCCAGCCATATATTTAATGAGAGTCTGAATAAACATTGAACACCGAGAAAGGTATCTCTTCAATCTTCACTCAATAGTTTTATGTGCATGATTTAAACTAATTTTTAATTATGTGATTTTCCCCTAAGGCCCTGTCTTGCAATACCCAGTGCAGTAAAGCAGTGCATAGCATAGCTAAATTACTCAGAAGTAAGAACTGCTTACAGGATCAGAGGATCTTTTAACTGTCATAGGGCAGAAGGACAAATTTGATCTCCACTGTACAAAGGGAGAAGACAACCCTTTCATTGTCCATTCCTTCCTCAGCTCATTTTCCGCAGCAAAAGATGTCAAGATCTGTTTCCATTGTAAACACAGTTCTTGTACCTGGACTGAGGGAAAGTAGCTTATTAGGTTGGAAGGTAAAAACGGTGGGTGAAGAAAATATTAAGCACTCTTCTTTTGCCCACTGCTTATCAGCTGTAAATAGTGCTCTCCCAGCTTTGCTTTACAAAGAAGTGTCTGCCAGGTTTTGAATACAGAATATATAATACAAGAGGCCCTTGTTATTTGCAGGGGCTCTGTTCTGGCCTACAGTCTGCAGATAATGAAGCCATGAATAAGAAAACCTTAGTCTATGGAAAATGAGGGTTTAGGTTACCAAGCCCAGGAAGATGACCAAAAAAGCACCCCACAGTAAAAGCAGAAATAAGGAAGAAGCACAACACTGTACCTTGGTCATCTCAGCTCTCCAGCTCCTCCAGCAATGCCCCCCTGGTCTGTAAAGTCAGGAGTGTTCATGCATCAGTGTATCTGTAGGGTGCCCAAGTGCTTGAAAAGACTCAACTGGAATGATTCCAAAAAGTGCAAATAAATAAATAAATATAGCCTTCAAAAGCTCCAGAGCAATTACTCTCAAAGGCTACCCAAAAATGGCTTTAAGAAGCTCCAAAAATGCCAAAAAAAACACCCCCACAAAACAAAACTTCACAGAAACACTCCAGTGTCCTCCTCCAAACTCCTCTCTCAACCCACAGGCACGTGCAGCAAGAGCATGCCCATAAAAGGGCAAAAACGTGGATTGCCAAACCACATACCACAGATAACGAGACCGGGTATATAATACGTGGAACTGTGGATAATGAGGGCCTCCTGTACTGTACATTGCAAAATGGGTGCAACCTTGCATACAAACCAGGATGGCACACCATGGTTTGCAGTCCTGGTTTCCAGACAGACCTGTGGCCCTATTCAGACATTGTGCTGTACAAACACAGAGGTGTCTATACACATGTCCATGTTTTTGTATGAATGACTGCACGTGTTCATTTTAAAAGTGAACCTGGGCCCCCTGAGGCTACAGATAGGAAGTGTTCAACTGTACATGCATGGAACAGAAATATATATGCGTCCACTGTACACAGATTGTATATGCATTGAAGGTAACATGTGAATTGGGCTTGTGTTATGCACAAACCATAGTTTGCTGGGTTCTTTCAGATGCAATGGGAAAATATGGTTTGCCACAAACCAGGAAATTCATTGCAGAGGCTAAGATCAGACATAACACAAACCTGCAGATGATCTGAGCTTCCAGATATCCAGTAGGCAAACTCTGCTTGAAAGCTGCTTGTCTGCTTTTGTCTCCCATCTGTTCATGGCTCAGCTTCATAAGTACCACTTCTAGTTTTTTACTAATATAAATATGAATATTTATCTACTGTTTTTCAGCAAAAGTTCTCACAATGGTTTACATAGAAAAAACAAATAAGAAATACATACAATGGTTCTCCACCAGAACGGCTCACAGTCTAAAAAGAAACATAATTTAGACACCAGCAACAATCACTGGAAGGATACTGTGCTGGGGTTGGATGGGAACAGTTGCTCTCCTCTTTGCTCAGTTTAGCAGGGGTAACTTGTTTAAATAAGTACACGTATTTTATTTATTTGTTTTTATTTTATTTTATTTTATTTTATTTTATTATTATACCCCGCCCAAACTTACGTCTCTGGGCACCTCACTTCTGTCTCTATGGTTCAGCGGCCCTTGAGGCAGTTTCACTGGAGTTTATCAATGGTCTGTATATTCAGTCATTGAGCAAAACAACCACTCATGTTCCACAAATCACTTTCTGAAGACGGCCTCTTGAAGAGAGCTTACTTTGTAGTCTCCTGTACAGTGCTAGTCCTTCAGCTTGACCACCCTCTATGTTAGGGCTGCTCAACACCAGCCCTCCAACTGATTTTGGACTACAACTCCCATAATCCCCAGCCAGAGCAGTCAATAGACAGGGATTATGGGAATTGCAGGCTAATGTCTGCAGAAGGGCCAAAGTTGAGCAGCCCTGCTCTATGCTGAAGAAATGGGAGGCCACTTAGTAGCTGACTGTAGCACCCAGGCTACAAGAATTCCACCTCTGAAACTCAATTAAATAAATATATGCTTTAATATTCTACATACTCTGCTAATAAGATTGCTTTTCTTTTGGATAGTAAGATGATCAAAGTTAGCCATAACACAATATTTCTTTCTTTTCAGGGAATATGGAGCCATTGATGATGTAGATATTGATCTGCATATTGATGTTAGCTTTCTTGATGTAAGTAATTTAATAATACAGTGATATAATGAACATTTATCAATGTCTGACTCTGTAATTCATCAAGATATGTAGTCGCCCACTCAGAGGCGCTTCCCTGCTGTGTTTTCTTGATCTTCAGAGGCTTCTGTTGCATGGTGGGTTGTGACACAGTTTGCAGTGGAAACAGCATTCGAGTTTTTAATGTATTCAGAAAAATGTGTGCACTTCCAAAATATGGTGGCACACTTCATACATTGCAGGGAACTTATGAGCAAGAGTGCAGTTCTGAAAATCCCCGTGATTTAGCACAGCCAGGCCATCTTCTCACACTAGTGCAACTTTCATTATTCTGGATGTTAGCCGTTGAAACTAATTAGGGCCAAATTTACATATGAGCAGGAGACCCCATTGAGTTTAGTGGGATTTATTTCAAATGAATCTTCATAGAATCTGGCTGCATATCAATATAGTTTAGTACATAAATGTGCACACAAATCTTGTTCCCTCCCAGGGGAGGGAAGCATGAGGATCAGTGTTCCTTGTAACAGGGACTCCCAGATGTAGACTACAAATCCCATAATTTCCAAATGCAATGGGCTTTCGCCATTGCAGCTGGGGGATTATGGTAGTTGTAGTCAACAACATCTGGGAGTCCATGTTACAGGGAACACTGATAAGGACTGGTTGTTGCAGTTCGACTTCATTTCTGAATGCCCATAAAGCCAGAGGCTCTCTTACCACCAGACCTTGGGGCCCCAGCCTGTGGCCTCCAAGGACTGGGGTGGCTTCCAAAGGCCTGGGAGGAGGGCCATCCTGCTACCTCCTTGCAACTGTGGCTGCGAGGCCAAACTGCCATTTTTTCCCATTAATTCTAGCCTCCGGGGGTGGGGGGTGAGCCGAACAGGTCTCCCCAGCCTCCCATGGCGGCAGCAGCAGTATGCAGAGTAGAAGTATCCACTGGGCCTGACCGTACAGCCCAGTGGTCCCTGAGAACTACGTGGTGCTCAAGCGCGCCTACAAAGTTGGAAGAGAGTGTCACAAAGTTCTATTATAATTGTGCAGGTGCGCTGGAGTGCCTCACAGTTCTCAAGTGCTTCTGGGCCCAACAGTCAGGCCTAGTGGCCACTCCCATTCCTTCTGCTGCTGCCATGGGGTGGGGGGAACGGGGAGGCCTGCTTGGCTCAACCCTAACTCCCGGAGGCTAGAATTATTGGGGAAAAACGGTTTGGCCTTGCGGCAGTGGGGGAAAACTCATTTCTCAGGACAGGAAAAACTCAGGACAGGGCTAGCAGCGGGGGGGCCTGGTGATGGCGGGGGGAGCCTCGCAGCAGCTGGGGGGCCTCATGGTGGGTGTGATCCAGGCGCCAAGATTACCTAGGTGCAACAATGCATGAAGCTAATGCTGCTTTATGCTACTTCTTAGAGAAAAGTCTCATATTCTTTAATTTGTGAATCCACTTTCTCTTCAAGTCCAGATGACTGAGCTCTTTACAGTTACTAATATTAGGTAGGAGACAATAGAACTCAAGTTTTAGCAAATCAATCTAGGCAGTACGTAGGTGAGCACATCCATTTCCTTTGTCAGTACTAGAAGCGGGAAGGGTAGAATATAGATCTGATGATGATGTAGATGGCAACTAATGGCTGCTATTGTTCTTTGGATTCAGGAAGAGATTGCAGTAGCATGGGACGTAATCCGCACAGAGCCTATAATTGTGCGGTTGCACTGTTCGCTCACACAATATTTAAATGGCCCAGGTAAGTCACATTTCTGTTCTGCGTGCAGTGTCTGTGATGAGCGTTCTCCACCAAGCAATTACAAGACAGGGATTGGGGTGCATAATGATATTCTTGGGAAGAAAGCACTGGACTCTTAAGGGCTCTTTTTTAATTTAGCAGAAGGAAACATATCAGTAATCAATGGGGGGATGCTAATGCTGCAGAAATTCAATTTTTAAACCTGTGTGAGTAATTAACAGTTGGAATGGGTTGCTAATTCAGAGAAGTTATGAGCTCTCCATCTAAAACAGGGCTGCACAACTTTGGCCTTCTTATTGGCCTACAACTCCCATGATCCCTGACTGTTGGCTACTGTGGCTGTGGATTATGGGGTCTGCAGTCAAAAAAGAGCTGGAGAGTCTGAGTTGTGCAGCCCTGCTCTGAGACAATAGTTTGCAAACTTCCCACCTTTAGCAACAACTTTCTGCATTAGTTGTCTTCTGGAGAACTCTGGTGCCTTTCAAGAGATGCTAGAGCTCATGCTAGAGCAGCTTTTAATTCACATTGGACAGTGACAAGGCTTGGAACATGCCCCCCAAACTCTCCTGTTCTCTGCATTGCATGAGAAGGTTGGCAATGGTGAATAATCTGTCTCAGGCAAGCTTCTCCTCTGTTCCGGTCTTCTCAGTGACAAATCTTTGATCATCTTCCAAGGAACTCCAGGGCTCCTAGAAACATGGTTTGAAAGTCACTGCTCAAAAGGCCAGAATGTTATAAAAAAACGCATGCCTGCCACTAAAAGAAACAGCCCAAATCTCCTTGTCCTCTATGATATATAATGCTATTAAAACAGTACATAGGAAGCTGCCTTCAAACCATTGGTACATCCAGTATTGTCTCCACTGACCAGTTGCAGCTCTCCAAAGTTTCAGGCTGGAGTCTCTCCCAACCCTACTTGGAGATGCCAAGGATTAAACCTGGGGCCTTCTGCATGCAAAGCAGATGCTCTACCACCAAGCTACAATCCCATCCTCTGGTGATGTAAAGTTTTCCTGCTTCTTGTTTCCCCATCCCTGCCCAATTTTGTTGTCTTCAGCTTGAAGGAGGGAGAAAATTCTAAGTGAAGGGACACCACACGTTTTGTAGCATTATGTGATATAGAGGGGAAAGAGACATGGGGCTCAGGGGCAGAGCCACCATTGGGCTAATGGGTTCAAAGAACCCGGGCTGCCACCAATCAGGGGCCGTGAGCGTGGCCTCAGATGTGGGGATGTTATTTCAGTCCCAAATGGGGCTGTGTGGCCCCATTTGGAGCCAAAATCGGCCCATGTTACATTTGCAACACAGCTGGAGTGACTCTCCCTGCCTTAAAGGGAGGGAGAGTTGCTCCTGGTCTCACTGCCAACACAGCGGGGCCAATCGATCTCCCTCCCAAACGGGGCCGCGTGGTCCTGTTTAGATCAGCCCCCGCTGCATCGGCAGCGTGGCTGTAATGGCTCTCCCTGCCTTTAAGGAAGGGAGAGTTGCTCCAACCCACGCTGCCCAATGCAGCATGAGCCGATCTCCTTTCCAAATGGGGCTGCGCGACTGATATCAGATGCAGGGGCATGGCTAGCCCAGCCCCGCAGCTGATGTCAGATGTGGGGGGCGGGGCCAGTAATCTGCGGCGGTGGCCACATATGGGCCACCACCAGCCTCACTCCGCTCCTGATGGGGCTGCTTGTTTCAGTGGCAGTTGTACAGTAACTGTATAACTCTTAAGAGTTACACAGTAGTCAGGTACAAATTTCAGCAGCAAGAGGAGAAACGTCCATAGCCCTGTTTATGATGTCTTGATGAGTATGAAGTGTAAGTAATTCCCTGAGAAGGATGATTAGCCAGGGATGGAAGCCAAAATTTGCCATGATGATTTAGCAACCAGTTAATTCATCTGAAGCGGCTGCCTGCACCTTTTGATATGCAGAACACCTGTAGCAGGTCACTTCAAAGAGACAAGACCTGGCTACCTGTTCCGGTTTATTTTCTTGCTTGTCCTTTTTTAGGGTCTTCTATTATTCTTCTCGTTATTCTACATCAGGGACTCCCAACCTGTGGTACTCCAGTTCTTGTTGAACTACAACTCCCATCATGCTTAGCTACAGTGTATTGTGGCTGGTGATGATAGGTGTTGTAGTTCAGCAACATCTGGAATACCACAGATTGGGAACCCCTATTCTACAATATATCCTCTTAAAAATACAAAAATATAGGCTGACTTCCTGCCTTAATGACTCAACAGAAGTCCCAGTGAAATTAATAGGAAAGGTTAGCCCACAGTCTTTATAACAAAGAGAAGGCATTACCTTAAATGCCACCTTATTTAACACTCCAATAACTTCTAAATTATTTCAGGTTTTTGCCACCATCCTTTTGCATATAATGTTCTTGAGATCAGCAAGATCCCAGGATTTTTTTAAAAAGCCTTTTTCTCCATTTGAGTACATCCTTGGTTTTCCTTTTGTCTACTTTTTGGTTTTTCTCTGCCCCTTTCATCTCTTCCTGTTCCTGGAAGAGAATAGGAATCTTTCCTCTGCTGTCTATTATGGTAATTCTTTGTTTTGTTTTAATTGTTTTAAAAGATTTTCTAAGACTTAAAGGCTTTTTCCTCCTTTTAACATTTTTAAACTTTCCTTTTACCAAACTTGTAACAATGTTTGTCCACTTCAGGTGCCATTTTTTATAAATTATACATTACTTTCGTGTATTCTTATCTCCCTTTCCTGCTGCCTCTGCTCCTTCCCCTTTTGTGTCTCAGCAGTACTTACATTCACTCCTCAGGCAAAATCCCTGCAAGTAGAAGGGGTTTTCACTATGGCCCAAATAAGGCTGAAATAGAACTCTGCAAGTTCAAAAGTCAAATATATCCAATTGTGGAACAGAAACCAAAATTGGCAGGAAATGCAGATCAACTTCTGCCCAGATATGCCCTTGGAAGAATGAATATGACAATAAGAAGTCTGTATTCAGGGCAAGTTTAAAGTCCAGGTGGCCACCACTGATGTTATGGCTCAAATCAAAAGCTCAGGGTGGGCAGGGAAGGGAATCTCAAAAAATATGCTCAAATCAAAAGCTCTGGGTAAAAAAATCAGGCCAGTGCATGATGTCAGAGATTTGATTAAATCCATGGGTATAACAAAGTTACGGCAGTACATAATGGCTATTAGTTTATAAAAATTTGCAATGAGCTCTACACCTCATTACGCAAGATATTTCTTCAGTCTATTCCTTGGGAAATAATCAGCAATAACATATTAGCCACTTTCCTCTGCTTCTGTTCTTTGAATAGAAAATCCAATTATTCTGCCCAGCTTTTGCTGGGCTGCCATAACCTCCCCTCTTCTATAGCACTTGCTACTTATTAACTGTCATCTATCCACACCTTTGCTACTCTTTTTATAGAAGTTGGTCTTTTATGCTGTGGCCTCTCCTCATTCCTTTCCCTTCACGCTCTCTATAGCTTTTTGTGTTTTTTGTTTTGATCAGTTGTGAGTCATGGGTGATTATGCCTTATTGTACAGTATCTAGCACAACAAACAGACTCATTCTAAATAATCAATACTCAATAATCCAGATGAATGCTGTCCTCTCATTATAACGTTTCATGTGTGCAGTAATTTTTCCTGATTCTCCCAATAATCCCTAGGCTTTCTCTTCTGCACCTGGGCACAGCTAAGACATAATTTGAATCATACCTAATGGAAACCAGCCTTTGCTATATTTCCACTACATATATTTCCACTACAGTAACATGCAGAAGTGTGTTTTGAAATATATAAACTTGTCTGTATTTTTCAATAATGTCTTTTATTCTACAGTGCCCACCGTTGATGTATTTCAGATCTCTACTAAGGAAAGATTCGGACTGGGGCATCAGCTGAAGAAGTGAGTTTTCCAAAATCATTTGCATGTGTTTATTGTTGTAATGTGCTGTTTCTGGTTACAGTTGTAGGACCAAAGCAATCTGAGTTATTAACAATACCATAGGCTCCTGTTTTCTAAGGACCCAGGGGTAGGCCATAGCTCAGTGGTAGAGCATCTGCTTTGCATGCAGAAGGTCCCAGGTTTAATCCCTGGCATCTCCAGGCCGGGCTGGGAAAGACTCCTGCCTGAAACCTTGGAGAACTGCTGCCAGTCAGTGTAGACCAAGGTTTCTTAACCTTGGGCCCCCAGATGTTGCTGGACTACAACCCCCAGAATCCCCAGACATGGCCTTTGTGGCTGGGGATTCTGGGAGTTGTAGTCCAACAACATCTGGGGGCCCAAGATTAAAAAACCCTGGTGTAGGCAATACTGAACTGATTTGATATAAGGCAGCTTCCTATCTTCCTATGTCTCAGGTGGCTCTCTAGTGGAATTGCAGAAGTTCATGGGAGAGAGGTCTTTCAGCCGCTGTTAGTCCTGACACTTCAAAATAAACTTTGTGTTCAGTGGCAGCATACCTCTGAATGCCAGATGTTGGGGAGCAAGAACAGCTCTCTATGATCTTATGTCAAGATCAAGACTTCAGTAGAGAACAGGGTTGACCCAAGCACCTTGCCTCCCAGAATTTGAGGCAGTGTGACAAGGCACCACCCCTAACCTCCCTTGGAGGTGTGCAGAGCACACTACTCACTACTTTTTTATTATTTATTTAATTTATTTATTTATCATATTTTTACACCACCCAAAACTTACGTCTCTGGGTGGTTTACAACACGATCAAAAAGTAAAACATTAATTAAAAACAAAAGCAAAACAAAACAAAAATTTAAAAGCAAGAAATGTTGCAGAGTACACTGTTCACCCAGCAATGCTCACTCAATGGTGCACATCCTCACCACTTCCCTTCTCTTCCCTTCCTCAATGGCATGTCAGCTGCTGTTATGACTCCAGAGAACAGGTGGACCAGCAACAGTTGCTGGGGGAGAGGGGTGGAAGCATAGTGACCAGCAAGCACAGCGGCCACCTTGACCAACAAGCACAGGGTGGCCCCTGTCAATCCGTCACCTGGGATGGCCATGTCACCACAGTAGCAGGCCAGCCCTGATCATATGAGATATACCTTAATATAATGGCAACCACCAGAAAAAAATGGTGGCCACTAAATGGGAGACAGTTCTACAATAGAGTTCTTGGCACCAAGAACACAGGTAGCAGAGAGACACTGCTGTTGTCAAGTGAGAAGGGAAACCTCTGAAAATGATTGGCATTATAAGTATGAATTGAGACCCTCCAAATAAGTCCTGAAACAAGGAGGAAAAGGCCCAAATGGGCCAAGAACAAAAAAGGGAGCCCCCCAAATGAATGAGACTATGAAATGCATTGTAAATGTTTGGAGTGTACACCCCTACTTTCACCACAAGGTGCATAATTCTACTTATCTGTGGCTTGGCCACTGCATTAGATGGATTGGTTGGGTTGTGTGAGCTCCGTTTTTCCTTTTTAGCTTTGGCTATGGGAGAGGGAGTCCTTCATTTGAGTGTATGTATGCATTCCTGCATGTGTGCATGCATTTTCATAAAATATTTGTGGCTCTGTTTGAATTTGCAGAATCATGCAAACATTTGTTACACAGCAATGGAAAAATGGCAAAGAAAAATCAAACAGTACGCACAACAAAAAAATGTCAGAGAAGAAGGTGAAATCTCCTCTGCACATCTTTTCTACACTGCGCAGGTAAGAGGAACAGAAAGAAGGTTGCTGATGTTCCACTAAAAAATTGAAGACTTGGAAAGAAATAATAGCTCTGTTCATATATTGTTCTGTATGTGCAATAAATGAGCAGATGTCTGTGCTCATATACATGTTTGTGTATGAAAAACTATACATGAGTTAACTTCAAAACTGAACCTGAATACAGACCCCTATCTGTCTCTCTGTCTGTCTGTCTATCTATCTATCATTTTGGGCGGTATGCAGTATGATAGATAGATAGATAGATAGATAGATAGGTAGGTAGGTAGGTAGGTAGGTAGGTAGGTAGGTAGGTAGGTAGGTAGGTAGATACTTTTCAATTTTATACAGCCTTTCATAAGGCATCCCAAGTCAGTTTACAAAAGTTAAAATACAATAAAACTCCATAAAAATAACATTTAAAATCTTAAAATCAGTTAAACAGTAAAAATCATAAGGATACACACACACACACACAAAATTATAAAAAGACAGAAGCAGGAAAGCTGAAAGACCTGCCAGCCCCTAAGGAAAAAAAGCCTGAACAAACAAAAAGGTCTTTAGTTGTTTTTTAAAAGCAGCCACAGTTGTCAAAGAGTGGACATTCCCTGGGAGAGCATTCCAGGGCTGGGGGTGGGGCACAAACAGAGAAGGCCTTGTGCATGACAATTTATCCTCTTTCAACATCAGACCACGGAGCAAAGCCCCCTCTGACACCCTGGTGGGCGGGCAGAAACCCTTCAGAGCAGGAGATCCAGGACCCAAACCATTAAAGGTTTTAAAGGTAATAACCAGCACCTTGAATTGGATCTGGAAACAAATTGGCAGCCAGTGCAGCAATTTCAAAATAGGTGTAATATGCTCCGAGCAAGCAGTTCTGGAGAGAACCCTGGCAGTTGCATTCTGCACCAACTGAAGTTTCTGAATAATTTTCAAGGGCAGCCTCATGTAGAGCACATTGCAGTAATATAGCCACGACGTGACTAAGGCAGGGGTAACTGTGGCCAGATCTGCCTTCTCTAGAAAGGGATGCAGCTGGCGGACTAGCCGAAGCTGTTCAAAGGCACCCCTGGCGACCTCCTTCAACTGAGCATCCAAAAGCAGAGCCGGGTCCAGCAACATCCCCAAGCTGTGCACTTCCTCTTTCAAGGGGAGTCCAACCCCATCCAGAGCTGTTTGAATCATCCTATCCCAATTGGCTTATCTATTGACCAGCAGCACCTCTGTCATATCTGGATTTATCTCTGTCTGCTAGCCCACATCCAACCCATCATCACCTCCAGCCCCCAGTTCATTACCCAAATCTATTTCTCCATGACATCATCATCAGGAAATGGCATAACCTCCCTAAATGCCTGCCTACAGGCAGTAATGAACTGGATAAGGGATATTACCTGATAGATCTTCATGTTCTGGATGGGGTTGCACTCCCCCCTAAACAGCTACGTAGCCTGGGAATGCTTCTGGACCCAGGCTCACTCTGGTTTCTCAGGTTGAGGTTATGGCCAGGAGCACTTTCTATCAGCTTTGGTTGATACGACAGCTGCATCCGTTCCTTGAAGATAGTGATCTCAGAACTGTGGTACACTCTCTGGTAACCTCTAGACTTGACTACTGCAATGCACTCTATGTGGGGCTGCCTTTGTATGTGGTTAAGAAACTTCAGTTGGTTCAAAATGCAGCGGCTAGATCGGGGTGTCTCAGAGAGACCATATTATGCCTGTTTTGCAGCAATTGCATTGCTATCAATAGGTTTCCATGCAAAAACCAAAGTGCTGATGATTATCTTTAAAGCCCTAAGCAGCTTGGGACCAGGTTACCTAGGAGAGCACCTTCTTCTTCATGATCCCCACCGCACATTGAGATCATCGAGAGAGGTCCGTCTCCGTATGCCACTGGCTTGTCTGGCAGTAACTCGGGAGCGGGCCTTCTCCACAGTTGCTCCTGGACTATGGAATGTGCTCCCTATGGATATTCCTGGTTTAACCTCTTTGCCAGCCTTCAAAAGAGCCATTTAGACACGTTTTTTCAGCCAGACTTTTAGTAATCTCTGAATGTTTTAAATTTTTAAATCACTGTTTTTAATAGTTTGTTTCATTTTGTTTTTCTTGTATTTGTTTTTGTGAACCACCTAGAGCCTTTGGAGTTGGTATATATATTAAATGAATGAATGATTACATCCACTGCTTCTCTAGGATTTGATGTCTGAGAAAGAGCCGAATGTCATCTGCATCTTGCTGTCACTTCAGTCCAAACTGAATATAAGTGTACTATATAATGCATATAAACTTTACCTTATATGCAAGATGCAGATAGGAAGGAAGTATCCTACTGTATGTACTTTGAATGTGACATGTGCATCACTGTCTGTGTGTACAGATCTCTGCATGTGTATACTGTACACAGATTGTACATGTGGAACATAGTGAGACTGTTCTCAGGCGCAGGCAGAACCAGGCTAAGGAAGCCCAGCCTGGTTTTGCCTGCGTGTGAAAACTGCCAGGAGCCATGCAGCTCCTGGAGGCAGCACGGCGGCAAACCCACAAGGGAGCTCCAGCTGTTATTCCAGGTTAACGGCGCAAACGCACCACTAGCCTGGGCTAACTGATTGTGTGTCGGTGCTGTGCCGTTTCGGTGCCATATGACTTCACATAGCACCCACACCCCAGCACCCTCCTGGCCGGTGTTGGGAAACTCCCCATAATGCACCACGCCCTTGTGTGGAGCTGCAGCAGTGGTCCTGAAGTAGTCAGAGGTGCTATTTATGTACCTGCTTTGGGAGTCAGGATGCCAGCCACTGATGGTGGGAGCAGAGCTGGTCTTGTGGCAGCTAGGGATGTGCACAGAACCGGTTTGGCACTCCTTTTCTGGAGTGCCGAACTGGTTCGAAGTGCCAACATTCAAGACAGTTCAGAGGCCGAGGGTTACTTTAAGAGGCAGGGAGGGTGCCTCCTATCTGCCCATCCATGCCTTGCCACTTCCCCCCCCCCACCGGTGCTCTCCCAAAAAGTGTGGGAGTGTTCTTCCTTGCAGCCTCATTCTTCCTTGCAGCGTTCTTGCAGCGTTCTTCCTTGCAGCCTCATTCAGCGTCACCACACAAATGGCTGACGCACATACGCCAGCCATTCTGTGCTCCAGTTCCATGCACATCCCTAGTGGTAGCAAGCATGCATTGTCCCCTTTGCTAAGCAGGGTCTGCCCTGGTTTGTATTTCAATGGGAGAATACATGTGTGAGCACTGTAAGATATTCCCCTCAGGGGATGGGGGGGGCTGCTCTGGGAAGAGCTCCTGCATGCTTGCGTGAAGAAGGTTCCAAGTTCCCTCCTTGGCATCTCCAGGGTAGGGCTGAGAGAGACTCCTGCTTGCATTCTTGGAAAAGCCGCTGCCAGTCTGTGAAGATAATACTGAGCTAGAAGGACCCAATGATCTGACTCGGTATAAGGCAGCTTCCTATGAATGATAAGCATTAACTGTGATAAGGATTAACTTAAATAGGAAAGAACCTGTTAGTTCTACATAGATGCCTACGTACAGAAATAGAAAAGGTTTTAAATATTTTCAAAACACATGTTCCATAAATTCCTTTGAATTCTAACTTCTCCTTCCCAGTGGGTTATATATTTTTTCAAATACCAATATATACATGTCAACTGAGTTGAGCCCCAACAACAAATATGTCATAATTGCCCACTTCTCCATAGTTTAAATCCTATAACAATTACACAGGTTGGTGTGTGTGTGTCTGTTTAATGGTGCTTTCATATTTTACTGAAGAAGTTCACATAAATGAGGTATTGCTGGAGCAACTGTTGAGAAAATTATACCATTAATTTGTCAGGCTTTTCACACAATGAATTCTTCGGTTCCTGCCTCTTTCATTCCACTTCCTGCAAGTTCTTCGCAATGCCTGGTGAAGATCTATTAGCAGCACTGTAGAGGTGATGGACATGGTAGAGTGTGAAAAATATAGATGAGATTTCCAGCTATGGCTAGTAAAAATCCATCATGAGAGATGCTGCAAAAATGTCTATTTGACTCTCAGAGAACATCCACACAAGCATGGGACACTTATTAAGTTCTTCTTAATTAATTAAATCTATAGGCAGTATTTTTTTCCTTTTTTTTTTTTTGCATTTGAACAGTTTATTTCCATGAGTTGTAAAGCAGCTTATTTGTCATCTTGTGGGTGTTTTGAGTATTATTTAGCCTATAATACTTTTAAAAACAAAAAGTAAGGCCGTAAAGTTTAATTTATCAGCTCAGTTAATTAGTTGAGTAGTTCAATTAACTGAACAGTTCTGTTGAACTTCTTCACTTTCTCCTTCTCCAAAATCCTAGGGTTCAAAATTATAAAGCTCTAAATGTGTGCTTCATAAGACAGGATTAACTGAGCTGTTCAATTTATCAGTTGAACAGCACTTAATCAACTAAAAATGTGCCCCAGGTAATCAGACCACACAACTGTTTTAAAAACGTATTATTTGCAACAGAAGCACAGGAGGCCCTCTTTATTCACGGGGTTTTCCATTCTTGCCTATAGGCGCGGATAAAGAAACCTTACCCCTATGGCAATCTAGGGGTTAGCTTCCTACACACACACAAGAGACTAAAAATTAGGGTGGGGGAAGCAGAAATAAGAGAAATAAAGTCTCCAGCAATGACCCCCCCCAAACCCCCAATTCCGCCAATTTTTTTTTGGGGGGGGGGAATAGTAGTCTTTTAGAGTAACTCCTGAACAGTAAAATACTGAGTAACTTAGTCCTAATGTCAGCCACTGTGGATGTAGTAGTTTTGTTTGAGTAATCTCGAATGGCTAAAAGACCCATTAATTTGTTGATCTTCTCTTAAAACTTTTTAAAGCTAGTGGCCATCACCACATCCTATGGAGTTAATAATGCATTGTGTGTAGGTGTTTTTTTTGTGGGGGGTTTTTTTTTTTTGGTAGCTGTCCTGAAACTGGAAATTACACATGCACACACACCGGACACACACACACACACAGAGAGACATACAGAGAGAGAGAGAGAGAGAGAGAGAGAGAGAGAGAGAGAGAGAGAGACATAAAGAGAGAAGAACACCCAGAGAGACACAGGCCGACACAAAAACATAGACAGACACACAGGTGTGTGTGTGTGTGTGTGTGTGTGTGTGTGTGTGTGTGTGTGTGTGTGTGTGTGTGTGTGATGACAGAGGGGCAGCCACTGGACACTGAATAAAAGAAACATTCTGTTGGCAGTTTGCATAATAAGGTGTTGATATGTTGTACTCAAGGCTAACCTTTCTTGCTTTTCATTTTTAAGGTCGCCAAGTTATCCTCCACCAGGCTGTGGGAAAAACAAATCAAAGCTGAAACCTGAACAAGATGGCATCTCAAAAACCCACAAGTTGCTGAGAAGGACTTGTTCTAGCACAGTTAAAGCTGAGGATGCGTGTGTCACCAAGTCTCACCGAACCTTTGGCCGCTCCTTGTCTAGCGATCCCAGGGCTGAACACACGATGACCATCAAATCGCACAAACTGTTGAACCACTCTTGCTCAGCGGCCATCAAGCAGGATGAGTGCATTACCTTAAAGCCCCACAAATTGCTGAGTAGGCCATGCTCCGGGGATACTCGATGTGAGCACAACAGTACTTTGAAGCCCCACAAACTTTTAAGCAGGTCTTACTCCAGTAACCTTAGGATGGATGAATTAGATGGGCTGAAGAACCACAAGTTACTCAGCAAGTCTTACTCCAGTGCCCCCAAGTCGTCTAAAATGGAGCTTTTCAAGGAACCCACCATAGCAGAGGGCAGGAGGCTCTCTCTTACCTCAGGGCTTATTGGTATCTTAACACCATCTTCATCATCACCCTCACAATCCACTGTGCGTAACCAGTTTTGTTTGGTCTGCATCCTTTTTCCTCCCTCCGTATTTCTGAAATGCTTAAACATGCAATATATACAGAAATGCAGGCAGAGTTTCCTTAAAGCACACTGAAGCCTACTTCGGTTCAAACGCTTGGCTTGCCGTCCATCACCCATTGTTAGTGCCAAAATAGTCCAGTAGAACTGCTCCAGTTTAAGCGAGTTGTTGGTTGCAGCTTTTAGAAATGTTTCAGCCTCCGCTTAACACTGGTGAATTTTACTGACCTGAATTGCCCTCTCGGGACTTCCCTTTGAAAAATATATTGAACTAGCTGATCTGGCGCAGAGCATCTGTGCCGCTAGTTCTCCATCGCCGCCTTCACCCCCCACCCCAGTCGTTGCTTTTTTTGCCTGCCTGCGCCTGCCCGTCTTCTCCACCCACCCGCTACCTGCCCCATCTCCTTTTAGGACGCCCGCCCCCACTTTCTGGCTGCCCGCCTGCTGGTTGCGGCTGCCCAGCCACTCGCCTGCTCGCCACTGTTTTCTTCAGCTGGCCAGCCACCACCGCCACATTCATTCTCTGGAACGTCCCGTGGCTATCCGGCAGCTCTCCAAACGCTCACGAGAGCTGCCATGCATGGGATTAGCCATGGGTATGTCTTAGAGAATTATATATAAAGATGATATTTGGGGGCATCATCCTATGAATTTAATAATATGTTTTGTGATTCTGACAGTCCCTAGACAGATAGAAATTTATTATTATTATTATTATTATTATTATTATTATTATTATTATTATTATTATTATTATTTAAAGTGTATTTATTTATTTATTTTACATTTTATATCCTGCTCTTCCTCCAAGGAGCCCAGAGCGGTGTACTACTACGTACTTAAGTTTCTTAAGTTTTTAATGAGTCCAGAAAATCTGCTTCTTCCAAGATTGGCTGGACTTGAGGCCCCTACCCACTCAGTCGCCTTGCCCAATCCTGGTAGATTGGAGACAGGCCTATAATTGCCTAGCTCTGAGGGATCCAATGCAAGTTTCTTCAAAAGAGAATATATTATTATTATTTCTTTCTTATTTTTACATTTTATATCCTGCTCTTCCTCCAAGAAGCCCAGAGCAGTGTACTACATACTTAGGTTTCTCCTCACAACAGCCCTGTGAAGTACGTGAGGCTGAGAGAGAAGTGACTGGCCCAGAGTCCCCCAGCAAGTATCATGGCTGAATGGGGATTTGAACTCGGGTCTCCCCGGTCCTAGTCCAGCACTCTAACCACATTTGTACATTTAATTTCTGCAGGAAATATCTGAATAGTGCACATACAATCAGTCAAGAAGATAATGCATGCAAATAAACAATGCTCAGTTCACATCTAAGCATCTTAGCACATATATACAATGCTTACCACAGGGCAAGTTTACAATGTAAGACACAATATCAATATATTTAGAAGTGACAATATAATCAAGTTTCCTCTAATACTAGTCATTACTTTGTTGCTCACGCAGTGTGTTCTGACAGCATCTCCCAATGAAATGTGGACTGATGTCCAAAGAATGCCTCAAAGCCTTACGGGGTATCTTTGCGAAAAGAAACAGCATGGTGCATTTTCAACAACGATTAGGAAAATGATCATATAGAAGCTCTCCGTGACTTTATTTTTTGATAACACTGAGGCCTGTACAGACATTTAAAATCTCCCATCGTGTGATGATCTGTCATTCACTCTGGGGACCATAGTGTGTAGAGAATGCAAGGCATGCCTTGAGACATCCACTGATCTAGCTACAGCTGCCATTCTCTTAACAGTTGAAAAATGTGCTGCTGCAGTTGTTGATTTGTGACCAGGTAGCTATGGTAGTATTTGTTGCTGGGCAAGGATTGAACCCAGGTTTCCCTGATCCCCAGTCCATTAGTAGATACACTACACCGTACTGATTCTTCTGGTGTTATAAATAAAAGGGAAGGCCATGGTAATGAACTTTCCATAAGGTTCTTTTGATGATGGCTTAAACTTTGGAGACTGGATCTGGTAGTGAATGAAGGAACCCCAACTCCATGGCATCTCTGCATGGGCACATTAGTGCTGCAGGAACCACCCTAGGATTCTAGCATGTTTCTGGAATACTCTACATGCTCATGGATATTCAGTCCCCATTCTGCCACAGTTGCTATTTGGGGCAGAAATATGGGGATGGAATAGCCACTGTGTTCAGATGCTGGGAAACTATAGTCAGTTCCTTAAATAATGGATCTTGCAGACCTAGAACACCAAACTGTTCCATCTCAACCTATAATACAGACTGAGAGCAATCTCAGTGGTTATTCTATCAGTAGTCCTAGCAGATTAGCAAGATGGCGTAGAGGAGAGGTAGGCAGTGTGTGGCTCTCCAGATGTTGCTGAAACTCCCATCATTCCCAACTGTATTCATTTGTGGTGGGGATGATGGGAGTTGTAGTTCAGCAACGTCTGTAGTTCAGCAACGTCCTGACACACAAGCACTAAGCCCAGTTGAAGTGTGCCCTCGAACCCAAAACCCAGGCTAAGTGGCAGGCTCCCTATGTGGTTTTGCCGCACATGGCTCCCGGCGGTTCACATGTGCCAGCAAACCGGGCTCGGCTTCCTTAGCCCAGTTGTGGCTGAGCATGTGACTAGACCCTCATACTATAAATCAGCAAAACTGATGTTGAACAGGCTGTATTCCGTGCCAATTTACAATTTGATACAGTGATCAGAAAGTGCACCAAACTGACATCTGCTACTGCCATTTAGAGCAGACTACTCTGGATGAGATGATCCAGTGGCTTCACCCTACAGGACAGCTCCCTCTATAATAAACTCTCACATCCACCCCTGCACAGTGACTAAAGTTACTAGCCCAAGACCATGACCCTAACTTTCTTTTTATAACCATAGCATCATGACCCTAACTTTCTTTTTATATCCATAGTAGAGATGGGCAAGGATTCAGAGAGATGTACTGGAAGAAGAAGAAAAACCATTGCTAACAGCATAATATAAGGATGCACAAACCTTTGCACAAGTTCTGTGCACATTTGTGTGTGTGAAAAACACTTATAGCGGCCGACATCCAGATACTGCACTTGTGTGAGGCTGTTGTGTTAACTAGCTGTGCTAAGTCTAGAACGTATGTTCCAGACTAGTGTTGTGCTAGTTTGGACATGCTTGCTCTTGTGCAACAAGGTACAGAAACAATGTTTTGCAAGACACATTTGCACAATCACATAATTTGGAAGATCTTTGTGATTTAGCATAGTGGCACAATCTTCTTGGATTAGTGCAACTTCATTGATTGCACAAGCACAGCGTCAGCCACCTGTGTAAATACAGGGATTCTGCTTAAGTGTTAGGTCAGTCAGATTGGGAAGCTTACTTGAACTTGGTCCAGTTCAGAAAGTGCACAGCGACTTTCCCGGCAAGGCTCCAGAGCTTCTCTATGCTGTGCCCTTTGGCTAGCTCAGGGACTACACAGTTCTGTGGAGGCTTAAACATCATCCTTCAGGGGCTTTGTACAGCTTTGTTTGAGTTATAATTAGTATCCAGGATTTGGATTACATAAAGAGAAACACTTTGAATACCTGTGTGATTTCTTTATAATGTCCTTTGAAAAGTTCTCCCTCATGGAACAAAGCAATTTAGACAAACAATCGGCTGACAGCCAAAGTAACACTATGCTGGTGCTAAGGAGGAGGGGAGATATTTTTCAATCTCTCCTCCCCTCTGAAGCCCACCGTACCTCCTGAAAATATGTCCCTGAGGGTCGCACAATCCTCAGAGATATATTTTGGGAGGCATAGTGAGCTTTAGAAGGCAGGAGAGATTGACAAATATCACCTCTCTCTCATAGCTCCAGCACAATGGTAGTCTGGGTATCAATCAGTAAAATTTAGCTCAGGTCTAACTTAGAACTTGTTCATTTTGAAGCCACACTGGCTATGGTGTATCACTGGAAGGATATGTATACTATATATCAGGTTCTCAAAGTGATGAATCACTTTGGCTCAACTTGTATATGAGCCACGATAAATGGTATATCTTTCTACACCAGAGGTAAAGAAAGTGCAGCTCTCCTTACATGCTGGTAGCCTTCCAGCCAGTGCCAGGAGGATCCCCACAATGCACTGCACTCATGCGTGGTGCATTATAGGAGTTCCAGGGGCTGAGAAGACACATACCAGCCCCTGACCCTCCACGCTGCTGGCATTAGCCAGCAATCATCTGGGCTGGTGATCCGCCCACCCAGGGAGGAGTCCTTGATCATCTGCTGGGGCGGTAAACATTTTAAGGCTTCCTGCCCTGCAGATCGGAGATAGATAGATAGATAGACACACATTCATACACATGATACTTAAAAAGTTTGTATTTTAAAGAAAGAATCGTGTTCTTTTTGTAGAACATACAATCTTCTGCTATTAAAGAATGGGCATACAGCCTTCAGAGACTGGTTTGTTGTTGTTGTTTTAAGTAAAAGCTAGTGAAAAACAGATGGTTTTCTCTTGAGCACTCTCTGAGAAATAGTGTTTTGCTTATGAACAACTTCTCAATGTCATGATTTGCCCCCCACCATGTGAGCAGGGACATGAGCGCATGTCTCATTCCCTCATCCTGGTGGGCTGGTCCCTTTTTCATAAACATGCAGGTTGTTATGTACCCATGATTTAGATGAAGGCAGTTCATCTAAATCAGGGGTACATAACTTCAGCCCTCCTACAGATGTTGGCCTACAACTCCCATAATGCTTTACTACTGACCACTGAGCCTGGGGATGTAGAAGTTGTAATCCAAAAAACCCTGGAGGGACGAAGTTGTGCAGCCCTGATCCAAAGCTTACCCTCACCCATAATTTAAATGCTACTTTGAAATAGAATTTAAATTGTATGTGGGGGGGTGATCCCTCACAGGCCTTTGCAAGATGACCTGCTCCTGCAGTTATACAAAGTGGACTGGCTCTCAAGGAGGGAGAAAGTGGGATGTGTACATTCCTGTCCCTGACCATGTGGTAGATGGAGCCAGTTGGACGAATCATCCAAACTGGACCTCCAACTTACAAATAAATCTACAATAATATTTCTCACTGCCTCACTCATCCTAATGCTCCTTTTTTTCTTTTCTCTTCTCTTTCAACAGCCAAATTATGGTGCAAAATCCATTCCAGTAAGAGACCATGGCTTTCTTGTGCAGGTAAGGAAGAGTACCTAATCTGTTTTGGAAACTTGGAGAAGGTTGAGCTGTTAGTTAATTATTTTAAGCAGATTGCATTGTTCTCTTTTTCATTGTTCTCAGACAATTGAGTTTGCTGAACAGCGAATACCGGTACTGAATGAATACTGTGTGGTTTGCGATGAACCACACGTCTTTCAGAATGGGCCCATGCTTAGGGTAAGTTTAATTATCCTTGAACTAAATGATTTATTATGTGGTATATGTTCATGCTCTTTTAATGTGTGTTCAGAAGAACACTGGGGCAGACTGTGAATCTGTCTTTAAAGAAGACTACATAACCTGGGTACCTTGGAGAGCTCCTCTCCTGATATCCCCTTGGGATGTGCATGGAACCAGTTTCTGCAGTTTGGTTCAAATTCAGACTGAATTTGAACTGGACTGTGGATTCTAGAACTGACTCAATTGAACTGACTGCTGGTTCGGTTCAAATTCAAACTGGTTCAACCATAGGGAATAATTGGAGACTCAAACCAGCCCATTATTCCCCACAGGTAGCATCTAGGGACACCAAAGCGGATTGGGTAGTAGGGGATGATGGGTGCTACTTACCACCCAACCTGCAAAACAATTGGGCAATTGGGTGATTTTTAATGATTTTGTGAATTTTTTCTGGGTCAGTAGGTCAAACCTAACTTATGCAAGTGTGGCAAACTTATGAGAACAATGCTTAAGATTGATATAGCACTTTGTCTACATGCTCCTGGAGCTGCCTTCTACTGAGTAAAGCCATTGATCCATCTTGGTCAGTATTGTCTACACTGACTGGCAGCATCCTTTCAGGATTTCAAACAGGATTTTTTTCCCCGATACCTACCTGGAAATGTGAGGTGTTGAACCGAGAATCTATTGCGTGCACAGCAGGCTTTCTGTCACTGAGCTACAGGCGCTCTTCATTGCATGTTTCGGAGTAATCCTCACAGCTGTCCTGTAAAGTTGGCCAATACTGAAGTTCCACATTATAGATTGGAAGCCAAGGCCAAGAGAACAATAGCCAGGCCTAAGATTTCCCCCTAGGACGTCAGGGCTGAAGTGAGCTTTGCTTTACCATCTCCTTCAGGCACTTGTGAAGAGAACTGCAATATAAAGACCACCCCCTACTGGGACTCCTCCACTTCAAGAAGCATTGTGTGTATTGCTAGCTATGCTTAATCCTTTTAAAATATCTTTAAATCAAGAGGGGCTGTTGCTCAGTGGTAGTGCACCTGCTTAGCACGCAGAAGCTCCGAGGTTCAGCCCCTGCTATTTCCAAGTAGGGCTGGGAAAGACCCTTGTTTGAAACTCCGGAGAGCTTTTACCAATCAGAGTCAAACATGCTGAGCTAGATGGACCAAGAGTCTGACTCAGTAGAAGGCAGTTTCCTATGGTCCCCTCTTCGGAATAACTATTAAAAGCACTGGAGCCTTTTTTAAAAAAATCTTTATTGAGTCCCTTTTTAATGTAGTGGTTTTTAAGCAATGAATTGGTATATGTGAGTGTAAGCCAAAGGGGAAAATAAATCCTTCCATACTTTAAGGAACCAAAAATAAAGCAGCTTTAAGAAACCAAAAAAACCCAGAGAGAACTAAGCCAATGGGATTGTCTGAGAGAAGGACGCAGATATAGCCAGCAGTCTTTGAGTGCTTGTGGTCTTCTTGGCACACAGCTGATTCTTTCTGAGACATGTTTGGGAGTCAGGCTTGCATTTGTAGTTCATCCATAAAATGCTCCTGTCAGGGGAAAAAATAGTCCTTTGGTAGCCTCTAGAACTGTCCTGTGCCCTTGTGGATAAATGCTCTTAAAACAAAACAACTCCTAGATAGCTGGACCCCTTCTACCTGTCTTTGGGACAAAGACAGTAGCCACTCACGTAACTGAAAACAAGCAAAGATGTCCGACTCATCTGAAAAGCAGATGGGTTCATTTTAAGCAGCAGAGAGATGATCAGCAGCCTTGCAACATGTTGGCCATTATTGCCCAGCTGTCACTGCCCAGTGGCAACTGAAGGATAGATCCAGGTTTGTGCAGTGCAAGACTAGATAGAGGCCTCTCTGGAAATGCAGTGCAGGCTATGCCTGCACACACCTGTCTGAAAAGCAGAGGGGAGATCTATTCATTCTGAGAAATAGAGAAAATTCTAACTGCAACATGCTGGCCGTTACTGCCAGTCTGGTGGTAAGTGAAGGAGGTCTGCACCATGCAAGCACTAGACCTCTGGAAATGCAATGTGGCTAGGTTTGCACCACTCTTCAGGTGTTGCACAGTGTACATGGGTATGGAAACCATATTTAGTTTCCATACCCATGGTGCTTGTTAACCCCATCCCTGTGTCATTGTAGCCAGTAGCAGGTGGTGAGCACTGCTCCAGTGGGGGGCAGTGGGAGTGGAAGATCACTAGAAAGCGGGCTAGGCTCCCTTCGCCCGCTTTATAGTGATCGTGGGAATAGGTTCACTGTCTAGTATAGCATACTGGGTACTGGTGATGGGTAGGTTTGCAGCTATTTAAAATGGTATTTCCCCCCTCACCACCACCCTGGAATGGTGCTCACTCACTCCAGCTGTCTATAGCCATGCCACTCAGCTCTCCTCAAGTACAGCTTCTGTTTCGAGAAGCAAACACTGTACCTGGAAGAGTTTCTCCCTGTGATCTGGAGCCCTCGCCACCTGAACGGGACTGAACTGGGCCAGCAACAAGTGGTGTCAGGGGAGAATATCACTGCACTCCGCCCACACCGGCTACACCAGCCCGCATGCGCTTAGCAAGGGATTGCAGCCAGTAGGCACACCAGCCCTCCCCAGTCCTTGACCGCCAGTCATCAGTGGCGGCCGGAATATCAGCACACAGCACCCCGTGGCTACTGCTGATGCTCTTAGCTCTGAGGTCACCTGGAATAACTTCCAAGCTCTGAGCTGAGAACAAGAATGGCCAGGAGGTCAAAGAGAGGTGGAAAGCTGTGCTGGAAAGACAGAGCCAGAACACAAGCGGTCACAGCAGTGCACTTTGAGCTTGATCTCCAGGGCGGATTTCTCCCTGTGCCAGTTTTGCTCTTCCTTTCCCCCTCCATCTCTGCTTGAGCAGGGCTTGTGGGATGTCTTCATTTCATTTGTGCCCGTTAGGCATGGCTCTTTGAGGGGAACCTCAGGGAGGCAAGATGTCTCATTCAGCTGCTTAGCACATAGGAGAGAGCGTGGTCCCTGCTTCTGCCTTCTCCCTTTAGATAAACAGCTTCAAAGGAATCCCAGAATAACAATGAAGAAGATTAGGAATGGAAGAGTCTGGACCTAAGCAAACATTTTTTTAAAAACTGATCCGGGGAATTGGTTCTTGGCATCTAGCAGATTTGAGCTTAGTGGATCAAAAGAGAGAGGCGGGGTGTGGGAAGAGAGACATAGAATGTGAGTTGCCCTTTAAAAGAAAGTAGATTCAGATTATAGCACAAATCAAACTAAGCAATATGGAGTTGCCTACGCAAAAGGCCATCAGAGGCGGCTCTGCTCCATGTGCCGACCTTGAGAGAGGCCGGATTGTTGTGCACACAGGATAGGGCCTTCTTGGTCATTGCCCCCAATCTTTGCTCTCCCAGTGGACACCCGTTCCCAGTGGACACCCGTCAGTCAGTCAAGATAGTTTGGGAATAGCTATTCCTGGATTCTTCCCCCAGCCATAGGAAAGGAAAGGTTGTGCTGTTGAGTCAGTGTCGACTCCTAGCGACCACAGAGCCCTGTGGCTGTTTTTGATAGAATACAGGAGGGGTTTACCATTGCCTTCTCCCGCGCAGTATGAAAGGATGCCTTTCAGCACCTTCCTGTACTGTTGGTGCCCAATATAGGAGTTTCCTATATTCTGGGAAATACACCAGTGGGGAATCGAACCAGCAGCCTCCTACTCTCTAGGCAGGTTGTTTCCCCACTGCACCATTTGGTGGCTTTCACTGCCCACCCATATAGGCTCCAATGAGTCCCAGGATCCCTTTGGTACTGAGTCAGATCATTTTAGCTCAGTACTATCTGTTCTGTAAGGGTGGTCCTGGGGTGGGGGGAGAAGGGGGCAAGCACCCCCTCAAACTAGTAGTTTGCCCCTCTTTCTGACCCCCCCATCTCTATTTCAGAAATCTAACATGTGGGACACAGCTCACTCATCCAGAAATGCATTTTGCTCCTTCTGTGTCTCCCCCAGAATGTATTTCCTAGTGCTGCCTCATGGCTTAGACCTTGATGGTCTTTTTCCTCAAGGGAAGGTCTTAATTTGCTTATCGCTTTGTGATAGGCCATTACAGATTGGAAACTACCACCCAACTGAACCTCTCCCAGGTCTCTGGCCAAGAATCTGCCCCAGCTGCTCTATGTGAGATCCTTGAGATAGCAAGGATTGAGCCCTGGAAATTCTGCATTTAAAGCAGGTGCTCAGCACATGATACTCAGTTTGACTGATTGTTATAAACATGCTATTTTAGGAATTGAGCATTCCTAAATTCTCTAGATTTTTTTTTGTGTATCCCCCCCGCCCAATATAATTAATCAAAAAGTGGTTGTGATGGCAGGCAAAGGGCCTGACATGGTGAATTTGCCTTCTTAGTCTATTTAAAATGTGTAGCTTCCATTTGCTTCTGTATTTTCCTAACAATTTACTTAGGAAAGAACACATTTGAAAATGTTTTCGAACACATTTGAAAATGTTTTCGCTCATGTGTTAAATTGACCAGTAATCATATAGGCTGGTTATAACCTTTTTTAAGAAGGTTGAAACCTCAGAAATATACCACAGTGTTTTCCTTTCAATTTCTGACATTTCCTCCAGGGTTCCATCTTGTGTTGTGATCTCAAACAAAAGATCTGTTGCAGGGGCTGCAACAGAGAAGGCCCGTTCCTAAGTACAGTGAGGGAAATAAGTATTTGATCCCCTGCTGATTTTGTCCGTTTGTCCTCTGACACAGAAATGACCAGGCTATAATTGGAATGGTAGGTTTATTGTAGCTGTGAGAGACAGAATAACAACAAACAAACCCTCAAAAGCCCAGTGCCCAAAAGTCAGCGATGGATTTGCATTGTAGTGAGGGAAATAAGTATTCGATCCCTTCACAAAAGATTTCTTAGTACTTGGTGGCAAAACCCTTGTTGGCAATCACAGAGGTCAGACGTTTCTTGTAGTTGGCCACCAGGTTTGCACACAACCCAGGTGGGATGTTGTCCCACTCCTCTTTGCAGATCCTCTCCAAGTCAGAAAGGTTTCGAGGCTGATGTTTGGCAACCTGAACCTTCAGCTCCCTCCACAGATTTTCTATGGGATTAAGGTCTGGAGACTGGCTGGGCCACTCTAGGACCTTCATGTGCGTCTTTTTGAGCCACTCCTTTGTTGCCTTGGCTGTGTGTTTTGGGTCATCGTCATGCTGGAATACCCATCCACGACCCATTCTCAATGCCCTGGCTGAGGGAAGGAGGTGCTCACCCAAGATCTGACAGTACATGGTCCCGTCCATCGTCCCTTTGATGCGGTGAAGGTGTCCTGTCCCCTTAGCAGAAAAACACCCCCAAAGTATAATGTGTCCACCTCCATGTTTGACGGTGGGGATGGTGTTCTTGGGCTCATAGGCAGCATTCCTCCTCCTCCACACACGGAGAGTTGAGTTGATGCCAAAGAGCTCGATTTTGGTCTCATCTGACCACAACACTTTCACCCAGTTCTCCTCTGGATCATTCAGATGTGCATTGGCAAACTGCAGACGGGCCTGTACATGTGCTGCCTTGAGCAGGGGGACCTTGTGGGCACTGCAAGATTTCAGTCCTTCACGGCGTAGTGTGTTACCAATTGTTTTCTTGGTGACTATGGTTCCAGCTGCCCTGAGATCATTGACAAGTTCCCCCCGTGTAGTTCTGGGCTGCTTTGTCACTGTTCTCATGATCATTGCAGCTCCACAAGGTGAGATCTTGCATGGAGCCCCAGACCGAGGGAGATTGACAGTTATTTTGTGTTTCTTCCATTTGCGAGTTATCGTGCCAACTGTAGTCACCTTCTCACCAAGCTGCTTGGCGATAGTCTTGTAGCCCAGTCCAGCCTTGTGCAGGTCTACAACCTTGTCCCTGACATCCTTCGACAGCTCTTTGGTCTTGGGCATGGTGGTGAGTTTGGAAGCTGAGTGATTGCTTGCTTCTATGGACAGGTGTCTTTTATACAGGTACTGTAACAAGCTGGGATTTGGAGCACTCCCTTACAGAGGGTGTTCCTCATCTCAGCTCGTTACCTGCATATAGTGAAAAGACACCTGGGAGCCTGAAATCTTGCTGGTTGATAGGGGATCGAATACTTATTTCCCTCACTACAATGCAAATCCATCGCTGACTTTTGGGCACTGGGCTTTTGAGGGTTTGTTTGTTGTTATTCTGTCTCTCACAGCTACAATAAACCTACCATTCCAATTATAGCCTGGTCATTTCTGTGTCAGAGGACAAACGGACAAAATCAGCAGGGGATCAAATACTTATTTCCCTCACTGTAGCTGTCAGGTAAGTTGGCGGCAGCTGCAAGCAAACCTTTCCAGATGATCTTAGCAGGCAGTGGGGCTCATGGCGAAGAAGACATTCTCTTAAATACCCAGGGTCTAAGCTTTTTAGGGCTTTATAGGTAATGACCAGCACCTTGTATTTTGCCCAGAAATGTATCGGTAGCCAGTGCAATTCCTTCAACACAGGAGTAATATAGTATCTCCTAGATGGCCCAGAGACCAACCTGGCTGCCGCATTCTGAACCAACTGCAGTTTCCGGACTACGTACAAAGGCAGCCCCACATAGAGTGCATTGCAGTAATCCAGCCTAGAGGTTACCAGCAGATGTACCACTGTTTTGAGGTCATTCATACCCAGAATGTTGGGGGCAATATGCTAAATCATTGTAAACCGCTTACAGAGCTCCGGCTATAGAACGGTATATAAATGTAAGTGCTATTGCTATTGCTATTGCTATCTCAAAAAAAGGGAAGCAACTGGCGTATCTGCCAATAGCTAAGCTAAGCATGACAAGTTGCTCCTGCTACCACAAGACCAGCTCTCCTCCCTAATCACTCAAATAGTTATATAAAATTGAAAAAATATCATTCAGCTTGTATGGAATACGTTTATTTGATGGAAAGGACCATCAGAATTTGCAACAGAACAAGTTTCTGGAGGAATTGAGCTAATATATCTTAACCATCATTAAGAATGTTTACATTACCATATGGTACAATTGACTGGTTATGAGCTGAGCAGAGCTATTAGAATAATTAAACAAAGTTCTTAGATGGCAAAGCTAACTTAATGGATTAATGTGTGGCGGGGGCGGGAGGGCTTGCCTTTCTTTCTATCTGTCTATCTATATCTATCTGTCTGTCTGTCTATCTATCTGTCTGTCTGTCTATCAATCTATCTATCTTTTTATACCACTGATTTGTACTTCTCTAGGCAGTGTACATCTCTAGGCATATGACAGCTTTCTAATCCAAGTATGATTAGAAATCTGTCCACTACTGTTGAGACCACTTTTGAAATATGTACACCTTCCTCTGCAGTCAGTTTTACAGGAACATTACAAAATGTGCATCCTTGCAGCATTCCACAACAGGTGGAAGTATTGTCCAAAGGATTTTCAATGCTCTTTCCTCTTTTTGCCATCGCCACTCTGTGGGACTTGCTGTGTTTGGTTGGCATGCAGCCGCTTGGCCCCATACTATTTCTGCCTGGTATGCAGCCTCTTTGAGTACAGTATGAGTGCATCCAGGATTGGCAGAATATAAAAATAGGTTTTCTGTTTCCTTGTGAAAAGTTCCAGTCTTACATAATAACATTAGAACAGCCCTACTAGATCAGGCCCAAGGCCTGTCTAGTCCAGCATCGTGTTTCACATAGTGGCCCACCAGATGCCTTTGGAAAGTCTGCAGACAAGAGGTGAGGGCATGCCTTCTCTCCTGCTGTAGCTCCCCTGTAACTAGTATTTAGAGGCATCTTGTCTCTGAGGCTGGAAGTGGCCTATAGCCACTAGACTAATAGCCATTGATAGACCTGTTTATCATGAATTTATCTAAGACTCTTTTAGAGCCATCCAAGCTAGTGGCCATCATCACATCCCATGGAGAATTCCATAGGTTAATTATGTACTGTGTGAAAAAGCACTTCCTTCTGTTGATCCTAAATGTCCTGGCTTTCATTTTCATGGGATGACCACGAAACATTCAATATGTTCTAGTGTTGTAAAAGAGGTAGAAAATTTTCTCTGTCTACTCTCTCTACTCCGTGCATAATTTTATATACCTCCATCATGTTTCCCCATAGTCTCCTCTTTTCCAAACTGAAAAGCCTCTACTGCTGTAGCCTTCCCTCATCAGAAAGGTGCTCCTGGCCCCTGATCATCTTGGTTGCCCTCTTGTGCCCCTTCTCCAGTTCTACAGTATCCTTATTAAGATATAGTGAGCAGAAATGTACACAGTACTCCAAATGTGGCCACACCATAGATTTGGGCATTATAATACTGGCATTCTTATTTCCTACTTCCTAATGATTCCCAGGCCACCTAATGATGCAGTGGGGAAATGACTTGACTAGCAAGCCAGAGGTTGCTGGTTCGAACCCTGCTGGTATGTTTCCCAGACTATAGGAAACACCTGAATCGGGCAGTCGTGATATAGGAAGATGCTGAAAGGCATAATCTCATACTTCGTGTGAGATGGCAATGGTAAACCCCTCCTGTATTCTACCAAAGACGACCACAGGGCTCTGTGGTTAACACCGACTCAATGACACACTTCACCTTTAATGATCCCTAGCATGGAATTGGCCTTTTTCACAGCTGCTGCAAACTGAGTTGACACTTTCAATGAGCTGTCCACCATGACCCCAAGATCTTTCTCCTGGTCAGTTACTGACAGCTCAGACCCCATCAGTGCATATATGAAGTTGGGGTTTTTTGCCCAACTTCATTTGCCCTTTTACATTTGCTTACATTGAACTGCATTTGGCATTTGTTGCCCACTCACCCAGTTTGGAGAGACATGCATCATTCACATGCATGATGACTGTCATATGTGATTACCAGAAACCTATCCAAGATCTGGAGATCTCATTCTTTAATCACTACCAGGCATTGTCTCGGTTTTGTAAAAACACTTGACACATCATCAAACAATTTCCATTCACTGCATGCAGAATTCTTGCCTTTGCCACAAAAGAATAATATGATAGCACACCCAGTGAATGAATGGGAAAGAAGGGTAGTCCCCTAACTTTTTCAGGCCCTAATGAGTCAGCCACTTCATGGACAGGAATCCGTTGGTGCTTTGTGCCTTTCCCAAAAGAAACCCACATGGTCTGAAGGCCAAGCTCCTTAAGTGATGCAGGAACTGATCTGGTAATGTCTACGATTTCTGTGTCACTGGCTTTGATTAAAAGTTCATTGCGACCCAATGTTACTGCATTGTTAGCATGCACAAATATGCACGTGTCGAGCTCTTCATGTCAACAAGGAGCCACATTATCTACACAGATATCTTCGTTGCTTATGATGTTTTCTCCTTTAGTTACAATTGTTCCTTCTGCACAGAGTGCTGCTATCTTGTCGGCTAAGAAGCTGAAAAGTTCACTCCTGTTGTTGTCAGAATCTCTTTGAAAGCTTTCCCAGTCATTTGGTTCTGTGTTGGTTCCTGCTACCCTTCTCCTCAGACCTTTTCCTTGGGCACACCCAGTCTCCACTTCCAGACTATCCTGCAAGTACACATCAAATACAATATCACATCTCTTGTACTTCATAGAATATGTCCACTGCATAGGAAAACACATCCTTTGCATAACTATCAAAGGGCATTCCTGTTCTCTGTGGTGGTAGGTGCTGACCAGTGCTGACCCATTTACTGTGATATTATCTGCTGGTGGTTCCTTCTGCAGCACTGTTATATCAGCTTCAAGAATTTCAATCTGCTGAGCCTTCTCACAGTTATGAAGTTTCCCATTGTCACTGAGTGAGCCTGGGGAGAACTGACTTTCAAACTTTAAAAACTCTTGCAAATTCAATTGTCTGTTCTGAGACAAGTGATAAAGAATCATACAAAAAGGTTGCAATCTTCCTTTGTTGTAGCCTGCTGCTGGAAGAAATCCAATTTGTTTTGATACAAGAGTTTTTCATCGTCATTGTTTAGCCCCACCATGAATGACCTGAACTGCTCTTTACCTGTGTTGTAGTGTGTAAAAATCATGCTAGCAAAACTATGATCTGCAATATCTCAGGTGTGGAGAAAAAATAGGTCTGTTGATTCTTCTGTGAGAGGCTGCCCCATTTCCAGAATCACATTGGTGAGCTTGTACACTCTATCAAATAATGGTTGTTGAGCTCACCCACACTGTTTGTGGGGAGTGCTTCTGTCCTTTAGCTCTTTGATACCAGAGGCAGTCTACCGGAGGTGAATGAAGAGAGAAAGAGAATATAACAAGAGAACCCTATCTGCCTCCAAAATCACTTCCTGCTGACTCCAGCTCCACACCCTCCAGGGATTTTTAATGCAGTCTCCATTCTATTCACATCCCCAGTCAGGGAGCATTTTAGAAAGACGATGTCCAAGACAGTTGCATCTGAGAGGTTTTGCTGTCTGTGCTCCTAGGTCAAATCTGAGTCATCTAATCCTTGAGGCTATTCACACGATTGTAGAAAATTGGGCTAGCCTCAGTTGATTTTCTGCAACTGTGAGAACCACCTGGCTCGGCTGTGAGCCCAGTGGTTCTTGAGCAGGTAACCCACTCAAGTAGCCTGTCCCTAAAACTGGGTTTGTGGAGCGAGCACTCCACAAACCCAGTTTTTTAAATCGTGAGTAGCCACGGCTACTCACAAGTAGACCCCCGGTGGGAGGCTGAAAAGCAGCCTCCAGGCTTCAGGGTCTCCCCAGTATGCCCTGCGCGCTTGTGCAGGGCATACTGGAACTTTGGGGGGCCGCGTGCCCCCCAAACTCCCCAGCCCCCGCTGGCCTCCGTCACAGAGCCAGCAACCGTGTGGGCGGCCGATCTGGTGCCCAGGGCTCCCGCCCTGATCGTGTGTGGGGAGAGTGGGCTTAGCCCGCTCTCCCCGTGGAGCTCCCCAAACCGGGTCTCATTGATCGTGAGACCCAGCTCCTTAACTTGAAGTGTGCTATGGGGAAAGGTAGTTCCAGAGCACAAACCAAAAAGTTAGAAATAAGAATTTTAAAAACTGTTACATGAGGGCTGATTGAAACAATTTGAGTACAGTTGTCCTAGTGCTTTCAAGTGTGCAAAACAGAAGGAAAATGTGTGTTTTCTTAATGTGGCCATGTTCATATAGCAACACCATATTTATTTTCAGTCACCATGTTGCATTTTGGGGGTGCCCACCTATATTTTCTAAAAGCACATATATCTGACCACATTCCTACTAAATCTCATGCTTTGTAGACCAAAGTGCACAATACCATCCACTAGCTGCTCCACAAAGTCCCCTTATTTCAGAGAAAGAGTCCTGCTTTGCAAATGTGGGCAGCATTTTCCCTTCCTGTTAGAACAGTTTCCAACACAGACCCTGGTGTTTTGAAGGTGAAAGCAAAAGCAAATCCAATGTCAAATCATTACATCTGAATTCATAGCCTCCAGCGCATATACACTCAGATTGTTTTATGGTATTTCTGGCATAGGATGGGGAAGCGCTAGGAGCAATATAGATGGGCACTGCATATCTCTTGCAAGATGCAGGGATAATCCACCACCACCCGGCATTATGCCTTCTTGCTTTTTATCAGATTGTTTCTCAGTTCCCATGGAATTCCTACAAATCATGTCAGATTGACGGAAGGAATAGTTCCCACTAATACAGTTCCCAGTAATACAGCAAGAAAGGTGCATTTAAAAAGGGCAATCTGATGCTGTAGCAGCTTTCCTGGAATCAGGTTAATGGCATGCTCCCCAAGAGGGGTAAAGCATCCCAGATGCTTTCTGCATACATACGTAAAAGCATCCCAGAAGCACCTGCACACATACGTCACCTTTATTGTACTCCTTGCCCACTCTCCTCCAAAAATATAGCCCCAAAGTGGGTGGACATTACTTGAGTCAGTGTGTGCAAATTTAACAAAGTACTGAAGTAGAAATAGGAAGCTCATATACTGAGTCAGACCATTGGTTCATCTAGCTCAGTATTGTCTACACAGAATGGCAGCAGCTTCTCCAAGGTTGTAGGCAGGATTCTCTCTCAGCCTTATCTTGGAGATGCCAGAGAGGGAACTGGGAACTTTCTGCATGCACGCATGCAAGTGCTTTTCCCAGAGTGGTCCCATCCCTTAAGGGGAATATCTTACAGTGCTCACATGTAGTCTCCCATTCAAATGAAAACCAGGATAGATCCTGCTTAGCAAAGGGGGCAATTCATGCTTGCTACTATAAGACCAGCAATCCAGTAACACTATGATTTGAGAGTTTGTTTGTTTGTTTGTTTGTTTGTTTGTTTAAAAACTGTGAAGGTAAAGTGTGCCATCGAGTCACCTGATTCAGATCAGGAGTGGGAGAAAGGGCTAAATACCTCCCCCCACCCCATTAAACTGTTTCACCCGTTTTCTGCGTTTTATGCCCTATGACCTAGTGGTCACTGTGCAAGCAAATTTTAAACAGCCAGGATGTGACGGAAATTCATCTGTATTGGCCCGCACTCTGAAACTAATCCGAGTACCGTGACTGGGCCATGAATGATCTCTATGGTGCAACTTCTGCATATTACATTTCTTTCCAGATAATACATCAAAGAGATATAAATAAAGGCTGACTTATGACAGAGTCTGCAAGCAGCACAGCTAAAAAGCCCTTACCCACACTGTTCCTCACAGCCAGCATCAGATTTAAAAGGTTCTTGTTTGTTCACATTGACACATACCATGCATCACCTGCAACATCCTGTGTCTCAGGTGGCAGCCAAACCTGCAAGTGATCATTATGTGCATGTATAGACTGATGCTCGGGATAAGAAGTTTTTCAGTGAGGTGCCATCTGCACAGAACTCCAACACAGGCGAGGGGTCCTTGCCAGCATCATGTCTAATAGGGGTGTGCATGGAACCGTTCTGGGTGGTTTGGTTTGAATTCAAACTGAATTAGAACTGAACCACCGGACCGCAAATCGGTTTCTTAGAACTGGCTGGTGGTCCAGTTCGTGCAGTCGAACCGGTTCGACCCAATTTGGGTGGCTATGCCTGCAAAGGGGAATCCGGCAAGGATTCCCCTTTACAACCAAAGGGGAGACCTAACTCTAAGGGGGTTGAAAGGGTGGGGGGAAGAATGAGAGGGCACCGTACCAGCGCCGTGGTGGTGGTGGTGTGGCAGCGGCTCCCCAAGGCCCTGCCAGCACTACCCCCCAGCAGCGCAGGCCAGTGGTGGCCCAGTTCCTGCCTCCGCACATGCTGAGTGGCGTGCCGGCAGCAATGTGCCCTCTTGCCCATCATCCACCCACCCTTTCAACCCCCTTAGAGTTAGGAATCCCCTTTGCTTGTAAAGGAGAATTCTTGCCACATTCCCCTTTGCAGGCGTAGCCACCTGAACTGGGCTGAATTCTACTGGCCCAATTTAGTTCGAACTTGGATCCCGCTTTTGGTGGGGGCTGGTTCAAACCAACAAACTGGGCTGGTTCAAACCGAACTGAGTTCAAACCGAACTGATTCTGCACACCCCTAATGTCTAAATCGTAGAATGATATTTTGTGGATCAATCAAAAGAATCAAATAAAAATATTTTTGATTGACCGCCCTGAGCCATTTTTGGAAGGGCGGTATATAAATCAATCAATCAATCAATCAATCAAACAAACAAACAAATAGGAACCTTTTAAAGTGATGGATTTCAATCAAATTAATCACTTAAAATATTTTTGATTGACTTAAAAGCCACCTTTTAAAGTGATGGTTTTGTTATATTTAGAAGGGGAATATCACTCAGAACTGTGGTCCTCCCAGTGACTGTTGCTGGTGTCTCCCTTGTGTTTCTTTTCAGATTGTGAGTCCCTTTAGGACATGGAACCATTTCTCTTTCCTTCGGATATATACAGTTAATCACACAATATCTTTTTGTCAAAAAGTACTATATTAAATATTTTAAATAAAATGTGTATATAATATATAGAATAAATATATATGTTAAAAAGACTAACAGTTGGTCAGGAGCGCTCTCTCTCTCTCTCTCTCTCTCTCTCTCTATATATATATATATATTCATTTATTTATATTTTCTCATTCTCTTTCTCTCTCTCTCTCTCTCTCTCTCACACACACACACACACACACACACACACGCACAAGCTGTGTGACTGTACAAGAGGAAGATGTGTCACCATTGCAGAGAGCTTTCAGTGTTCTGTAGTGGCAATTGCACAAGCAAAAATTTTTTGCCAGCCTTTCCTTCTCTAAGAATTAACCCACAAGACTCAAAAATATGTCCCTGAGGATTTCATATATTTGGATGGTGCAACCCCTCAGTTTTATATATTTGGATGGTGCAAGACATTTCTGGGGGAAGGAGAGATCTGCAAAAAACACCCCTCCCTTGGGTAATCACCACTACAGAACTCCAGAACCAGGCCACATGGTTCCAGAGGATGCTAGTCCAGGGTTTCTTAACCTTGGGGCCCCAGATGTTGTTGGACGACAACTCCCATCATCCTCAGCCAAAAAGGCCATGTTTGGAGATGATGGGAGTTGTCGTCCAACAACATCTGGGGGCCCAAGGTTAAGAAACCCTGTGCTAGTCCTTTTGTATAAGATAGCAAGTGCTGTCTTAAAGAGACATGTCTTGCTATGTGAAGAGAGAACAGGGAAGGTCTCTCCCAAGATGACATCTGCTGTCAGACATGTGGCCATTATCTGAGAGCAAATAAAGTATTTCTTTTTCTTTAGAACTAATGTTTTTCTCCTATGAAAATATATACAGATTTAGGTAAGATTTCTTTAATCTGGTTGATAGCCCTACCAAATTGCTTCTTATTTCTGCCTTATGAAATGTCCTTTGAACTTGAAGGTGCTCACAGTCCTGTGCTGAAAATGGTTGGCCTAATTAACATTTCTTCTTTCCACTTTGACAGAAAAAGCAAGGAATTTGGCCTCTTGGGGAAATCGGCAGTGTCCTTATAGCTAAAGAGCAAAACGTAGCATGCCTATAAGGCTGATCTCCATTGCAAAAACTTTCCTAAGTTGGAACCAGGAAGCTGCTAATGTTTCCTTATTTCCCCCTTAATGACACCTGCTGAAAGATTAGCATTCCTTTCTGTACACTCTTTATTTTTAGATCAATAGTAGTTTAGAGTGCCAGTCGTCTTCTAGCCTTATTAGTGTCTTTGTAGTATGCCTCCTTTGAGCTTCATAAAAGCTTTGAGAAATTGACAGGATAAATCAGATCACTTGCTCTGATGGGACTGGTACTTTGAGTGGCTGTGTTTAATGGGAAAGGAATCAGGAAGCTATATACCGTATTTTATGGACTATAAGACTCACTTTTTTCCTCGAAAAATATCTGTCAAAATTCAGGAGCGTCTTATATGTTTTAACAGTTTAATATGTTAAAACTCTGAAAAACTGGATTAAAATTAAGGTGCGTCTTATAGTCTGTAGCGTCTTATAGTCCGTAAAATACGGTATTAGGAAAGCAATATATACTAACAGCATGCCTTTGTAGCCAGGATATTTTCCCTGCCTCTTCTCCAGCCCATCACTGAATGAAGGCCATGTACTATCCAGCTTAATAGATAAAAATAAGGATGTGCTTCTACACTTGTTTTATATTAAGAAGCACTGCCTTAACCCCCACATTACAGAATTCTCTGCCTGCTCTGTGCTCAGTTTCGTTATTCTTCGGTAGCTTGTCCTCCAGTGATTTAAAAGCCAAGATGTTGTGTTCTTTGGGTTAAAATATATATTCTAAAAAATATTATCATACAAACATATTATCAGCAATTGAAAATATGAGTGGCAGCCATTAATTGGCAGGCTGTATACTACATAGCATCAGAGGTCCATATGCGTATATTGATATAAATTTATCCACATCCCACTGAGATGCTGAAGTTCCAGAAACCCTGAAGAAGGAAAACTCAGCTCAAACTAATAAAGTGTTAGCAAAGTATCCCTTAAAAGGAAAAATCAGGGGGAAATCGTAATTTACACAAGAACATAGTAAGCTGCCTTATACTGAGTCAGACTGTTGGTCCATCTATCTCAGTATTGTCTACACAGAATGGCAGAGACTTCTCCAAGGTTACAGGCAGGAATCTCTCCTAGCCCTATATGGACATGCCAGGGAGGGAACTTGGAACCTTCTGCAGGCAATCATGCAGGTGCTCTTCCCAGAGCGGCACCATCCCCTAAGTGGAATATCTTACACACGTAGTCTCCCATTCAAATGCAAACCAGGGCAGACACTGCTTAGCAAAGGGGATAATTGTGCTACCTCAAGACCAGCTCTCCTCTATACCAAGGGCAAATACCAAAAAATAGGACTGAGCACTCACAAATCATTTATTTTGGAGGCTTGCTCATTTTGAGAGTTCCCGTTTATTTAAGTTTTGAATCCGTTACACACACACACACACACACACACACACACACACACACACACACCCTTGTCTCAGGGCTCTTGTGGAGGTTCCCATCTCCCCCCCACATCATTTTGGGGAAATTTTTTTTTTTAATGCTTGCTTCAGTTTTCACTGTCACCTATGTCAGTGATGGCAGGAGCTACAATGCACAGCAGTTGTGGCTGTGGGTGTTTATTGCCTATAGGCAATATAGGTGTTCATATTCCCATGGTTAAAGGCATTTGTCTGATTAAAATCCCTTCTTCCCTCTTTGACAAAAAAGAGGTCTTTATGCATTGTGCATGGTACAGAGCAGTGTGCTAAGAAAACAGATAGAGGAGATAGAAGAGACCTCTCTCCTGCCTTCTGCATGTACCAGTAGTGCTGCACAGGGGAGGCTGTTTTTGTGAGGGGACAAGTGAGAGGGTGCTTTGGGGAGAGGGAGGTAGAAGAAGTCATAGAAGAACTCAGACTTACAAAGCTGCCCAGCTCTAGTGCTCAAACATTGCAGGTTCTGTCAGGAAGTGGCGGTTTGAGCCCCCAAACAAATGTCCCTGAGGGTCTTGCAGACCTCAGGGACATATTCCCATGATGCATATTTGGCTACAAAAGGAAGGGGATGGGATGGGATGGGAAATTACCCATCCCATGTAACACCAGCACTGTGTTAGTTTGGATGTTGGCCATTATATTGGCCAGCTCATTTTCCCAATCTTGTTAGCTGCTCAAGGTTTGTTTACCTCTTCCGTGACAACTTCAGAACTGAACTTATTATAGAACATTTTGAGTTAACTAACTAGAGGCCTGCAGTGCAGGTCTTCTAAAGTGTGCGATCAGAACAGTGATGGAGGTAATAAACACTTTATGTCTAGAGGGCCATGCTACAGTGAATTGGATAGTGTTAGGCTTCATCTGCTGCCTAATTCAACGTAACACAGCAGATGAGATAAATCAAATGTGTGATGCTGTACTGAATTTGAAGGATGATGGCTCTTCTAAAGCAATCTCTGTGAAAATATTTCAGTGTTGTACCCATCATGCAGTCACTGAGGGGGAAAAAACCCTGCCAACGAAACTGCAAGAAGCTCTTAAAGAAGCAGGGGAAGCTGTCGATGCAGCGGTGCACCTGGCAAAGCAATGTTTTAGAACAAATCCCTCCTAAATCTTAATATTTATTCCATACAGCGTTTGGTGCAATTTTTGTTCTGTTCTGTTTTCATTTCTCCTGAACACATGACCCTTAGAATAAAGTAAGTCTAACGATCCTAATGACAAGCGAGAAGCATAGGAACGGTGCAGTGGGGTAGTGTGTTTTACGATTTCTGGCATAACATACAGTAACGTTTCTCCAGAAACTCAGAAGGATATCTGAGGTCCTGCTTTTATTCAGTGAGGAAAAGCTGAGAGTATGGATACATAAAAGTTCTACTTCTACATGTTTCAAGAAAGGTTTCATAAAATGCAGTCGGTTTACAGAGGCATCCGGGGCGGGGGGGCCGAGGGGAGCTAGCACCTCCCAGTAAGTAACACAGCTCTATCCCTTTGTGGAATCCCTGGGGCCATTTGAAGGAAAGGCACTTTTTACCCAAGTATTTTTGTCTATTGTGTCACCAATCAATGGCCCAGACAATCCAAGAGCCAGTAACATGTGCTGGTTCTGTGGTTATATGACAGGATTGTTCATGCAAAATTTAGTATCTGTAGGTCATCAGGAAGTATGACTTTATTTCCCACAAACAAACAAATTCTTAAAAATATAGATTATATTTATTTTGATTTTTTCCCCATTTTTCAAAAAATGGGATGATGATTTGGTCATTTTATTTAGTACCAAAGCAGATATATACTTAGGAACATAGTGAACATAGGAAGCTGCCATATGCTGAGTCAGACCCTTGGTCTGCCTAGCTCAGTATTGTCTATACCAACTGGCAGCAGCTTCTCCAAGGTTGCAGGCAGGAATCTCTCTCAGCCCTATCTTGGAGAAGCCAGGGAGGGAACTTGGAACCATCTGCTCTCTTCCCAGAGCAGCTCCATCCCCTGAGGGGAATATCTTACAGTGCTCACATGAGGCCTCCCATTCACATGCAACCAGGGTGGACAGGTCATGGACAGGGGGGACAGGTCATGCTTGCTACCACAAGACCAGAAGCCTTTAGGAGGTGAAGCAACTCAAATTCAATTAATCATGAATAGTTGGAGGATATTTTAATCATGATGTGCTTGGAGAGCCACCACCATCACCCAACAGGCATTTAAATTGTACTAAGAAATTTGCTTATTCTGGCTAGTTTTCTTCCAACAAGCAACCAACAAAAATATTTTAACAAAACAAGCACACAGATTTTTGAATTGTTAACTATTTTAGTTATAAATGTAAAGTTTTTTTAAAAAAATAAAATTCAATAGGCTGTTTCAGCCAAGTCATCATGAGAAATGTAAAATATTGAGCTGTGCAGCTAACTTAGTCGTATTCTTCATCTCTGCCTGCCTCTTTGTTCAAAGTCTGGAAATGAAAGACAAGCTTTCCTGCTTTTTCAGTTCCCAAAATATATTTCTCCATTTAGAAATTTGGATTAATTCATTTAGAATGAATTAATCCAAAGGAAGATAAGCATTCTCTCTACACTTGCAGAAGGTCCCAAATCCAAATGTTTAAGTGACTTCCACCAACTCTTTTAAAACTTCATCAGCAAACATTTCTTGAACTGGCCACTCTTAACCCTGAAATTTATTTTCAGAATAAGTTTCCTAATGACTGCATAGATATGTTCTGATCACTTTTTGTTTCACTTTCTATTGCTCTCTCTTGTCCCTTGCTCAGGGATCTACTCCATCCCTTAGATCTAGTCCTCCTCCTTGCTCAGATCTACTCCATCCCACCCACCCAAGTCCACTATTCATTTTTCTCTTTGCACATCTAGAGAGAGAGGTAAGGGCTTGACTGTGTGCATGTGAACCACCTACAGAACAGAACCTGATCAGGTCTGTTATCTCTCATCTCCATATACTACTGTTCACAAGTATGTTTACAGAATATGGTTAGAAGTTGTAGTTGCTATTTATGATTATATATTTTATCTAGGTGCTTTTTTACAAATTGTTTTGAGGAAACTGTAAAATCGAATTTAAATTTAAAAATCTGATTTAAATAAAAATTGGTTTTTTAAATTAAATCTTCTTGGGGGTGCAGAACTGGTTCAAAACAAATCAGGTTAAATTCGACCCAGCCCAGTTTGTCTGGTTCGAACTCAAACTGGACCAGCCTAAAAAAAAAGGCGGCCAGTCCAAGTTCGAACTGGACTGGGCCTGGTCCGATATGTACTGGTATGACCTGCTTTGATCCAGTTCGGAAGCTATGTTTGTAAAGGTGAATCTGATGAGGAGATTCGACCGGTTCATCCCGGTTTGACCACTGGCCAGTTTGACCAAATCGGCTTTCGAAGCAGCAGTTCAGTTCAAATTCGAACTGAACAGTGAAACCCAGTTCCATGCACACGCCTAGTCTTGACCCTTAGGGATATTTATCCCACTTCAACCCATTCCATTCTTGCCTAGTCACCAACCCTTCTTCCTCCTTAACAGCCAGTTTGTTTTCCCACCCAAACTTACTTGATGGTGACAATGGTGACAGAGAGAATGGATATGGAGCGACCATTTTGCTCTAAAATACTGCTTCCTAAATACCTGGAACCTTGGAAATTCAGCCAGGGCTCCTGTGACCTTACTAGAGGCATAAGGAGATCTGTCTGGAAGCTACATTTCCCAAGGGTCCTAGTACGTTATCCAAGGTTCCTGTTGCATAGGACACAACTACAGCGGTATTCTAAGGCATAACAGAGGCTTCATCATGAGGCCACCCATCATCAATCAGCAATCCCCCATCATCACTGCGCCCACGTAGATTGTGAGGAAAGGGAGGGGGCCTTTGGCAGGGGGCTGGGGAGAAGTACCCAGGCACTGCTGTGCTCCTGATGACATTATTGGGAGTGTCATGAGGCTGAACTTTGGGAAGAGCTGGGAAATAAGATAAAAAATCAGTTTTCTCAATGTAAATCACACTTTTCCTCTCTCTCCATTTCTTTCAGCCTACTGTATGTGAACGGGAGCTGTGTGTATTTGCTTTCCAAACTCTAGGAGTGATGAATGAAGCTGCAGATGAAATTGCAACAGGGGCTCAGGTAAAAACAAATACATCTATAACTTATATACAGGCGATCCTTGATTATTGGGAGTTCTCCTTTCACAGTTTCAGCTATTCGTTGTTTGGCTGTATATACATATTATGTTATAATTCTGTACACCACCTAGATATTTCAGTATATAAGTATATAAAGTATATAAACTGAATGAATGAATGAATGATGTACCCAGTTCCCATTATCGTGGGGGTGAATTTTGGGCATTCATGGTTCCTGTGCATGCATTTCAAACTTCTGGTGGCATTTCCAAATTGGGGACACTTCTGGAGGCAGTGTGGCACCATATTGGGGCTTTGTAAACAATGGGATTTGGATTTCGAGGGGAGGTGGGTTTTGGAGGTTATTACTGGAGAGCTGGAATGGCCAAGGTATGGTGCTGTATGACTGTTATCCCCCCCTTTTTTTATTGTTGTTATTTTTAGCACTTCTTAATGTACTGAGGAACCTAACCCCAGCATCCCCCTAGGCACAAGGTTTCAATTATCACGGCTTCAGCATTTGCGATATAGCCAAAAACATAACCCCCATGATAACTGAGGGCCTCCTGTACACTACACACACAATTATGGGTGAACTATCTTTATGAGCTATCTTTATATAAGTTTTATATGTCCCCAATGAGTTGCAAGCACAGCGATCAAATGCTATGATTATACTGAGTGATTTGGTATTTTCAAAAGAGCTCACCTTAACGCCAATGAAGACTTGAATACCAAGTTCAAACTCTCATTTTATTCTACTCAAACACAGTGGCTGATGCCCTAAATAATGAAGCGCTTGCAGGAGAACATTGTGCACAAAGCTGTTGTGCTAGCTGCTTGTGTGAAGTCTGTAGCGTATGTTCCAAGCAAGTATTGCACTATTGCAAGCATGCATTATCTGCTTTAAAGGAAACTTTTGCACAAGAGGGCTATAGCACTTTAGTGCAAGAGACCAGTTCCGAAACCCCCCGCTTTTAGTGCAAAAATGCAGCCTTCTTGTGCTAGTGCAACATTGTAAAATTGTGCAAGTGCTTCATTAGTCAGGGTGTCATTTAGTAAGTATAATTGGGCTTACGTTTAAGTATAATCATTTATTTTCACCTGCAGGAATACCAGAGTTCTTTTGCCATTAAACACTCCGTAGTGATGCTAGGCCATATAACTGTCCAAGCAACACAGGAAGCTGCCTTATTCCGAGTCAGACTGTTGTCCATCTAGCTCAGTATTATTTACACTGACTGGCAGCAGCTGTTCAGGGCTTCAGGCAGGAGACTTTCCAAGCCCTACCTGGCAATGCCAGGGATTGGATCTGAGACCTAAAGCAGGCACTGTACCACTGAGCTACAGCCCACTTGATGGAACAAGCCTGTCTCTTCAAACATGTCTGTCTGAGTTGCATCTACAGTAAAGCAGGCCAGGGGCAGACACTTTAAAACACCTAAGGGATGGATATATGAGAGGAGAGCTGGTCTTAAGGAAGCAAAAATGACTTGTCCCCTTAGCTAAGCAGGGTCTGCCCTGGTTGCATATGAATGGGAGACTAGAAGTGTGAGCAATGCAAGATATTCCCCTCAGGGGATGGAGCCGCTCTGGGAAGAGCATCTAGGTTCCTAGTTCCCTCCCTGGCAGCATCTCCAAGATAGGGCTGAGAGAGACTCCTGCCCACAACCTTGGAGAAGCCACTGCCAGTCTGTGTAGATAATACTGAACTAGATAGACCAATGGTCTGACTCAGTGTATGGCAGCTTCCTATGTTCCTATGGGCAGAGGCATCCTGAACCTGCCTTCCATCCACACCTTTTGCTCCATCTCATTCCAGGCTCTTTTCTCCTGGCTGAACTTACTTCAGTTATCCAAGCTGGTGGGAAACATATGACAGAGGACAAAATGCAGGATAAAATTGGTAGAAGAGTTCAGCCACTTTTGTCGTTGCACACACTTGCTGCTTTAAATTTACTTACTTACTTACTTACATCTATATCCCACTCTTCCTCCAAGAAGCCTAGAACAGTGTACATAATTCTGTTTATCCTCACAGCAACCCTGTGAGGTAGGTTAGGTTGAGAGATAAGTGACTGACCCAGAATCACCCAGTGAGTTTCATGGCTAAACAGGGATTTAAACTAGGGGTGTGCACGGAACCAATTTTCATGATTCTGTCTGAATTTGAATCTAATTCAGACCAGTCCATGGTTCAGTTGGACCAACCAGCCAGTCCGGTCCATCCGACTGAACCTGCTCAATCCCGTTCAACAATTTGTGCAGCTGTAAAGAGGAATCCAGTGAGGAGTCCCTTTTGCTTCTGAAGTAAAAAAGGTTTTTGTAAAGGGCAGCAAGGGAGTGATGATTAAGAGGAGGAGAGCTGGTCTTGTGATAGCAAGTATGACTTGTCCCCTTAGCTAAGCAGGGTCTGCCCTGATTGCATATGAATGGGAGACTTGATGTGTGATATTCCCCTGAGGGGATGGAGCTGCTCTGGGAAGAGCAGAAGGTTCCAAGTTCCCTCTCTGGCTTCTCCAAAATAGGGCTGAGAGAGATTCCTGCCTGCAACCTTGGAGAAGCCGCTGCCAATCTGGGTAGACAATACTGAGCTAGATGGACCTATGGTCTGACTCAGTATATAGCAGCTTCCTATGTTCCTATGTTCCTAGGTGCCTTTAAAAGTCAAATAGAAGGTGTTTGTCGGCAGGCCTATGGTGCTCCCCTGCATCCTTGCAGCAGTGGCAATATTGCCAGTAAGCACCTTCTACTTGACTTGTAAAGCCACCTCTCACTCACTGCTCCCCTGCCTGCCTTTACAAAACCTTTTTTTTACTTCAGAAGCAAAGGGGAATCCTCCTCGGATTCCCCTTCATGGCTGCTCAAACTGATGAACCAGTCCGCGGGCAAACTAGGCTCAGTCTGGTTCAATCATGGACCAGAACCCTTTCTCAATGGCCACTCCAGTCCATGATTGAACCTGTCAAACTGGCCCAGTTCATGGCGGACCGGTTTGATTGTGGACCATTTCGGCACACCCCTAATTTGAACTCAGATCTCTTTGGTCCTAATCCCACACTCTAACCACTGAACAACACTGCACACGGACTCACTCCAGACCTGCATTAGAAGGCACAGGTTTGCTGGCTTTGGGCCTCAGTTTGTGCTTGTTGAATTCAGCCCCAGTTATTCTAGGGAAGAGTCAATCATTCTGGTTTTAGGCTTCCATTGTTTGAGTTGGCTCAAACATCTAGGTCACCTTAGAAAGTCCTCCCTACATTGGCTAGAGTTACACAGTGATTCTTTGGTTAAGCTGGGATTTAATTCCATGTTTCTTGGGCAACTAATGCAGTATTCTGTCTGCTGGGCATCACTGGCTTGCTGGCAAGAAGATTTTCTATTTATGCCAAATGGGCAGAGGAGAGAAAGCATAACAGCCTAGATCTGCCTCCTCTTTCTGATGTCTCTCATTTTCACTTCATTTCTTGAAAGGACCATCTCTTTTTATTTCCCTCCAGAGATCTGAATGTAAAGATTTTAGAACTGTTCCTAGCATGAGTCAGAGTCCATCTGGGATTGTGGGTGGAACCAGAGGGATGTGTTAATCAAAATCCATCTTTCTTTCTTTCTTTCTTTCTTTTCTTTTTCTTTTTTAATGTTCTCCCAGAGTGAGCCACTTTACATCAAAGAACTGTTATTGGAAAGATAAGAAGTGCTGAACAAAATAATTCATTTCATACCTTGCTATTAAATAAGAATGTGTTTGCAACTTAGAATTTCAGAATACTTGACAGGTTGTATCACTCAACTTACAGTTCTCCTTCAGTACTCTAGTTGGAACTGAACTAGAGTACTCAAAGAGTGTTCTGGTCTTGAACAAACTGCGGGTTTGTTAAACATGGCCTTGCCATATAAACATCCCATATAAAAGGAATGTTGGGGCTGGGGAGTGAAACAGCCCCCGTCTCCCACCTCACCTCGCTGCACTCTGCTGCTTTAACCAGTTTTCTCTGTGCTTCTCTCACCACCAGAGTTCAGACTGGAGGAAAACTGCTTAAAAGTAGTGGAGTACAAGGTAAAGCAGGGGGAGCAGGTAAAGCAGTGGGGGACACACCCTGCTTTGGTAGTAGAGTGTGGGCAAAAGTAGTGGAATATAGGCAAGGCAAATCAGGGGGAACACACACACACACACACACACACACACACACACACACCAGCCACATGCTCCTTATTATATACATCTCAACCCTCCCTTTATAGGTGAACAGGACAAGAATGTCTTTAACAAACACGCAGTTGCCCCAATGCCCTTGCATCATTTCCTCTTTTTAAAGCATGCATTCAAATAATTTAACCATAGTTTGCTCTTTTTAGAAATGTCCTTTCAAATGTCCTTTTAAAAGTCTGCTTGCCCCTTTCAGAAATGTTCTGTTCTAAGAGTGTCGTTAATTTTGCTAATTCATTTATCAAAATAAATTTACATGTAGCCTCTTATTAACTAGTCTGTCTATGGATAATGAAAGATAAAGTTTCCTACTCTGGATTTGTATCATCAACCTAGAGCTTCAGCAAAAAGACTAGAGTTAGGGGTGGCTCCAGCACGGACTCATTCTAAATTCCTGGGCTCAGTCCGGCGTGATCGTAGCTGAGAGGATCCCTGGTTTCCAGTCGCGGTGTCCCACTGATGCAGTGATGGTTTGCCCACAGTTTGGCTGTGGAGCTCGCTGAGATCGGCCTTGGAGGCCAAGCAACAGAAGGGGCTCTCCTCTCCTGCAACTGGAGTTTGGCTGGCCACAGTTTGGTGAACGACTGTGCCACAAGTTGGCATTTCAAATTGAAACCCCTGGCACAATTAACTGTAGTTATCTGTTATGTCTGATAGCTCTCTCTCTCTCTTTCTCTTCCTCACTCACTCTCCATATCCCTCTCCTTCTCCTTCCCTCACCCCCTTCTCCCTCTCCCTCCCTCCTAGTCTGAAAAGACAATTGAAATAATATTTTGGCCCCCAAAAGCTCACTCTAGATTGCATATAAAAGATAGTTCTTTAGTGGTTCCTGGCATCCAAAAAAAAAAAAATGCTTAAAATGATATAATTCAAAGCTGTTGTTTTTACTCTCAAAAAGACCGGATCCTTCTTAAGACCGTTAATTTTGCTTCTATAAAAGTATCTTTAAAAGTCCATTTTCTCAGCCATATTGCTGGGCTCGCTGCCTGGTCAGCTCATGATGCCATCTGTGTGTTCTGGAGCCCTATGGCTAATTATGGAGAAAACTTTCACGCCAGCAGCCCCTCCTACTTCAAAACAATCAATTTAGTTCATGTTATTTAGTCCTTGAAATGTTGCTTTGAGTAGAGACAGTAATATTGTTTTGGTTAGTTGTGTTCTTTCTCCTCATTAAGGTCAGACTGGTCCCCTGTCAATGTAAGGCCTTGATATGTGTACAGATAAACTGCTGAACAGCACAAAGGCAGAAAGGTTATTTTTTTCCAGCTTCCAAGCAGCTCTGGCACAAAAATGGCTCCTTTCGTGTCAAGCAGGAAGGCCAGATTGCATTTATCCATGACAACGCAAAAAGTCAATTGACTGGTTGCTCTTGCTAGAGTTTTCCGTTTGAGAGCTGCGGTGCATGAAAAGACGAATCTGATCCATGTTTTAGAAGAATCTACTACAAAAAATACTAGTGATATTGTTTCCTATAAAGTCATTTTTTTCACACACGTCTGTTTTAATAAATCTCCAGGTTGTAGACTTGTTGGTATCCATGTGTCGCTCTGCATTAGAATCACCCAGGAAAGTTGTCATTTTTGAGCCATATCCGTCTGTAGTTGATCCTAATGACTCTCAGATGCTGGCCTTTAATCCCAGGGTAAGTATATGCTAAATGCTTGGTTTTTGTATTAAATTTACATTTTATAGTGGGAGTTCTTGTATGTTTCTAGTGAACTTAAGGCCTCACCCTGACTCCCATGATTCACCTTTCCAATGCTATGGATTTAAATCTGTAACCACTGTCCCAAAATCTGTAACCACTGTCCCAAAATCTGTGTAGGAAGGGTTGATCTAAATGATGTACCTCTTGCATGATTGGGGTCTGGCTACTTGGTTTTTTGAATGTAAATTGGCATGTGTGGATGGCAGTCTTTACTGGAACGAAGTCAGGGTCAAAGGGCTAAAGCAACCGCTCCCATACATGCTGTTTACGCTAATAAAATCAGACATGCTGGCCCAAATCATGCAACAGGCAGATGATCTGTTTTGAATCTGAGATCTAGCTCAAGCTAAACCACTATAAAAGAAGCCTGGTTAGAATGTATACCAAAAAGGAGGAAAGGTAACACCAAGTCCAGGAGGATGACAGCATGGCTAACAAGTAAAGTCTAGGAATCTATAAAGGGGAATAAGACGTCCTTCACATATTGGAAGGCCTGTCCAAATGAAGAGAACAGAAAGGAACACAAACCCTGGCAAAAGAAATGAAAGGAGACAATAAGGGATGTGAAAAGAGAGTTTGAGGAGCATTTAGCTAAAAGGATCAAGGGGAATAATAAAAACTTGTTTAAATACTGCAGAAGCAGGAAACCTGCCAGGGAGATGGTTGGACTGTTAGATGATGAGAGAATGAAAGAGATTCTTAAGGAGGATATGGTGATTGCAGAGAAGCTGGATGAGTTCTTTGCATCAGTCTTCATGCAGAGGATACTGACCATATACCTGTGCCTCAGCCGAGCTTCTTGGGGACACAGATCTCAGAGATATCTGATGTATCAGACTCTCCAACACGCTTCCTAATGAAATTAAAGTTTCACCTTCTCTGAATGTTTTTTTTTAAGAAGGACCTGAAAACATACCTGTTTAGTCAGGCTTTTAGTTTATAGTTTTAAAGCTTTGGGTTTTAGCATCTTTATCTGTATTTTTTAAATTGTTTTAATTGTCTCAATGTTTTAATGATTTTTTAGACTGTACACTGCCCAGGGACTTTTTTGTATGGGGTGGTATAGAAATGTAAGAAATAAGAAATAATAAATGTAGAGGTCTTTATCATCCCGATAAATTGAACTGAGACCTTATATATGAAAAGATTGTGCTCTGCCACTAAGATTTAGCCCCTCTCTAAACCTGTTTGTGTCTGTTACTTATAGGTAGGGAAGTATGCAACAAACGACCAGAATATTGATTTATCTCTAAGCCTATTAAGCATGACAGTTTTTGCCCCTGTCTTTATATAAGGAATGTTGGTTGCTAGGCATACAAATAGATGTGAGGTGAAGGTGGAGATTGGAGTAATGATTGCCGATGTCACAGTGGCAGTGATGGCTCCCTAAAGCAGGAGAAAGCAGTGATATTCCTACATGAAGTTCCTAGGGAAAAGAGGCATTATGAGGCTCTATCCCACATTGAAAGGTCTCAGGTTCCCAAACACAGTCTACTACAGTGTCCCACACTGTACTACAGTACAATGTTAGAAACAGCTTTCTAACTGTCTCTCCCAAGTACACCAGCAAAGTAGTTCAGGAGGAGGAAACCAGAAGAGTTGCAGAAATATGAGGTCTTTATTATAGAAGATAATTATGTTGTATGTACACAAAGTGTACACAACTCCCCCCCCCACCTGTTGTTGGACTACAACACCTATCAACTCCAACCACAGTGACCAATAATCAGGGATGGTTTGAGCAGGATGTGGTGCAAGGATTTCTGTACTGGGTGGGTACAATGTTAAAAAGTGCTCTGAAGATATAGATATATATTCATTTGTTTCACCATAGAAGAAGAATTATGACCGAGTCATGAAAGCACTGGATAGTATTACTTCAATACGAGAAATGACACAGGTAGGAAATGAGCTCATTGACTGTTAGTAAGGTATCTCTTTTTATAGGTTTGCAACATTGTTCATATAGTTGTTTTTACTAGGGGTCTGCAAGAAAAAACCATCAAAATAACAGAGAGTCCTGCAAGCTACACCATAAAATCAATAAACCAGAATACAAGCTCATAAAGCTGGAATGGCCCCATCGAAATGATCAGGAGTTACACAAAAGCTCTTAATTTTAATGGGGGCTGCTCAGGAATAGGAATGGGTTGGTTGTCCCCATTATCAGTGCAACTGAGCATTGATCACCTACTGTGTGCTGCATTTTTATTTACAATGTTTTTAATGCACAGTCACAGCCAAGCTTTACTCCTTCCAAAGGAAGAAGCATTGATTTTGTGACAATCTAGTATGATGATGGCTTTGTGACTGAAACCTTACTTACTTAAATGGAGGGACTTCGGAGTTTTATATTGCGTGCCTTCTGGATAACTGAGTTCAAGCTGCATTTTGATAGGCCTTTTCAGGTTGTGTACTAATAGCTAAAAATGTTGTCTTGGCATTCACTGAAGACAAACTGGGTGCTCAGTGTTCTCAGTCATGGGAAGGATCTCTCCCTGAGTACAGTGTTGGCCAATCAATCAATCAATCTTTATTATGGTCAAAGGCCAGCATAACAGTGTTTGAGGCTCTACACACAATCAATGTGTAGAGACTTACCAGGCTCTGCGAGGAGAGCGGGCTTAGCCCACTCTCCCTGCAGACAAGCAGGGAGCCATCCCTGGGCCCACACGACTACCAGCTCCATCACAGAGCCAGTAGGGGCGGCAGGGATTGGGGGCCACTCGGCCCCCGGAAGTCCCAGGATGCCTCACACAAGTGCGCGGGGCATTCTGGGGGGGACGACCGAAACCAGAAGGTTTGTTGTTGCCTCCCAGTCGGGTCTACTTGTGTGTCGCCGTGGTGCGGCATGCAGCCACGCTGCGGCGGCACACTATCACTATCACACTATCTTAGGCGAGGGTTCTTAGTTACCATGGAACCACTGGGCTCTCCTATGAGCCCGGTGGTTCTCTCAGTGGAGGGAAACCGGGCTGGGCTCCCTTAGCCCGGTTTCTCTCCATCGTGAGAATAACCCCCTTGTCTATGAAGACAAATGTTCTGTCCATGGAGAGCAGGGGACATCGTGTAAGAGGGCATTGGCACAGGGCTTTCTGGTACACTCCTGTGGGCACGGTACCTGGGTACAGAATCCATGATTTTCTAATCCCTGGATAGGGCTATTGTACACTTATCCATATCCCATGGTGGTTACCATATGTCTGGGAGTCTGGAAAGCAAAAATGCATAGTAGTTCACTGAAAAAAGTCTGTCCAATAGACATACAATTCAGTTGTCTGACCACACCTGTGCAGCTACCATCACTAAGTCTCCCCTCCCCCCCAAATGGGGGTGGGGCAAAAGGCTGTGTTTCATCACTCTCCATGAATGTGTTTGTTTCCTTTCTCTGCTCAACAGTTTTGCTGGGGGGGGGTAGGTGGGGGAAATCCGCAAAGATATTAGAACCAGCATTGGCTAATAACTGATAGTGAAGTCTGCCCAAGGTGAAATTCTTGGTGGATAGTGCTGCAGCTTTTTAGTGGGGTAGAGTTACCTGAATTCACCCCAGCTTTGGTCTGATTCTAGAATGCCTTCTAGCTACTATTAACACTGTTGTTGTTTCCTAGGCACCTTATTTAGAAATCAAGAAGCAGATGGACAAACAAGACCCACTTGCTCATCCGCTTCTGCAATGGTAAAGACCTGATTTTGATGATATTTATTTATTTGTTAAATCCACACCCTATTTTTCAGCCTAAAATGCCTCCGAAGTGTCTTACAGTTAAAATGCACAGAAGATGTGGGTGTATGTAAGACAGGGTCTTCTGATTAGTGGCTGCATGGGACGAAGTTCCAAGTTCCAAAATCAGAATTTCTTGCCGTATACCTCATGCAGAAGGTCCTCAGATTCAATCCCTGGCAGCATTTCCAGGTAGATCTGGGAAAGACTCCAACCTGAAACCTTGGAGAGCCACTACCAGTCAGGGTGGACAATACTGAACTAGATATACCAATGAACTGCTTCAGAATAACCTGAACAATAGGATAGGTTGAAGGCCTGTCCAGTCCAACTTCCTGTTTCCCACAGTAACCCACCAGATGCCTCTGGGAAGCCCACAGGCAGGAGATGAAGGGAGGAGAGCTGGTCTTGTGGTAGCAAGCATGATAGCCAGCATGGTTCAGTAAAAGGTAACAAGGTTACCTTTTAACAAGGTAGTGGTTAGAGTGCTGGACTAGGACCGGGGAGACCCGAGTTCAAATCCCCATTCAGCCATGAAACTAGCTGGGTGACTCTGGGCCAGTCACATCTCTCTCAGCCTAACCTACTTCACAGGGTTGTTGTGAGGAGAAGCTCAAGTATGTAGTACACTGCTCTGGGCTCCTTGGAGAAAGAGCGGGAAATAAATAAATAAATAAATAAATAAATAAATAAATGGTCCCCTTCACTAAGCAGGGTTGCCCAAGTGGCATTTGAATGGGAGACTAAATGATTTTGTTGGGTTTTAAATGATTTTAATGTTTAAATGATTTTAATTGTAAACCGCCCAGAGACACAAGTTTTGGGTGATATAGAAATGAATGAATGAATGAATGAATGAATGAATAAATAAATAAATAAATAAATAAAGTGAACACTGTAAGATATCCGCCTTAGGGGATGGGGCCACTCTGGGAAGAGCAGACTCCAAGTTCCCTCTCTGGAATCTCCAAGATAGGGCTGAGAGAGATTCCTGCCTGCAACCTTGAAGAAGCCACTGCCAGTCTGTGTAAAGACAATACTGAGCTAGATGGACCAATGGTCTGACTCAATAGAATGCAGCTTCATACAGGTGAAACTCGGAAAATTAGAATATCGTGCAAAAGTCCATTAATTTCAGTAATGCAAATTAAAAGGTGAAACTGATATATGAGACAGACGCATTACATGCAAAGCGAGATAAGTCAAGCCTTAATTTGTTATAATTGTGATGATCATGGCGTACAGCTCATGAAAACCCCAAATCCACAATCCCAGAAAATTAGAATATTACATGGAACCAATAAGACAAGGATTGAAGAATAGAACAATATCGGACCTCTGAAAAGTATACAGTGTACTGTGCTTGATTGGCCAGCAAACTCGCCTGACCTGACCCCATAGAGAATCTATGGGGCATTGCCAAGAGAAGGATGAGAGACATGAGACCAAACAATGCAGAATTGCTGAAGGCCGCTAATGAAGCATCCTGGTCTTCCATAATACCTCATCAGTGCCACAGGCTGATAGCATCCATGCCGCGCCGCATTGAGGCAGTAATTGCTGCAAAAGGGGCCCAAACCAAGTACTGAATACATATGCATGCTTATACTTTTCAGAGGTCCGATATTGTTCTATTCTTCAATCCTTGTCTTCTTGGTTCCATGTAATATTCTAATTTTCTGAGATTGTGGATTTGGGGTTTTCATGAGCTGTACGCCATGATCATCACAATTATAACAAATTAAGGCTTGACTTATCTCGCTTTGCATGTAATGCGTCTGTCTCATATATCAGTTTCACCTTTTAATTTGCATTACTGAAATTAATGGACTTTTGCACAATATTCTAATTTTCCAAGTTTCACCTGTATGTTCCTATGTTCTTCTGCTATTGCTCCCTTGCAACTGGTATTCAGAGGCATCCTGCTTCTGAGCCAAGAGGTAGCCTATAGCCATCAAAACAAATTAAGCTACTCCAGGTTGAAGACTTCTCATCTTGTGGTAGTTCGAATTAGGGGTATGCAGAGACTGCAGTTCAGGCCATGGTCTGAATTTGGACTGTTCTGTGGTCCGGTGAACCGGTTTGGTTTGGTCTGGTTTTGAAGCATGGACCGGCCCGGCGATTCAAGGCAGTACTGGGGCCAGGGGAGCAAGCGGCATCTTTAAAAGTGAAGCCTGCACACAGAGTGCTGCTCACCCCTGGTGCCTCCTTGAACTGCTGGACTGGTCCACGGTTCGGCCAAACTAGACCAAACCATTTCACCAGACTGCAGAATGGTCCAAATTCGGACCACAGACTGAACTGCAGTCCATCCACACCCCTAGTTTGAATCAACTGCGTGGGCTCAAGGCAAATGAAATGAAGGTATTTGTTTCATTTCATGTATTTCTTTATTTCAGGGTCATTTCAAGTAATAGATCACATATTGTGAAGCTACCTGTGAACAGGGTAAGTTCAATGTTCTAAAAACACTAGGCTCTTCTATAATGATAAACACATATTTTAGTTTATCTATAAATAGGTGATCTTTCACAAGATATGCAATATGCAATATTGCAATATGCAAACACTGCTCACATGTCTTGAGAGAAAGGTTAGTAGAATTAACACATGATGGGACTTTCAGATAATCCAGCTATGATGTAACTGAGGGGGGGGGGAATTAAAAAAAATGTGAAGCCACCCAACATGGAATATTTTGAAAACTCTGATGAATAGTTGATTTAAGTTTGCCTTTATTAAGATTTCTCAGAAATAACTTAAAAGTTAAGTTAACTTTTAAATAACTTAAGTTTCTTAATGTGATTAAGAGCACTTTTATCACCTGCTAATTCTTTTTCATTGCTTCCTTCTCATTTATATTGCTTTATCTGTATGCAACTACTCTTTTTCAGCAATTGAAGTTTATGCACACTCCCCATCAGTTTCTTCTGCTCAGTAGTCCACCAGCCAAAGAATCCAATTTCAGAGCTGCTAAAACTCTCTATGGAAGTACCTTTGCATTTCAGTGAGTACTGAAAGATGTTGTCGTTCCAATCTCACCAACCAAGCTTTGGGGTGCATTATTTCAAAGAAAATTGCCTGTTTCGTTTTGCTTGTTTTATAACATGACTGATTTCCACTTATATGTGTCTCTGTGTGTTCTTCTTCTTTTTTTTAAGTGGGTCACACATTGAAAACTGGCACTCTATCCTGAGGAATGGCTTAGTGGTTGCTTCCAATACAAGGCTGCAGGTAAAGAAAGAAAGAATGAATGAATGAATGAATGAAAAATATAAAGGGTTCTTGCTACAGGGAGTTTTGGTAACGAATCATTTTGGTTAGCAGTAGGCAGTCTGATCTATAATTTTCCACAATACCTGAACAATAAGAGGGATGACTGTGCAGTATTCAGAATCTTCATGTCATCAGTTTTGCTCCTGCTCCTTAGAATAGATGCAGGACATACAAAAGAAAGTACTTTTTCACACAATATATAATTAGTTTCTGTAATTTGCTGCCATGGGAAGTGGTTATGACCACTCGTTTATACAGCTGCAAAAGAGGAGTACACACTATACCTGTGCATATCCAAAAAGGTTGGGTTCTGACAACACACAACATGGCAGTGAGGCTGTTGGGAGGGGGCATGTTGGCCCCTCCCAGCTGTCATGTCATGTGTGTTGTGTTGGGAATTGGACATGTCTGTCAGAACGCCCCCTGCATTGCTTCCCCCTTCTTCTCCTTTTCCTTGTTACCTTTTACTGAAGAAAAGCACAAGGAAGGGTTGTATGTTGCTTTATCTTTGCTCTCAGGGGAGCACACATATAAACCTTTTTTCCTTTCATGAAAGTAGGTCTTTGAGTCACACAAGTGCTTCTGGGAAATGGATTTTTTTCTGAGGCTATCTTAGGAAAAAATACATTTCCCAGAAGAACCCGAACCACTGAGGGTAAGGGTGGCCGGGGCTGGGGGCTGGGTGGGAAGAACACTTTCATGTCTGTCCTTGAGTGGTGTGGGTGCTTCTGGAAATGCATTTTTTGCAACCATGGCTGCAGCCTCAGGGTAAAAAACCTCCACTTCCCAGAAGCATCTGTGCCACTGAAGAACCTAGTTTAATAGCAATAGCAATAGCACTTACATTTATATACCGCTTTATAGCCGGAGCTCTCTAAGTGGTTTACAATGATTTAGCATATTGCCCCCAACATTCTGGGTATATGAAAGGAAACATGAAAGGAAAAAGGGTCCATTTTAAAGTGAATCCACAAAAGGTGTGTGTGTGCATGTGTGTGTGCACGCTCCCTCCAGAGCTAACATAAAGCAACATAGAACGGCTTGGTTTCGAGGTAGTTAAGAGAGTGCCTTCTTCTTAATCAGCCCCACCGCCTGTTAAGAGGTCCGGCACGGTTGGTGGCAACTCGAAACTGAGCCTTTTCTAGAGTTGCCCCAGGACTCTGGAACGCACTTCCTAACAAAATTAGAGTTTCCCCTTCTCTGAATATTTTTTACGAAGGGCCTAAAGACATGCCTATTTAGTCAGGCTTTTAGTTTATAGTTTTGAAGCTTTGGTTTTAGAGTTTTTATTGTATTTTAAATAGTTTTAATCATGTTAATGTTTTAATTGGTTTTATATTGTGAACCGCCCTGGGACCTTTTTGTATAGGATGGAAAGAAATGTACATACATACATACATACGTACATACATAAAATAAACATGCAGCCTATTCTCACCTAGTAAAAGATAAAGAGAAGGAGGAGAGAGTGGTGAGGTGACATCTAACAGACATTTTGGATCTCTAGTGGAGTTCTGCAATGACAGCAGGGAGCCCCGCCAAACAGTTCTGACTTTCAGATAATAAGTCTTTAGTCCTCATGGTTACAAAGAGGCTTGACCACGAGGGCTCCATTGAGGGGTTTACCAAAGTAACGCCTTGGTGTTAACCAAAGCGACTGTGAGAAGTGGTAATCTGGAGCAGAAGTTGAAGTGTATGTGTTTATTTCCCTATGGGCTGTTTTTCTTATCAAAATTTCCCATTACAGCTTATTTTTGTCTCATGGGGGAAAGATACAAGTCTCCACCACAACCTGGGTGGGGAGGGTTTGGGAGTGAGGGGGTTAAAGACCATCAGGGGGGAATCCACATAACTGTGGGTCATGTGAAATTCTGCCCTGTCAATAAGCAACCAAAATTTGAACCTGTAGCACTCCTTTTCCAAGTGTCACAAAGATACTTTTTGCCTCTTATATAACAGCTTAAGATTAAAAGCACTTTACTGTAGATAACGTCAGTTTGAATGGCCTGTGTCATACGGCTATGCTTTGCTTAGTTTTCATAGCACTCAGGAGGATGTGCAGTAGAGAAAAATTAATCTAGCATGTAACTTTGCTGCTCTTATCTTGGTGGAGACTTTATAAATCCTAGAGTTAGGAGTGAGAGACATATGCTCCATGGTCTTATTTTGTAAAATGTAAAATAATTAAGAATCGGTTACAAGCTTTTTTTACTTCTGTTTTTTTATTGCAGCTCCATGGTGCAATGTTTGGAAGTGGGATCTACCTTAGTCCATTGTCAAGCATATCTTTTGGTTACTCAGGTGATATTTATAAATCACTCTAAATGTGTAGGGTGTCATAATAGAGAGTGAGCCCTTTCCCACCATCTGTGAGAAAGGGCTTGGGGAGGAAGCCTGGAAAAGCTTACTTCCCAGCAGACAATTATTGTTGCTGGGCTGGACGTGGAGATTGCACACCCAGATGTGCAGCTGCCTTCTCCAGCAGTGTGGAAGGTCAGGGTACCAGGATGTGCGCCCCCCCCCCCGGAACTCCCATAATGCACCACATGAATGTGCAGTGCATTATGGGGGTCCCCCCAATGCTAGCCGGGAGGCCTGCATTCTCCCAGAATGGCAGACAATCAAGGAAATGGGAGTGCTAGCTCCCTTAACCCCATTTGAGAGGGCAGCGGGTGTGCCGCTGAGGAGGCACTGGGATCAGGCGCAATCCCAGCAGTTCACACCTGCAGGCAAGATAGGCTTGGCTTAGTTAGCCCGGTTTTGCCTGCATGTGAGAACAGCCTCAAGGTATTTTTAAGCTCACTGCTTCAGTGTTGAACAACCTGCAGCACCTTTGTTGGCTATAACTTGTAGGCTTTGAGCACTTGGGTGCGGATGGATTTCTGGGGAGGAGGGATCTTCAGTCAGGACAAGAGTGGCATTTGGCTGCAGGACCTGAGCCTAGGCTTAGGCAAGTTCAGAATATGGAGTCTACACAAAGGTGTGCAAAGGAGAGAGACAAAGGCTGTTCACAAGTTGGCCCTCCCCACATTCATGCAGGGGGAAGCAGGTACTGTACATGCCTGCTGGCTCCATCCTCCAACCTCTGCATGTTGAGCAGAACATCAAGTTATGCAGGGCTTCTGATTGTATAGACTTCTCTTTCAGATATTATACTTAACATATCAGGAGGAGGGAGCTAGAAGGAGGTGGATGTCAAGTGGGGTCAACAGGCATAATCCCACTTCCCACTCCACAACTTTGCTTACCTGGGAGGAGGACTTCTAAACTGCCCTAGAGCAAAGCCCTATTCACATGTTCTATTCAGCACATGAATAACCTGTGTACAGAGCATGCATGTCCAGATCTGCATGCAGGTCCATAGATAAACTAAAGGTTTAATAGGGGCGGCAAAAAAAAAGTAGGGTGAAGCTTATCTGGCCTTTTAAAGACAACATGCAAGCAACATTCAGTTATTTAAAACGTATTCATTTGTTAATAATTTGGGGGGCAGAGGAAAATTTAGGGGTGGGTAGCCGCCTAGCCTCTCACTTTGTCCCACCACCTGCAGGTCTCTCTGTATGCACGTACAGTTATTCACACATCTCTGTTCAGCACGTGCACGTACACATCCTCTCTGTAGCCTGCATTTGAAGGGACCTGCACCCAGGTTCACTTTTACAGTGAGCACATGTACAGTCATTGACACACAAACATGTACATTGTACAAACAGTATGCATGCATGGTGTAATGTCTTAATGAGGCTTGAGTTTTGTCCAGATCGGTTTTGTCCAAGATTTCTCTCCAGAGGCTTTTTGGTCCATGTAGGCAACCAAGGTCTTCCGCTAGTGAAGTCTTTATGAAAGTTGGGGCTGCGGAGAAGGAAGAGGAGGCCAGTTGGGGCAGGAGCAAGTTCAAAGGGCAGGCAGGCAGACAAGAGCAAGACAGTGGCACTGTCCAAAGAGCAACGCAAGCATTGTTGTTCAAGCATTGTTGTTGCAGAGAAGACAGCGGGAGGCGGAAAGAGGATATTTGCAAGGAATAAAGGTGGAGGTCAGCTGGTCAGGGCTTGAAAGCAGACAAGGGAGGGGAAAGTAAAGGGATTCACTTGGCCAGGAACTTTCCAGCTGTTCTGTAATTCCCTGATGAGTAGAGGTGCTTTGGCTAAAAACATCATGTTTTTAGGTTAATTCCTAAACACACATACAAAATGTGTATGTGACTATCAAATGTTTGAGAGCATACAGATACTGTCCTCAGAGAGATGGGATTGACAGCAACTCTCTGCTGAGTGTACACTTGGGGGCAACCTGGATTTGTTGCTTGATAATGTGTTTAATTGCCCTAGGTTCAAGTTCAGCAGCAGATTAACCTGACAAGTGATCCCAACCAAAACTCCTGAGATCCACAAATCTCAGGTTTCTCATGCATAGTCTGTCTAGATCCCTCTGCCCATCTCCATGGCAGATGTGGACAATACTAGGAGATGCACAGTCAGTAGAAAGAAAGATGCAATGCTGATGGGATAAAATCTGTGTCACCACACACCTTTTCCCAAGGACTGCTTCACGCTAGGGGTGAGTGTTGGATCTGTTTCATCAATCACTCCAATGCACTTCATCAAAGTTCCACCATGAATTGCAGAAGCTGGAATGGAGATCTTGGACTAAGGACATCCTCAGTGTACTAAGAACATAGAAAGCTGCTCAGACCATTGGTCCAGATCATATCGGACTCATATCAGACTTTGTTGGAGGCTAGCAAAAGGACAGGCTAATAACAAGGATGTTATTCCCTTGAGGAGGAAAAATCTCAAACTCAAAAGCAAAGATTCATCTAGCTCAGTATTGTCCACACAGATTGACAGAGGCTTCTCCAAGGTTGTAGACAGGAGTCTCTTCCAGCCCTATCTTGGAGATGTCAGGGAGGGAACTTGGAACCTTCTGCATGCAAGTATGCAGGTGTTCTTCCCAAAGTGGTCCCATCCCCTAAGGGGAATTTCTTAAAGTGCTCGCATGTTGTCTCCCATTCAAATGCAAACCAGGGTGGACTCTACTTAGCAAAGGGGACTATTCATGCTTGCTGCCACAAGACCAGGTCTCCTAGACCCCCCACCTCATGTGATCAGATTCCCCCAGTCCATTGATGAGATGGCATCCTAGAGGATCCTGTGTTGTGAGCTCACTCCCTTTGGGACATCTTAAGCGATACTGCTTTAAGATCAAAGCCCTAAAGTTTCTCAGGAGACGAGGCCCCTTAGTAGCCCCATTAGAGACTCACATTTCCAAATGTTGAGGTATGGCAAGGACAATACACTTAGAAAGAAGGACTAGGCAGTAAATTCCAGCTTGTATTGAATTAAGACCTCACAGCTCATGAGGGAAGACTACTGAACCTCCAGCCTCTTTCTCTTTGCATCAACATCTTCTCATAACAAGCTGGCTGTCTTATCTCCTTTCTTGGCACATATAATATTGTGACTTCTTCAGACTCATATCAGACTTTGTTGGAGGCTAGCAAAAGGACAGGCTAACAACAAGGCTGTTGAGGAGGAAAAATTTTTCCTTGAGGAGGAAAAATCCCAAACTCATAAGCAGTGACTTATAGCCGTAAGCTATGAAACAGTGTCCAGAGAGGAGAAAAATACCACACAAAACTACAATCAAGTCACATCACTAAGGACAAGAGGCAGAGTTGTCAGTTAAAAGCTCTGGCCATCTCCATAGCCCATGAGACCTGAGGGTGTCCCTAGGCCATTTTAGGACACAACTTTGCAAGTTTTGGTTCTGATGACTCAGTGGTGATGAGATTAGTCCATTGCAAATCATAGAGTAGTTTGGAACTGGGGAGGAAGCAGCGATTGTCCCTATACAGTGCAGCAAAGGGGAAGAGCTTGTCATGGTTGGGAGGGACCCAAAGGATCTCTTTGAGCAAAAGGAGCCCCACCCAGAGGGGAAAGGTAGGGCTGGCCATTTTTGCAGCAGGTGGCAGCAGCGTTCAGGTCCCGTTCGCCACCCACTCGCAAAACAAGTCATTGGAACACAGGAAGCTTCTACTGAGCTTCCTTATAAGCTGCCTTCTACTGAGTCAGACCCTTGGTCCATCTAGCTCAGTATTGTCTACAGTGACTGGTAGTGGCTCTCCAAGGCTTCAGGCTCCTTCCCAGCCCAACCTGGAGATGCCAGGGATTGTGCCTGGGACCTTCTACATACAAAGCAGATGCTCCAACACTGAGCTATGTCCCCATTCCAAGCCCCAGCCTTTCCTCCTGGGGTCTAGTGGGATGAACAGGGACCATCCCTGCAGTTGCACTGAGTTTCCATGGCATTTTGCAGCCCATCACAACTGATGGGACAATCCCCAACCAATCCCCCTGAGGGCAGTAGGGGATTGTCCTTGACCCCTCAAGGCAGTGCAACAAAATGTCAGGGGCTATGGCTGCAAACCTTTGCATGCCTGCCCATGATAAAGTCCTGTTCAACGTGGGGGGTAGGGGTGGGGGGCTTAATTCCATGTTAACATTAATCAAGGATTACAAGGATTACAGTGTTAACTGCATTTTCCTGAAGGAAAGGGGGCAACATCTTGGTGACCACAGATTTTGACTTGGCTATCAAGGCTGGCCAAAATGTGTAGAAGAACACGGCCTGATCGACAAATGGCCCCATCATGCCAATTAACATCAACTCCAGAAGGGTTTCAACTCATTCTCAGCACATGGTTTAATGCTTTAGCGGGAGCAGAGCTGGGCTTTAGAAAACGGTGTCATCCTGGAATCTCAGTCAGCAGCACAGAAGGCGCTAAATGACCAGCATTTTAGGCTGCTGGAAAGAAGAATTGGCAATGACATCCCTATCTGCTTGCGCTTTCCACGTCTGTGAAGTGGAACATCTGACATTTTATGCACTAGTGTGTCTGATGTAAATCTAATGTCTTTAGGGATGAACAAGAAACAGCAGAAAGTGTCAGCTAAGGATGAGCCTGCTTCGGGCAGTAAAAACAGCAATGTGTTACAGGTAAAATATATGAAGCATTTCTGAAATACATTTTATTTTATGACCAGGAGTTAGCTCCAGGCAGATACTAGATGCAAGTTCTATTTATATCCCCAAGGCACTTTTCAGTACATGGGAGGGGGATCCAGAAGGTAATCAATGGCAGATTGACATCTGTGGGATCCAGATACTTCCTTGGTGACAAATAATTGTGTAAATTGTTGGTAGGAACATAGGAAGCTTCCTTATACCAAGTCAGGCCATTGGTCTATCTAACTCAGTTTTATCTACACCAGGCTTTCTTAACCTTAGACCTCCAGATGGTGTTGGACTACAACTCCCATCATCCCCTGCACAAAGACCATGGCTGGGGATGATGGAAGTTGTAGTCCAATATCTGGGGACCCAAGGTTAAGAAACCCTGGTCTACACTGACTGGCAGTGGCTCTCCAAGCTGGACAGGACTCTCCCAGCCCTACCTGGAGATGCCAGACAGTGAACCTGGGGCCTTTTGCACACAAGGCAGATGCTCTACCACTGAGCTACAGCCCCATCCCCATGGTCTGCTGCCTGTCACTGCTGTGTTGTTTTTGTAGTCCATTTCTATGCCATCCATGCTGCAGTAACAGACACAACCATTCATAAAATCCCACAGGATACAAATATGAATACGACAGATACTTATCTATGCTTTTCAACAAAAGTTCCCAAAGGTTGACCTAGATATAGATAGATAGATAGATAGATAGATAGATAGATAGATAGATAGATAGAATGGCTCCCTGTCCCCAAAGGGCTCACAATCTAAAAAAGAAACATAAGACAGACACCAGCAACAGCCACTGGAAAGATGCTGTGCTGGGGATGGGTAGGACCAGTTGCTCTCCCCCTGCTCAATAAAGAGAATATCCACTTTAAAAAGGTTCTCTTTGCCCAGTTAGCAGGATGGGCTAACGGCAGTTCATACTCCATGCATGATTGGTAGGCAAAAGGAGTTTTGAAAATCCCCATTCACTGTCACAGATGTGATCCTAATTAGAAACTTCCACTAGTCTGACAACAAGTACAGGTGAAACTCGGAAAATTAGAATATCGTGCAAAAGTCCATTAATTTCAGTAATGCAAATTAAAAGGTGAAACTGATATATGAGACAGACGCATTACATGCAAAGCGAGATAAGTCAAGCCTTAATTTGTTATAATTGTGATGATCATGGCGTACAGCTCATGAAAACCCCAAATCCACAATCTCAGAAAATTAGAATATTACATGGAACCAAGAAGACAAGGATTGAAGAATAGAACAATATCGGACCTCTGAAAAGTATAAGCATGCATATGTATTCAGTACTTGGTTTGGGCCCCTTTTGCAGCAATTACTGCCTCAAAGCGGCGTGGCATGGATGCTATCAGCCTGTGGCACTGATGAGGTATTATGGAAGACCAGGATGCTTCATTAGCGGCCTTCAGCAATTCTGCATTGTTTGGTCTCATGTCTCTCATCCTTCTCTTGGCAATGCCCCATAGATTCTCTATGGGGTCAGGTCAGGCGAGTTTGCTGGCCAATCAAGCACAGTACACTGTATACTTTTCAGAGGTCCGATATTGTTCTATTCTTCAATCCTTGTCTTCTTGGTTCCATGTAATATTCTAATTTTCTGAGATTGTGGATTTGGGGTTTTCATGAGCTGTACGCCATGATCATCACAATTATAACAAATTAAGGCTTGACTTATCTCGCTTTGCATGTAATGCGTCTGTCTCATATATCAGTTTCACCTTTTAATTTGCATTACTGAAATTAATGGACTTTTGCACGATATTCTAATTTTCCGAGTTTCACCTGTATATAATTCTTGCAAGCAAACTGCTCAAGCCTCAGAATGCTTAAAGAAATTGGCTCTGTTACTGAGCAGGATCTTGAACTGACGGTTACAAGCAATATTACCAGGAATGTTAAAGTATTTTGGACCAGGGAGTATATAAATGCTTCCAACATGAATATGTGAGGCAGACCCATCATTAAATCCTTCATGGGCCATTTTTCAAAAATGTTTTTATCTTGTTGTCCTTTTAGTATGCAACATAGTGCTAAGTGACCACTTTTGTTAACTTTTAGTATGTCATTTTCTCCCAATGTTTGTTTTCTTTTGCAGTCACAAAAAAAGGGACAGCAGTCTCAGTTTTTGCAAAGCCGAAATTTAAAATGCATAGCCTTATGTGAAGGTAAGTAGCAAATGAATAACTTCTGTTAGGCAAGTCAGAAAACTGATTCTTGCAGTTGGTGTGAAGCAACTGGACTGTTGACATGTCCACACCACAAAGCAGAAGTACCCTCCTCCATTTCTCAAGCCTTCTGTGCTATCATAATACGTACCTTGAAGTGGTTAAATGATCTGTCAGCTGTCCCCTTCTCCCTTCTCCCACTTTTTCTCATTCTTCAGGCCCTACATATTTATACTGGATATTAGGCTGGAGGGCAGGAGTTAAGAAGGTACCTATGTGCCATGAGATCACTCTTTCTCTTTCCAAAGCCATGGCTTCATTTGCTTTATTATTGATTTGATTTGATTTGATTTGATTTGATTTGTATACTGCCCTTCCAAAATGGCTCAGGGCGGTTTACAATTAAAACACACCACTAAAACAGTAAAGAGCTAAAACAAATTTAAAAAACAATATAACAATTAACCATTTAAAAACATTTAAAAACAACATTTAAACAATTACAGTGATTAAAAAACCCCAAATCGGGTTTTGAATTTTAAAATAAACTAGAAATTAAAACCCCCACAATTTAGGAAGCTGAGAAAGCTTGGGTGAAAAGAAGAGTTTTCAGGTGTTTTTTGAAAATTGCCAGAGATGGGGAGGATCGTATCTCAGCAGGGAGCGCATTCCACAATCTCGGGGCAGCAACCCAGAATGCCCATCTCTATGTAGCCACCAAACGAGTTGGCGGTAACTGGAGACAGACCTCTTCAGATGACCTCAATGGGCGGTGGGGCTCATAACGAAGAAGGCGCTCTCTTAGGTACTTTAATGTGCAAGAGCACGGCATGCCCTAGTGCTCTCAGACAAATCTCTGGTTTTAGCACAGTTAAGCAAACTTGGCTCACTAGCACCTATGTGCTTATTCTGCAAGCAAGATATGTACAACTGTATGTGCAAAAGAAACTCTCCATGGTCAGGAACCCTGACAAAGCAGCATTCCCAATTGTGCGGAGGGAGTCTCTGTGCATATGGCTGTACACATTGGTGCCCTCTTCAGACGTGATCATGAATTCATAATAGTCTGGGGTATGCAATCCCACTCCCATATCATCCTCTTGGGTAATGTACAAAGAGGGCAAGATGTAACTATAATCACATAATTAAATGGCAAATGGCCCTGAGTCCCTGAGGGAGGGGCTGGACAACATCCTGTTCTTCATTCCCCCACTCCCATGCTGTTGGATCTTGATTGGAGGACTCATCTCAGTTTCAAGCAAGATGAGCCCTCTCTAGGAGGTATATATGTAGGCAGAAGGTGTAAAAAAAATTTTTTTTTAATTGAACCAGGGAAATGCATTTGTACAAGTGTGTTTGTGAAAGTGTTGATATGCACAGGGAGTATGCGATATGATTCACATAGGAGTGAGAGAAAGGGTGTGCCAAGAAAGTTTTGTTGTTTACCATGCCCTTACACTTCAATTGCAGGGAAGACTGGGGGATGGGGCAGACATCTTTACTTTTGTCCCAGGGCCCACTTTAACCTTGCCACACCCCTATAAGAGGACAAGTCTCTACACAGTCACTTATTTTATAAGTTAATAAAAGGAAACCAGATTACACCAGACTTGCCAAGTAGGGATGTGCAAACAGGTTTGACGCTGAACATGTTTGATGACCACCCGCTGTTCAGTTGAACCCCGGACCAACCCCTCCCCCGGTCCATTTGGGAGGTTCATGACTGGTTTCTTGTTATTTTTTTAAAAACGTACCCCATGTGGGGGTGTTCTCTGAGGTGGTGGGGAGGAGGCCACTGTGCCTGGCCAAGCAGAGGCCCATTGTGCAGGCATGGCGGCCTCCAAAATGGCCAAGACACCAGGGGGAAAGGCCTGAATGCACCAAAGAAAAGCCAAATGGGCCGGTTTTGAACAGAAGGGAGGCCAGCGGGGGGAGAGGGAACCTCTGCGGACCCCCCGCCGCCACCGCCTTGGAGAACACCCCCAGAGGGATTAGGGTTTTAAAAAAAAAAAATAAAAATTTAAAAAGTTCGTGAAGCACCACCAACACCATCCCTCGACCGGACCAAACCGGGGGGGGGGGGGCGGTTCGAGAGGGTGCCGGATTGAACTGGCCTGTTCCAGTTCAGAGCAGACTCTAACCCAGAATCAAATCGAACCAGACCAGCCGGTTCCATGCACACCCCAATTACCAAGTCAATGTGTTTGCTTGGTTTTCTGTTTAGTAGGCAACTTTGTATTTAGTCTCCATTTGGTATGTAATGAACTTCTAGTCTTTAGGGAAACTGATTGATATATAATTAGCCAAGCCCTGAATGCTGGCCTATAAGACACTTGGCAGCAACTGTTGAAATAATTATCAAAAGGTGTAATCTGAAATTTTTTCCTCCTACTGGCAACCAACACCATTACAACCCAAAGACCAAGGGGCATGTGAACTCTTATGATAAAAATTTATTTCTAAAATATCACATTATTTGTCCACTAAGTATGCAAATGTTCTCACTTCCCTGTAGTGATAACTTCACCTGATCTGCACAAACATGGAGAGATATGGGTAGTTCCAAATACCGACCACGTGTGTACAAGATTTTTCTTTGTGTAAGTAGAGAAAGATTTCAGCTGTACAGTGTCCCAATGTTGCTGCTTTGTGAGTTTTATTACTTTTTTGATGACTACAGAAACAAAACAGCAAAAAAGGTGCTGCCTACCATTTACCCTCATTCAAAGAGTTGGGATTTTCTTCTGTTCACCACATTTTCTTTTGTGGCTAGCTTTTTTTTTTTTAACTATGCTTTTGGTTTCACCTAAACCTTCATAGCAGATCTAACCACTTTAGGTCTATGGTATTCAAACAACAGGCTGATTCAGTCAATAGAGTTGTTGTCCCCTTGAAATCACATGGGAGGGTCACATGTGTGCGCAGGTTAAGGCAGTTCACACAATCAGGTGTGGATGGCATGATATATTTTAGGAGACACACTTAGTTCATGTAGAGCAACTCTGAGGCCTGAGAAGTTTAACCAGCCCCACATTTGTATACAATGTGCAGGACTTCTGTAGCAGAACTGCTATAGTTCCTTGGCACACTAGTCCAGTGGGCTTCCTCCATATTAAAAGATTAGAAGCCATTGGTTAGGATCTGGCCCGCTGCCACAGTCAGTTACTCTGCAACTAAGTGCATATATCTGTAGGCTGGGGAAGCAGTAGAAGTTGGGAACAAAGGGAAAAGAAACTTGCATTATCAGGTAGTTCTTCTAGAATGATGTTTCCAACAGTTGGGTACAGTAGGGCAGTCTTCATAATATAAAAGTTTTGGGCAAACAGACCTTCTCCCCAGGAAAGCTAATATTTAGTGTTTAGCCCAAATAAACTTCCTGTCTGTCTGTTTGCCATGCACTTGGGCCAAGAGAGGGCTGAAGGCAGGACAGAGACAGGCAGGCTGGAGACAGATGAGCTGGAAGCCAGAAGTCTGGAGATGCAGAGGTGGCCTCTGCCAGTGATGATGGAGTGGCCAGACCAGGAAAAGACCAGGTGACCAGTGATGAGTTGCCCAGACTGAGGGAAACCAACCTATCTGCAAGTCCTTGAGGCTATTCCAGCGATCAGGCGAAATCAGGCTAGGAGAGCCTAGCCCGATTTCACCTGACCGTCTAAACTACCGGGCTCACAGGCCAAAGTAACCCTCCCCTTAAACTGGGTTCGCGTAGTGAGCACTCCGCAAACCCAGTTTTTTGCTCGTGAGTTGCCGTGGCTCCACACCGCGGCTAGTCATGAGTAGACCCCTGGCCGGGAGGCTGAAAAACAGCCTCCCGGCTCAGGGGTCTCTGCAGCATGCCCTGTGCACTCGCAGGGAACCAATGCCTGATCCACAGAGCTCTTCGTCTGAACCCCCTGACATTGTAAAACCATTGCCCAACACATGCATATGGAAAACACTAGCATTTCTTGCTCTACTGTTAAGAACAGTGGGAGGCAGCAAAGGCACAAGGCTACTACAGCTCCATGCTGTAGTAACACCTTGACTTTCATCTTTCCTGCCTCACTGCAGTAAATTATCATGTCAGGAATCTGGCCCAACTCTCCAGCCCAGCACAAACCATATACAGGATAGAAGATCAGGCTATTTGTCATAATGTGGAAACTTTCAAAATATTAAATATTTCTCTTCTGTACACTTTTTTTTAGCTATGAAGATGGCCAAGTAGGTGATACAAGTATAAACACTCAAGAGCCAAGCATTCATAAAGAGATCCTCCGGGTCATTGGTAATCAAACTGCTACTGGTTAAAAGGACCACTCTTAATTCCTTGATGCGATTTGGGAGCCTTCCTCAGTCTCAAAGCTGGATTTTGAACTGAAGAAGATGTGGAAAAAAGTTTAATTTATTGTTATTCTGAACAAGTTAACCCTTTGAATACTTTTTTCTTACTTAGCCTTTCTTATCACATTAAAAAAAAAACTAAAAGGGATGCAAGCAAGCAACTATAGGGATACAGAGTCTATTGATATAATACAGCTGATAGTTAAACAGACGTTTGGGTTGTTCACAATAAACAGAATTTGAAAAGGAGTTTTGTGCTGATATTTTTATATTAAAGACTTGAAATGGATCATTTTAGTACTGTATACCTGTATTTTAAATTTACAACAACTGAAACAGAAACAGTCTTTTTTAATTTAAAGTGGAAACCTACATAATGCAGGATATTTTGCAATAAGTAGAATATTCAAGTTTTAATACACCATAGACAGTGGTTACCTGGAACATAAGAAATAAGATAGAAATGTTAGCTGTAATATATTCATTCTGCTATATACGGACCATGTACAGGACCCAAAATGTTACAGGAAGAAAACTGTTCTGTTGTATTCACATATTTGCCAACATAAAAAAAATTACTTTACCAGCAATGGGCATGAGAGTATGAATTTGGTCTTGCACAATGTTCATTCTTTTAGGTACAGTTTTTGGAAGATGTTCCTGGAGGATCTGTCCAGTGTGTCCTCCTTTTATTTGCTTAAAGACTGTCTACTAGCTGGTGGACAGTTAATCAGTGCATATGGGGCTGGTCGATATCTGAATTCAGTATTATTTCTGTAAGATTTTCACATTACTAAAGGAGAAGCACTGCGTCTTGATCCTAGCCCTCATTCCTTGGGAAGTTCAGCTGCTTTTCTTTGCTTTCCTCTTCCTGAATTCTGTGGCAGTATTGATTTGCTTAAAGACAGGTAACGTTATTACAAGTGTTTTACAGGAACCTTTATGTGTTTCTATTGTAGGTTAGTCTGATTATATCAGTGTCAGCTATGGCAGTGTGCACTGTTGACAAGCATCCATAAAGAGACAGAACCACATCCATCAAATTCCTTGGGCCGGCTCACATGCAACATATAGGGCCAGTTCTCACAATCAAAGCAATGTGAGCTTACCAGCAAATCCCAGATCGCTGAGCCATGTGCACTCCTGCAGAGAATGTTGTGTGAACTCAGACGTCCTAGTTGATCCCAGATTCGTGCTGGGAAAACCTGGCATTTAACCAGGATCAACAAGCTGAGTTCTGATCTAAGATTAACTGTCCCAGTTAAGTGTCAGGTTGTGCATCAATTTTTCGTGGGTTCACACAACACACTTTGCAGGAGCACACATGGCTCAGTGATCTGGAATTTGCTAGGCAGCTCACATTGCTTTGGTTGTGAGAACCAGCCCATAGGGGTTTATATGTAGTGTAGTGGAGGAGCAAATCTTGTACTCACACATACTATCCTACATAGCACATAGTCCTTTAATATGCACTTGAGCAGGCCCTACACATTAGGGATGTGCACGGACCGGTTCGGTGGTCCTTTTACCGGTGTTTGGACAGTTTGGTGGGGGGTACCTTTAAGGAGCAGGGAGGGTGGTACAATGCTGACTCGGGTTGCCAGTAGGTATGCAGCAGCACCGCACCAGTGGTTTTGGTGACAGCGCCGGCGGGGGAAACACGGCAGGGGGGATGAGCACCCTCCCTGCTCCTTAAAAGTAACCCACCATGACCATCGAACCATCCAAAGCCTGGTTCGTGCACATCCCTCCTACACATCCGTTGCCCTTTTTTGTGGCAGACAAGTAATGTGAGTGGGTGCTACTTGCACAGGCCCTGATTCACCATCAAGAACCTTTGTGCCATGCAGGAGGACACACGGGCCCGAGGCTTGCACCTGCACCCTGCTGCATGACCTCTGGCCAGCCTGAGAACAGGTGCCTAAGTTGTGCCAAGATAGAAGGTGTTTAATCCAGTAATATGGAAGGCTGATGGCAGTCAATCATCTCAGACCAGCCTCTCTGAGATGAGGCGCCTGAATACAAGCCTATCTGTCAGTTTGTAGAATTGTGATTCTAGATTACAGGAAGTGAATATCAGGAAAACTCTGAGTTAACTGATGATAGCCATGCTCCTAATTTGGAATGTGGTTTTTGGAGAGCCCTACAAGAGTTCCAGAACAGTGTTTCAGTCCCAGGAAGAAAGGAAGAGCTCTGTAGTAATTCAGATCACAACCTTGCTCTGGAACAGCACCACTGCCTTTGGGTTGTGGAATAAAGGTTCTATCAACCCTTCACTGTTGAAATAATCAGTGAGCTCTTCCTGTGCCTTTCATTGCTGCCATAATCAGTGGTTTCACTGCTGCATAACTTCAGACTGATGGAAAACAAACATTGAAGCAAAAGACTCCCTAGTACAAGCAATCAGAACCAGAATTCAGCCACACACAAAAATTAAAATGCTAGCGTAAATAGTACTAGTGGCAAATTATTATGGGTGGGGGGGAATTGTATGCCTAACGGAATGTATTTCGCCTGATTAACCATATGATAATTGGCTTGCAAGCTTGAGGTGGGGCATTCCACTCATGAGAGATCTTGCAAATTAATTTGTATTCAGGCTTAATTGAACATGCTTAAATGTTATGCAATTTACTGAGTGCCAGACTGAACTTCATTCAGAAGGATAAACAAGAATAAACAGTACCCATTTAGCGATGGCATCCATGGAAACGGATCTTTGCTGAACATACTGTAAGTGTGAAGAGCATTTCTAGTACTGAAGAGCATTTCGTATCAATGACAGTTCTTCATATTTCACAGGGTGCTTCTGTTAGTTTGGCATGTAACAGGCATACTGAATCAGCTGATACCCATGGTGATTACTAGCAAGGTTGAATTTTAACCAGCTACTCTAGTCCCCAAATGCCCATGGTACGGGTAAATGCCATGACTGGATACCTCCTTTAATACAGTCATCACTTCAGTTAGAGACTTGAGAAGCTCTGTCAGAAATACCCTCCAAAAGAGAAATGCCTTGTTACAGAGACTTGGTCCAAGGCAAGGATGCAAAGAAACAAGCTATGAAGAGGTGGAATTGTCATCCTTGGTGCAAACCTAAGCTTGGTTCATAGGTTTATCAAAATATTTGCTTGATTTCTTTACACTTGATTACTGATGACTGAATGTGTGAAATGGCTTCCTTGGAAAGCATTGTTTTTGAAGTGATATGAGGTCATTTGGCAGTTCTGTGTGTGGTGATAGTCCATTCACGGATAGAAGTCTTTAGTTGGTGTTGCGGTCATCAAGCAACAACCATGTATGTGTGAACCACTCCTTCACCATATTGGGGAAACAGAGCATTAAGATATGGATACTGTAAGATGGGAGGGAGTTGTCATTGGATTCAGGCAATAGGGTTGCAAAGCATATGCATAGTGATGATCATGGGAATTATATTCCCACTGATGGCTACTGAAGAGAAGATAGTCTTAACACTATGTAATATCAACTGTAGGCAACCAGGCCACTGTGATAACTGCAAGCATCATGTGGTTGTCTGAACTGATTCATAAACTAATTGGATGCCTGATAGATGACTCTTAGACCCACAGGAGAAGAGGCACAATCAACACAGCATATAATTATTGATGCAAAACAATAAATCATTATAATAACTAAACTTTATTTGTTAGCCACCCCATAACAAATTGCTCTCACAACACAATAAAAAAATCCAATTAAAAGACATAAAACAAAACAAACAAATTAAAACAGAAAATACAGTACAAAAGCATTTTAAAACTTTTAATCAATTTAAATGAAATGTTGAGCTGAATAGTACAGTTACATTGCACCAAAGGGCATGATTTTTTTTTTAATCCTAAGTGTTCTTTATGAAACTGTAAATGGCAGAAACTCTGCTGGCCTCCACACAGGAACAGCCAACAAACATCAGCTTTCACTGAATTTCTGACATTTACTGTAACATATACACAATACACATAAGTATGAGTTGTTGAGTGTCATTGATTCCCAAGATAACAGGCTTAGCTACTCAGGCAAATCCTTACCTCTCATTTCCCACAAACCCAGCTTTCTTCCTCATCTGCTGGCTCATTTATATCATTGCCACAATGGAAGGCCACCAAACAGAGATGTTAGAAAGATAACTGTAGAACTACAACTTCTTCTTTGCTGAACAGCAATCAGATTTGGAAGAGTATTTCAAATTCTACTGAATTTTCTTACTCATGGTGTGTGTTTTCCTATGGCTGCCCGCCCCCGCACCCCCCACACACACACGCAAGGCATGACAAACTGTTACCCAGCTATGGATGGTTAGTCTGAGCACCATTTGCAAATCAATTTCTAGTCATTTGAAACGGAATTAATTTGCTTAAGCTGTTTTATATTTTTGTTAATGTAAGCGTCCTAGCGTTCTGAATGGGTTGGCGTTTTTGGTGGTGTTGAGTAACCCCAAAAGTATCTTAAATTCAGTCATTCTTCCAGAGGCAAAACTTGCCACATTTATGCTTCACATCTGGTTCTACAAAGCCTCACCACTTTTATCTTCCATCTCTCCAGTGTTCTTTCAAACAACATTACACTGCATTCATTCTCCTACCCCTCATTCATCTCTGAATATCAGGATTCATTGCTATCAGTATACCCCTTCATACTCTGAACTTACTCTGAGACTACGGTCACACATCTGAGCAGTGGAAGCTATGGTATGATCCCATGAGTCTGTGATAGGTGTGTGAATTACACAACTACATGGGCAGATCTGGTGGGTCTTTGCTATCTGATGGGAAAGACTAGACAGCTGTCAATCAGATGAGAAAATCTATGGGACTGAGTGAGCCACTTGCTGGCATTCAGTGCACATTTTAATGCCAAGTAAGATGTTTAGATGCTGGATCAGGCCTAAGATGTTGGGTCATGCCCAAGGCCTATCTAGTCCAGCATCCTGTTTCACACAGTGGCCTACCAGATGCCTCTGGGAAGCCTAAGGCAAGAGCTGAGGGCATGCCCTCTCTCCCATTGCTCCCCTGCAACTGGTATTTAGAGGCATTTTGCCTCTGAGGCTGGAGGTGGCCTATAAGTGCATGTAGTTGTGCAAAATCACTCTCACACTAATGCAGAAATTGTGCAAACGACATTGTGTATAAAAACAATTACCGTACCATCACGCAACCACGTTTGTGTAATTTTTGCATTTGTGCAAGGGCGTTCTCGCACAACTGCACGCATGCATGTTGCATTAAAACGTGCATGAGACACTATGCAGAATGTCAGCCACAGACCTCATGCATCTGCATATCACAGCCATGTAGGATTACACCAGAGGAAACCTGTTTCCACAGTGCTGTGAGCATGTGCGAGGCTGATCTAGCAGCAGTCTTGAGCGTGTTTGTGTGCTTGTTGCCACTCGGTTCCATTCTCTGAAATGCATTTCTCTGGGATGCTATTTTGCTTAATTGTTAAATGAAACCTCTCCATATATGTTTCCTTTTCATTTCTGCGCACATTCCATACCATTCCAAGGAGGCAAGAATCTCCTGGAGCTTTTGGAGCAGGCTCTTGCCCTGGAGGAGCTCAGGGTCCATGTTTCACTGCCGCCAGAGAGAGAGGGCAGGCAGTGGGGGTGGTTGGGGAGTTTGGCAATTTGGGGAGTTTGGCAATGGCCCTCCCCAAATTGCTGAGGTCTCCCGAGGATATCACCCCCCTGAGGCCTGTGATATCGCAACTTCTATGTCACTGTTTCCAACTCTCCACAAAATACCAGTGTGAAGAAATGGTGCCAGGGAGATGTAAGTACGTTTCTACAGTAATCTCACACAGCTTTGCTAATGACTCCTATGAAGTCCTGAGTGAAAGGGGGATTAGAGAACTCTCATCTGTGGGAAGATAAGCTAATGCTACCATCCTTCAGGCTAGGTCTGGGGATCTTTTAAGAGTTGCATATCAGGCAGGAATGTAAGATGTAGGGCTTTTTCCAGGAAAACTGCATCTGTTGAGTTGCAACCTGTCATTCAATTATATTTAAAGACATGTGTCCTGCCAGAAAACAAATGGAACATATATATTTACTTATCCTGAATGTGAGGCAGCTGCTGCTGTTGACTGCCTCTTTCTAAGGAGCTTAGGTTCTTTAGCCACTACTGTGGCTATGACAGATTCGGTGATAAGGGAGCACTGTAAGATTCACACACAAACGATGGGGTGGCCAGTCTTTCTATCTGGGCACCACCCTTGTGCCTTTGACAAGTAGGAAATTTCACCTGCAGAATTCCTGCATGTTAGCTCAAGGCACACAAGCATTGTCCTTGCACAAAAATAGAATTGAGTGTTCTCTAATCCACCAGGCACTTCTGTAGCTCAAGATGCATTTAAAACACGGGGGCTGTTGTGCAGTATCCACTTATTTCAATGGGGGTTGTATTGGAGAGATTTCTGGTAGATTCTCCAGGGCTTTCTTGTTCTCCATAGACCACAGAGGGCATTCTGGAACTTTTGGGGTGGCCCCTTCCACCTAGTACAATAGGCAGGGCCAACTATTTCTGCTCCTTCAGAGGGAGGGGTCATCCTGTCTTCCCCAGACCAACCCTGCTGAGTGTGCTGGGCAGAAAGGTTTTGGTAAGCTCCACAGAGCCCCAGTGTTTTGCTCTTCTTCCATGCCCTCCCACCTGACATGTCCTGGCAAAGGCAAGGCCCCTCTATGGGGATCAGGGGGAATGGTCAGGTGCTAGAGCACCAAATTGTAAAGATGCAGCTTTTGCAGCATCCCACTCTCTCTCGCTTGGCTTGCAGTGCTTCAGGCCGCTCGCTTCACAGCACTTCAGACTTCTTGCCTTTCACTTCTCCTTGAAGTGGGACCACAGCTGAGCCCTGCCTCTCTGGCTCCAACATGGCCAAAATCCAGTGAGGATTCCCCTTTACAAGGAAAGGAGTGGGCGTCCCAGGAAGCTCAGAGGGGCAGCCAGGGGAGCGGTGAGAGAGGTAGTTAAAGAGTCTTACCCACCTGGTGCAGATGCTAGCACCGCTACTTGCGCCCCCCCCCCAGTATAGCCCATATCCAAGAGCGTGATGCCTCTTTTAGCAAGCTGCCCACACAGTGGCCAGCACATTTCCAGCCTCTGTGGATGCGCATATGGCACATAAATGGCCTTTGCACATCCACGGAGTCAAAAGCTGCACCCCCGCCACATGGGCGACTTGCTAAAAGAGGCATTGTGCATGCTTGGGCTATGAGCTGTGCTGGGGGGTGAGTAGTGGCGCCAGCTAAGAGCCTTTAACTACCTCTCTCACTTTCCCCTCCTGGTTACTCCTTCAATGCCAAACTGGTTTGCCCAAACCAGGCTTGGTTCAGTTCAGTCATGGACCAAGCTACCCCTGTTCGGTTCATGATTGAACTGCCAAACTAGCCTGGTTCGAGGCGAACTGGTTTGCCATTGAATGGTTCATGCACACCCCTAACCCAGTGGCTCTGAATCCACATCCTCAGTATCTCTTCTCTCTCCATCCCACCCTTCCATAGGTGGGGAGTGTGGAAAAAAGGAAAGCTACTAGGACTAAGAACAAAATGGTTCCTACTAGTGATTCTGAAGGACCAGATCTGAGACCTGAGGAGGACATCCTTGTTCCTCTTCCAGAGAAATCAAATACCTCTGATGTGCCTGAAGCAGAGGAAGAGAGAGAGCGAGGATGCTTAAAGCAGAGTGGGCCAATCCGTTTAAGGCAGGATTGCACAACTTTAGCCCTTTTGCAGATATTGGACTACAAGTCCCATAATCCTACTGTGGCTGAAGATTTTGGAACTGTAGTCCAAAAACCACTCGAGGGCCAAAGTTGTGGAGCCCTGATCTAAGGCATGCTCCACACATTGACTGGCTAACAAACTATATTCTCTACCTTCTAGTGTCATGAATCATATTAATGTTCTAGTTCTCCACACCCCAATGGCTGCACTTACATCATCCATGGTCATCCCTGCTGATGGTGAAGGAAGCCCTCAAGATCCATATGATGAGAAGGTAGAAACTGCACTCTGCAAATCCTTTGAAGCATTGACTACAGCCTGCAGGGCCTTCGTGCCATTTCCAGACTACCTCTGGGCTGAAAAGTTGGACTCTGGAAATTTTGTTGCCAAAGTTATGCAGTAGGGGCTGAAGAAGATGGCCATGTCAGCATTGCTTCTTACTGTTCCAGGTCACAGCAATGGCAGCTCATACGGTGACAAGGCATAACATTTGATTGAGGAGTTGGGAGGTTGACCCTGGTTCCCAAGCCCCTTTGGTCAACACCCCTTTCGCTCATTTGAAATTATTTGGGGTTCTTTGGAACCAATCCTCATAGAGGCAAAGGACAAGAAGAAGTCATTGCTGTTAGCCAAAAAGGTCACCATTCCAGACAGGCAACACTGGGAACTTCAATTCTAAGTGGCTTCTTTCCATATCCTATCAAAAGGGACCTATAGAGACACCTTCCTCATTCTCCTTCACTAAGGAATTGAAGAGCTCTGCTTCAACATGACCTCACCCAGAGTCCTCAAGCAATTGGGGTCTGACATCTTTGCTTCACATATACTTGGTCTCTGACCACAGCATATCAACGGATGTTGGATATGGTCGGACATGATACTCCCTGGAATTTGTTCAGCTTCTCGGAAGAAAACATATGGCCTCTCCATGAACAATCCAGTCAAGTATCAGTCATTCCTCAAAGGGATCCTTCATTTGTTAGATGTGCAGCTGATGGAAGCAGTTCCTACAAGTCATATCCGCTCAGGGGTGAAAGTTCCCAAGAGCAATGGTGGTATGCAGGCCATTCTGTCTTTGAAATGTTGGGACAAATTTCTGAAGAAGAAGCATTTCTGGATGGAAAATTTAAGATCTATAATGGCTTGTATCCACAAGGGAGACTTCCTGGCATCAGCAGATCTTGCAGAGCCATATCTTTACTTCCCAATCAGAGAGGTGCACTGGGAATTCCTTTGCATCTGCTACAAGAGGCATTTCTGCTAATTGGGCAAAGAGGCACCTTTTCAACATGGTGGTTCTCTTTATTTAGCAGGGTGAAAGTAATTGGCCCTGTCCAGCTCCAGCACAGCATCCCTCCAGTGGCTTTTGATGGCATCTATGTTTTTGGTTGGTTGGTTGGTTGGTTTAAGATTCTGAACCCTTTGGGGACAAGGAGCCATCTTGTTTGTTTGTTTGTTTGTTTGTTTGTCTATGTAAACTGCTTTGGAAACTCTTATTGAAAAGCGGTATATAAATATTTGTTGTGGTGTTGTTCCCAGTACAGAACACTGCTATTTGGTCTGACTTCAGCTCCAGGGTGTTTTCTGAGATATCTAAACTACAACGGAGTGCCTTTAGAGGCATGAATTCAAGAGCCTGCTTTTTTCTGATCCAATACCTGAGGGTGGTAACAGGCACAGCCCAGTACAGGATCTTCCTCACAGAGGAAAGGCAGTGCAAGATTGTTCATTTGACAAATATGGTCATGAGCTAGAGGTTGTCATGACTGGCTCTGCTGATGTCCTGCCAGGATCCAGGACAAGACAGCATCCTGGGTTCAGGGGCAGGTGACGATATCACAGAGCCTTCACCCAGCCCATAAAATGATGGCTGCTACCATCCAGGAGTTAGTCTGAAATCCTCAAGGAGAGTAAGCATCACAACAGATACCAGCCTATTCAAGTAAGAAACCCACCCGAGGGATCACACAGCTCAAAAGGTCTGGTTTGCCTCTGATGAGCATCAATCATCTAGAGCTTTGGGTGATAAAGATGGCCATCAGAGAGTTAGAGTCCAAGTTGATGAGCAGTCATGTACTCCTTCAAACCGAAAGCATGTTGGCCAAGGGGCATACGTCAACTACCAGCGAGGGGCAAAACTGATCTTGCTCCACTGGAAGGCCACTGACCTGCTGAGCTGGCACAGACCAATCTATTGCCAATTTAGACAGAAAATCTGGTGGGCCCAATCAAGATAGCAGCAGATTGGCTCTGCTGCAAGCAAATTCAGAAGACTGCTGGCTACACTCCTTCGTGTTCTGTCAGATTTCTCAGGTGTTTGGAAGTCCAGAGGAGGGTCTTTTCATGTCTCATGAAAATGCTCAAGTGGACCACTTCTTATCTAGTCTAACCTGCCCTTCGCTCTGGATGTCAAGGTGCTAGCAGTCACATGGCCAAAGAGGATTCTGTGCACATTTCCTGTTCTGTCACAGGTGATCTGAAAGGTATGAGAGGAAGCAGCAGAATGATCCTGGTGGCTTCTCATTAACCCAGACATCTCTGGTTCCTGGGCCTGGTCAACTTGTTGTCAGCTGGGCTGTTGACAGCTACCTTCATGGAAGGATCTCCTGTCCCAAGGTCCAGTATTGCTTCCAGCGCCGAAGTTATTCCATCAGACTGTCTGGAGGCAGAGTATCAGGAGCTAAGTCTAATGGGCTATACAGAATAAGTGCTGGGGTCAATGTTCTCTTCCCACAAGCCTTCCAAAAATAGATTGTATAATTCTACCCAGAAGGCATTTTTATCCGGGCATTCCACTCACGACAGGCCTCTAGCTGGAATGGAGGTTGGGGACATGCTTGGCTTTCTCCCATCAGCACCAGTATTCTCAAGTGCCAGATAGCAGTCTTGAATAGCACTTTAGGATGTTTGCAGGGGGGGGGGGCAGGATCTATGCCCGAACATCCTCATGTACCGCATTTTCTGAAGGAGACAGCCCTGTTGAACCTCTGGTAGTGTACTGTCTTCCATCTTGGAACTGGAACTGCATTTTGATGGCTCCAAGGGGGCCCCTTTTGAGCCACTGGCAAAATATGATCTCAAGGTGCTCACATCAAAGGTGTCATTTTTGCTGGTCATTATCTTCGCCTGCATAGTGTCCAAATTAAGTACTCTGTCTTCAGACCTGCAACTTGGCATTTTTCATAAGAACAAGGGGGTGTTCAGGCTTGACTCACCTTTTATTCCCAAAGTACACTCCTTGTTTCATAAAACTGAGGGAATTTCTTTGCCTTCTGCCCCAATCCAATTTATCCCCAGGATCAGAGGTGACATACACTGGAAGTTAGTAGGGTATTCCTGTTCTATTTGGAAAGACGATGATGTTCCAAAAGTCTGAAGTTTTATTTCTATCCTTTCAGGAGTCTACATTAGGCAAGAAGATGGCTACACCTTCTGGGTGACTTAAAGAGTGCATCACTTTCTCAATGGCTTAAAGCAGGCATCCCCAAACTACGGCCCTCCAGATGTTGCTGAACTACAACTTCCAGCATACCCAGCCACAGAAAATTGTGTCTAGGGATGCTGGGAGTTGTAGTTCAGCAACATCTGGAGGGCCGCAGTTTGGGGATGCCTGGCTTAAAGAGTGTATACCTCTTTGAGGAAGCAGCTCCCTGGTGGGGGGCATTGCCCATTCACTCCAGGAAGTCACAATTTCAGCAGCCTTCCAGCGGAATTTCTTTTTGGAAGATGTTTGTTAGGCTGCCACTTAGGCACCTACATAAATTTTCTCCATGCATTACAGGGTTGATGCATTTCTTCTGCTGATGTGGCTTTTGTCAGTAGGTTCTGCAGAATGTTCTGATGAAATGAGCACTGGTCTTTATGGACACCCACCCTGGAAAGATATTGTTCTGCTACACCTTGTAGGTTCCAGAATGCCCTGCATGGTAGACCTGCATGGGGAAAATGGAAATATTCTTATAATGAATTCCTGTCTCATAGAATTATGGAGGGCATTCTTCCCCCCTTCTTCAGTGTATGCCCAGTATGCTGTTTTTCAGAGCTCTGGTATGTTGTTTTTTGGGCTTCTGCCTGTGCCACACATGTGGGGCTGGTAGATATGGCTCCCTAGGGATTTATCTTTTCTATCTTTGGACTTTTGCGTTCCTTCATCCCTGTTTGTTCCTTTGGTTCATGAACTGTGTTTTGTTGTTTGCTGTTTTTGGCTGAGAGGTTGAGGAGAGCTCTGCTTTTCCAGTCCAGGCTGGAGAAGGCAAGGTAGCCTGTCTCTCTCTACAGGAGCCTATGTACTACATGGGATGAATATTGCCCCTTATCTTTTAAGGCCCCCTCACACTTTGGGGCTATTCTGATGATCGGGGGAAATTGGGCTAGGAAAGCCTAGCCTGATTTTTTCCATTCATGGGAACCACCGGGCTCGGCTGCGAGCCCAGTGGTTCCTAGGCGGGTAACCCTTGCCTTTAGCCCCTGCCTTTAGGTTTGCGAAGCGTGGGCTCCCTGATTGTGAGTAGCCACGCCGTGGCTCCGCACCACAGCTACTCGTGAGTAGACCCCCGGAGGGGAGGCGAAAAGCCGCCTCCTGGCTCCAAGGGTCTCCCCAATATGCCCTGCGTGCTCACGCAGGGCATACTGGGGCTTCTGGGGGCCACGTAGCCCCTGAGCTCCCCAGCTCCCGCTGGCTCCATCATGGAGCCGGCAATCGTGTGGGCAGCTGGACCTCCCTGCCCGATCGTCTGCGGGGGGAGCGGGCTTAGCCTGCTCTCCCCGCAGTTTTAGAAAAAGCGGGTCTCACGGATCATGAGACCCGCCTCTTTGTCTACAGAAATTGAGGACCAATTCACATGTGGATTCCCTGATATGATACAGTCCTCTCACCTGGCTGTTCCATTCCAACGTGCATGGGGAAATTGTTTTCCCTTCACTGAGAAAATGTACAGTGTGAGAAAAAAGGGTCCCAACCCAAGTATCATCTGATGTCCTGCTGAAGGTCATCACTGCAGGCACTAGCTCAAAGTGAAAGAACAACCTGGTTCTTAGGTTCTTAGCTGCAATCCTACACCTAGTTACTGCAGCTGATCAGCGTTCATTGAAACTACTCCAGAGAAAGTTGATGGCCATCCTAATTTGCACATGGGACTGAAAAGTAAAGAAAAAATGATGGCTCACTTGGAAGCGTCCCACAAGCATTATGTGCACTGCCGCATGCTCCTAACACAGTGTGGATGCTTTTGCCCAAGAACTCTGGTGTAAATTTATTGATTTACATGTATATCTCACTTTTCCTCCAAGGAGCCCAGAGCAGTGAACATGGTTATGTTTATCCCCACAACAACCCTGTGGGGTAGGTTAGGCAGAGAGGGAACTGACTGGGCCAGAATCACCTAGTGAGTGTCATGACTGCACGGTGATTGAACTTCAGTGCCCACCCAGTCCAGTTGCATGGTGGTACAAATAATGGCCATACCATCATACAACAGTGTTCATGCAATTGCCAACATACATGCAAGATAGGGATGTGCAGAACGTTCCAAGCTCGGAATGTACCAACTCAAAACAGGCCATTTTGGGTGTTCTGCGCTCGGAACAGAATGCCCTTCAAATGAACGGCCTGTTCCGAGCTCAGAATGGAACGATCCCATTCCAAGTCGGACCATTCTGAGAGTTCCGAGCACCATGTTGACTTGGCACATGCAAATGGCTGCAGCGCGTGCACAGAGGCCAGAAGAGCGCCATTTTGGATTCCAAAATGACACTCAGAACATTTCAAGTGTTCCAAGCTCGTTCTCTCAGAACAACCATCTCGACCAGTTGTTCCAACTGGACGTTCTGGGTATTTGCATTAAGTGCCAAGCTCAGAACGGAACACAAACATCATACCATGCACATCGCTCGTGCAAGAGCACTCTTGCACAATTGCATCCACACAGGAGCATGCAGCAGGTCCCGTGGTACCCAAAATGCACGCAAGCTGCTGCGCAGTATGTGAGCTCATCTTCCTAGGTATATGCACATACTGCTGAATGCTGAGCTAACCAGTGCTGATTAAACTTCCATTCTGCTCTATGACTGTATATTTAACAAAGGCCTGATATTTAGCAAACAGATAACATTTATCTCCATGCCCTTGAAAAGTTTTCTCTGCTAATTCCTGCATATCAAACTGCTGTTAAAAGCACACTGGTTGCAAAGTTTGCAAATCTAGGCACATGCTAATCACTCCACTATGTAGCTCTCTATTGTTTATATGCCTCTGTTCTTGGTTGATGTGACTTAGTCCTCCTTTTCTCTGGTCACTTCTAATCTTCCCCATCCACACTGACTACTGCAAAGCTGTTGCATAACCCTTAGGGATGTGCAAACTAATTCAACGTCAAATAGGTTCCGCGCCGAACAGGTTGGTTCAAAGGTTCGGAGTCGTGCCAACCACCTCTGGTTCAGCTCGACCCCAGACCGACCCTCCCCCCCAGCTGTTCGAGGGGTTCACAAGCCAATTTGAATTTTTTTATTAAAAAAAAAAATTGACCCAGACCAGGCAGAGGACAATTGCGCATGTGCAGTGACCTCAAAAATGGCCACTGTGAGGGGAAAAGGCTCGGAACAGGCCGAAGAATGCCCAAACAGGGTCATTTTGGGCATAAGGAAGGCCAGCGGGGGGAGGGGGAACCTCCCCAGATCTCCTCGCACCCTCTGAGAAGCCCCCCAGAGCGGGGTAAGATCTATCTATCTATCTATCTATCTATCTATCTATCTATCTATCTATCTATCTATCTATCTATCTAAAAACTCAAACTGGCTTGTGAACCCCACTCCCAAACCAAACTGGCGGGGTTCTATGAGGGGCAAAACCAAACTGGCCCAGTCCAGTTTGGGTCCGGTTCAAACTTGAACCAAACCAGGACAGCCAGTTTTGTGCACACCCCTAATAACCCATAGCAAAGGAGGGGAAATCAGAAGGCAGTAGGGGAAAATGAGAGAAGAGACCTGCTATGACTTCCCTGGTTGAATCAGAGGTGCTCTTACCCCTGGACTTCCAGGCCAAAGTCGAGGGCCTCCACACCCCCTGGGGGCCCCCAAATCCTCTTTAGTCTGTCCTGGGTAGTGTGGTCACCACACAGTGCCACTGGCCCACGCTGCAGTGGCTAGCCAAGCGTGACTGTGACTTGCACCAGGCGGAACCTCTGCTTTAGAGATGGCGGCGGGGAGGGGTGTGTGGGGGAAAATATGTGGGATGGGAATATGTTAAGTTGTGTGTTGAAATGTTTCTGCTAATGCATATTTGCATAAGCATACCTGTTTTATCTTCTTAAATTCTTGTGAGTTCAGTTGCTGTTTGTGCTCTCAAGGACCCATGTGTTAAAAATACTGTGTGTGTCGCAGTATGTGTGTACAGGGGGATAATGCTTAACTTGCAGCAGGGAGCTCCAAAGGCCTTTACGTCCAGGCTCCAAAATTACCTAGTTGCACCTCTGGGTCGAATGATCTAATTAAGACCTCTATAGCAGGACAATCATCACTGGCTGCCCAATTATGACAAATCCTATAGGAGACTCTGTAATTTGTGCTAAATGTTACAGTATTAACCTGGATGTTTACATCTGTCCAAAATGTGAAACATTTTCAGTGCTAATTATAGCACTAATAGCTCTATCCTAAATGCATTTGCTGAGAAGCAGATTCTAATGATACAACCATGATAAGTTGACTTCTTTGGTTGGCTTACAAAAAGTCTTGAAAATAGTCCCAACTCAAGATTGCAACTCATGGCTGGATGGAGTGGTGCTCTGTAGTGGAGCATCTGCTTTGTATGCAGAAGGTGCCAGGTTCATTCCCGGGACTCTCCATGTAGGACTGGAAAGAATTCCTGCCTGAAACCTTGGAGAGCTGCTGCCAGTCACTGAGCTAGATGGGCAGACTCAGTATAAGGCATCTTCCTGTGTTCCTAGAGGAGACCTGGGCCGGGGAACCCAAATTGCTGGATGGTGGCAGTAAGAAGATAGTGGTGATGATTAAACAGCTGAGACTCATGGAGTGCGTTGGCTGGATGACCTTTTAAAAGTAAAGTGTGTTGTCAAGTCGATTTCGACTCCTGGCACCCACAGAGCCCTGTGGTTTTCTTGGGTAGAATACAGGAGGGGTTTACCATTGCCTTCTCCCACACAGTATGAGATGATGCCTTTCAGCATCTTCCTATATCACTGCTGCCCGATATTAGTGCCAGCGGAGATTTGAACTGGCAACTTTCTGCTTGTTAGTCAAGCATTTCCCTGCTGCGCCTCTTAAGATGGTAGATGACATTTAGATGACCTTTTACAGCCCAGTATTTAGAATAACTGTAAGCTATATTGGGGAACTTTTGTGTGCAAGGCTCCACTCAAGAAATTACACTGCATTATGGGTTCATGCTGATGAGGGTATTGTAACGACAAAACTATGAGATAAGTACTTGAGAGAAAAAGATTCTATAAAAATACTCATTTACTTCTATAGCTTCTGGTACAGCATAGATAGGCACAAATATAAACAAAGCTTGAGACTTCAAAAAATAAGCCTTGATTACAACAAAGGGCATTTCATGAAAAGCAGTTTCAAGGAGCATAGTTCAAGGAGCTTTGTACTTACTTACAAACTATAATGTAAGAAAGAGTCAGGTCAGGTGTCAGGTGATTTTATCCTTAAATTTCTCATGACTGTAACTCATAACTTAGTGAAAACACATCAGCATTCGGTCTAATAGAAAACTTATTGTCACGTACACCTTTGTTTACTGCTTATTCTTTGTTCTATTGTTATTTTAACTCAAACAGAACTTTCAGATAGATTTTATACTTCCTTCACTAACTGTTATGTTTGAGAAGCAAAAGTGAACTTTGGGCTTGAAAAGCACATCCTGAATCATCTAGTTCACATAAGCATATTTGAAAAATATAGGTTTCAGGAGCCAATGTTGTAGGTAAACAGGTCATCTCCTCTGCATCAAATGAAATAAGGAAAGAAGGGGGAGGAATTTATTTCAATGTCTGTAATAAGATGGGAGGGGTTTGCTTCTCCCATTCCAACTCCCCAACATTGTGTGGGAAAACAGCAAGGAGGAGAAAACCAGAGGAAAGGAAAGATTAAGATCCACCTCCTACATGTTACTTCTTCATTGCAAATCACAAACATATCCTGAGGTTTTGAAATCATTTGGTGATCATTTAGGTTTCTATTCTGCTGAATGTCTTTGGCCCTAGCATTCTGGCTCCATATCATGACTTGACTTAAACATTTCCTGGGGTATATTGAGCTGTGATCAGGACATTTATTGAAACTTAAAAAAACAAAGCAAAACAAAAAGCCTCAAAGCACCCACATCCAACAAAGGTCTCCCTTTGTAAACAACCACCATTCCCAGATCAGGGCAGATATAATCTCCTCTGGCCTGATCCTGGGATCACTTGCAGACACTGGAACAATCTAACCCATCTATGGAGCTTAGGTTAAAAAAATGTATGTGGAAAAGAACAGCTAAAGGTGTGCCTCCCTTTGGCTTAGTAAGCAGTCCTTTCTATTCAAGTGAAAGGGGAGCATCTTGCATGAAAGAATTCCATCTGTGCACTGCAGAGTGCAAGCAGGCCTCTGCAACAGGGGCTAAAGTGTTTCGAACAGAATCACAGCCCCAGAGCTCCTTGCTCATGTGTCCTGGATCGGGGCAGCCCTTTCATGAGGCAAGTTGAGGCAGTCGCCTAGAGGCAGATCACTGGGGCACCAGCAGGGTGGCAAAACACTCCCCCAGCACAACTGGAAGTGAGCTGACCTTTGCAAGCCTTGCAAGAAGTGACTCTCCTCACACTCCTTGCAAAAATGGCAAGGAGTGCAGGGAGAGAAAGCGATGCTGCCAACCTTCCCTGCTCCCTAGGCCAAAGCTTGAAAGGGTCCGCTTTTCCGCTTTTCCAAGGCCTCCACTAGGCAGCGGTGTAGCTGCAATTGAGCGGATGGATTCAAAGAACCTGGGCCCTCAAGTTCCTGAGGGGCCCCCAGGTCCACCCCCCTATCTTCTTCATTATCTCCCTCACCCCAAGGGGCCGCTGGAGAGAGGGGTGAACACGAACCCCCTCTCCCCTAGCTACACCCCTGCCTCTAGGGCAGGGGCGTAGCTAGGGGGAAGGGGGCCCATGTTCATCCCTCTCTTGGGCAGCCCCTCAGATTGAGGGAGACAATGAAGAAAATAGGGAGGGATGGAGCTGGAGGGCCCTCAGGAGCTGGGGGCCCGTGTTCTTTGAACCCTTTCATTCAATTATAGCTACGCCCCTGCTCTAGGGATAATCTGGAAAGCAACATCTGGTGCCTGGCCTCAGGCATTGCAATGCTGTGGGCCGCCCCTGTCCTGGATTATAGTCCAGAATCGGAATCGCCAAGGCCTCCCGATGCTGACAGAGTTCCTGTGCTTTCACTGTTGTATAGAAGGCAAAACAGAATTTTCCTCATCAAGGTGAATAGAAGGCACATCGGCAGAATAGTCCCTTCTCTTAAAAGTACAAGGAACCCTCTCAGGGTCTGGACTGGGCAAAACTATTCACCACAGATGTAACTATCATTGATTTCCACCCCCAACCCCTCCAGATAATGTGCTTGACTAGAGGGACCAGGTATAAAGGAAGACAAGACTCCTGTACCTTGAAGAAGTTGTGCAGAAGGAGGAATTTTGGCAGGTTCCACTTCTTGCTCATACTGGAGTGAGAACTGTTGAACCTATTGAAATTTTTTCTTCCCAGCAACTATTAGAGAAATAAGAGTCTCTGGTCTCTTTTGTATCTGGTCATCCTTGCAAAGAAGCACACCATGCCATGGGGTTAAAAAAAGATAGACTCTGGTTTGTTATTGCTATTGCACTTTGTCTTGGGAGTTTTCTATGTGAAGAAGTGTGAGTGTATCTGCACTGTACTCTTAAATTGGTTTCATTGCTTCTACTCCCAAGAGAACCTTGGGAAAGGTAGTTTGCATATATATGTGGGGGAGGAATTCTAATCCTCAGCATCTTGAGCACACTACAGTTCCCAGAATTCTTTGGAAGGAAACAATTACCGTTAAAGTCATATAAAACTAATATAAGTTTGCAGTGAAGATATACCCTTTGACTCCTATTTATTATTTGTTGTGTCTGATGTGCTTAAAGTTTGCTGGTTAACTGATGAGACCAAACAGAATTCTCTCTAAACCTAGATTTAGCATATTCATGGATGGAATATTTGTCATTTGCTTCTTGCTAAATTTAAAGCCTTCCCATGGGCTGCAGAGATGTTCATTACTACTTGTTCAACTTTGCATTGGGATTTTGTAGTTCAGTGGGGTAGATTAAGTATTAGTATTTTGTAGATAAAGACATTTCATGTAGTTGTTAGGGGGGAAAAAGCTAGAATGTGAAAATCTGTTGACAAATAAATAGGTGACATCAAATGTTTACTGCCAGCAATTCAAATAAAATGGAGCCTTTATACACATCACTCTGCGCTCTTTAACATGATTTTTAAAGAATTTAACCAATAGTAAACTCTATCTTCTGAATTTTAAAGAAAATTCAGCCACTCTTGTATTTAAACATTAAGGTAGGCTTCTGTTTCTATTAACCAAACAGCCTGTTTTCCAACAAACATTTTGACTTTTGTGCACAAAATATTATCGCAGCCTGCTATTTTAGCCTATGGTGCCTTCAAATTATTACAAATATTTAACTAATTGTACATACTGTAAATACTGCCAAAAGATCACTAAGGCCAAATATTTTCTCTATTCACTTTTTACTGCACTTGCTTTCTATTGCTATTTAAGCTCTTTTATTCAGCTTTGTATCAGTTATAACGTTGTAGCCAATGCAAATGTTTACTTTCAATAAATCTGGAATTTGTTCAACATGTGCTATGTTGTGTACTGATTCGAAAACTCTGGAGAACACCTTCAAACCATAGCTGGCCTTAGACTTGCTGGTATCTGAGCAGAAAATGCAAACATTGTTCCCTTGGGGTTAAATAATAACACCGAAACAGTGGAACACCTGAAAAGTGACTGCACTTTCATGATGGTCAGGGTTTAGTGAGCATGCAGTGCAGCAGGAAGTTTTACACAGAGCAGATTTTACCACAGGTTTACCGGGAGGCTCTACTGAGAACTTAAAGCTGTGTAAAAAACCCCGCTGAAAACAGTGGAGTTTTTCACTCCGAAGATAAATCAGGCTACACTCATGCCCAGTGGAAACCCTGAATTGCACGTGTGGACGGCTCCCCGATAACTCACATGGACTTTGGGGGAAAGCTGGCTGATATGTGTATTTGCACCTTCCATTCCAGATGAGATGAGAGCTAAAAGCAAAAACCTCGTGGTAAAACTGCTCTGCGTAAAACTTCCTGGAGACAGAGGCGTACCTAGGGAAAATAGCGCCTAGGGCAAGCACTGAAATTGCACCCCCCCTGTCTAAACATCTGACACCCATCTTTCAGATAACTTTAACATAATATCAGCTCAAAAATACAAGTCAAGCTCATTAATCTATTAATATTTCAAAAACTATTTAGCAGTGGATGTAGCCAGACCAAAAAATGCTGGAAAACTACAAATTTCAGTATGCTGGGGCTCATCAAATACCCAAATACTATGTGGAGGTGTACTTGGGAAACTAAACAGAAGTGGCTGTCTAATTCTCTACTATGCATTGTAGCATCACTATTACACAAGTTTTAAAAATAAATGGAGAATTTAACTTTTCCCAGATACTCTGAAAATAATTAAAGGGTATGCAGAGTAAACTCTGCCACTGCTTGGAATATATTCTAGTATTTCAGAAAGACAGTTAAAATGAGAGAAAGAGCGCAAGAAACTCCCAGTGGGTCTTAATACTAAGGATTTCACACTGATTCAAAGACAAACTCACCATTAATAGCATATTATTAAGACATCACATTTAACTCACTTATCACAAGAAGCAAAGTAAGAGCAAATGAATACAATCCTAGCTCATAACCTTCAGCTCAGTATTCACAAGCCCTGATTCTCTGTTCTTAGTGCCAATCTGAATATGTGTATAGTGACATTATATATATATATATATATATATATATATATATATATATATATATATATTTACCTGTAACCCCTTTGGGGGGCTTCCTAAAGGCTGTGGGGGGGATGCAAAGGTCCCCTCCCCCTGCTGGCCTTTAGGGCCTCACAGGGACCATTTGAGCATGTGCAGTGGCCATTTTTTAAAATATTTGTGTGTTTTTTTAATGGCTGCTGAAAACAAAATGGCCACCGCGCATACTCAAATAGCCTCTGCGAGGCCTGGCATGGTCTAGGGCAGGGTTTCTGAACGTGTGGGTCCCCAGATGTAATTGGACTTCAACTCCCATAATTCCCAACCCATGGCCACTGGGGCTGGGGATTATGGGAGTTGAAGTCCAATAACATCTGGGGACCCACACGTTGAGGAACCCTGGTCTAGGGTCTCACAGAGGCCATTTGAGCATGCATGGTGGCCATTTTGTTTTCGGTGGCCTTTAAAAAAAAATCATTTTAAAAAATGGCGCCCCCCTTCAAGTGGTGTGCAGGGCACGTGCCCTGCCTGCCCTAACCTAGATACGCCCCTGCCTGGAGATAGTATGTATAATGCTGAGGAGCAGAGTGGACTGTACCACTTCAGACTGCACATGGGGGGCAGACCCAGAGCTAGGCGGGCCTGCCTCCCAATTTCTCTCTGCCCCCCCCCCCCATTTTTAAACACTTTTTTTTTTTAACATAACAGAATGTTCCTTGCACTTAGAATTGATTTGGGCCAGATAAGCTGGCCAACCTTTGGGGCATCCCGCTAAATTTTAGACTGGCCATGGGCCTGCATGAGGGATATCAATGTTGAATGTTACCTCTTGTTAAAAAATGTTTAAAAATTCCAACCCAGAGACACAATACTGAGACAGTTGTGCAAGAGCACACTTGTGCGACTGTCAAAAAACTGCACAAACACAGTTGCATGATTGTAAAGCCACTTTGTGTTTCTTCTGATGGACACAGCGTCATGAGTGGTGTACTACCATTTGCCTAACACTGTGCTATATATGGGCCGTTGTCAGGAAAAATCAACACATCTGGTACAAGAGCAATTCTAGGCCACACTGCTCTCTGTTGTGTACTTGCAGGCAATCTTTTTATATAGAGGATAATTCAAAAATATGGCCCACTACATGTAATCTACAGTGGTCTCTTTTACCACCTCAGCACTTGACCACCTCATCCCTACCTCATCTAGCCCTATTCATACATTAAGTTCAAAGCACATATAGTTTGTGTACAGTGGATACACATACAGAACTGTACGCATGAACATTTATTCACACATTATGTTCAATATACACACTGTTGTACACTCCCTGTCTTTAGCCTTCATTTGTCAGAGTCCGTACACTTTCACTTTACATACCACGTAATGTCTGAATAGGGCTTCAGCTGCATATGTATACTGGGCCCAAAATCTGGTGACTGAGGTCAAGAACTTCTGTCTACCTCATGAGAAGGCCAGTTCCTTTCAAAACCTTATTTTGTTCATCAATAAATGTATTGAATGTTCCACATTCTGAGCACATAATACCTCATGCTTATGTTAATATGGCTGTGATTCCCCATGCATGAATGCCTTTCTATCATTTTTCGAGTCCAGACTATCCCTGGAGTCTCCTCACTTATCCTGCTAAACAGTTTGGGGCATTTTACCTCACATCAGGTGCAGATGTGTGGTAAAACTCAGAAATCTGTAGTAAAATGGCTGTCTGTATGGACTCTGTGGGGGAGGGCATTTCTTAAATTTAAATTAAAGTGTGTTTTGTACTGCATCACACCACTTAGCTGAATGGCCTAAATGAAAGCCAAAGCTCTGCTTAAGTTAAATGACAGGTAAACATGTTAGGTTTAAGTGTCCATTTCCCACTCTTTCAGAACTGCTCATTGGTTTCCCAGAAGCACCTGGACAGCCTCAGTGGGAATCAAGACGCCAGATTAGATGGGCCTTTCACCTGAGTCACCAGGGAAGTTTTTACAACCGAAGTCAAATATACCTTCAACTTTAAATTCAGGGGGGAAAGTCTGAGTCACGACTGGAACTCTGGGAAACCATATTCCAATGGATACTGAACATGCTTTGCTGATGATAAGTCTTGACTTTTATTAGTATGGGGCTTAAGTTGAAAATTGCTGCACTTTTCCAGATGTGTGATCCCTTGAAACTCAGGCTCCTTCTGGCAGTACGTACTCTTCAGATTGTTCCTCCATGCAGAGAATGCCGTCTTTCTTTCAGACAGTCAGATGCAAGTGCTGATATAATACATAACACTACTATCCAAATAGCCAGTAGAGTTTTCCACTGTGTTTTTGATGAATTGCACTTTGCTGAACAACAGTGAAAATCTGCAGTGATTAAAAAGTGTGGAGAGATCTGCCAAGAGAAAGCAGAATGTTTGTGTTGACGAAGAGCAGAGGCTGCCTTGGAATGTCTATGAGATTCTGTCCCACCCCTGAAAACCACTATCATTTTTGTGGCAATCTTTTCACCTTTGTGATGCTGTGACATCACCTGTGCCATGACTATGTGCCACATGGAACAAGTGTATAGGCTTGGAATGGGAAACTCTGAGTGCAAATTGTCACTCACTGGGTGACCTTGGTCCAGGCAATGTCTCTCCATGTAGCTTTCCTCACAGGGTTGCTGTGAGGATTCAAATGAAAAAGACCCTTCTATGCTATCCTAGACATCTTGGAAGAAGAATTAGACCATAGTCTTCTCCTGCTGATGCTCCCCCATCAACTAGTATTCATAAGAACAAGATTCATAACATAATAATAATATAACATAAGATTCATAACATAAGATTCAAGAACATAAGCATAAGATTCAGAAGTATAAATATTGCCCCTGTACAATAGCCATTGATTGACTTCTCCATCAAGAATTTGTCCAATGCCCTTTTAAAGCATTCTAAGCTAGTGTTCATTACCACATCCCATGGGAAATAATTTCATAGTTGATGTGCATTGAGTGAAGAAGTACTTTCATTTCCAGTGCTCTATTAGACATGCTTCTGCTCTAATAGAGCACTGCTGGAGAGCACACTCTCTGGAAATATTTGCATTCTTGCACCAAAGTGCCCACACTTCAAGTACAGCATGCAACAGCACAGGCAATAATGCTATGTGCCACCAGATGTCAGGAGCCCGGCAATGTGTTGCTCAGGATGTTGGCCACTGTTCCAAGTGAGGCCTGACTGGTATAGAATAGAGTGGAACTCTAGCTTCATTCAGCAGTTATGAGTGCAAGCAGTGCTCATGCTCACAACTCAGAAGGAGGAAGTCCCACTCCAGTGCTGTCATTCACCCACTCCTGATGGCTGATCATGGTTACCGCTCCATTTGTCTGAAGGGGGAAGTGCTGTAACCATGATGGCCAGTGCGTCTGTGAGTGGCAATCTTGATCACCCAAGGTTACTGTTGGATAGCACATGGGGTCCCCCTCACTCTGTGCATACTCAATCAACAGGCACCAGAGTGAAGGGGAAACCGGTTTTGCAGCCCCCAGCAATTCTGGTTCCTAAAGTGGCTCGTGGACGGACTGATGTTTAGAAAAAGAGAGAGTCAAGCCCGAGGCTGTTAGAGAAATGGCAATGTTGTTGTAGGAAAATATAGTTGGAATGTCTGAGCAATAGTCAAATACAATTTAGCAATCGCCTAAGGCAATTCTAGCATTCTAATGATGGATGCATATAAGCTGTTATCTATTTTCACTGACCAAATTCCAAAACATAATACAATTCTCGAACAAGAGAGGAGAAGGAAAGACTTGTCAATCAGAAGGGAGGGGGAGGATTTTAAGCAGAGAAGAATTCCTAGAATGGCAAAAGAACACATAATTACCCCATCTGGGCTCAGCAATCAGGCACAGAATCCCGGTTCCGGTCACTCAGGCTGGCAATGTATAGAAAGCAGGCGTCTTGGATCTGGCCCGGAAGACGGTGTCATAGAAGACTTGCCTCACATGCTGATAGTGACATGCCAAACAAGCTCTCTCTATGAGTCAGACAAGGCGGCTATTCACACGATGGGATGAAATCAGGCTAGCCTCTGCGAGCCCGATTTCGTCCCACCATGGGAACCACTGGGCTCGGCTGCGAGCCCGGTGGTTCCTGAGCGGGTAACTCACTCAAGAAGCCCACCCCTTAAACCGGGTTTGCGGAGCAAGCACTCTGCAAACTCAATTTTGGGGATCGTGAGTAGCCGTGGCGCGGCCCCGCACCACGGCTACTCACAAGTAGACCCCCAGCGGCTGGCTGAAAAGCAGCCTCCCAGCTCAGGGGTCTCTCCAGTATGCCCTGTGCACTCACGCAGGGCATACTGGAGCTTCCGGGGGCCACGCAGCAGGTCTGCCCGATCGTCTGCAGGGAGAGCGGGCTTAGCCCGCTCTCCCTACAAACCCAGACAAAGCAGGTCTCACTGATCATGAGTGAATTGCTTTCCTTACTGTTCTGCCATATTGCCTAAAGACAACCTCTCTTATATGGTTCACATTCGTATATCTGCCCCTATAGTTTTCAGATAGATTTTTTTCATGCCAATCAAGCCTGGTACTGTAAACAATTTGCCTTAGACTCAACATATGCACTCCTGGCCACGCCTGGCCATCCCCCTCTCTACCTATTTGGGGCTCTTATCCACAAGACTCTGTCTCCAAAGAAACATGTACATAACTTGCACAGGTAACTCAGTGCCTCTCTCTGGGTCAAGACAGGGAGGGGTATCGAGGTAATAACAAAAGGAGGGGTGGGTACCATATTTTCCTCTACCATGCGTTTCAGTCTTGTTTACCAAGCCATCTTCACTATAGCACAACAATATTCAGACAGTCCCAGACTGATAGAGAAAGACTAGTACTATCAGCACTACAGTTGAATAACAAAATTTTGGCAAGCAATGCAAGACATTGTTCAAGGCACTTAGCAATTATCTAAGAAGAACATGAGGATATTCACATGACTGGGGGAAAGCAGGCCCAATCCGCGTTCGAGCAGTCGTGAGAACCGCTAGGAGCCGCATGGCTCCCGGCAGTTAGCCCACTTAATTCCACCCCCGAGCGCTCTGCTAACTCCATTTGGGTGATCGTGAGTTGCCACAGCATGGCTCCACACCATGCCAACTCATGAGGAGACCCCAACCAGGAGGCTCCGACTAGCCTCCAGGCCTCGGGGGGTCTCCCCAGAATGCCCTGTGCACTTGCGTGGGGCATTCTGGGACTTCCGGAGGCCAAGCGGCCCCCAATCCTCACCACCCTTACCAGCTCCCTGCTCATCTGTAGGGAGAGCGGGCTAAGAACGGATCGTGTGCAGAACCTCCATGTCTAGTAATTTCCCCTTTTTCTCTGGGTGACTGGTTCACCTAATTTTCAGTCATGCCCCTAACCAAAGAGTCTGTAGTAGGAATATTTGGGATAGACACAGGCCTTAGTTTATCTATTTGGGGGACCCTTGAAGGTAGGCCCCAGTTGGACCCCCCCTGCTTTATTCCCAGCAGGAAGGATTCTGGCCTCCTTACATTACCACTCACATAAGCGCCAGCCATCACAGTTACTGTGCTTCCCTCTTTAGAAGGAGGAATATTGATAAGCATCCCCTCTACTCCCTTTTGAGAGCTAAAGAAAAATTTCACTACTATTTACTGAGAGCCAGCGTGGTGTAGTGGTTAGAGTGCTGGACTAGGACCGGGGAGACCTGAGTTCAAATCCCCATTCAGCCATGAGACTTGCTGGGTGACTCTGGGCCAGTCACTTCTCTCTCAGCCTAACCTACTTCACAGGGTTGTCATGAGGAGAAACTCAAGTATGTAGTACATCGCTCTGGGCTCCTTGGAGCAAGAGCAGGATATTTTAAAAATGTTTTTAAAAGAAGTACTTTTTATACACTGAGCACAGTTTTGTGACTCCCTGTTCACATGGGGTGTTGTGAACCCCTAATAGCTTGGATGGTTTTAAAAGGGCCTTGGTCAAATGCCTGTGACATTTCTCTGTCTGAAGCAGAGCACCATATGGGCAGGAGCAACTCTAGAACAACTAAATTGGGGGGGGGGAGGGAGTCAAAGAACATTATTAGGGAGGCAAGGATTTTGCTATACATTAAATACTTACAGAGGTAAGCTAATTAATGTTTGTTTTTTCATCTTATAAATGAAGCTTGCTTTACATTTTCACAATTATTAAGAAAATGGACCAGGTTCCTCTTAGAAAATGTTGTTGTTTTTAATTATGCCAAACCTCCCAGTCTGCTTCCCAGGCTAGTTTTCTCTTCCTGTCCAAGACCATGTGGTAGAAAAGAATGGAGTGCAGAGAGAGGTAAAAACCAGGACAGTTGAAATCTGCCTTGCAATCCACTGAAGACATGGTCTCACTCTGCTCAGTTCCTGGCCAGGAAGGGAGCTAAAGGGTTGGCATGTTCCCCGGGAGGATGGGGGAATCTGCTACCTGCCTGGCTGCACTGGGTTTTGCTCTGTAGAGAGGGAAATCTATATAATTAATACCTGTAGAGGGGATGCGTGGGGATGTGGCATGCTCCACCCCTGCTTCAGCTACAACCAATGGCGGACCCAGAGGGGGCCACACGTGCAAAGGCGGGAGGGAGGAGCACATGCCAGGAGCTGGTTGGGGTGGCAGGTGCCAAGAGGCAGTTGGGGTGGCGGGAAAAGCCCCACCACCCTGACGATTAGGGCGAGAGGGCTCCCTTAGCCCTCTTTCCAGTGGTCGTGTGAATAGGCTCATTATGTCCCTATTACTTGAATTAATTATTTTAAAAGGCCTCCATTGTTTAAAGAACACTAGTGGGCCCAGGCGCAGAGCATCTGCTCCTCTAGTTGGGCCCAGCCATCCCCACCATGCCGCTGCCTCACCATCCTCCTCCTTAGGGAGGCAGGGCTTCACCCACTGCCCATCCTCCTCCCACCACCCGTTGTCCTCTGGCCCTCCTCAAGGCGGGAGGGCTTCGCCTGCCATCCCAACCGGCTCATGGCGTGTGCGCCTTCCTCCCACCCTTGCAAGTCTTGCCCCCTCTGGGCCCGCCATTGGTCGCAGCTGCTGCGGGGGCAGAGTTTGCCACATCCCCACGCATCCCCACTACTAGAATTAATTATATAGATTCAAGCAACAGGGACACAATAAGCCTATTCCCACGACCACTGGAAAGCAGGCTAAGGGAGCTTAGCCAGCTTTCCAGTAATCGTTGTAAACACCGGGCTTGCGGGGTTCCAAGGCGTCTAGCTAGCCTAAATCCCCCTCCCTTTAAACGAGGTTAATGGGGCAGCGCTCCTCTAACCTTGGTTTTTTGCTTGCGTGCCACAGCGGCGCATGGCAACACATGAGCAGACCCCAACCGGGAGGTTACAAGCAGCCTCCCGGTCTCGGGGGTCCCCCCAGAATGCCCTGTGCACTTGTGCGGGGCATCCTGGGACTTCCAGGGGCCATGCGGCCCCCGACACCCACAGCCCCCACCCTCTCCATGACGGAGCCTGTAGTTGTGTGGGCGGCCAATCCGGCTGCCCAGGGCTGCAGGCCTGATCACCTGATCATCCTCATAGAGCCCAGTAGGGTGTTTCACACTCCTTGTGTGAAGCGCCTCATTATATCATGACTCTATTGCTTGACACTTTGCTGTAAAGTTCCAGACTAGTGGATAGGGCAGTGGGAAATATTTGCGGGGGGGGGGGCACCCGCTACCCCTTGCTACAGCTTGGAGTCTTTCCTGCAAGTGCCACCGGCTTTGTCCTCCTTTTGTGAAGTACAAACACTTCATTCAGTCTTGTGACCTTGGATCTCCTGCATAGCAAAAAGATGTCTGTTTCTTTTGACTACAGAGCCAGCCCTGAATCTCAGCTTGAAGAATGATGGCCCTAAGTCTCGCTGCATCTCTGGTTGTTATCTAAGAGATCATAACAGAGTACACGGGACAAAATCTCTGCAGAGGTTTTTGCTGAGCTCTGCTAGGACCGGACAGCAAGTCCTCATCAAACGATTTAACTCTGACCTGATCAGTGTGATCAGCCATATAACATGATAATTATCTGAACTGCCCACTTAAGAATGCCACTTAACAATACTTAACATAGCAATACAGCATATTATGCCATCATAACAATACTACAGTTACAAGGAAGCAGCGTTAGCTAGACATTATAAAAGATATCCTAAGTGTAAGAACAATCCAGCAGTGAAACAGTTTGAACTCATTTAGGGGCGGGCATTCTTTCTTAGGAGCCTCTGGATGGGCTGTCTGTCAGGGATGTTTCACTGAACAGGGTATTGGACTAAAAGACCCTCAAGGTCCCGTCCAGCTCAAACATTCTGATTTGATGGCCCATCGGTGAGTTTTTTTACCCCACCACAACCATTTATATTTGAATTTGTTGCTGAACAGTTGCCAGAACCTTCTGGAGCCAGCATGGTGTAGTGGTTAGAGTGCTGGACTAGGCCCAGGGAGTCATGAGTTCAAATCCCCATTCAGCCATGCAACTCACTGCATGACTCTGGGCCAGTCACTTCTCTCTCTGCCTAACCTACTTCACAGGGTTGTTGTGAGGATAAACCTAACCATGTCCACTGTGCTGGGCTCCTCAAAGAAGAGCGGGATATACATGCAATAAACTAACTAACTAACTAACCAGAATTGTTGGTAAAGCCAAAAGACAGGGCTGACATCCAGATTCCATATTAAGTTACTCACTATTAGAATTTCCTCTAAATAATTTAATAATCCATAGGATTACTGAAGTAATTTAGGCTTCAGCTCTAATTTTTTGTTCAGGGCACAAGGGTAGTTAAGGCAGACGTGCACTAAGCTGCTTCAAGTGGATCCAGTGTTTGTTTGTGTGCACAAAACATTAACTCCACACATGGAAGACCCATGTCATACCTGTAGATTAATCACCGGGATGGGATCATCATGTTAACTACAGTTAAACCTTAGAAAGGCATGATGATCTTGAAATATGATGAGGCTATTCACACGAGCAGCTCAACCCAGGCAAGGGCAGCCCAGCCTGGGTTGGATAGCTCATGTGGAGCGCCAAGATAGAGGCAGATCCCAACGCTGCCGGAAGCCTGGTTTTTTAATCCAGCTTTTAGCCTGCATTAGAGGCATATCGGGCAGCAGCAATATAGGAAGATGCGGAAAGGCATCATCTCATAGTGTGCGGGAGATGGCAATGGTAAACCCCTCCTGTATTCTACCAAAGAATACAGAGCTCCACACAGAGCTCTCCAGAGCTCCACGCAGCTTGGAGCAGTGAGGACCATATGAGCGCACAAGTCGTCCACCCTACAGAAGAAGACCAATCCTCTGGAGGGAGGTAAGCTCTGTGAACACCAGGAGTCAACACCGACCTGACGGCACACTTTACCTTTTAGAGGGTGCAAGGCAAGCTTGCCCTCTAACTCAGGTCTGGGATACTAGACCTGAGCTTGAGCAGGAATCCCTCAATGTACCGTGCTGCTTGGGATTCCTGGAGGTGGGGACGCATTTTCCCGGCCTCCAGAGCTCCACACAGCTCGGAGCAGTGTGGCTCATGTGAGCGCACAAGTCATGCACCATACAGATGAGGACCAATCCTCTGGAGGGAGGTAAGCTCAGTCTTAACTTCCCCCATGCCCTCCCCGCCCGCCAAAAATGGCTGTGTGCACCACTTCAAAGTGATGCTATATCTACATTGCATTTAAAATTAGCCTTAAACTACTTGACAGATTGTGTGCCAATAGTGTGTATGACACAAGATTATTGGTTAGCTTCTGAAATTCTGCTTTTAAAAATTTTATTGGTTTTTACAATATCTTAACAATCCCATTACATCTAATTAAGTAAATATTAACTTCCCGCTCACCAATCAGCACGATTCATTAACTATACAAGTCAACCATTGCTATAGTAATTCAAAACATATATCCTACACATTGCAAACTCGAGTTTGCTCTACCCAACCTGCTATTATTACTAAATTTCAAACCCTGCTGAAAAGTCGATATTAGAAAAATAGTTAAGTATAGGAAGAATGGTTTCCAATCTTCTTTAAAACATTCCAAGTTTTCATCCCTTATCAGTACTGTAAGTTTTGCCATCTCAGCATATTCCAAAATTTTTATCAACCAATCTTCTTTTGAGGGCATTTCATTGTCCTTCCATTTCTGCGCATATACTATTCTGGCCACCATGGTTGCATACATAAAATATGTTAAGTTTCTTCTGGAAAACTCTCCTTGTGTTATTCCCAGCAGGAAGGATTCTGGCCTCTTAGGAAATGTCATTTTAAAATTTTTCTTCAACTCATTATATATCATATCCCAAAAGGCCTTTGCCTTCCCGCAAGACCACCACATATGAAAAAAAGTTCCTTCACAATATCCACAATTCCAACATTTGTTTGGAACATTTTTATACATTAATGCTAATTTTTTGGGTGTCAAATACCACCTGTACATCATCTTGTAATAATTTTCTTTTAAAGTATAACATGGTTTGCTTCTAAAATTCTGATCCAAATTTCTGCCTCAGACTTTGAAGCTGCAGTTTACCTGGTCTTGTTTCCAAAGTTGGACCTATGCACTCGGAATTCTCCATTGTTGTGCTTTTTATTTCTGGGTTCCTCCCCCCCCCCGCTTGAGCATTGTGTATGCACACCATTTGCACAGATTTCAGTTCCTTTGCTTCTTTTGAGCATCACCAATGCATATTATACACTTGTGTGAACGGATAAAACAACGCCAAAACAAATATTGATGTGATGGTGTAAAATTTTATTGATCATTTGTTTGTGGATATTCATCTATATATTTAAATATTTCACTTCCTTATTGTATTTTTCTATGCTATGAGATGTTTTGTTTATGTTATGTTCTGCTGACCTTGGGTCGCAAATAAAGAACTTTGACTTTGAAGTGATGGTGTATGTGTAGGTATGCATGTCTTAATGTACGAATATGAATATGATGCATATTTATATGCCGTTTTTCAACAAAAGTTCCCAAAGCAGTTTACATAGACATACAGTGGGTACTGGAAAGAATCACCCCCTTTGATAGACCTTAAATTCTGGTTCCCTTACATCCTGAAATGAAAACACAAAGAAAATTCCCTTCACCAGCTGTACTTATCCAATGCAACCTATAACATCCAACTGAAAAACATCACAATTACAGTCCAGAAAAAGTGTCAGAAACAAAAAACAAGAATTACTGAGATTGAAAAAGGATCACCCCCCCCCCCAATGTCAATATTCTGTTGAACCACCTTTTGCTTTAATAACAGCCTTGAGTCTGTTGGGATACTTCTCTATCAACCTTGCACATCTAGACAGAGCAATATTTGCCCACTCCTCCATACAGAACTGTTCAAGTTCGGTCACATTGGATGGTAGGTGCTGGTGGACTGCTATCTTCAAATCTCCCCACAGATTTTCTATGGGATTTAGGTCTGGGCTCTGACTGGGCCACATGAGGACATTCACTTTTTTCTCCTTCAGCCACTGTGTGATCAATTTTGCTGTGTGCTTCGGATCGTTGTCATGTTGAAAGGTGAATCTTCTGCCCATCCTCAACTGTCTGGCAGAGGGTAGCAGGTTTTCTTCCAGAATCTGATGGTATTTTGCCCCATCCGTTTTTCCTTCTACCCTAACGAGAGCCCCAGTCCCTGAGGCAGAGAAACACCCCCACAACAGGATGCTGCCACCCCATGCTTCACTGTAGGTATGGTGTGTTGTGGATGGTGAGCTGCGTTGGATTTACGCCAGGTGTACTGTTTGGTGTTGAGGCCAAATAGTTCAATCTTGGTCTCATCTGACCATAAGACCTTTTTCCATTTGGCAGCAGAATCTTCAAGGTGCCTTCTGGCAAAGCTCAAACGAGCTTCAATGTGGCCTTTCTTGAGAAGTGGCTTTCTCCTTGCGACCCTCCCGAACAAGCCACATCTGTGGAGTGTTCGTGAAATTGTTGTCACATGCACAGAACAACCACTCTTTGCCATGAGGTCCTTCAACTCCTTCAGAATGGCCATTGGCCTCTTGGTAACCTCTCTTACCAGTTTCCTCCTTGCTCTTCCATCCAGTTTGGAGGGCCGACCGGATCCAGGGAGGATAGCAGTCCACCAACACCTACCATCCAATGTGACCGAACTTGAACAGTTCTGTATGGAGGAGTGGGCAAATATTGCTCCATCTAGATGTGCAAGGTTGATAGAGAAGTATCCCAACAGACTCAAGGCTGTTATTAAAGCAAAAGGTGGTTCAACAGAATATTGACATTGGGGGGGGGTGATCCTTTTTCAATCTCAGTAATTCTTGTTTTTTGTTTCTGACACTTTTTCTGGACTGTAATTGTGATGTTTTTCAGTTGGATGTTATAGGTTGCATTGGATAAGTACAGCTAGTGAAGGGAATTTCTTTGTGTTTTCATTTCAGGATGTAAGGGAACCAGAATTTAAGGTCTCTCAAAGGGGGTGATTCTTTCCAATACCCACTGTAAAATAAATAAATAAAATGGCTTCCTGTCCTCAAAGAGCTCACAACCCCCAAAAGAAACATAAGATAGACACCAGCAACAACCACTGGAGGGCTGCTGTGCTGGAGCTGGATAAGCCTCTTTGCTCAGTTAGTAGTAGGGGTGTGCACAGAACCGAACCAGGCCAGTTCAGTCCAGCAGCCCCTCAACTCCCACTCTCTGCCTTTTAGCAACTCTCAAGCTCTGCCTTTTAGCACTGAAGGGACAGAGCCACCAACCCTTTTTCACAATAGGTGAGCAGTTTATGCACATTAAGGAGGAGGAGCCTCCAGTTCGGAAGGAAAACCTCAACCCTGGATTGGCCTAAGACCAGGGCTACATCAGAGCTCCACTGGCTCTTTCCATTGGATCCCAAAGCTATCTATCTATAATCACTCTGAAATAGGGGCCAAGACCCCCACCATTTTGTCACCAGTACATCCAGGAGCTGCCAGTAACCAGGCACCATGTCACCAGCTACTACTACCCAAGGGAGATGCTGTAGAAATATTAGCTAACTAACTAGCACTGAGTTTTACCTTAGGCTAGCAGTCTTAGACTACCTTAGACTGGCTGAGAGAGGATTAATTTCTATAACATCTCTCCTAGAAGTTCAAAATTCCTCTGTGCCTTTCTTGAATTCCTTTGTGCCTTTTCCCTGTTCCCCCCAATTCCTCATTCTAAGCGCAATCCTAATTTACCTAGTAAACTTTGTATAATTAGAAGTGGCTTCAGTCTGGTTTAAAAGGTTCTGGAGGGTTACTTGCAAAACTCTTCCTCATGTGCCTTGTAAGGTCATGTGCTACTGTTGGTTTGTTTTTAGAATAATATCTTGTTGTCTAGAGCTGGGTTGTGTGGACTCTGGCTGTACTGTACCAGTTAAATCCCAAGCCGGACAGTTCTAGCGTGTTGATGCTGTGTCTGAGCCTGCCCAGTGGTCTTCAGCTGGTCGCAGCCCACCTCAAAGAGCGGCATGCTCCTAAATTGGGAGCAATCTCTCTAATGAGGGTAGATCCCAGAAAAGCTTAGAGTAACCCCTGTCCCATCACAGTATGTAATGTACAGTGTGAGAGAGAGAAAATATGCTGATGAACTGAAGGAACTGAAAGCTATGGCAAACACATATGCTTGAGTTATGCCTTCATTTTAGAAATTCTCCTCGCTTAGCTGGAATTCAGGAGCACTGGAACACAGGGTAGATTGAACCCCTGGAACAGCAAATGAATGGAAGAACATTCATAGAAATCCTGCCATTCCTAATTACAGTGACATTTCTCCATCGCTAGGGCAGTGGGGGTTATTCTTTAGCCTTAGCGGGCAGAGCTTTGACAGAAAACACAGATGCAATTCATAGCACAATGAATGGGTCACTTGAGCTCTCTATTTTCAGGGAGTTTAAACACAGACAAAAGAAGGTGAAAGGGCTGTTTTCCACATTGAAGGATAGGCTTGAAGGTCATGATGAACAGGGCACAGGGGATAGATTCTGACAAATCCTGCCTGTCACCATGTGCTCCTGCCTCCCAAGGTAGCCCCAAAATTCTTGTACACAAGCCAGCTCCACACAAAGCTAAATATGGTCTCGCTCATCACATCCATGTTCCCCTTGATTTCTTTTCCATGTTTCATTAAATAAGGGGGAAACCACTAAACAATGGATATGCTAATTTAAAAATGTCCTGCATTGAAAGTGATCGTTAATCTTTCTGAATGGATAACCAGGACGATAAAATATAGAGCTAGTTCAGATGGACGTACAAAGCTACAGCCCTCCCAGATTGGACTAGATTCAAACTGGAATCTGCATTGACCACCCAGTGTCTGCTGATGATAATGCTAGGGATTGAATCTGGGACCTCCTGTGTGCAAAGCCGTAAAGCAAATGCTTGACCACTGAGCTACGCTCCCCACATGGCTGCTTTGTGTGACAGGAAATAAGGTGCCATCTACATTATTATTTATTTAAGACCCTGGCTGACATACTGCACAGGAATACATGAGCTGTGGGGATGTGCAAATCAGTGTGATAGCGAATCAGTTCGGTTTGAAGGCTTGACGTCGAGCCGAACACACTCTGGTTGGGGCGTGTGTGTGTGTATGTGTGTGTGATGTTGAATTTGCACAGTTTGCATAAGTTGTGCAGCTTGTGCAAACATGTGGGCAAATTGCATCACACAGAAGTAAGTCAATTAGAAATATGGACTTACTCTAGTATAATGCAATTTGCACAGATTTTTACACTTGTGCAAACATGTTACTAGGCTGATGTACAGTTGCACATTATGTCAGCCAATGGTTTTCTACTCAGCTACTCTTACTCCAACCACCTAATGGCGCAGCGGGAAAATGCTTGACTAACAAGCAGAAGGTTGCCGGTTTGAATCCCCACTGGTACTATATGGGGCAGCAGCGATATAGGAAGATGCTGAAAGGCATTATCTCATACTGCGCAGGAGGAGGCAATGGTAAACCTCTCCTGTATTCTTCCAAAAGGAAACCACAGGGCTCTGTGGTCACCAGGAGTCAACACCAACTTGATGGCACACTTTACCTTTTACTCTTACTCAATGCGGCATGCAAAGTGGCATTATCCCATTTTTGCCTCATGAGAATCCTCACAGGTAGGATGGTGGCTGGCAGTGTTCCCTCTAATTTTTTAGCCTATTTTCCAGTAGGCTTTTGAGATCACCCAGCATTCTGTGTGTGTGTGTCCCTGTCCTGTCCCCCCCAATCAACTTCACAGTGCCTGGACCAATATGAAACAAATCAGGTACAGTTGTAAAGACACATAGTGACACCTCAATGCCATAGTTTGTGATTATGTCATCCACCCTGATCCAAGATGGTGGACATATAAACTTGTGAGGTGCAAGTGGGCTAACTTGTGAACTGCTTAACCAATTTGAACCAAATTTGCTACAGCTGCAGGAACACATATGGATGGGATGCCGAAATGGCATGGTGTATGATGATGTCATCCACTCCAATTCAAGATGGTGGCTATGTGAACATCTTAGGTGCAAGTGGGCTAATTTGTGGACTGTCTAACCCATTTGAAGCAAATTGGGTATAGTTGCAGTGAGTGACACACAGGGACACCTCAATGACATAGTTTGTGATGATGTCATTCACACCAATCCAAGATGGCAGATACTTAAGCACTGGAGGCACAAGTGGGCTAACTTGTGAACCGCTTAACCGATTTTAACCAAATTTGCTACAGCTGTAGGGACACATAGGGACACCTCAATGGCGTAGATTGTGACAATATCATCCAATCCAAGATGGCAGACATGTAAACTTTTGAGGCACAAGTGCACTAACTTGAAGACTGTCTAAATGATTTGAACCAAATTTTCTACAGCTGTATGGACACATAGTGATGCCCCAAATGTGTAGTTTGTGGTGATGTCATCCAACTCGATCCAAGATGGTGGACATATGGACTTTTGAGGTGCAAGTGTACTAACTTGAGGACTGTCTAACCAATATGAACCAAATTTGATACAATTGTAGTGAGTGACACACAGGGACACCTCAATGGTGTAGTTTGTAATGATGGAATCCATCCCAATCCAAGAAGGTGGATGCATGAACATCTGAGGTGCAAGAGATTTAACTTGTGGACCTTTATCTGAACCAAATTTAGTCCAGTTGTAGAGACAGTGAAAGGAAAGTAGGCTGATTAGTTCTTACTAGAACAACTTGTTTTCATCTGTGTGCAGAATGAGTTTTGTTCTGTGCGGCAGTATCAAGGCAATGTATCAAGGCAATGAATGCATGGGCATTCAGAGCGGGGCCTTCCTGATTCAACCAGAGTGAGTTCTAAAATTAACTTAGCAGACATCAAAAAACTGGTGAGTGTACACACATGTGCACATCTTAGAGGGAACACTAAGATGTAACTGATCCAAGTGAACTTCCTGACTGAGTGAGGATTTGAATCCAGGTCTAACTCCTACACCTCCATTATACCACACTTACATTTATCAATATGGTAATACCTTTAATAGTTGGAGGGAAGAGGCAGTGTTATATGCAAGGCTTGTCATGAAGAGATGAGAGATGGTGCTCCTGTCAGAATTCCCTCTTCCACACTTTTACAGGTACAAAACCCTCTTCTCTTTTCCATCTTAATCTCATATGGTCCTCCTCCCAATATTCACAAGGAGACCATATATTGTCAACATCAGAAATGTCAGAATGCCCCAGAGCATGATTCCCTCTCCACACCACATGGGAACAGCCAATTGTGGGGTATTTGCCCCAGGTAGTATTGCAGGGGGTGTAATGACCCAGCAGCTGAAAAACCAGTCTTTCTGAGGGGAAGGGAGAGCTGATAGACAGGAATGGAAAGTCAGACGTAGCCAGTAGTCAACACCAGAGGATGGACATTCAGAGAGTCACAAACGTTGCCAGAGGTCTAAATTGGGAAGTCCACAGAACCAGAGTTTCAGCCTGCTCCCCCTGCTCAGGGTTTTCATCTGAGGAATCCTCCGCCACAGCCCCCATGGAAGTCATCACAGGGTTTTTGTTTTTTTATGCTTGACCCATCACTGCCACAAGAGAGGCTGGGTGGGTGGAGAGCACTCTGGGATAGTCCATGGGGAGGGTGGGGAGTAATGATGGGGAGCCTGGGATCAAACACAAGGAGGTTGGAAAACAGGGTGGGGATGCCTGGGTACTGTAGTTCCTCCTAGAGCTTCTCCCATTGAGAAGCTATAATGGGGACAAGTGTTCCTGGGCCCCTGAAGGATCTGGCTCCTCCTGTTTTGACAGTAGCTCACACTTTGTTCTTCTCTCCCTCCTGCCTCCTCAATTCACTGGCATGCTGCAGACTCCTGAATGGAGAATTCTTCTTCTCCAAGCAAGGGCGACTGTCAGGCAGAGTCCCTCCCTCCTCTCCTTGCCTTCTCTCTGGCTGGTTAGTACTCAAGTTCAGCCCACTCCTCCTTCAGCTTGACTGACAAGTGCAGGAGTGAGGAGAAAGTTGCTGAGCATCAACCAGCCAGTCATGTGGAGGGAGGAATGCTACCTGACACTCCTCCCCTCCCCTTTCCTCCCAAAGCTGAGACAGAGCTGAAAGGATCTTCAGTTAAAGGAACTTACAGATCCTTTTTGAATCCTTCCCTAATTAAAAAGAAAACTTAAAACCAGAATACTCCTTTTCCCTGCTCTGTCCCCAAAGCATTGCTTAACAACTGGGTTCTGTTTACTCCTAAATCCTTGGGCAAAATCTGAGACAGTTTCCCATGGAAAATTGGCATGTGTGTGTGTGTGTAAGAGAGAGGGGGCCTGGGAAATGGATGAATAAGAAATATAGAAGAATTGTTGGTGTATGAATGTATGAGGTGACTGCAGTAGGTATATACTGTATGTTAAAATTGTTTCGGAGCCAGGTGAATGTGTGCACTCAAATGTGTGTGAAAGTTTCTGTATGCATGAAGAGAGTGTGATATCATTTGCATAGGAACAAGAGAAAGGGTGTGCCAAGCATATGCCCCTTACACACACACATACACACCATGTCCTTATGGTTCTTCTGCAGCAAAGATATGTGGGAAGGGATGAAGGAAGTGGAGGACCTAGGGGTGGGGCATATTCACTTTTTGTTTTGGGTTCCACTCCACTATGCTATGTGCCTGAGACTTGAGTTCTAATTCCGCCTATACTATTAATGCACCAAAAGCCATTGGGCAAATCACCATCCTTCAGCCTTAGTTCCTTTTCTGTAAAATGGGAAGAATGAGTGGTTGCCACCTCTTTACATTATTGTTGTGAGTGAACACAGTGAAAACCATAAAGTCCTTTGCAGCTTTAAAATACCATATAAACTAGCTTAACCAGTGCAGAGCATCTGTGCGCTAGTACATGATTCTTCCCCCTGCCACAGCCCCCTCACCTCAGAATTCTCTCCACCCTCACCTGAGCTGCGCTCCTTCTCCTCCTCTTCCATCCCATTGCTTCCTCATCCTCTCAACTCTCTTGGTTGCTTCTCCATCCTGTTGCTCCATCCCCCTCACTTCTCTTGGTCATGGCTGCAGCATTGCTAGTGCTGACTGGCCAAGCCTCAGCCCCCTAACCCCAGAGACCTCCCCACCCTCACCCAAGCCCACTCCTGCTCCTCCCTGAAGCAGCAGCAGCAGGAGTAGTTGACCAGGTCCTTCCTCATTGCCACCACCGCCATGGCTGCTCATTCCCCTCAGGACACTGACAGGCTCAGGCCCATCCCTCGCTTTCCTGCCTCCCTCCGCCTCTACCAATGGCCTCTGTAGCTCTGTGCAGCAGCGATGGTTGACCAGGCCCTAACTCATGCTGCTGCCATGGTCACACATTTCCCTCAGGCTGCTGACAGACCAAGACCCATTCCTCACCCTTCCTTCTTTCTCTCTTCCCCTCCCTTCTTTTTCTCTCTCCTCTACTCGCTCTTCCCCTATGTTTTTCTTCTCGTTCCTTCTCTCTCTCTTCCTTCCTGAGTTAACAGATCTTGTTCATCTTCTTTCCTCCTCTAATTTGCACTGTGGCAGCCTCCTTCTCCTGAAGGGGCTCTTTCCTCCCTCAAAACCCTCTCTTTGCAGACCCCTGCTGCTATTTTATTTACACACACACACACACACACACACACACACACACACACACACACACCCCTCTACAATCTTCCCACCAGCAACAGCTGCATTCCACCTGACCTTAACTATCACAGACTCCTCTTCCCTTTCTGCATATGGAATTCCCACTGCCCAATCACCACCGTGCTCCTGCCCTGTTACCTCTGATTGGTAAAGCACTGTGTGGGCAGGGCTTGCCACACACCATTTGCCACGGACCACCTAAGCCCTTTATATGGATAGCTAGCTAGCTAGAAAGATAGAAAGATCGATCGATTGATCGTATTATAATATTATAAGCAGCAAAATATTGGGAATGTATGAAGTAAGTGGAACTAGATGCTTGCACAATCCTAAACAAATCCTAAATCTCATAGCTGTCCCCCTTTCCGGCTCTCCTGCCAACTCTTTGATCTCGGGGAGCACTGCCAACATCCCACATAACCTTACCTTGCTTCTCTGCAATGCCAGGTCGGTCCAAAATAAATCAGAACTCATCCATGATTTGATCATGGATGAAGGGGCCGACCTGATGTGTATTACTGAGACTTGGTTGGGGGAGGCTAGTGGTCCAGTTTGGTCCCAGCTTCTCCCACCAGGATATTCTGTAGAGGAGCAGGTGAGGGGATGTGGGCGGGGAGGTGGAGTGGCTGTGGTCTATAAGGATAACATCTCCCTTACCAGGTTCCCTGTTAGGGTATCGGACCATATTGAATGTGTGTACTTGAGTTTGGGGACCAGGGATAGATTGGGACTTCTGTTGGTGTATCGATTGCCCCGCTGCCCAATGGAATCCCTTACTGAGCTCACGGACTTGGTCGCGGAACTTGCGTTGGAGTCTCCCAGACTTTTGGTGCTGGGGGACTTCAATGTTCATTTTGGGACCAATTTGTCTGGGGCAGCTCAGGAGTTCATAGCGGCCATGACGACTATGGGCCTATCCCAAGCGGTCTCTGGATCGACGCATATTGCAGGTCACACGCTTGATTTGGTCTTTTATTCTGATCAGGGTGGTGCTCCGTGGGTGGGGACTCCTACGATCTCCCCGTTGTCATGGACAGACCACCATCTGGTTAAGGTTGGACTTACAACCACTTCTCACCTCCGCAGGGGCGAGGGGCCTATTAGAATGGTCCGCCCGAAGAGGTTACTGGATCCAGTAGGATTCCAAGAAGCCTTGGAGGGATTTAATGTTGGCTCTGCAGGTGATCCTGTTGATGCCCTGGTTGAAAACTGGAACAACTTGCTCACCAGGGCAGTAGACACGATTGCTCCTAAGCGTCCCCTCCGACCTGCTTCAAAATTGGCCCCTTGGTATACGGAAGATCTACGGGGGCTGAAGCGGCAAGGTAGGTGACTGGAGCGCAAGTAGAGAAAAACTCAACTCGAATCCGACAGATTACGACATGGAGCACATTTAAAGATCTATGCTCAGGCAATACGTGTGGCAAAGAAGCGGTTCTTTTCTGCCCGTATTGCCTCTGCGAGTTCACGTCCAGCAGAGTTGTTCAGGGTTGTCAGGGGACTAGTATCTGCCTCCCCTCCCTTGAACCAGAATTTGGAGGCATCAGTTACCCGCTGTGGTGTGTTTAATGAATTTTTCGCAGACAAAATCTCTCGGATTCGGGCCAACCTAGATGGAGACTCCACAATTAATCTGATGTCTGAACTGGAGGTTTCCGACAACTCCTCTTATACGATTCAGCTGGATCAATTTCAGTTTGTGACTCCTGAGGATGTGGACAAGCTGCTTGGAGTGGTGAGGCCTACCACTTGTCCTCTTGATCCTTGTCCAACATGGCTTGTTCTATCTAGCAGGGAGGCTGTTGTAGGCGGCCTGGTAGAAATCATAAATGCTTCTCTGAAGGAGGGCAGGATGCCTCCTTGTCTTAAGGAGGCAATTATCAGACCTCTTCTAAAGAAGCCTGCGTTAGATCCCTCAGAGTTGAGCAATTATAGGCCAGTTTCCAATCTCCCATGGCTGGGCAAGGTAATTGAGAGGGTGGTGGCCTCTCAGCTCCAGGCGGTCTTGGAGGAAACTGATTATCTAGACCCATTTCAAACTGGTTTTCGGGCGGGCTATGGGGTGGAGACTGCCTTGGTCGGCCTGATGGATGATCTCCAATTGGCAATTGACAGAGGAAGTGTGACTCTGTTGGTCCTCTTGGATCTCTTGGCGGCTTTTGATACTATCGACCATAGTATCCTTCTGGAATGTCTGAGGGGGTTGGGGGTGGGAGGCACTCTTTTTCAGTGGTTCCGCTCCTACCTCTCGGATAGATTCCAGATGGTGTCGATTGGAGATTGTTGCTCTTCAAAATCTGAGCTTAGGTATGGTGTTCCTCAAGGCTCCATACTTTCTCCAATGCTTTTTAACATATACATGAAACTGCTGGGAGAGATCATCAGGGGATTTGGAGCTGGGTGTTACCAGTATGCTGATGACACCCAGATCTATTTCTCCATGTCAACTTCTTCAGGAGTTGGCATATCCTCCCTAAATGCCTGCCTGGAAGCAGTAATGGGCTGGATGAGGGAGAATAAACTGAAGCTGAATCCAGATAAGACGGAGGTACTTATTGTGCGGGGTCGGAACTCTAGAGACGATTTTGATCTGCCTGTTCTAGATGGGGTCACACTTCCCCAAAAGGAACAGGTTCGCAGTCTGGGAGTACTTCTGGATCAACGTCTCTCCTTGGTTTCTCAGGTTGAGGCGGTGGCCAGGAGTGCCTTCTATCAGCTTCGGCTGATACGCCAGCTGCGCCCGTTTCTTGAGATCAGTGACCTCAAAACAGTGGTACATTTGTTGGTAACCTCCAGACTGGACTTCTGTAATGCGCTCTACGTGGGGCTGCCTTTGTACGTAGTCCAGAAACTTCAGTTGGTCCAGAATGCGGCAGCCAGGTTGGTCTCCGGGTCATCTCGGAGAGACCACATTACTCCTTTGTTGATGGAGTTACACTGGCTGCCAGTAGGTTTCCGGGCAAAATACAAAGTGCTAGTTATTACTTATAAAGCCCTAAACGGCTTAGGCCCTGGGTATCTAAGAGAGCGTCTTCTTCGCTATGAGCCCCACCGGCCACTGAGGTCACTTGAGGAGGTCCGTCTCCAGTTGCCACCAACTCGTTTGGTGGCTACACAGAGACGGGCCTTTTTGGCTGCTGCCCCGAGATTGTGGAATGCGCTCCCTGCTGAGATACGATCCTCCCCATCTCTGGCAATTTTCAGAAAACACCTGAAAACACATCTCTTCAGCCAGGCTTTCCCAGCTTTTTAAAATTTGTTTTTAAATTGTTTTGATTGTTTAATTGTAGTTTTATGATGTTTTTAATTGTTAATCATTGTTATGTTTTATAATTCTTATTTTAATTATTAACTGATTTTAAGGTGTTTTAATGTAAACCACCCTGAGCCTTTTGGAAGTGTTAATAATAAATAAATAATAAAAAAATAAACAAAAATAAACACATGTACTTAGATGCAAGTCCCACTGAATTCAATGGACTTACTCCCTAGTTAGAATGTTTAGAATTGCAGTTTATATGTAAAATTTAAAGTCTATAAAACTCCATCCAAGGGACACTGCCTTTGCTTTGCTACTTATCTTGAATACTCCTTTCCAATTCTGTATAATAATAATAATAATAATCTTTATTACGGTCGTTGACCAGCACAAGTTGTAAAACAGTAATACTATACAGTAAATGCAATATGAGGAAAGTGTTGCAGTATTACGGGGATTAAAATTGATGTAGCATTAAGACTGAGGGGGAGGGAATCTAAAAATACAAAATTTTAAAACATGATATAAAACACAAACAGAATAGATAAAATGCATGTAAGCTAAAAAGGACTCAGCCAAACACTTTGTTTCAGTCAAAAAGCAGTATAAAATCAGAACAAATTTAAAAGAGGGGAATTCTGTAGAAATTATTTCCCTTGGGCTCCTCCGTGCTTTTTTTTTTTTTTTTTTTTTTGTATCCTCTTTTCTTCATACACCAAGACATCACAAACCTTTACACTGAAATAACACAGTCTTAACAAACCACATGAGACCTGATCTGTTTTTGTATACTTCCTCTTTATCAAGTTGCTCATTTTTCCAGTGCAGGCAAAATACATTTACTTTTCTCCTTCAGAAGCCCTTGTTTATTGCTTAATGTATTTGCCTGTTGCTTTTTTCCTCTAAAAAAAATTACATTTTCAGCTGTTTTGCCTATATAAACTAATTTTCAAAGACTGGGAAATGAGGTCTATGAGCAGTACCTGTTGTGAGGCCTCCTACAGTAATTTCGAGCAGTCTCTAGTGATTCCTGTGCCTTCTGCTTTAGTCTTTTTCAACTGCACTGCAGTTCCAGCATTTCCTGTGGATGCAATATAATGACATAAAAACTAAAATAACAGAAAATAGAGAAGCTATTATATGTGGCAAGAATCGTCATCATCTTACAATGCAATATCAATTCTCCCATAATCAGTCTTCCTATCTTCGGCACTTCCTTGGTTACCACTGCTTCCTCGCTGATTTGGTTTTGAAATCTTCCTTTATTTCTGAAATCTCTAGGAATCCATTTATTATTGTTAAAGTTGTTGTTGCATGCTCCCTTCTTTCAAGTGGTGAGAGGTTCCAGGGACAGTCCTATCAGGTAGGGTTGTGTGTTTTGTTTTGTTTTCTGTTTTGTTTTTGGCCCGAATCCGAAACACCCCCGTTTTGTTCTTTGTTCGAAATATGCCAATCCAAAACACCCCAGTTTTGTTCTTTGTTCGAAATTGCGAAATCCGAATCAGAAACATTTTGGATTTTAAAAAATGGCCACAGGGAAAAACTAGTGGGTGGGGGTGGGGGTGCTCAATGGATGGAAACTACCACCCAAATTTCAGAGGGATTTGGCAAAGGGCTGGTTTTTGGTGAATTTTTGAAGTATAGGATTTTTCCCAGAGGGAAGAATGGAGGTTTCAGCAAAAGTATAGCTTCATGCTGGGGGGAAAGGGGTGGCCCAGAGCAGAGTAGGGTGGGTGGTAGTGCCCAGTGGGGGCAAGGCTGCTGCCAGAATTATTTCAAAGGAATTGGGCAGAGGGCTGATTTTTAAAGATGTAATGGAGTTTGCTCATCTGTAAAGTTCTTCCCCACAGGGAATGATGGACCTCCATAATTCCTGCCCCATAACTGCACTTAGGGGGCACCAGGGTGGCACAGAGCGAGTGGTGGTGTAGAGCACATAGGGTGCCAGCCACCCCCATGGGTTGCTAACCCATGGGGTACTGGGTTCTGTTGTTTCTGAGATGTTTGAGTGTAGATTCAGATTCTTTGGTAGCATATGAGAGTGGATTCATGGTTTGTCATTGAAAATCTCATATGCTACCAGAGAATCTACACTCAGAATACCTCAGAAACAAAAGAACCCAGCACCCCATGGGTTAGCAACCCATGGTGGTGGTTGGCACCCTGTGTGCACTACACCACCACTCCCGGCCACCCCAGTGCCCCCCAGGTGGCGTTATGGGTCTTCTGAATCCTCCATTATTCCCTAGGGGGGAAATCCTTAAAGAAGCATAAACTTCAAGAATTCCTAAGAAATCAGCCCTTTGCCCTGTTCCTTTGGAATCTGGGTTGTGGCAGGCACCCCTTGGGGCACTGCCACCCAACCCACTGTTTTGCCCCTCAGGCCCCCTTTCTGCCCCAAATCTGCCCCAAAGACATGTCAACTTCAGAAATTCTTTAAAAATCAGCCCTTGTCCTAATTCCTTTGGAATCTGGGTGGAAGCAGGCACCCATTGGGGCACTACTACCTGAACCACTCTTCTGCCCCCAAAGCCCTCTTTCTGCCCCAAGTCCACCCCAGATAACATCGACATCGCACATCAACAACAGCAGAGCTTTGGAAAAAAATCAGGCAGATTTCCAAAGGTCATGCACTTCCACATCCCCCCTGCCCAAAATGCAATTGATCTACACACAACAGTGTGAAACAACAACAATGAAATGCACACTGCCCCACTGGCCAATGAGGGTAAAATTTACCCTTAAATTTGCTTAAAAGGAATAATCAGCCCATGCTTTCTCTGGCCAATCTGCAGGCTGGAAGGGCTGGAAATTCAAACAGATGTCAAAACTCAAAATGGAGTCTGAAGGAGAAAGACTTTTTGCGATTGCAAAATAGAGTTCCAAAACAGCCGAAACAACAAAACGTTTCGTATCCGAAACAGGGACATTTTGTTTTGGCTACAGAATTTTCTGTTTTGAGCATTAGGTGTTTTGTTTTGGCTCCAAACAGCCAAAATGGCCTGTTTTTTGACAAAATGTTTTGTATCCGAAATGAAACGCACATCCCTACTACTGCTATCAGGTTAGTTTCTGTACAGTGAGAGAGAACAGTAGAGACTCATGAGTCCTATTCAGACATTTTTTTTGTACCAGTGTTCAGCACTTGTATACATTTTTATGTGTATAACTGTACACATGCCCATTATGAAAGTGAGCCTGGGTGCAGTGTCCTCAAATGCATGGTACAGATAGGAACTGTACTGTTCTATGTGTGTTCAACATAACATGTGAATAACTATACCTGTTTACAGATCTGTACCTGTGTTAACTGTACACTCGTTGTATGGTTATTGAACATAAAGTGTGGCTAGGGCTATGGTGCCTTTACAACAGGCATCCCCAAACTGCGGCCCTCCAGATGTTGCTGAACTACAACTTCCAGCATACCCAGCCACAAAAAACTGTGTCTAGGGATGCTGGGAGTTGTAGTTCAGCAACATCTGGAGGGCTGCAGTTTGGGGATGCCCGCTTTACAATATGGGCTTGATTCACAAATATGTTATTATTTTTATATGGCTTTTCAACAGAAAGTTCTCAAAGCACTTTGCATAGAACAAAAGATAACAGGGAGAAAATGGGTCCCTGTCCGTAAAGGGCTCACAGCCTAAAAAAAAAAAACCCATCTAGGGAAGACACCAGCAACAGCCACTGGGAGAATGCTGCATTGGGTTTGAATAAAGTTGCTCTCCCGCTAGGGATGTGCAAACAGGTTTGATTACGAACCTTTTTGACATCGAACCAGTTTGATTCAATGGCTTGATATCGAACTGAACCCCACCCACCCCAGTTTGGTTTGATATCAAGCCCACCCACCCCCGGCCTCTTCAAGGGGTTCTAAGTTGATGTTTTTAAAAATTATTTTTAATTTTAGAAATATAATTCACAGCCACCACTCTGGGGGGCTTCTCCGAGGCCATGCGTGTGTGTGGGGGTGTCTCTGGAGGTTCCCCCTGCCAGCCTCCATTACTGTCCAGATAGTCTGGTTTGGGCATTCTTCGGCCCATTCCGGGTTTGCCCTCCATGGCTGCGGCCATTTTGGAGGCCGCCACACATGTCCAATAGGCCTCTGTGTGGCTGGGTCATGACAAATAAAAAATAAAAAATCACAAACCCGAAATGAACAGTGGGGCCGGGGTGGGTGGGTTTCGGGGTGCACAAAACCAAACATGCCCGGTCTGGTTCGAGTCCAGTCCAGACTTGAATTGAACCAGGCAAACTGGTTTTGTGCACACCCCGATCTCCCACTATCTCCCACTGCTAAATATTAGAGAACCACCATTTAAATGGTGCCTCTTCACCCAGTAGCAGAGGGCAAATATACTGGAAGGGCCATTGGGAGTAGAGACAGTGTAGAAATTGAAATAATAATAATAATAATAATAATAATAATAATAATAATAATAATAATAATAATAATGGTCTCTCTATCTGTCCCTACTCTATGATCCCTGATCTGACTCTTCAGGACTTCCTGTGCTGAGTCACGACTCACAATCCTTCCTTTCCTCTTAGAGAGCAGATGGAAACATCTTTCTCTCTTCTTACCTATTCATTATGTAGTCCTTTAGATTAGGATTAGGCCTTTCCTATCCAAGTGTAAAAATACTTGGATCAATAAATACTTAATATTTAGTTCTACAAGAATCTCCATGTGTTTTCTCTAAATAGCTGCAACAACTAAACCATCCTCTGCTAACTACTCTGTAACTGGAGTGTATGCTCTCTTCCTTAGTGCTCTGCTGTTTACCTACCGGGGATAAAATTAACAATCTCCAACACCATGAAAAAGGGTGGTGGTGGCAGTGTCACCTTTTAAAGCTTTGTAGGGAATCTCCAGACACCCAGAAAGATCCCCAGCAATCTCTTTGGGATTTGCCATTGAGATTTGGGATTTGCACCAACTAACAGGGCATCAGGAGGAGGAGGCCCATGGAGCATGGGCCCCAATGACATGCTCAGAGCCCCAATGTCACCAGCCACCTCCCTCCTCCCTGACCTCTTTCAGAAAGGAAGTGCAGCAGTTGAGATCCCTGCACAGGACATGGGAGAATGCTCCTAACCCCACCTAGCCCTCTGCTGTTTCCACCTTCATCACTGCTGTATTATAATATTGGAGACTTTAAAAAACATACATAATTATTCTTAGTGGGGGGATAGTTTAATTATCAACAGGAGGGCTGTGGGCCTGGGACCCAGATTTTTAAAGTACCTGGCAATGGCCCTGTGTTTCAGACTAATCTGTATTCTGCTTAAGAAAGAAAGGAGGAAGAGGAGGAGGAGGAGGAGGAAGAATGATAATATAGCACCATCAATATATAGTATATTACTACAGCAACATAAGGAAATGCAAAACAGATCCCTGTGTCAAGGAGCTTACAGTTTAAGATTTGAGACTGGGGAAAGCCCAGAAGAAGGAAGGGGAATGGGGAGAAGCAATCTTAATCCACACACCCAATAGCCAACTGAACAAACTATTATTCAACAGGAAAGTGAATTCTCTGAGGAGCAAATAAACTGTCTGGTTTGTAACTATTTAATAGCACAAGTCTCCTTTCCAAAATGATCCTTTTGTGTTACATTGAGAGCAAACTGCTCTTATTGCAAGGACCTGAAACAAACATGCAGTGTGGAACTTATGCCCCCAAACCTTCCAGTTATAAACTATGTGGCTATTTGTGTTAAATGAAAGATTTTAAAGAGAGAGAGAGAGAAAGGGATTTGCAGCATCAAGTTCTCTGTATTTTATATTAAGCAGCAGCTTTACTTGAAGCACATATTTACTTGATTTGAAAATATGACTAGTGATGGGCAAACTTATCCTGTGGGGATTCAAAAATTAGTGCATTTTTTTCTGGCTTGAATAAAGGAAAACGTTCAAAAGCTGTCCAATTTTCCAAGTTTTTTTATTCGTTCTTTTTAGTGCATGCACGTTCCTGAAGTCCATCTTGGGAATGTGCATGTGGTAGCTACTTCCAAGGCAACCACATAACATGACCCCATGCCTCATGATGAACGTCTATATCATGACGCCTTGGCTTGTGACTGCCTGCTGTGACAGGTCTTTTTTGTTTACAGCTCTGTCAACTATTAGAGCTGTCCATCAAATCAAAGTGGTCCAATCTGACCCAAATTGACACCAGACAATTTGAATCAAATCAGGCCAAACAGGACTCAGTTTTGGCCACTTTGATTCAAGCCACATGAGTGCTATGAACATCTTGTTTAATGCCCCAGTTGCAGCAATAGCAGCAAGAAGGGGAAGGATCTGAAGAAAGCACACAGCCCCAACCCTTTCCTGGGCAGCATACAGATGTGACAGTCACTTGCTTAACTTTATTTTGCTCCCAGCAAGAAGGCTTAAGTGGCACAGCAGGGAAATGCTTGACTAACAAGCAGAATGTTGCCAGTTTGAATCCCCGCTGGTACTATATCAGGAAGCAGTGATATAAGAAGATGCTGAAAGGCATCATCTCACACTGCGTGGGAGGAGGCAATGGTAAACCCCTCCTGTATTCTACCAAAGAAAACCACAGGGCTCTGTGGGTGCCAGGAGTCGAAATTAACTTGATGGCACACTTTACCTTTAAGAAGGCAGTAACCACGACTGTTGCCTCAGCTTGATTTCCAAGTGACAGGGTTTTTCTCTTTCTCCCCTGCAGTCCTGGCAAAATCTTAAGGGGGGAGGAACTCTACAAGGGGGGGGGGGATATTTTAGGAAATTGGGGGGGGGATCTCTTGCTGCTGGGAGCAAAAATAAATTAAGCAAGAGACATCCTTGACTGTCTGTTGCCTGATAAGGGGCTGGGGAGTGTGAATTTCACAACTGTTGCAATTGGAGCAATTTTGAAACATTCAGAAGATGGCCAATGTGTGCCAGACTGAAGCAGCCAAAAGCCTTATTAGTGATCTGAAGCTCTGATTCAGAATCAGGGCCCTCTCCAAAACACTGAAGTGGCCTTAAAATTGAATTCCGGCTGTATTGCTCAGCACTAGTAAATATGGAGTTATATGTGGATGTGACTGCTGATTGACAAAGTTTTAAAGACTACTGGGGAGGAGAGCTGGTCTTGTGGTAGCAAGCATGACTTGTCCCCTTAGCTAAGTAGGGTCCACCCTGGTTGCTTATGAATGGGAGAATTGATGTGTGAGCACTGGAAGATAATTCCCCTCAGGGGATGGAGCCACTCTGGGAAGAGCAGAAGGTTCCAAGTTCCCTCCCGGACTTCTCCAAGATAGGGCTGAGAGATATTCCTGCCTGCAACCTCGGACAAGCCGCTGCCAGTCTGTTAAGACAATACTGAGCTAAATGGACCAATGGTCTGACTCAGTATATGGCAGCTCCCTATGTTCCTATGTACTACTACTACTACTACTACTACTATATCCAACCCCTCCAGTACAATATTGCTTGGAGCAACTCACAACAATAAGCCAACAATAAGACATAGGCCCTCAATCTCTCAGGACAAAAGTAATTTATTTGGGGAAAACAAATGGCTAACATTTACATTCTACATCATTTTTTTTTCTCTTGCAGAGGAATGCCTTTTTTCAAGCTCTCAAAATGTTTTAGTAATTTGGAGATTTCCATTTCACTGTTTTGCTGTTCCATTGCACATTTCACTGTGTAACTAAAGGGTTACACAGTGAATAAGCAAAATCTGAGCATTATTCCATTTCACTGTGTAACTAAAGAGTTAAACTAAGCAACAGTGAAGCAAGCACATACATAGTGAAAATCTGACAGGAAGTTACATGGCTTAGTCATGCCAGCTATGCAAATGACACAGGCATCTTATTATTTTACAATAACAAAAACTGTAAAAATTGCTGTCCATTGGGTTCAGAGTTCTTTATACAAACAGGAAGCATGGGCAGCATAGATTTGTATATAGAAATGGCCACACAACTTAAAAGTTTTGGCAGCATCACTAAATATGAGTGTTCACAGGCTGTGGACCCAGCCTGCTTCCCAACAGGTTTAGTACTAGGGAAGGTGTGACATTTCTCATGTTTTGACACAAACTCATATCTGTAAATGAATTTATTTGGTTGTATTCACAGATATTGGAAAGCCAGGCTTGTCTCAAGGAATCACTGCTTCATGATAGCTGAGAATGAGTTCTTATTTGAGGAAATAAAAACCTGTCACTTCAGACTCTTTAGGGAGCTAACAAGATTGAATACCTCCATACAGAAAACAAAATGTCAGAGAGAAGAGTTCTAACCTAGCCAGAGGTGCTGATCCCCCCTCCCCAATCATTTGAAGAGTCCCTCCCTCATTTTATTGAACTCCTCCCACCAAACCTAATAAACCCACATTCCCCCTCCGAGAAATTTATTTCCTCTTCTTCTCCCCTGCAGATTGTGAGGAGCTGCTCCTCAAACATCCCCTCTGTTTGCACCCCCTGAGCCTAGCTTTTTCCCCTGACACACACTTGTTCTTTTTATGAGGAGATTCTTGTTTCTTTGGAGCAGCGTTCCATCACATGCCCCCCCCACCTGCTGTATGAAATGGTACAATCCAAGTTTACCACTTCAATGAGGGCCAAATTAGCTGTGATGGGTGCCGCCATTTTGTTTTAATTCATGGGCCTGCTGCATTCTTGTATAAAGTGGAAGGATTGGGGGTGGGCAGGGGTGTAGCTATAAATGGGCAGATGAGTTCAAAGGACCCAGGGCCCCCAGCTCCTGAGGGCACCCCAGCTCCACCCTTCCCTATTTTCTTCATTATCTCCCTCACAAAGAGAAGCCATCGGGGAGAGGGGCAAACACTGGCACCCTTTCCCCTAGCTATGCCCCTGGCAGTGCGGTGATATTTTGAACATCAAAAGGATGCATATTTGAGGAAAGCTGCACCTTCCCTCCTCCTCCTAATATTTTTTCTGGCAAAGCGACTCTATCCTGCCTTGATAAGACATGCCTCTTTATCATCCCAGTGGCTTTCCTACAGTCAGCATTCCAGTGCTTGGCAGACTGCAATGTCCTTCAGTCGCTGAGAAAAAGGTGTTGACATTTTCTAAGACAAGTGAGTATCCATGGGGCGGGGGACGTGTTATTAAGCTGTGCCACTGCCAAGAGCTCTTGATCTTGGGTGAATAGTCACAAGCACAGTTGAATGTTTTATAAGGGATCATGCTGCTCATTGTTCATGAAAGCGCAGAGCGGGTTTTAAAGACCTTGCTTAAGGCTAGTGTCGTGACCCATCCTCGCTTTCAGTGCTCCCAGTCACATGCAACATAATATTTTGTGTGGAGTGGGTTGTCGGAAGTATTAATGACTTCTTGGAGATCTCTTCTCTTCTAATAATAGTTCTTCCAACAGCTGCCAGTGACCTTCAATGAAGGATGAAGTGAGAATTTCAGGCAGCATAAAGGAAAGTTTAGAGAATTTCAGAGAGAGGAAGGAAACCAAGGAGAAGGATGGTAGGCAGAACACCCAGGAATCTGACTATGAAAGTGCACCACCTAGGGGTTAAAAGGATAAAGTAAAGGTAAAGTTATGCCATCAGGTCGGTGTTGACTCCTGGTGACCCCAGAGCCCTGTGCTTTTCTTTGATAGAATACTGGAGGGGTTTACCATTGTCTCCTCCCGTGCAGTATGAGATGATGCCTTTCAGCATCTTCCTATATCGCTGCTGCCCAATATAGGCATTTCCCATAGTCTGGGAAACATACCAGCGGGGATTTGAACCAGCAACCTCTTGCTCCCTAGGCAAGTTAGAAACATAGGAACATAGGAAACTGCCATATACTGAGTCAGACCATTGGTCTATCTAGCTCAGTATTGTCTTCACAGACTGGCAGCGGCTTCTCCAAGGTTGCAGGCAGGAATCTCTCTCAGCCCTATCTTGGAGAAGCCAGGGAGGGAACTTGAAACCTTCTGCTCTTCCCAGAGTGGCTTCATCCCCTGAGGGGACTATCTTACAGTGCTTGCACATCAAGTCTCTCATTCAGATGCAACCAGGGCAGACCCTGCTTAGCTATGGGGACAAGTCATGCTTGCTACCACAAGACCAGCTCTCCCTCCCTCATTACTTACTTCCCCACTGTGCCATTAGGTGGCTGTAAACTCTCAAAGGTGCCTTTTGTATTTTCTTATATCTATCTTTGATGCAACTGGGTAACCAACATGTTTAAAATGTGCCGCCCCAATATAATAAGGCAGTTGAAATCCAGAATTGCCAGATGTGCTTGCATTGTGTGAGCCCTGTTCGCTTTCTTGTCACTAGTCCAGTTTGGACATTATGCTGTACAGCTGTCCATGCGCTCATACATGTGCTTGTGTAAATGACTGTACCTGTGTTCATTTTAAAAGTGAACCTGATACAGGCTCTACAAATACCTGGTACAGTTAGGAAGTGTGCATCTGTACATTCAGGTGTACTTCTGTACATTCATCAAAACATGTGAATGACTGTACCTGTGTACAGATCTGTACCTGTTTACACCATACACTCATTGAACAAAGGCCCATTCACATATTATGGTCACACATGTACAATGTATGCACAGTGTACACAGATACAGATCTTTACACAGGCATGGTAATTCACATGTTATGCTGAACTCAGGTACAGATGTCCACTTCCCATCTGTACCATGCATTTGAAGGGTTTCGTATCCAGGTTCACTTTTAAAATAAATTCACACAAACATTTGTATGAGTACAGATATCTGTTCACTCTTACAGCATAATGTCTGAATCGGGCTCAAGGGTTGAACATAATGTGTGAATGAGTCTTCAGCAAGAGAACTTCCCAATGCATTATGATCTAACTAAATTGTTCCTACAGACTCAGACAATGAATGTTTTCTTCTTCCCAAGAATGTTCCTATTTTCCTAAGAATGCTTTGTACTTTAAAAAGTAAAGTTACAGGAAATGAAATGAAAACCCCAGAAGAATTCTTTGAAACTAGTCCAATCTCATGCCAGGCCTATACATTTTTACCTATAAATGAACAGATTCGCCTTTGTAAGATGCAGTACCACGAGAGGCTTTGTGATACTTCTCAAGTTAATCAATAGCTTTCTTGAGTCTTTTTCAATTCCTCCTATTGAATTGTTCTTTTTAAGATGTGTAATGTTCTCTAGCAATAAAAGGACATACATTTCCTTGCTGTAGCCCAATATATCGACATGGAAAAAAGAACCCATTGTGATGTATTTATGTTGATCCTGTTCACATTGTGAACATGCCGATGGAAAGATGTCATGTATATTTGACAGATAATAGCTGACATGACCGATAGCCCTCCGGTGATGGGCAGAGAGGTACAGGCCCAGAAGGATCCTTCAGCATCTCTGTGAAGCAGATGTGGACCAGGTCAGGAGGGGGAGGGGAGTGGTTTTCAGTTCTCTCCCCTCCCTCTCAAAGCCCTTTCCACTTCTATAAGTCTGCCTGGTGGCTTATACAGATTTGGGATGCACGTCTGACATGCTCTCTCACTTCTGTACCTCAGTGCAATTTTCTCCTAGCTCTCACTTTGTGCTTAAAAAACAAAAACAAACAGAAGCCAGTTCAATATTATGACTGTTCAATCCCTTTTTAAAAATATTTTGTGCAATAGTGCATCTTTGTACAATAGTGCTCTTATTTAGCCTTTAAGGAAATAAATGGTTCTCTCACCACAGCCTCCTCTATCTCTCTTTGGGTCTCCAAATGTTTGGAGCCAAGATATATAAGCCAATATATACAAGCAGTTGCATGATGATGATCTTTCTTTTTTGAAAGAAAATCTAGCATGAAGGCTGAAGACTGCTACAAATAAGAAATGATAAGATATGAGGTGAAGCTAAGCTCTGGGAATTGGATAATTCAGGTTCAAATGAAGTATGAGCTGGGGCAGCTGACCCATATATCAAAAGCAGACAAATACATTTGGACCTACGAATGGATTTGTTGTGGCAAGTTTTTAGGATAATGTCTCTTTGAAGGTGAGACAGCTGTGCTGTGAGATATACCTTGCATTCATGTTTTGTTTATGAAGTGCCAAATCCTATCAAGATTTGCTTGAATTTTTCATGTTTGCCTTTGCAGGTAATCACATCATCTGCTAGCTAGGCTATAGCATGAATGCAGTTTTCATTAAAACCAACAAGGGCAACTATGGATGATCATATTCTTCATTAATTGCAAGATCAGCACTGCTTCTGACTTAATAGAGCACTTGTAAGTGCCATTCTGGAAATCTAAGGGCTTCAATTTCGGAAAGGTTCCTAACCATTGCCTGACAATTCCTGAAGATGGAAACCCTATTCAAATGTTAACTGGAGCACACGTACAGTCTGTGTATAGTGTGCATGCATAAGATCTGTATGCCCATACAATACCGTTCATGTATGATAATACAGAATACTTCCTAGCTGCATTTCAGGTGAATTCTGTACCTAGTTTTTCATTTTAAAAAATCAACACATGTACAGTCATTCATGCTAGGGGGTGTGCACGGAACTGTCTGGCCTGGTTCGCTTCGAGGCCGGAGCGGCCTCAAACGGAACCAGGCCAGTTCGGTCCAGCCCCCATCGAACCGCCCCTCCCCCCCGGTCCAGTCTGGTCCCGACCGGTCCCCGAACTTTTTTTTTTAAAAAAAATTAAACATTAAGCAAGTACCCGAAGGGGCTACAGGTACTTGCTTAATGTTTAAATTTTTTTTTTAAGTTCGCGGACCTGCCGGACCAGACCCGGCAGTCTGGTACTGGTCCAATGGAACCGGGGGTGGTGGTTCAGTCCGACCACAAACCCAAGAACCCCCGGACTGGACCGCTGGACCGGTTCCGCACATCCCTAATTCACACATGTGCAAGTGTACAGATGCTTGTACACACATGCAAACTAATGTCTGAACAGGGCTAGAGTGTCACCCTTAAGCAAAGTCTGCCAAATGGTGACTCACTAAGTCAAACACAGTCCTCTTGCCACATATAGTAGCCTGCAAGATATTTCACAATGCATCTTGGTTTTTGCAATTCAGGTAGACAGCAAAAACCAGAGGTTGGTGAAATCTGTCCTGTGGTGAGCCACACAAGAACACAGGAAGCTGCCTTACACCAAGTTGGAGCCTTATATAAATGTAAGTGCTATTGCTATTGCTATTAATCCACAGAGCTCTGTGTTGTCTGCAGTGTTTGGCAGCAGCTTCTCTGAGGCTTCACAGGCAAGAGTCTTTCCCAATCCAACTTGGAAATGCCAGGAAGTGAACCTAGGGCCTTTTGATTGCCAAGCAGATGCTCTCCTACTGAACTATGGACTGAATATTTATTATGGTAGGTAATAAGTTGTGCCCTGCCATCCACTTTGGGCAATGGCCCTAGTCACAGATGAGCACACATCCACATATTCTGTGGCTCGCATGATCCACAAGGCAGAGTGGGTAGCTGGAGCTCCCGCCCATGCTTTTGCATCCAGGTCAGCACTGTCACCTGTGGGCTCCAGCATAAAGTTATCTATCTATCTATCTATCTATCTATCTAGCAAATTTAGCAGATTTGTATACCACCCACTATCCAAGTCTCCAGGAGGTTTACAGCATAAAACAAACCAAGAATGTAACAGTTAAAACATAAAAAAGATGAAAATAAAATACCCATAGGAACATAGGAAGCTGCCACATACTGAGTCAGACCCTTGGTCCATCTAGCTCAGTATTATCTATACAGACTGGCAGCGGCTTCTCCAAGGTTGCAGGCAGGAATCTCTCTCAGCCCTATCTTGGAGATGCTGCCAGGGAGGGAACTTGGAACCTTCTGCTCTTCCCAGAGCGGCTCCATCCCCTAAGGGGAATATCTTACTGTGCTCACACTTCTAGACTCCCATTCATATGCAACCTTAGAGAGTACCTGCCTTCCTCTGTATGATCCCCATTGCCTGTTGAAGTTATCTGGAGAGGTCCGTCAGTACGTCTGGTGGCGACTGGGAACCAGGCCTTTTCTGTAGCTGCTCCTGGCCTATGGAATGCACTCCCGGCAGATATCCGCAGTTTAGGCTCACTGTCAGCCTTTAAGAGAGCCCTAAAAACTTATTTGTTTGGCCTGACCTTCCAAGGCTTGTAAAGTGTTGTTGTTGTTTAAAAGTATTTTGATTGGTTTGAAATGGTTTTAATTGTTTCTGAATAGTTTTTATATTGTTTTTAGCACTGTGTTTTGAATTGTGTGTTTTTATGTCTTTTTAAAGTTGTTGTACACTGCCCAGAGCCTCTGGATGAGGTGGTTTTTAAATGTTGTTGTTGTTGTTAACAACAACAACCAGGGCAGACCCTGTTTAGCTAAGAGGACAAGTCATGCATGCTACCACAAGACCAGCTCTCCTCTCCAGACCAGCTCTCCTCTCCATAGATCACATCCATAGATCATACCAACTAACTAAAAAGTTTGGCTGAAGAGTTGTGTCTTTAGTTGTTTCCTAAAAGCCAACAGGGATGGAGCAGCTTTAATCTCAGCAGAAAGTGCATTCCACAGCTCTGGGGCAACTACCTTTGAGTTGCCACCAGATGAATTGGTGGTACCCTCCGACGAACCTCTCCTGAAGATCTTAATAGGCAGTGGGGTTAATAATGAAGAAGGTGTTCTTTTAAATACCATGGGACCAAGCTGTTAAGGGCTTTATAGGTCATAACCAGCACTTTGTATTTTGCCCGGAAACCTATTAATTTGTAAGTTGGACATATGCAGTTGTGCAATGCAATACCCATTTTTTCCAATGGCTGTTGCATTGCAAAACTGAACCTGTACAACTTTACGCAGGAGCACATCAGCACTGTTGTGCGACATTGTGGGTGGTGCTGACATGGATGCAGCAGCCTGGTTGGGCGGGAACTCCAATTGCCCATGAGCCTTTATCTTATGTGATATTGTACATGTGGTTAAGTGTGTGTGCAAAAAGACCAGATTTGGTCCACCTGGACCCATCCTGTCTACATTCCAGTCGGTGGGGGTGTGTGTGTATGTATGAATTAACCCAGAGTCATTTGTTGAAACTTTCTTCATTCGTTCTCATTTTGAATATACAGCAGCCAGAGTGAAAGTCAACAAAAAGTATCACACTTGTTCTGCATGTTCCCTATTTAGTGAGGGGAAACAGGCCTAGTGACTGAGCAATCCACAATGGCTGCATTCAGCCAACTGTCCACAAGAGGTCAGTGCAGCCCATACCAATTTTTATAGGTGTTCCTTCACATATTACAGAAACAAAACTTCAGTTCCTCTAGGACAGTGTTTCTCAACCTTTTTGGAGTCAAGGACCGCTAAATTCTTCGTGCAGAGTTTCAAGGACCGCTGCATTCTTCATGTGCAGTTTCCTGGACCAGCAGTTAGTAAAGGGGTTTCAAATCTATCTATCTATCTATCTATCTATCTATCTATCTATCTATCTATCTATCTATCAGACTTCTATACTGCCCAAAACTTGCATCTCTGGACAGTTTACAATTAAAATAATATAAGCATTAAAATAATTAAATTTGGAATCTTTTGCAAACATGGAATATTAGGGATTCTCAACCTTGGGTCCCTCAGTTAAACTCCCATAACCCCCAACCACAATGGCATTTGGCCATTATGATTGGGGATTATGGGAGTAGAAGTCTACCAACGTCTGGGTACCCAAGGTTGAGAACCCCTGAATCTAAAAGCCTGGGTGAACAAATTTGTCTGCAGTATGTCTTCAGTATGTACGGGGTGGGGGTAGAGGTGCTTGTGATTACTCAATGGAGAGGGGATGTTGGGCCATTAGAAAAATTCAAAAGCTACATGTGGCCAATGAAAACAACACACAAGCAAGCTTTTGAATTCCTCCAAATGCTTCATCAGGCTGGATGTCAAGCAAAGCAAAAAGGAGGTGAGGAGAGGAGAGCTGGGCAGGTTCAGTAGAGCCGGAAATCTACAGTTTAACCCTCTCATGATGGAGGTGGAGTTTTAGCAGGAGTTGTGTACTCGCAGGGCCGGATCCAGACGACGTTAGTCACGACCACCCACTGAAATTAATTTAGTCATCTCTCATTTGTGTCAATGCTGCTTGGTCATGATCACCTTACTTGATCTGGATCCTGCTCTTAGATGTGCACTTTGTGAGGCGGACCTAATGAAACCTGTGCAGCTCCTCCAAAACTCCTTAAAAATGGTTACATGACAGGTGCTGGGAATTGGGTTTTTTTTAACGGTGAAAGAAAATGTGAAGAAGAGCGGTGGGGACCTGGCATTAAAGGGAAGGGGGTGATTCCGAGATGGCGGAGGGCGTGGGGCGTTGTAGTGGTGGATGCCTCATTTTCCTTGCTGGGGAGACGAGGCACTGTTCAGGGTGGGTGAGGCAATGGTGCACCAGACCGCACTCGGAAGGTCGCCTGGGTCCAAGAGCTGCCACCACTGTGCTTGCGCACCAGAGTGTAGCAGGTGTTCCCCCATCCTCTCTCACAACGCGCGCTTCTGTGTCCCCCTCCCAACTCCCCTTCGTGTGCCAATCACACCAGCCTGCCTTTGGGGCCACGCAGCTCATGTGGTACCACATGCTGCCTGCGCATACCTGCGAGGTGAGCCAAGGCAGCCCTCCTCCCTCCCTCCTCTGCTTAGCCCTCACCACGGCATGATCCCGGCCAGAGGTTGTCCCCTGCACCCAGCGAGGTCATAAAGGGGACCACCGTCTTCCACCGGCGGTGCAGACCAGGGGGTTATAGGGGGCCGAGGGACCACAACACCCCACCAATGCAAGAGGGAAACAGCGTTTCCTCTCAAGGTGCCTTGGCCGCAACAGGCAGCTGGTTTTAAATCGGTTTGGATCAGACACGAATCGTGCTGGGCATCAAATATCCAGGATCACTTCATTCCAGTGCCATTCAACCAATGACCCTTTTGCATGAACTCACAAAATGGTTAATTTGCCTGTTCCCCACACCATGCCACCTCCCTCCGCCGCTTAGCCCTCCTTGGTACGCATGCTTGCTTCCCCTCCCCCGAGGAAGGTCCACCTGGACTCCCTTTCTGCAAAGCCCGAGCCAAGGCGGCCCTCCTCCCTCCCTCCACCACTTAGCCCTCAACACGGCATGATCCCGGCCAGAGGTTCCACCCCCGGCGAGGTCACAAAGGGAACCGCCGACTTCCACCAGCGGTGCAGACCAGGGGGTTACAGGGGGCAGAGGGACCACAACACCCCACCGATGCAAGAGGGAAACAGCGTTCCCTCTCAAGGCGCCTCGACCACAACAGGCAGCTGGGTTTCAATCAATCAACCTTTGGCTGCAAACAATGAGCATGCAAGAACCAGCAGCCCTTCAAGTGGCACCCACTGCCATACCTTTTCCTCCATGCCTCTGCACCGCATACAGTTTGAAGCTGTAAAGATAGGGAATAAGATAGCTGTAGGAAGATCTCAGCAGCCCATGGAGGCAAGGCACAAGAAGGTGATACTCTTCCTCTTCCGTGCCATGTGCAAAATTGAGGAAGTGAGTGCCTTGATTGCAGTTGGGGGGGGCGGGGGGGTTGACTCCCAGTCAGGGACCGGCACTCAACCCTTCGGGGACCGGCAGCGGTCCAGGGACCGGTGGTTGAGAAACTCTGCTCTAGGAAACACACAAAAATAATAGGTAGTAGTCCTGTTTATCCAGGGGGGCAAAATAGGATAATAGCCTTATTAATGAATGCCCCCCACCCCCCATCACAGTTCTGCAAAATTCTTCTTCGGGTTGAATGTTAAGCAAAATGGGAGGAGGAAGGGACCCCTCACCTCGCCTTCTGGAAATGGCTACCAGGAAAAACTGACAGGTGATGACCGTAACAGGGCTTCTGTCTCACTGGATGGCAGAGCGGCCTCTGGCTGCTGTTTCTGCTTCTCGGCAGTAGCTCCAAGCAGTGTAGTGGTTAGAGTGTTGGACTAGGACTGGGGAGACCCGGTTTCAAATCTTCATTCAGCCAGATCAATCTCACTGCATGGCTCTGGGCCAGTGTCCCCTGGAACAGGGATTCCCAGATGTGGTTGACTACAACTCCCAGCATCCTCAATTGCAGTGGTCTTTGGCTGGGAATTATGGGAGTTGTAGTCAACATCTGGGAATCCCTGTTCCAGGGGACATTGCTGTAGGCCAGTCACTTATCTCTCTTCCTAACCAACTTCATAGGGTTGTTGTGAGGATAAATATAACCTTGTACACTGCTCTCGGCTTCTTGGAAAAGAAGCGTGATCTAAATGTATCAATCAATAAATGAATGAATAAAATTCTCCAACCCAGCCCAAGTCGTCTGGCTGCTGTTTTTGGTCCTTAAAACTATGGTATGACAGATGGATGTTGCACATGACACAAAGAAGTATAATATAATCGGTGTTTGTCTTCCTAGAGGGGATGGGGCCATAGGTCAAGGGCAGTACATCTGAATAGCATGCTGGGGGTCCCAGGTTCAATCCCCAGCATCCCCAAGCATGGCTAGGCAAAAAATTAGCCTTGAATGAGGTCCTGGGGAGCTGCTGCCAGTCAGAGCAGACAATGCTGAGTTAGGTGGACCAATGATCCGATTCAGTAGACAACAGTTTCCCATGCTTCTATATTCTTCAAAGTTCTGCCCACCTGCGGCATACAAATACGCATACGGCAAATATTTATAGATCACTTTTCAGCAAAAGTCCCCAAAGTGGTTTACATAGAGAAATAAAAATAAATAAAGATGGATCCCTGTCCCTAAAGGGCTCACAATCTAAAGAGAATCTTAAGATAGACCCCAGGCAGCAATGGCCAGTGGAGGGATACTGTTCTGGAGATGGATAGGGCCAGTTGCTCTCCCCCTGCTCAGTAAAAAGAATTGACATTTTGAAATGGTACCTCTTTGCTCAGTTAGCAGAATAATTTCTCATTTGGGAATAAAATTTCCCTCTACACTTACATTAATTGGTGTTACTGAAAATGGTTCATATGGGCAAACTGACAAAGAGATAGATGGGTCATCAAGTATCCTGGTCACCATGGGGAAATAAGCCCACCTGTTCAGTCTGTGAGGTAAGCAGATACACAATGCTCATAGTTATTATTACCTTTTTTCTATTCCAGTGTAATAGTTTATCCCCTTTTTTTAATAAAAAGAAACAAGTTGTTCTAGTAAGAACTAATCTGGCTACTTTCCTTTCACTTTCTCTACAACTGGAATGAATTTGGTTCAAATTGAGGTCCACAAGTTAGGTCTCTTGTGCCTCAAATGTTCATGTGTCCAACATCTTGTATCGGGGAGGATGACATCATTACAAACTACACCGTTGAGGTGTCCCTGTGTGTCACTCACTACGATTGTGCCTCATTTGGTTCAAATCAGTTAGACAGTCCACAGGTTAGTGCACTTACACCTCAAATGTTCATGTGTGTGCCATTTTGGAACAGGGTGGATGACATCACCACAAAATCCACCATTGGCGCATCCCTATGTGTCCCTAAAGCTGAAGCAAATTTGGTTGAAATTGGTTAGGTGGTTCACAATTTAGCCCACTTGCACCTCAAAAGTTTACACATCCACCATCTTGGATTGGGATGGATGACATCATCACAAACTATGCAGTTGAGGTGTCCCTATGTGTCACTCACTACAAATGTACTTAATTTGGTTCAAGTTGGTTAGACAATCCACAGGTTAGCCCACTTGTGCCTCAAATGTTCACACATCCGCCATCTTGCATTGAGGTGAATGACATCATCACAAATTATGCCATTGTGGTTTCCCCATGTGCCCCTACAGCTGAAGCAAATTTGGCTCAAATCGGTTAGGCGGTTCACAAGTTAGCCCACTTGCACCTCAAATGTTTACTCATCCGCCATCTTGAATTGGGGTGGGTAACATCATCACAAACTATGCCATAGAGGTTTCCCTATGTGTCACTACAACCGTACCTGATTTGGTTCATATTGGTTCAGGCATTGCAAAGTTGATGTGGGGGGAACACATGGACACATGGACAAACAGAATGCCAGGTGATCCCATAAGCCTACAGGAAAGTGGGCAAAAAAAAGGAGAGGCAAAGACAGAAGACTTTAAAAATGAAGGGAACAAACAATACTTAAGACAAATGGAGACTCCTAGGTCTGGGCCAGAAACTCATGCAGGAGAAAGACTATGGTAAACCACTCCTGTATTCTACCAAGAAAACCACATGGCTCTGTGGTCTCCAGGAATTGACACCGACTCAACGGCACAAATTTTCCTTTTCCTATCTCTAAAACAACAGAATTAGAACCATTATAAAACAACCTGAACAAAACCAGGGGACAATATAATAGATAATTTAGTTCCCAGTGGCCTAAATCGCCATGTCTTGACAGAATAAAAACATCTTCATGGATCTCTAAAACAGCCATAGGTGTGAATCTGGCAGATCTCTGTTGGTAGTTCTTGTATAAATAAGGGATCCAAAGGCAACCACAGGGCTCTGTGGTCGCCAGGAGTTGACACTGACCCGACGACACACTTTACCTTTACTGCAAAAGATCCCCATTTTAGTACTAAGTTGTTGCGTCTCAGAAGGAGAGGCACCTAAACAAAAGGCCTTATTTCTTAATCTCAGCTCTTGCAGGGAGGGCAAAAATGTGACTAAATTCGAAATATATATTTTTAATATTTTTCTTTACATTCCCTACTAGAGCAATCCACCAGAACTAAAACCCTCCAAATATACACTAAATTTAATTTTGCCCAGATTAAATTGCCCCCCACTGGTTAATCAAAGAAAGCTTTAGTTGATTAATTTTAATTTTAAACTATATAGCTTTAACAGCTAGCTAGCTAGCAAGCAAGGGTGAATGTTAGAGTTACAAAAACTTACATTATTATGGCCCATAAATGAATATATGAATGCATTCCTGTCACATTGTCCATTTCTCTGGGTTATGAGTTTTGATTGTTTTGTCCTCTTCCCCCTTTTCTCTTTTATTTATCTAGGTGGCCAAGATAAAGGGTGGGGGGGGGGAATGCTTGACAAGAATAGGGAGGTGATGAAGTTGAATAGAACTGCTCAGTGATTGACCATGCCAGTGGTCAAAATCCAGAGTGCCAAATCAGCTAACTGTGGTGAGGATTAGTACCTGCAAAACCGTTGATTGATGAGCACCCTCCTATTCTTCGAATCCAACACAACATGACACTTTCTTCAGCTGGTGCATTTGAAACGTGAGATTGTTGAATGATCTTGACTTGAAGGGGAAGGTGCTCTTCTGAGGAAAAGGGAAAATTAGAAACAAAAAGGCTTGATGATAAGCACCGTGATTAGGAGGTCATGAGAATGACAGCACCCAGTGAAAAGAACACAAAAGGTTAGTCTGACTCTTTAGCTTCCATTCCTATTCAAGCATCACTGGCCATCAGGACAATGTTATCCTATGAAATCTGTATCTTTCCCTCCCTCCCTCCCTCCCTCCTTCTTCCCTAAATATTATTTAGTAAAGTTATGAAATCTAATATTTTTAAAGGCAAAATCCAACCAAAATTAAGCCCTTTTAAGGACCAAAATATGTAACACGGATGATGTGTGATTAGGACTACCCTTCTAAACAAACAAACAAACAAAGCGTTAATAGCAGTGTGTGTGTGTGTGTGTGAGAGAGAGAGAGAGAGAGAGAGAGAGAGAGAGAGAGAGAGAGAGACCCATTAGGCATGTGCAGCAGCCTCCAAAATGGCCACCGTGATGGAGGTGAGGCCCAGAATGGACTCAAGAGCACCCAGAAAGGGCCAAAGAGTGCCCGAACCAGGCAAGCAGGGCAATTTTGTAAGCCAGCAGGGGAAGGAGGTGCCTCTGGACCCCCCCCCCGCCCCACGGCCATTGTGGCAACCCCCGGAGGGGCTTAGTGACTAGTTTTTTTAAAATATATATATTTGTGACCCCCCCCCCCCAAAAAAAAACCCTGAACCAAACAGGGGTGAGTGGGTTTGAAGGGGTGCCAGACCGAACTGGCCTGGTCCAGTTCAGGTCCAGTTAGGACTTGAACTGAAACGGGCCAGGTGGTTTTGTGCACACCCCTACTCTAAGCTAAACACACAGAAAGTCTATGCAAGAGGAACAGGCCAGAATACCTGTTCAACCTTCTATTCTCCAGTTAGTAAATTCATCAGCTCTAATGGTGCAGGATAGCAATGAAGAAAGGGAAGGTGAATGGTCAGAGTGGGTTACTTACTTTGAGCAGAAAGACCTAAACTGAAAGTTAGGGGTTGTGAAATTCTACACTAAACACTTCATATTTAGTGACTGTGTGACCTCTCCCAGGGCATGGTCTGATTCTGAAGGGATATAGTAGAACTACCTTGCTGAAGCTAAATACCATTTTATTTATGTATTTTTCTTTGTAAACCTCTGTGAATTTTGGTTGAAGATCGGTATATAAATATTCATAGTAGTATAGTCATAGTCATAGTTGGCACAGCAGGGAAATACTTGATTAACAAGCAGAAAGTGCCGGTCTGGATCCCTTCTGGTACTAAATCGGACAACAGAGATATAGGAAGATGCTGAAAGGCATCAGCTCATACTGCGTGGGAGGAGGCAATGGTAACCCCCTCCTGTATTCTACCAAAGAAAACCACGGGGCTCTGTGGTCACCAGGAGTCGAAATCGACTTGACAGCACACTTTACCTTTGTAGTCATAGTAAATAGATCTAGTTCTGTATAAGGGGTTGACACTAAACCTGTTTAGACATTATGTTATGCAAGTATACAGATGTCTGTACATTTGTATGTGCTTTTGTGTGAATGACTGCACCCACATTCATTTAAAGGTGAACCTGGGTACAGGCACTTCAAATCCATGGTACAGAGAGGAAGTATATTGTTGTATTTTCAATGCAACATGTGAATCAATGTACCTGTGAACAGATCTCTATCTGTGTACCCTATACACTCACTATACATGCGTGGAACATAATGTAGGAATAAGGCTACACACTACAGTCCCAGCCTAGAATGGACCTCTTTATGGCTGTTTTTTCTTTAAAGAAAGGCCTAGACATAGAAAAGTACAATGATGCTTTTATGTCAGGTGTAGTTTGGCCCTGAGCAATTTCTAAAACCTTGGCTGGAATGTGATCCACAGTCAAACTGGTTTTCTAATCTAACTTCCAATGGAAAGCATCTGGCAGGGGTTCTCAAACTTGGGACTCCAGAAGTTGTGGACTACAACTCCTACCTTCCCCAGCCACAATCCCATATGGGATCTTCAGTTTTCCCCATAAAATGCCAATGTGTTGAACTGCACCCACAGAGAATCATTGCCAATGAGGGCATTCATCTTTACCTGAAATTACCCAGAATTCCACCTGTGTGCCACTCCAGTCTTTCTCTCTCTATTACACCACAATAAATAATGTAAGTATAATGTGGCACATTAGAGACTAATGCAGCTGGTGTATCCACCGAAGCTGATAGAAGGCACCTCTTGCCACTGCCTCAATCTGGGACACCAGGGAGAGACTTGGATCCAGAAGCACCCCCAGACTGCGTACCTGTTCCTTTTAGGGAAGTGTGACCCCATCCAGAACAGGCAGATCAAAAGGCAGATCTACCTTTAAGGGATTTAGATTTACCTCTTAAGCCCCCCACCCACCCGCAACTGTGTTTCCCCGAATGGTGTTGTCTCCAAACTGCTGGCGGCAGTGTACCTCCTTGCCACCCCAGTCAGCATCAAACTGAAAGTGCTCAACATGCATGCGCATGTGCATGTGCACTGGGGCAGCAAGGAGGTATGCTGCTGCCCTGCACCAGCGATTTTGGATGGGGGAAACAAGGCTGCGGGGCGGGGTAAGAGCACCCTCCTCATCCCTTAAAGGTACCCCCCACTGCTGCTGAACCGGCCCAGCGACGGTTTGTGCACATCCCTACTTCATTAGATCCATCATACCGGGTTGTTTGTGTTGGAGCAGAAAGTCTGATTTGACCTAATAAATGTTAACGTATAATATACCATGAGTCGGGGTGCTCAAACACGAGACCCCAGATGCTGCTGGACTAAAACTTCCATCATCCCTAGCCACAACGATCATTGGCTGGGGTGATGGGAGCTGTAGTCCAACAATATCTGGAGACCCAAATTTGGGAATCTTTGGCATAAGAGATTCCTTTCTTTTCTTTTGTTTATTTATTTGTCACACACACACATACAAACACATCCTTAACCATTATGCTTTTGTGCACACTGGCTTCATACAATTATTAAAGCATTCAACTTGCTCATGAATGGGAGCCATATTTCACATGTGTTGATTATTCCTGGGTAGTCCTCCAAATATTTAGGAGTTAGTTTCAGCTAATCATCAAAAAGCCCAGCTTCTTATCCCAGCACATGGAGAATTTTATAGTCAGACTGAAAATCTCACACAAGTTCTTGATTTTCTTACCTAAAGAACATCTTTGTTTTGGTTGTTCCTTATCTGCCTCACACACACACACACACACACACACACACACACACACACACACACATTACTATTCTACCCAACATGGTCACAGGGAGCCGTTATGTTTTATAGGGTTCATGTAAATGTGTCCACTTCATAAATATCATGGTTTACAGGTGGATATAACATGGAAAAGCAATATAATGGTGTCCCAGGTTGAGGTGGTAGCCAGAGGTGCCTTCTATTAGGGATGTGTGAACTGGTTCGAATTCAAACCGGATCGAATTCGAACCAGGGTGGTTTGAAGGTTCGAATTCGAACCGAACCAGCCATCAGGTTCGAGCTGCAGGTTCGAATTCAAACCGAACCAGGGGGTGGTTTGATTTGAACCGGTTCGGACATCCAAAAATTGGTTGGATGGTAGCTGGCACCCAGGGGTACCTGTCACCCAAACCCCAAAGCAATCAGACACTCATACAATTTTCTATGAATTTTTGAAATTATATTTATTTTTTTCTCATAGGGTATAATGGGACTCGAACGAGGCCATTATACCTTATTGTGGAGCACCCATGCGTGCCAACAACCACTCCTATTCAAAAAGCCATACTTGTCACTGGAATGTGTGCATAGATGGAAAGGAAGATGAGAAGATTTGCACCTGTTGTCCCCACCCCAAGCTCTGCCCATTCACCTGCTCTTCTGCAAAAAGCCGGCATGCATACGAGTTGTACATAGGGAGGACCAAGCTGTACTGGTTCCATGCATCATGCAACATGTACATATGCAGGCACTGTGCAGAATCAGTGCATGGAGGCTGGAAGCAGGAACAATTCCTCTTCATGCAATGACTTTTTTAAAAATCATCTGCATCAGACTAATTAGTGCACACCATCATATGTCAGAACGGAGATAAGAACAGAAGAACAGAAGAACAGCCCTGCTGGATCAAGCTCAAGGCCAATCTAGTCCAGCATCCTGTTTTAGGGGTGTGCAAACAGGTTCAGATCCTAACTGGTTCAATATCAAACTGGTTTGGTTCGAAGTTTGGGAGTCGAGCCCAACCACCCCCCAGTTTGGCTCAACCCTGGACTGAAATCCCCCCTACCCCCTGTTTGGGGGGGGGGGCTTCTCCAAGGTGGTGGTGGGTCCATGGAGGTTTCCCCTCCCCTGCCAGCCTTCCTTTTGTAAAAATTTCCCGATTCAGGCATCTTCAACCCTTTCTGGGCCTATTCCCCGGTGGGACAGCCATTTTGGGGGCCACCATGCCTGCACAGCAGGACCCTGCATTGCCTGGGTCACTTACCCTGGAGGGGGCAAGTGAAAAAAAGGAATCTCTCCCCCAAAATGCTTGATGAATCCCCCCGAACCAAACTAAATGGGGGGGGCATTCAAAGGGGGCAAAAACCAAATTGGCCAGGTGGTTTTGTGCATACTCCTATCGTGTTTCACACAGTGGCCCACCAGTTGCCTCCAAGATGGCCACACGCAGGGAGTGAGGGCTTGCCCCCTCTACTGCCATTTCTCCCCTGCAACCCCCCCAATTAATATTTTAATTACTTTGGGAACATTACATTTTTTTATCTTGCCTCTGAGGCTGGAGATGCCCTATAGACACCAGACTAGTAGCCATTGATAGGCCTGTCCACCATGACTTTATCCAAGCCCCTTTTCAAGCCATTCAAGCTAGTGGCAATTACCATTACCACCCCGTGGCAGAGATTCCATAAGCTAATTTGTTTGAATTTTAATCTCCCATGAAATCATGACGATGACATTTAAATCTCCCATTTAAATCTCCTATGCAATCATGACAATGACACCGCCCCCGCCCAGATTCCATTAGGAATGTCCCATTTCAGTGGGACTACTCGTGAGTGATGTAGTCTGGACACCAGCCACTAAATACAAATCAGTTCTTCTTGCATCCCTCTTTCCCCTAACCCTACTAAGACTCCAGCTAGTTGCATTCAATGTCTGGCAGGCAGTCTTCAGATTCTTGTAAAGGCGGGGCCACCCACCTCTCCATCAGCAATTTGGCTTGCAAACGCAGACAATGGAAACTAGGAAGGCTGTTGCCAAGAGAAGGGAGAAAATGTAGTCAGGATGCCAAGCCGTGATGCACATTTCACAAAAGGTTTGTAAGGACTTAGATCCAGGAGGGGGAAATTCTATTGTCTGTGAAGGATTATTTTCTCCATTGAGATTTTGACTCAGGCTCTGTGTCCTGTAATCAGGACTGCAGGTTTCTATTAGCACATTCATGCAGTTCTGAGTAAGGTCAAGTCTCTGCTACAAATTGTAACCAGTTCCACATGTGTTTGACTTCCATGACTCCTCAGCCAAGAAAACTTGGGAACCGGAGTTCTAAGAAGGGACCAACATAACGGAACAAGGAATTCTCAGCACTCACAGGACTAGCAGTCTAATAGGTATCTGGGGGAAACCTAGGAGAGTTAAACCACTTTTAGCGCCGCTGCTTTAGATTTGAGGATTGGTAGCACTGTCGCGAAGAGAGTATGGAGGCAATCAAGAAATCCTTGGTGGCATCTTCGTTCTACTGCAAACTCAGTGGGTGTCCTTCAGCGAGCCACTATGCCTGTGCACAGAACTGTGGGATTACTGTTGCAGCAACATATTGTTAATGTTTAGGGGGGATTCAGCCTGCTAACTGAGTAAAGAGTCAGCTTTTTAAAGTGGTGATTCTCTTTATTGCGCAGGTGGAGAGCAACTGGCCCTATCCATCCCCAGAACAGCATCCCTCCAGGGACTGTTGCTGGTGTCTATCTTATATTTCTTTTTTAGATTGTGAGCCCTTTGGGAACAGGGACTCTCTCTCTCTCCCTATGTAAACCACTTTTTGAGCTTTTGTTGAAAAGCAGTCTATAAATATTTGTTGTATTCATATTCTGATGTAGAGGCATTCAGTCATAATCCCACAGATGGTAGCTTCGCCCCATTGGCTCCTCAGTCAAGCATCCCATGCACAACAAAAATATCAGATCCAATCCGAACCTGATCCAACCTGACTCAACAAAGAAATTGTCAGGAGGGCTGACATCCTCCCCTGCCAAAAAACCTGTCAGATGCCACACATCTCCCACTGCCCTCTGGCCTCCCACCTCTTGCTCTTCCTTCCCCTGCCCTCTCCCCACTCAGCTCCCTTACATGGATCAGAGGGCAGCAGCGCAATGTCCACTTCTGAAGGCTGGAGCTATCTGCCTGGTCGCTGGCCACTCGCATCTGTTTTAAAATTGGGGTTCTTTTTACTACTAGCCACCCAATGGCGCAGCGGGGAAATGATGTGGCTAGCATGGCAGAAGTTGCCGGTTCAAATCCCCGCTGGTATGTTTCCCAGACTATGGGAACACCTATATTGGGCAGCATTAATATAGGAAGATGCTGAAAGGCATCATCTCATGCTGCGTGGGAGGAGGCAATGGTAATCCCCTCCTGTAAGACAACCACAGGGCTTTGTGGTTGCCAGGAGTTGACACTGACTTGATGATACACTTTACTTTTACTACTACTACAGATATTTATATACCACTCTTCAACCAAAGTTCTCAACGCGGTTTACATAGAAAAAAATAAATAATACATAAATAAGATGGTCCCCTGTCCCCAAAGGTCTCACAGTCTAGAAAGAAACATCCACCGCATGCCTTCTCTGTAGTTGGCCCGGACTGTGGAAGGCACTTCCTGCTGAGATTCGAGCTGCTCCATCCCTGTTGGCTTTTAGGGAACAACTAAAGACGCATCTCTTCAGCCAAGCCTTTTAGCTATTTGGTAGTTTTAATGGGTATTTTAATTGGATATTTTTATAGGTTTTAATTGTTAATTTTTGGTTTGTTTTATTGCTGTAAACTGCCTAGAGACTTTGGTAGTGGGCGGTATACAAATATGTTAAACAAACAAACAAGGCAGATACCAGCAATGAGTGCACTCCCCCTGCTAAATAGAAGAGAATCACCACTTTAAAAGGTGTCTCTTTGCTCAGTTAGCCGGGTTTCTTTTTCTTTAAGGTCCTTGGGCCCCCAGCTGGCGTGGTGGAGGGAGTATTAACCTACCTGACACTATGGGGCTATTCACATGACCTACCAATTGGGTGGGCAGGAAGAGGGAAGGCTTTGCAAACCTTGCCATCCCTCAAGATGATTATGCTGTGCTTGGGAGTGCAGAGCACTCTTCTACATGATCAGCACTGCTCCATGCAGCACGGAACAGGGCGGACCACTCTGGACTGACCTCCAGATTTCCCAGAGTGCACCTTGTGCTGAGTGCAGTGCACTGGGAGATTCCCCCAGGGCACAGGCACTCTAGGCTACCATCTCTGTGTCAGCATGAACTTCAAGCAGCCCGCACTGACACACGATCCTGGAAGCCAGGTTAACCGCTCTTCAGTGCTGGGTTTGGCATCACGGCACTGCTGGGAAGAGCATGGATCCCAGCAATTCTCGCGGGCAGCCATGCCCAGTCCAGGCTGCCTAATGATGTCTTCCAACATCATTCCAGGAGGATTCTGGGTTGGGTTACCATATGGAAAAGAGAAAAGGTCTCCTGAACCTTTCAAGGATGCACAGAAGAGGGGATTTCAGCAGTCCACCTTGTCATGCAGGGGAAAGAAAAGCTGCACCTGCTGAAATTTCCTCTTCTATGCATATCTGAAAGGTACATGAGACCTGTCCTCTTTTCCATAAGGTAACCCTACTTTTGGGTGACGAAAATGGTGGCAGACAGGCACTCTGAAGAGTGTAGCTGCAAAAAATGGCAATAACAACAGCAACAAAAACCAAAGGAGGGGGCGTGTGTTTGAAGGCAATGTTTTCCTTCCTAAGACCCCAGTGTTGAGACAGATCTCAGCAGAGAACTGTCAGCTCAGTCTGCTAGCAAACAATAAATAATGTATGTAACATTACAGAGGATCTTGCAATGAGAGGGCATTGCCCTCAAATCCTTCTTCTTGCCTTGTATAGCTTACTTGACTCTGCCCATTAACTATGATGGCATCTTGACTTGGTGCCATCTTTCCTACATCTTCCTACATTTGGACCCAGCTTTTAGGGATATAGGAAGCTGCCTTCTGCTGAGTCAGATTATTGGTCCATCTGGCTCAGTATTGTCTACACAGACTGACGGCGGACTCTCCAGGGTTACAGGCAGGAGGCTCTCTCAGCCCTATCTGAAGATGCCAGGGAGGGAACTTGGAAATTTCTGCATGCAAGCATGCAGGTGCTCTTCCCAGAGCAGCCCCGTCCTCTAAGGGTAATATCTTGCAGTGCTCACATGTAGCCTCCCATACAAATTCAATCCAGTGTGGACCCTGCTTAGCAAAGGGAATAATTCCTGCTTGCCACCACAAGACCAGCTGTCCTGCCCTGACCAACTTTTAGAAAGATAGGATACCATTTATAAAATGGGGAGAAGATAGGAATGTCTCAATGATGTCCAAGAGTCCCACCCTCTAACACGCCCAGATTCACCTTCATATCACAGTATGGAAGGAAGCCATCACAAAAGGTGAGGGGCCTGGGGCCCTCTGCGCCCACCCCCCATTAATCGGCACACTGATTAGACCTGATTTAAATAACACGCTGGCAAACATCATCACCCCAGTAAGCTTTCCACAGAGCAAATGCACTCACCACATGCGCTGGCCAATTCACATGTTAATGTTAAGAGGCTAGAAATTCATAGCTAGGTGGTTGACCCACTGGCATGCTAACATAACATGTGAATAGGCCAGGCAGCTTCTGTGGTAAGTGCATTTTAAATGAATACACATGGAGAGCTTACATGGGAAAGGGCTTCCCCTGTGTCTCACATCCTGTATAAATCAGACCTCATTTGGTCATCAAATCACATGAATCGATGAGCGAGACTGGCCCAAGACATTTTGGTACCCAAGACAGAATCCCAATTGTTTTCTTCTTCTTTACTAATAAAAGTATAATGACATATTAAATAACTGATATATTAACTGATATATGTGACTATATATTCTATGATATATTAATTGATATAATAAATGACTATATATGGTATGTATTATAGTGTGTGTGTGTGTGTGTGTGTGTATCACCCCATGCTAACTGGGTAAGGAGGCACCTTTTTAAAGTGGTGATTCTCTTTATCGAAAAGAGGGGGAATCACTTGGCCCTATCCATCCCCAGCACAGCATCCCTCCAGTGGCTGTTGCTGGTATCTGCTTTGTGTTTCCTTTTGGGGAAAGGGAGCCATGTGTGTGTGTGTGTGTGTGTGTGTGTGTGTGTGTGTGTGTGTGTGTGTGCGTAAGCCACTTTGGGAACTTTTGTTGAAAGTGGTATATAGATATTTGTCATATTCCTATATATAATTGATCAAGATAGATACAGCTATACCTATGTACTGTCATTATGAATCTCTTTGATAGTGCTCAGAGTGTTTTTGTTTGGTGTCTAATGGGCTCATCCTAAACGAGATATGATGATGAATATGATGATGTCACTCTAAAATTAGATGATGTCACACTGGACTAGGCATGTACCACTTGGAGTCATGCTTCCTGGTTGTCAGCTAGGCTTTGATTCCTCTGTCACCCTGCTTCCCCGTATGCTGCTTTGAGACCTTTCCAGATGAGGTGGGTAATGCACATGTCCATGCTTCCTGCCTGGCCGTGCAGGGCTGACCCAATGCCAGCAATTGTGATGGATCAGGCTATTAATCAGGCTGCCCTGTGAGTGATTTCTCAAGGATAACAACCTGACTTCAAAACAGGCAATCAGAGAAAGGCATCTGTCCCTTTCAGCATGTTACAATCCTGAGAATCAAAGCTTCCTTTAAAAATAAAAATAAAAAAACCCCGAATCACAAAAATGTGAAGACACCATTGTGTGTCCTCAAAGTTCAGAAACGTTAATTTTTTAAAGATAGAGTTCTCAGTGATCTGTTGGCTATTTATTTTCTTTTCAGATTATATATTGCTTAGGGTTCTATTGGGTTCACTGAGTGATGCCCAAACTATAGCACTCAGTAGTACTGCTCAGGGGCTACACTAAAGAACTGCTTAATTTCAAAAGGACTACTCATGAATAATCTAGTCTGGCTGTCGGCCACCATTTTTAACTGTGGTACTGTTAGCCACCTGGAGTGTTCTGTTGCTTGGATGGAAAGGTGGGACATAAAATTTGAGAGCATCTTCCTCAGGCAGAGTTTCTGCCTTTGGATTTGGTGAGATTCCTGTCCAAAGTAATGCTGTCCAGGAAGGACTCGGGGAAGATCTTCTGCCATCCTAAAAATTCAACATGTAAAACTTTTCTTAGCATGGAAATGCAGCGATCGGGAAAGCTGTTTCTCTTATATGTCTTTGTCACGGAACAGTTAAGGGCACAGCAAGCTGACTAGAAGAAGCTAAATCCACCCTGATGGACACTGTTGAAGTCTGCAGCATGTGTTGTGTGTGTCACTTTAAAAACAAACAAACTTCCCCATATAAAAATGTCCCTGCATGAAGAGAAGTGCATATAAGAAAAGAGAGAGGAGAGGAGAGCTGGTCTGGTGGTAGCAAGCATGACTTGTCCCCTTAGCTAAGCAGGGTCCACCCTGGTTGCATATGAAAGGGAGACTAGAAGTGTGAGCACTGCAAGGTATTCCCCTCAGGGGATGGAGCCACTCTGGGAAGAGCAGAAGGTTTCAAGTTCCCTCCCTGGCATCTCCAAAATAGGGCTAAGAGAGATTCCTGCCTGCAACCTTGGAGAAGCTGCTGCCAGTCTGTGAAGACAATACTGAGCTAGATAGACCAATGGTCTGACTCAGGATATGGCAGTTTCCTATGTTCCTATGTTCCTAAAAGATTGTAGACTTGTTCTCTCTTCCTAGTGTGCTACTTCTATACATGTAAGATTCCCACCCACCACCACCATTGTGTGCTGAGCATTTAGGAAGGTTGCTCCCCCAGCTGCACTCTGATGTGGTATGGTCCAGGTAGAACATCAGAACAGCCCTGCTGGATCAGGCCCAAGGCCTATCAGGTCCAGCATCCTGTTTCACACAACGGCCCACCAGATACCTCTGAGAAGCCACCAGACTAGTAGCCATTGATAGGCCTGTCCTCCATGAATTCCATAAATTAATTATGTGCTGTGTGAAAAAGTACTTCCGTTTGTTGCTCCTACATTTCCCAACCTTCAGTTTCATGGGATGGCCCCAGTTCTTGTGAGAGAAGGAGAAAAATTTCTCCACTCTCTCTACTCTATGCAGAATTTTATATACCTCTGTCATGTTAACTGACAGAGGTATATAAAATCAGCCCAGCAGATTATCAAGCACAGATCCATATGCTCTAACTGCCCTTAGGAGTCCATATTTTCTTGAATCTGTCCCTGGTTAATCCCTTTCCATATTACATCTCTATGTTTGCCTCTTGGGGATGCTTTTAGTTGGTAGAGTGACATTATTCAGGATCCAGCTCCCTCCCCAGAGTCCCTGGAACAGGTTTACACAACACAAGGCCAGAGGGGACCAGATCCAGCCTGCAGGTCCCAGAGCTGGCCCAAGGTATTGTGGTGCCTGAGGCAAGGTGCAAAATGCTGCTTGGCCCCAAGGTCCTGGTTTCAGGGGTCAGCCCCCTTCCGAAATTAAGCATTACAGTAGCAGCAGCAACATATTTATATACCACTTTTCAACAAAAGTTTCCAAAGTGGTTTACATAGAGAAATAATAAATACATACATAAATAAGATAGATCCCTGTCCCCAAAGGGCTCACAATCTAAAAAGAAAAATAAGAGAGACACCAGCAACAGTCACTGGAGGGGTACTGTGCTGGGGGTGGATAGGCCCAGTTGCTCTCCCTCGGCTAAATAAAGAGAATCGCCACTTTTAAAAAGGTGCCTCTTTGCCCGTTTAGCAGGGGGTTAACAGGGCAAAGAGGCACCTTTGAAAGTGCAGAGGGGGCAGGAAGGATGAAAGGTAGCTGGCAGAGGCCACCTGGAAAGTTTGCCCAGGTTAGATGCAAAACCTTCTGTGCTTGAATGGGAGAGATGAAGCCAACAAAGTGCCCTGCTGGGGAGGCATCAACAACAGCAGAGCAGCAGAGGTGATCAGGACTCAGGAGAGAACTCCACTTCTCCTGGTGTAGGTGCCCCTAAGTAAGCTTAGGATTGCAGCCTGAAAGCAAGAGTGATTTAGAGGGAGGGCCAGCATGCATTGCTGCCCTACTGGCTGAGCAGGGGCAGGGCTATTTTCTGGCTACTCTCCCTGGTTAAGATTGTAGATCCCTTGATGGGGTGGGGAAAACATGAGTAACTACCATATTTACCTGAATTGAAGATGCAGTGTCTGCCCAGTTTTTTTGGTATTAACTATGGAGGGGTCATCTTAGATTCAGATTCCTCTTTCTTTTGTGTGAATATAGGTATAACCTGTACATAGCCACTCTCTTTTTAGGCATCGTCTTACACTCAGAGCAGCCTTCCATTTGGGTAAATAATCGCTTTCGTGAAAAGTTTTCAAAAATTTATTTTAATGTGATAATTAATGTGCTGAAAATTGACCTCAACCCCTCCCCCCACCCTGCACACCAAGTCATGGTTGCTTCTGGCTCACCAGGGCATCTGTGGTGCGCCCCTGCCCTAAAAACGGAGCAAGGTCCAACTCAGTTTTGTGAGCACATACCCAAGTATACCTTTTCAAGGAACTCAAAGGGGGCTGGTTTTTGAAGCAAGCGTGGAAGTGCTTTCATGTCCTGCTTCCCAGAAGCAGCTGATTAGCCACTGTTGACTCACCAGTTAGTCAATAGTTGTTACAAGCCACCATGTGTTCGTCAGAGTAGATGGGCCTTCGGTCCGGTCATCAACCATCAAGGTTCTTATGTCCTTCACAGAGGCAGAAAAAGAACAAGGAGTCTGACTTCAGGGCTAGGGGAGTTTGACCTTAGATTTCTCCTTTGCCATCCAAGCAGGAATGTTTGTGCCAAGAAGTTTAACCATACAACTTAGCCCACTGCAGCTGTTCAGGTCTACTGAAAAGTCACATCTGGAATGTGTGTGTGTGTGTATAGATATATTTACACATAGATATATGTGTATAGATATATTTACACATTAACAAAGAAGTGGTATTTGTTGTACACCGCCCAGAGCCTTGGGATGGGGCAGTTTATAAATGAAATGAAATGAAAATGAAATGAAATGAAATGAATGAATGAATAAATAAATAAATAAATAAATAAATAAAGGCAGTTTCCTATGTTCTCTAAACTGGAGAATACCCTCTCCCACAAAAAAACAACAACACATGACATCAGGATGTAAAACTGATAGATGGGTTACCCACAGGCCTCTGGGCTGACCTTTTCTTGCTCCTTTGAGTTCAATACAACAAATGTTTATATACCGCTTTACAACAAAAGTTCCCAAAGCAGTTCTCATTCGTTCTCTCTCTCTCTCTCTCTCTCTCTCTCTCTCTCTCTCTCTCTCTCTCTCTCTCACACACACACACACACACACACACACACACTGCTCCCTGTCCCCAAAGGGCTCACAATCTAAAAAGAAACATAAGACAGACACCAGCAACAGGCACTGGAGGGATGCTGTGCTGGGGATGGGTAGGGCCAGTTGCTCTCCCCCTGCTCAATAAAGATAATTGCCACTTTAAAAAGGAGCCTCTTTGCTCAGTTAGCAGGGGAATCTTTTGAATGTTTCGCCAGGAGGAAACAGGAAGGAAAAAAAGCCGCAGCAGCAAGTTTTATGCTTCTGAATGAGAAGTGATGAGAATTGATTAACCTGAGTTCTCAGTTCTCCAGCTTCGCCATGCTTTTTAGCTCTGATGCCTCACTATTACTTAGGCAGCTTAAAATGTAGGCCCTTGAAATCCCAAGAAAGTTAATATTTTGTAAAACACTTTAGCTAAATAGCTACTCTGGGTTATAGTTGTGCTGGTGATGATATGCTCTGTAGGAAATGTATCCAATAAACTATACACCATTGCAGTAAAAGATGAGTGAGAGAGTGCAAGATAATGTTATTCTGTGTGTGTGTGTGTGTGTGTGTGTGTGTGTGTGTCAGTGAAATATAAAACCAATTTCCAATGCCAAAGTGAGAATTTAGTAACAGACCCCTACAGAAATAAAGCGTGTTTTACTATGTTTTACTTTGTAACTGCATTTTTCTCTGTCACTTCTGCAAGCTTTAAACACAATCTAGTTGGAAGTTCTCGTGTGCAAGCCACACTGGAATGCATGGAAGTTGTGCAAGAGCTCCTTGCATGCCAAGGGCATAATGGCTTGCAGTGTGTGAGTAGTGGTGATCTTCGCGACAGAAGAATCGTCATGACGTATAGACCAAAATGCCAATCCAAGTTTTGTATGTCGGATGCTTTAGGAAGCTCCCAAGTAGGATAGGAAAGTGGTGGCCATCTCCTGCTGTGTGTGGCCTTTACAGGTAGAGTGCTTCTGAACATGGAGGTTCCAATAGCTAATAATCATTGATAGATTAGGAACATAGGAAGCTGCCATATACTGAGTCAGACCAACATTGGTCTATCTAGCTCAGTATTGTCTTCACAGACTGGCAGCAGCTTCCCCAAGGTAGCAGGCAGGAGTCTCTTTCAGCCCTATCTTGGAGAAGCCAGGGAGGGAACTTGGAACCTTCTGCTCTTCCCAGAGCGACTCCATCCCCTGAGGGGAAGATCGTGCAGTGCTCACACATCAAGTCTCCCTTTCATATGCTACCAGGGCAGACCCTGCTTAGCTATGGAGACAAGTCATGCTTGCTACCACAAGACTAGCTCTCCTCTCCCAGATTGATAGATGATCAGAGGCGATCTTACCCCTGGACTTTGGGGCCAAAGTCCTGGGTCTCCACAGCCCTGCCCCCCCAATCCTCTTTAGTCTGTCCCAGATGGTGTGGTCACCCGGCCGAGCATGATGATGCTTAATTTGCAGGGGAGGGTGGTGGCCTCAAAAGACCTTTAGGTCCAGGCTCCAAAATTACCTAGGTGCACCTCTGCAGATGATAAATTATTGTCATGATAGATTACAGTCTAAATATTAACACAGTGTAGAAAAAGAGGAGAGAGACAAGGGACAAAAGCAATAGGCAGACTAGGGATGAAATTTTCTTTCTTTCTTTCTTTCTTTCTTTCTTTCTTTCTTTCTTTCTTTCTTTCTTTCTTTCTTTCTTTCTTTCTAGAACACAGAGCAGTGTATATAGGGAGCCTGTCCAGGAACTAATCAAGCACTGTCCAGACATTATTGATACTGGTTAGGGTGTGAGCAAGTAAACTGGGAATGGGGGACACAATTTCTAGCTCTACCTTCTGTGCTGATGTGCTCCTTAGGCAATTCTCCCAGCTTTCTCCAGGAACAGCAAAAGCAAAAATTGTAGCTGGGGAGAAGAGTTTCTGCTTATGATTTATAATGGTGACAGCTTAACACTCCACGTTATGGAGACAAACTCTACTCAGGTACAGTGTTTGCCTCTGCAGACAAACGCTGTTTCCGAGTGGAGCAGGGGGCATGGCTTGCTAGCTAGGGGCGGAACTAGCCCATGCTAGCTCTGGGGGTGGAACTAGCCTGTGGATCCTGTTCCTCTGTACCTGTGTGCGCTGTACCCAGTTTTTAATAGCTATTGCCTAATGATGGGACAGGCCTTCAGGCTGCTATGTCCAGCAAGGTTTGTGGCATCATTTTTTGGACCATGACCTGATTATTTGTGCAAATGCAGTGGTGCATAGACAAGTTTCCTTTCAGTTAGGAAAGCAAATTAACTGAAGAAATTGTGGGGTAGATAGGTTTTTGAGCAGAGATTTGCGGGAAGACGAAGGCAGCAGAGTCTACCTCGGCAGCCAGCTGAGGTGGTAGAATTGTGGCAAGATAATTTCAGTTGGCAAGTGGAAAATACCCTATATGAAAGGTCCCCTGCTTTAAAAAATAAGAAAAATCTGTGCAAGTAGAAAGCTAGCAGAGGAGCCTGGGGGCTTGCCCAGAACCCTTCTCCCTGATAGTCTAGTTTTCTTCTGGCAGGAACATTTTGTGTGGGGGAGCACTGAAAATTTTATTTATTTATTTATTTATTTATTTAAAACATTTTTATACCGCCCAAAACTTACGTCCCTGGGCGGTTTACAACAGAATAAAAACAAAGTAAAACATTAGTTAAGACAAAAATGGAAAATTTAACACATTACAACAATTTAAAATGTTTGAAAGAATATTTTAAAAAAGCATTAAAACCATATCAATTAAAAGCCTGGGTGAAAAGACTTTTTTAAAAAGTTGTCAGAGATGGGGAGACTTTATTATAGTGTACCACTATTTATTATAGTGGTACAGTCCTCTACTACCTCAGGACTTGACCACCTTATTCTGCTGCATCTGTAGACCTGTGCAGCACTCTGCTTGCGTGTCTCCCAAAGGCTTTCTTCGCCTGTCAGACGCGAAGAGCGGCCGGTTTTCCTCTCAGCCCCGCTAAGCGACAGCATCGGACCGCTCTATCTCGAGTCGGAGCAACCGCGCGGCTTCTGAAATGCCTACGTTGACCACTAAGGAGCGCTGTTGCACAGGCGGTTACAGCCGCCCATTACATGCCCAGTATCTGGAAACTGCTCAATAGAGCAAAGGGATCCCCCCCCCCCTTTAATTCTTTTTTTTTTTTAAGTCGCTTCTTTTACTGGTAGAAGCACATTTAAACACCTGTCCCATAAAATGGCCCTTTCAATATGAACGATGAGGCTATTATGGAGCAAAGAGGGTTTTCTTTCTTTCTTTTTTTCCTCCTTGGATTTTACAACTTGGATTCACCGGTTTGGAGGCTGCCTGCACGCAGCTCTCTCTGTCTGTCTTTTTCTCCCTCTTTCTTCAAGCCATTTGGGGAAATAAAACCGTAGGAACCGATGGACAACAATGGCCACATTAATCTTGCGCAATTAGCGGGTATAACCCTTGGCAGCTCTCTCCAGGCGCTAAAGACAAAGCTTTATGCAAATCGACTCTCGCTTTCCCATCCCCCTCCCTTCTATGTGGATCCCTCCCCCCGAAAAATCCAGCATCCCTCCCCCCCAACCCAACTCGTCTCCGACGCTGTTTTCCAGACTGTTTCTAATGATACGGTACACTGAGTAACTTAAAATTAATTATAAGGTTCTTGACCAAAAGAAGAAGAAGAGGGGAGGGGGAGTAATGGGGGGGGGCAGGCTGTGCTATTCAGAGGGTTTGGTATTCAGAGAATTAGTCACCTGCGCTTGGCAGCGCTGCCCAGCCAAAGACAGAAGAACAATTTGTATGGTGTGCTTTGGAGGTGGAGTGGATCATGGGGGCACTTTGGGGATGCGTGGAGCCCGGCTCGCTGCCGCCGACGCCGCTGCAGGCTGCAAGAAGGTATGCCCTCGAGGCTGCAGAGAGGAGCCGTCCTCAAGGGGCTTTCCACTGACCACAGACTGAAAGGGTTCATTGAGCGCAAGAGAGGGGAGTTACTTGCAGATTTCCTCCATCCTATGTTTTTATTCCCCATACAGGACCTTCCTTCCTTCCTTCCTTCCTTCCTTCGGATGGTGCTAACTGGACGACATTAATGGAGACAGAGATATTTATTTCCCATAGAGGATCTCTCTCTCTCTCTCTCTCTCGTCCCTTGGGCCAGGGCGATGAAGGATCCTGCTGGTTCCTTCCTGGCTTGGAAAAGGCTAGCCTGGTTAGGGTCAAAGGACTGCTGACTGTGACTCTGTCATCTGCCTTGCTGGGGCGACACAGTAAGATGCGAAGAGGGCTGGGGCGGGGGGAGGGCTGGAGGGAGGTGTTCTGGCTGCCAGAAGAAGGTTGTAATCCTGCTTCCTATAAACAATGGGACCGATATCGTGGCTGTAAATAGCAGATTTAAGTTTGCAGGACCGGGGAAGGAATAGTTGAGAATTGGACACTGTGCAAAACAAATACTTGAATGCCTTCCTTCCTTCCTTCCTTCCTTCCTCCCCATCATACTCCTCCTTTCCTTCTGCTTCCAAAACAATCTTCCAGCTTTGCTATCGGGCACTTCTGCTCTAAGCTGTTTTCTAAAAGGACGGCGTTAGAGGCACAACGGGTAGGTATAAACAAAAATCTCCCCTTTTCCAAAAAGAAAGGAGAAGCAGAAGACGCGACGTGGACGCCGTTTTTTTCTCAGTCCCCCTTTCCAGCCGCCGCAGTAATTCAACCAGCACCTGTCCGCTGGAGATAGAGTTGCCGCTCGCCTCTCTTTGGGGGGAGTTCGTAATTTCCAGCCCGGCTTTGATTTATTCCCTTTCTATCAGTGATTAATGCGCCTTAATTAGCTAATCTCAAAACCATTATTTACAACTGGTGCGGACAAAGGGAAAAGCTGATGAACCAGCACTTAAGTCAGTTTGAAATTATGGAGTTGGAGGGAAGAAGGGAGGGGTGGGAAAGAGAAGAGCCCGGATGCTGGACCATTTCGGAATGGGCATCCCATGGGCGGCCACTTGAATAGCCTCAAATCGGCTGTCCTGAAAGCAACACGGATGCTCTCTGTGTGTCTCCCCTCTTTTTGCTGCCCTTTAACAACGGAGACCTATACCGGAGTGTGAGGGGTTTGCAGGCGAAATCATAGCAGGCTGCGAAAAAGGCAACAGCGAATTTTCTTGTGATTGAATAATATCTAGAACTGAGTTGGGAATTAAAACCCACCGAAATGATCAGGATTTATTCCTAAACAACGGATCAGGCTGCATCGGAGTTATCGAAAGGCGGGAAGGGTGTGTTTCTGTAACTTGCAGATATTTCTGTTTACACATAGATACATATTGTGCCCCATTTAAATGTGTGTGCATCCCTTCTCTCCATGCAGATTAGTCAGGAGAGAGGGTGGTAATAGTAATAATAATAATAATAATAATAATAATAATAATAATAATAATAATGACGAAGAATAGTAAAAAATAGAATCGCATCCCATAACTGGGGTCCGTCGCCTGCCAGTTCTGTTCCACCTACTCAAATAAAAGCTATTTCCCTTTGTAAGATTTGTTATTTCAAGTACAGGGGAGCCTGCTTAAGTCGCGTCAATTTGCCCTTGGAATCTGGGTTCCCTTAAGAGTCCAAATCTACCTTTTCTCAATTATCTGGGAAATCGCCATCTCCATTAAAAACAAGCAACCAACTGAGAGCTGAGCAGTGACCAGGGGAAGGGAGCCACCCGCTTTCCCGTTCTCCAGTGCCACCACCACCCGCAGATTTCATGTACCGGATGCCTATTGCCCAGTTACTCCTTCTCGGAAGACCCGCTGCAGTTAAGTCGGAGGGCGGGGAACGACTGAATGATCAAGGACCCCCAAACCCCGCAAACTCAGTTCTTTCCTCCCGGATGCCCAGAGCAAGAAAGAACGCCTCGGAGATTTGTGGAGATCCTGGAGGGTTTTTTGCCATTTAGTTCGAATGGCAAGAAAGTCCTATCTATCTATCTATCTATCTATCTATCTATCTGTCTGTCTGTCTGTCTGTCTGTCTGTCACTGCTAGTCTCCAAAGAAGCCCTGGATTGAAAACTTGTGAAATTCCGCCCTTAGTTCTTTCAAGGGAAATTTACGAAGACTTTCTTTGGATGCAAATAAAATGGCGTTGAATTGAAGAGGAACTCATCAAGCCGGAACGGGCCAAAAAACCAAAACCAAAAAGGCATCGATTCGAATGTGGACGTGCTGTGTGACCGCCACCAGGTCAAAGCGAAGGGGTCGTGTGGAATGCTTCGCCCAGAGGGAATGCAATGCATGGGGGAAAGATGCCCAGTCTGGCTCAGAAATGAAAATTGGTGTCGAACTGCAAATCGGAACAAGCCGATGCAGAAATCTGGGAGGAAGGGAAAGCGCATCACTCGCGCACACAAACCAAACATACACACACACACGCCTTCAAGCACTGTTCTCCTCCTCCTGTTTACCTTTCCTGGAAAAGTCCATTTCCCTTTTCCTTCTCCCCCACCTTCAGGAATAAATTAAAGATGAAGGTCCCTCGCTTTAGTGGAACGCTCTGAGGGCGTTACTGGACGGGAAGGAAAATATTATGTGAATATTTAAGCAGACCTGATACCTCTCTCTCTCTCTCTCTCTCTCTCTCTCTCTCTGAGAATTCAAGTGTGTGTCTATTTCAACACTCGCCTGGCTGATTCGGAAACGTGTTAACCTCGTAAATAAACGACCTTAATAATAATAATAATAATAATAATAATAAATGTCGTCTTGCTAAAAATCGCTTCCGGAAAACGGTTATTGTGAACCTGTGTTTGTTGCCCTTTATTATACCGTATAAGAAGTGAGAGTGGAGGGTGGGCGAGAGGAGCATCTATTTAATTTGGAGCAATCTCTACGCGATTGTTTTGAAAGATGGGGAGTGGGGTGGGGAGTCCTGTCCATGTTTAACGATTATTAATCCCTCCTTCCACTTTCAATTCCGCTGGGGAAAAAATAATAAAAAGAAGAAATAGATTAGGAATGGTATCAAGAGGGATTATTCGTTTATATCAGCCAGATGGAGCCATACGGGGCGACTGGAAAGCAACAAAAAGGAGATTTTTAAAAAATATATATTTGTTTTTAATTGGTTGGAAGGAATTATTGGGGGAGATTTGCAAACAAGCAAGGCACTGAGTTATACAGACGGCGAGAGAGGGAGGCGAAATGCGTCTGGTTTCTCTCGGTTGCCTTTAACTGGGTGGGCTGTATATGTATTTTAAAAAAAAAAAAAAAATGGGCGCAATCCCGGATCAACAGCGACAGCGCATCTCTGAACGCTGCTTGAGGACGTTCGTGCCTTCGCTCTGTTTCACCACGTCCAACCCACCAAAACTTTAAAACACACACACACAACCCCAAAACTTGGAAGAAATGTTTAGTGTCTTCTCTACTTGATGCAACACTGCGGGGGGCGAGGAGGGGGAAGAGGGAAAATCCATTCAACAATTAGTGACCTGAGAATGCACCTGCTGCTTGGATACAAAGAACTGGGGTGGTGGAGAATCGAGGGAGACACCCCCACACCGCTTCCCCGCCATGCGACCTGCACAAGGAAGGGAGTAGGAATTGCAGTTCACCAAAGTCTAAATGACTATCTATCTATCTATCTATCTATCTATCTATCTATCTATCTATCTATCTATCTATCTTGGGGGGGGGGGGAAGAGCTGAGGACTAGCGTAATCAATTACTTTTGTGATTTCAACAGAAAAAGCTTCGATCACTCAGAGATTAAGCCTTCCGAACGCCCCATTATTTTTACAAATATGTTGAGCTCTCCGGCGGATCGTGCTCTGCGTAAAAGGGCGCCGCGCGTTAGCAAGGAAACCTCCCCTCGCGCCGCACTCCCCAACGTTCTCGGAGGGGTCGGGTCTTTCGGGCTTAAAAATGCTTTATTGATTGAAATAATTGAAGCATTATTTGGAGTTGTTCTGACACCAACGCTGATTTATAGATCTCGACCAGCATCGATTGTGTCTTGTCCAAGCGCAAAGGGAGCGGTTCCGATCTGACCAGGAGCTGAGCTGAGAAAAAGAAAAAGAAAAAGAAAAAGGAATTCGAATCACCAGAAAGCCTGCATATGGAATACTTGTGCGTTGACTCCCCGCCCCCCTGTTGTTATTTCCCTGATGGTCAATAGCCCCAATTAATCCCTTTCCCCTCCCCCGCCCCGCTTCTCTCTCTTTCTCTCTCTGTGCAGCATATATCCTCCTCCTATCTTTGATGCATCTGGTTTCAGTTTGCACGTCCATTGAGCTGGCGCGGACAATAGTGCCAGAAACATCTGAAAATGTAAGGAGACAGAGCTACAGCTGGGTTCCATTTCGGCTGGTCCAGAGAGCGAAAACAACAAAAGGACAGCGGAGGGAAAGGCAAGCCGCCCCCACCCCGCCCTCCGCAGGCCTGGGTCTGGGAGCGACCTGGGGGCAGCTACAGTGGAGCGGAATTGATCAACGCGGTGCAACGCGAGACCCATTCATATCCATGGGAGTCTGGCCTCTCGCCTGACTTCAGGAAGGATGCAGATGGTACCCAGAGGGAGAGCGCAGAAGGGGACCCAAGCAAGCGACGTTAAAATGGGCCACATTGCGGGTGTGCGTTTGCGTTTGTGTGGTGCTGTTGTTGCTCTAATGGCCATGGAGCTACACACACATAACATACAAACACACACTCCTCGCAGGGGATCTATCCACCTACCTACGCATCCATCCATCTACCTATCTCCTTCCCTCCCTCCTTCCTTGGAGAATGATATATTTATTCCCCATTAAGGACTTCTCTCTCTCTCTCCCTCCCACCCTTCCTTCCTAAAGCTCCGGCCACCAAGAGCTGTTTTGACTTCATTTTATAAATAAATACAATTTTTATTTTCTGGGAAGGGGGAAAAGAAAAAAGAAAAAGACAGCCAGCCACCAGCCACCGGTAAAGCACCTCGCCGGCAATAGGTTATTCAGGAGAACAGCCTTTCCATTGGCCAGGAGGGGAGAGCTTGGAATCAATGGAAAGTCGCCACCCTCTGCTTCAGTGGGAGGCTGCGAAAGTGGACCCACACCCTAGAAAGCGCAGAAGACCACCACAGCCCGCTTTTACGGGGCGTATGTGGGTTTCCCCTGAAACATAAACAGATGGGGAGGAGGGTGGGGTTGGGGCGGGGGGGGGAATCCCATTGTCTGTTTTCCAGCAGATCTCGCTCTGCCCTGGAAAAGGCGGTCTAACTCCCCTCCAGTCCGCTTCGGAAAGTAAAAGCTTACCGGGTGGGGGAGGCGAATGCATGTGGCTTTAATAGCAGTGAAAGTATTACAGAGAGATCAGATTAAGGGAGAGAGGGGGCTTTTGAACATCTGTCTAATGCAGCCAATAGAGATGACATTAGTGATATTGGAGAGGGAGGGAGGGGAGGGAAAGAGGGAGAGCAGCAGCAGATCGAGCTGGGATTACGAGAAACCTCCCAATCCGATTAGTCATTGCCTCTCTCCTGCCAGCCGGATCTCTTAGCAGCCTGCGGCTGGAGGGAGGCAGGAGCTGCAGGAAGGAACTTAAGAGCTGGGGTGGGGGGGAGACGACAGAGGAGGAGGAGGAGGCCACTAGGGACAAAGCAACTTGGTCTTCCTCTTATCATTCTCTAGTAGAGAGGAAGGAAGGTTAGTCTGAGGTGTAGGAGCTCAAGAGATCCAGTGCAGTCCTGTCGAGCACTGAACATGGCCACCACTTAGATTGCCTGTGCCAGGAGAACGGGGCTTTCATGCTAGAGATATGGGGCAGAGCATTGGCCCTCTGTCTTTGTCCATCTGAGAACCCCTTTCGGTCACTCACTTGCACAGAATCAACGTACATATGGGGAACCCCTGGAGAGGCAGGCTCTGTCCCCGCGGATGTGTGTTCATGAGTATGATGTAGATGCGATGCCTATTCATTACAGCACAGTGGCATGCAAGGAGGGCTCTCTGTGCACCAGGGATTCTCAAACTTGGTTAAAGGCCACTGGGGCGGGGATGATGGGAGTTGTAGTCCAAAGCACATGGGAATCCAGGTCTGAGAACCCCGTGCTATACATGTGTTTACTATGGCGAGAGCACTCTGCACATCCCATGATACATGCAGAAGTGCACCGAGGTGATTTTGGAGCCTGGACCTAAAGGCCTTTGGAGCTCCCCACCCCACCCCCTGCTGCAAGTTAAGCATCATCCCCCCCCCACACACAGTGTTTTTAACACGTGGGTTCTTGAGGGCACCAACTAGGGATTTGCCCAAATAGGCTTCGGCACCGGCGGGGGAGGATGTACTCACCCCCCCGCCACGTTTCCCCCACCGGCGCTCTCCAAATTTCAAGCCCCTCGGGGTGGCACCATTCCTCCCTGCCGCCCCGAGGGGCTTGAAATTTGGAGAGCGCCGGTGGGGGAAACGTGGCGGGGGGGGTGAGTACATCCTCCCCCGCCGGTGCCGAAGCCCCGCCGGTGCCGAAGCCTATTCGGCCGGAAGTGGCTGGAAGTCGCGAGCATGCACGCGACGGGGCAGCAGGGAGGAACGCTGCCGCCCCGAGGGACCTGAAATTTGGAGAGCGCCGGTGGGGGAAACGTGGCGGGGGAGTGAGTACACCCTCCCCCGCCCTTAAAGTAGCACCCCCGCCGGTGCCGAAGCACCGAATCCTGCCCCAGCGCTGAAACGTTTCGGAGGCCTTTACAATGGCCTCCGAAATGTTTCGGGCACAAGCCTAGCACCAACAGCAAGTGAACTCACAAGAATGTAAGAATATAAAAAAAGGTATATTTATGCAACTATGCAGAAACATTTCAGCACCCAACTGAACATATTCGCATCCCACATATTTCTTTCCCCACTCCCCCCCCCCCCGCCACCACACACTCTGTCTCTAAAGCAGAGCTCACACTCAGCTGCCTGGCACAGGCCACAGTCATGCTAGGCTGCTTGGTTGACTGTAGCCACACCACCTGGGACAAACGAAAGAGGATTTCGGGACCCCCAGGGGATGTGGAGGCCCCGGATGTCTGCCCGGAAGTCCAGAGATAAGAGCACCTCTGAATAGACATGGGGATCCCCTACATACATTCTTTGGCATGTGCCCAGATTAGGGACGGAGCCTGCCCACCAGGCCATAATCATTCCACAAGCAGGGATGGGGAATAAGCTATAGATGATTGGGGGAGCCTTTGCTTTGCATACAGACGGTCCCAGGCTCAATTGCTGGCATCACCAGGTAAGTTTGGGGATGCCTGCAACCTTGAATTGCTGCTGCCAGTCAGTGTAGACCAGGCTGCACGACAACATCAACCCTCCAGCAGCTGTTGAACTACAACTCCCATCATCCCTGATGATTGGCCAGTGTGGCTCGGGATGCTGGGAGTTGTAGTCCAGCAACAGCAAGAGGTCTGAAGTTTGGCAGCCCTGGTGCTGACAAGACGGAGTTAGATGGACCAGTCACCTGACTTGGTATAGGCTAGCTTACTGTATGAGTTGATTAGATGTGGTTAGAAAACGGCTAGAGCGTCATGGCCAGGGGTGGCTTTTAACTTGCTTCTCTTCAGTCTGTGTGTCACTCTAGCCTTTAAAAAACAACACACTCTAGCGTGGCAAGGTTGGAGTGGGCCTAGCAACAAGATTTAAAATGGGTGTGTAGTTGCTAGAGTGCTGGACTAGGACCGGGGAGACCCGAGTTCAAATCCCCATTCAGCCACGAGACTTGCTGGGTGACTCTGGGCCAGTCACTTCTCTCTCAGCCTAACCTACTTCACAGGGTTGTTGTGAGGAGAAACCTATGAATGTCGTACACCGCTCTGGGCTCCTTGGAGGAAGAGCGGGATATAAAATGTAAACATAAATAAATAAATAAATAAATATGAAGTAAAGAAATCTTAAATGAGGCTGAATAGTCAGTGGTAACAAAAAGCATAGTTCTTTCTATCTATCTATCTATCTATCTATCTATCTATCTATCTATCTATCACCTATGTCCCACAATAGAACTTCATCCTAAATTATTTTTTAAAAGGTTGTGTAAATTGTGGACCATGCAAGTCATTTAATGGTACAAGAGAAAGACATGCTCTTCTGGTAGCTCCTGGTCTTAAGATTCACATCAATTTCGGAGGATGAATACAACTGAAGGAAGCCTGGGCGGGTGCACGGCTGGGGGAGTCGGTCATGTGACTTACTTCTGGGGGCCCCCCCCAAGGCAGTGGGTCCCCAGACAACTGTCTCCCCTTGGCTTATTATAGTCACGCCTGTGACACTCTATGGTGTAAGTAGACATCCCTGAAAGGGTGCTTCCAGGGCACACCTCTGAGGCGCTGGCAAAAGCCTAGCAGGAACACAGCTCTCTATCTTGAGCACATATGCCTGCAAATGAAGGATTTCATTCCCTTGGATCACAGCAGTGCCTGGCTAAAGCCGCGGCATCATCCACTTGCCAGTTTTATTGCGTAGTCGTCTTCTTGCCAGTAAGCTGTCCCACCACTTCTCCCAAGTATGACTCACATGCTGATTAGCATCTAGCTCATGAATCACAAAAAAGGATGTCCTGATTAAAATTCACAGAAGTCATTCATTTTTGCCAAGGTGGCAGGCATCTGAGCTTTTCCTTGAAAGGCAGAGCGAGAGGGGGAGAGCACGAAAGAGGCGGCAAGCTCCCTCTGGGTTTGTTGTGGCAGCAAAAGGAAGGGAGGCCCAGAAGTTACACGTGTGCACACATCCAGCTTGGCCAGCACATCTTCAAAAAGCATCAAGCATCAGTTTCATGTTTTCTGCATTACAACATGTAGATTGTCACCATCTCTGAGGGCCTTGTTGTCAGATGGCAAATGCTTCTTTCCCCCTTAGAGCACCTAGTCATTTGATCTTATTAGCTTTCTAGCTTATGGATCATGCACAGACACATGTATGTATGCATTTATTAAAAAAAACATCTAAGCCTCCCTTCAGAAAAATTTTCCCAGGGCAGTGTACAAAATGCAGAAGCATGAAACAAAAGAGAGAGAAAATAGAATATCACTTTAAGAGCAGATTAAAACCAGAAGTTGCAGAGAAACATAGGGGAAGCTGCCTTCTAGCGTCAGACCATTGGTCCAGTAAGCTCAGTGTTGTTTACACAGACTGGCAGCGGCTTCTCCAAGACTGGAGGCAGCAGTCAGCCCTATCTTGGAGATGCCAGAAAAGCACCTTGGACCCTTCTGCTTTTTGGAGAGCGGCCCCATCAATTAAGGGGAATATCTTACAGTGTTCACAGTCTCCCATTCAAATGCAACCAGGGCAGACCCTGCTTAGCAAAGGGGACAATTCATGCTTGCTACCACAAGACCAGCTCTCCTCCCTGATCAAAGGAGTCAAAGGATCAAAGGAGCTAATCAAAGGACTGGGTAAATGAATACATCTTTTCTTGGTACTGGAAGGACCATTAGCCTCCTTGGGGAGGGAAATTCCAAAGGGGCCAAGAAGGCCCTTCCACCAATCAGCACTCTCTAAACTTCAGAAAGAAGGGGGACTTGATTGTCCAGTGTGAATGTTTGGTTGTCCAATGTGGGTATTCATTATGTCCAAGGAGAAGGTTTGTAACAGGAATTCTCAACGTTGGGTCCCCAGATGTTATTGGACTTCATCTCCCATAATCCCCAGCCAAAGGCCATTGGGGCTGGGGATTATGGGAGTTGAAATCCAATAACATCTGAGGGCCCAATGTTGAGAATCTCTGGTTTATAATACAAAGCCCCAGACATATTGGGGTGAAAAGGTCTAACAGTACACTGAAGGGTGGGGAGGAGTTAATGCAAAACAAGCAAATATGTCAATAATCTCATACACTTAAAATGAAGCTATATTTCCCTGAGGGTCATGCATCCATATTCCCAGTGGCTGCCCACTGTACCTGGAGCACATAGGAAGGCACAAAGGAGAGAAGGCTGCCCATCAGTACCCTGTCCCAAATAATGTTTGTAGAGCTTTAAAGGCAAGAACCAGCACCTTAAACTGAGCCAAGAAATGAACATGTTGGCAATGAAGACCAAATAACCTGGCTCTAATGTGCTCGCAGAGAACAGTGGATGATGCCTTGTGCAACAGTACATCAGCTTAGTAGCTGTGTGCATGCAAGTTGCACAAGTTATGCAAAGACTGTGCATATGATGTTACACAGGAGTAAGCTGAAAATAATGGGATTAATCTTGTGCAACATCATTCGCACAATTTTTGCATCTGCATAACTTGCACACCTTAAAATGTTACTAAGCTGACGTATAATTGTGCAGGATGTCAGGCACACCTTACTAATAGCCAGGCTTCTGTTCTTTAGAACGGAAATTTCTTGATGCTCTTCGAAGGTAGCCCCATGTAGAATGCATTGCAGTAGTTCAATCTGGAAGTGAGCAGAACATGGATGACTGTGGTTAGCTCACATGTTTAAAGACAAAGCCATATCTGGCATACCAACCAAGCCTGTTAGCAATGGTGCTCTTTGTCATAGGAACATAGGAACAAAGGAACATAGGAAGCTGCCTTATGCTGAGTCAGATCATTGGTCCATCTAGCTTACTATTGTCTACCTAGACTGGCAGTGGCTTCTCCAAAGTTGCAGGCAGGAGTCTCTCTCAGCCTTACCTTGGAGATGTCAGGGAGGTAACTTGGAACCTTCTTCATGCAAGCAGGCAGATTATCTTCCCAGAGTGGCCCCATCTCCGGGGAGTATTTTACAGTACTCACACATATATCCCATTCAAATGCAAACCAGGGTGTACCCTCCTTAACAAAGAGGCCAATTCACTGCAGCCAACTTCAAAAAAATCTATGTATTATGGAGCACCCAAGCTGGGAACCTAATCTTTATCAGGTAGTGCTACCCTATCCAGAACAGGTTGAACACCTGTTTCCAGATCAATTGGACCTCCAACCAACATCATCTCTTTCTTGTCTGGATTAAGTCAATTTATTCTTCTCCATCCAGTCTTGTACAGCTGTCAAACAGGGTTTCCACTGTTTCCCCAGAATCTGATAAAAATGAGAGCTGGAGCTGTCTATCATCAGCTCATTGATAATTCCTCGGCCCAGATCTCCAGATATCTTCACCCAGTGGTTTCATGTACATGTTCAAATGGTACTTTCATGTCTCCAGTACCATTGGCATGGTACTTCTGGGCTGCCTGGCAAGGATAAAAGTGGGGGCTCCAGTCATTCATAGAAGGCAGAATCCAGAAATCAGTGTTGGGGGACGATGGAGCCTTATAGGACCCTCCAGGTCAAAGGCTAGAGTCAAAGTTCTCCCAGAGTCAAATGACCTTCTGGGTTCTGCCTTCCAGGACTGAATAGATCCTCCTACATGTAATGCCTCCCTCTTCCATCCGTGCCAGGCAGCCCAGAAAGATACCTAGTCAATGGTATTGAAGGCTGAGGAAAAGCCCAGGAAAAACAATAGGGTCACACTTTCCCTGGCCATCTTTTGTACAGTTTCAGTTCCAAAAAATTATCAAAATTCAGACTAAAAGGGGTCCAGATAATCAAGATATCACCCAGGAAAACCTGGGAAACCTGTCATCCTCAGGAAGATTTTTGAGGGAAACCAAGAGTTTCAAGATTTGCAGCATTTCTCTGTGAGTTCCAGGAATTTCTAAATATAACGTTTCATAAGTGAGAGTTATTTCATGATACACATGAGTGATATAGACATACCCTAAAATTCTGATATCCTATTGTCACTGGCTAACATCCTGACTAAATTTTTCAATAGCTTTACTAAATTTCAGTGAGACTGATTTTAGTACATTTAGTCAGGATTTCAGCCAGTGTTTCAGCTAGGCTCATTCTTCCCTTTTAAATACATATTATTTCCTGTGTATTTTTCAGTGCAATCATCTTAATTTTCCATTGCAGCAAATAGCAAAATGGTTTACTGGTCATCACCGTCACCTGTGTTTACTAATTTATTTGGTGCTACTCCATCTTTTAAAAACATATCAATTGGAGGAATGATCAGTAAATGTGGGAATTCAGATCAGGTAAGACTGAACACTGCACTAAATGCCTTGCATGCATGTGCCAGCCGAATTCAGAAAAGCTTTTAGGTCCAATACATCTGAAGGACCTCATTCTTTTTGGCAGCTGAGATCCACTAAGTGGGCTCTCTTGGAAAAATCATTCATGAAATGTTAGAATAAAGAATATGAGGAATGCTCAGCAGTTCCTAAGTTGCAAAACTCCATTCCCTTGGAAACTCATTTCTAAACATGTTTTTTAAAAATCACTTTGCAAAGGTTGAGATACAAATTATAAAGCAAAGTGTTTCTTCTTTTATAATTTCAGAATGGGTATTTTTGCTCCTCACAGAATAGATCCAAGAACTCTGCTGTTAAGCAAAGTCCCTTTTATATTAAGCAGGTAACAAGATTATAGGCCTTTAATGTAATTTTAAAGCTTAGTTTGTTTTGTTATTTGCAGCTTTGATTAACACTGTCATTATATTTTGTTATTTCTTTTTGGGGGGGTACTACAAATTTGTTTTTCAAAGGGAAGCTGTCTGAGCTTGGGGCAGGCTATTTTTTAAAATTGTTTTTAGTTGCTGCAGTGTAGTTGCTGCAGCCAATAATTGATGCCTTTATTTTTATTTCTTTGTGAATTGGTTTTAATATTTGTACTACAGTATATTTCCTTCCTTCCTTCCTTCCTTTCTGGGTAATTTTTGTTTTGTGCAGTCTTGAATCTTTGGATTAGTGGTATAAAGGACCCATAAGCAAACAAAATGGTATGTTTAGGCCCACTGTTGCTCAGGACAGCAAATTCAACGCGTTTTCAGTAAGGTTTGTCTGTGCCACATGCCTCGAGTTAAAAATATGCCAGTGCCTGCACTGAATAGGCATGCTTTCCTATTCAGATTAAACTAAGAACCAGTTCAAGAGTCATTCTAGGAGCAAATCACTCCTCTTCCTTTTTGGACTCATCCCAGAAACCTTTTCCCATCCATAGAACATCTTCCAAACATTGTGATCAGCTTTTGGACCAAATCACCTACATAGGGTGCATGCCACATGACAATGACTTAGTTTAGAGATAAGATTCCATCCATTATAAATTACACTTTGTGGTTTCACTTTGTGTTTTCAAGTAAGTATTAATTTAAATTAACCCACTGTTGGCTACAGAACCAGGGAGCCATCTACTTTCAAAAACCTCTTGTTAGTTAGTTAATGAGCAATTAGGAGAGAGAGGCTATGCTATGACTACACAATGTCTAGGAACATTGGTGCTGTCTTATACTGAGTCAGACCATTGGTCCATCTAGTTTGGCATTGTCTATTGCCTTGGAAGTGAATCTTCAAGGTTTCAGGCAGGGGTCTTTCCCATCCTTACCTGGAGATGCCAGGGACTGAAGCTGGGACCTTCTGCATGGAAAGCAGATGCTCTTCCACTGACCTACGGCTCTGTCCCCATATTGGAAATGGCTGTGAGAAAGGTCTAGTTGTAGTTTGCACAAACGAGAGAAGAGATGATCTGACTGTATTTGGGTGGGGTTGGTTGGTACATTGGAAATACTGATTGTCCCAGAACCCAGCTAGCAGTTTTGCTTCTTTAAAAATGAAAGAGTGCTGGGTGCAGTTCTCACCTTTCCCAGGCTCAAAACACAAGCCCCTACCTACATGATTATCTCACTTGCCTGAAATGGAGGCCAACCCTCAAAGCGCAAGCAGCAATTTGGTAGGCTAAGGTGGAGTGTGTGTGCATGCATGCATGCTCTTCTGCATGTGTCTTCCAAAGCCTGTCCAGGCATGGCTGGAAGAATGAAATTAGCAGATCCTACATCTCTGTTTAGTTTATTGTATTTATATCCTATTCTTCTTTTAGAAAACTCATAGCAGCTTTCGTTAATCTCCTGGCTAGCAGTGCCATCCAGCATTAATAATCAGATCCACAGGTATGATGCCCAGTGTGGTACAGTGGTTAGCATTAGAGGAGTAGTTGCAAATTCAGAAGTGCAGGCAATAACTATGACAGCTCCCATAGCCACACCCATCCAGACAGTCAGGTGTGTGGCTACCATGGAGCAGAGGCGGATGAGCATCCTCAGGCTACTGCTGCCCTGAGCACTTCAGGGGCCACCAGAGGCTTGCCTTCCACTTTCCTCCATGCCTATGGGCCACCAGACATGTGTCTGTCCCCTGTTCTCCCCGCATCTGTAGCCACTAGTAGCTTTGTTCACTCACCATGTTGAGGCAGCAAAGCAGAGAGAGAATGCTGGCACCCCAATAATCTGCTTCCTGAAGAGACTGCTTCACCTTGCCTCATGAAAGGACCACCCCTGCTTGGAGTCAGCTTCAGGGCTCTTCCTCAGGAATGTTAAGGGAAGCCCAAGTGATTCTGATAATGCTTCAAAAGGTTCTCAGATTATGTTGGGGGTCTGCAAAGTCCCATGTTCTCAATGAATTTCTCCTGTAACTGATTTCCCTTCTTTTAGTCATGAAAACCTCTTTGGGTGGCCCTGGGCAAGTCTCAAGGTCTTGATGTCAGACCCCCATCTTCCTCACCTGTAAATGGGTCTATTAATGGCCTGACTTGCTTGACTACTTTGAGGATGAAGGAAGTCCAAGTTGTACAAATGTACAGAGTTCTTAAAAGAGCTATAGTCTATTATCCAGACCCCCCCCCAAAAAAAAGATCAAGCGAGCAACACTACCAGCCCACCTCGTGCCCAGACTTTGGCTTCCCACCCCCACTGATCTGCTGTAATGAAAATATTTAATTCGTTTATAATATTTAGAATGTCAGCCTCAAAGTCCATTTGATAACATAAATTTTTGCATTATTTATGTGGCAGACACTTAAGGATTTAAATAATTCTTTAAAATATTTACATTTTTGTCTCCTGACATCTTGTTTTACACTGTGTTTTATAGGTCTTGCTTTCTATTTGATGTAGGCTTCAAACTTGAGATTTATGGTTCGACACCTCGCAACGAATTTTGTAAATACTCCATGGGGGCTTGATCCTTCAACATAAACACTCCTTCCTATTGGGGCCCTGAGGAAAACCAGACCTCCTCATTTATTATGTGATATCCCGAAGTCTAAGGGGATGTTGATCTTCTTTTCCAGGAACATCTTCTTCAATAAGAAAAATGGAATGTCATCGAGCTAAGGTGAATCATAATAAATGTTATGCCTTGGCTGACACTGGGAAATAAATCAAAGAAAGTTGTGAGAAATATTGGTGACTCCCCCCCCCCCACGCCGCCAAGGTTTGGATCAGCTTTATAAATTAAACACAATGTGATGACAGTGTAGGGGTGGCAAGTAAACCAGTTGAGTAGATTATCACCATAGTAACTGAAAAAAGCGTAACCATTGAAAACCAAAATAGCACATCTGGGTGCAACCACTGAATAAGGTAGCAGCACTGAATACTGCTTTTAGCTGATTAAAAATGATACAGAAGAATAAGAGCCTGCATGTGTTAGTTTGAGTCTTGTGGGTGGGAACTGATGAAGAACAATATAGTTGGGCTTGATTTAGGAGCTCTTGTTGAAATCCTAGTTGTTTCCTATGACTTCAGCCTCTGAGTGTATAGATTTTGAGAAGACTGGATTGCTACTAAAAGGAAGAGATGATTTCATGATCATGAACATTGCATGACATCTTTGGTGAAATAATCAAAGGCAGGTGGTGTCATTAATGCATACACCCCAAAGCTTATACTGTAAACGTCAATCCCTCCCTTGCTGCTCACCTTGAAATCTCCTGGTGGCCTTTTACAGAATGAAAGACAGTTTGAATTATAGAGTTGGAAGGGACCTTGGGGGTCTTCTACTCCTACTGCTTGCTCAAACCAGGAATCTGCTACAGCATCCCTGACATATGGCCACCCAGCCAATGTGTGATCAACTCCAGTGAAGCAGAGCCTACCACCACTATCTGAGGCAGATGGTTCCATTGTCAAACAGCTCTTAGAGTTAGGAGGTCCCTCCTAATGATTAGCTGGAATCTGATTCCTTGTAATATCAACCCATTGATTCTGGTCCTGCCCTCAGGAGCAGCGGAGAACAAATCTGCCCCTTCTTCTGTGTGACAGCCTGCCCTTCAGATACTGGAAGATAGCTACCATATCTCCCCTTAGGCTTCTCTTCTTCATCTAAACACAGCCAGTTACTTTAATCATTCCTCATCAGACTTGATCTCCAGTTTCCACACCATCTTTGGTGCCCTCCTTAGAACCCATTCCAGTTTATCAACGTCTTTCTTAACATGATCTGCCCAGAACTGTATATAGTATTCCGGTGAGGTGATCTGGACACTGTGCTTCTGTTTTGAATGAGTTGGAAGAGACTGTGGCCCTGCCAATCTCCCATCCATGGCCTTGGGTATAGCCAAGTAGACTCTTCATCCCACTCATAGGGCACCCAATCCAAGCCTGTATTTACAAGGGGACAATGTACTTACATATCACATTTTAATCCAATTAAGTCCAAAAGAGCGTAGAGCAGTGTATATGGTTCATTCCTCCCTACACACAGACACACAAACACACACACACCCCATAATTTCACAACTACCCTGTGAGAGAAGCCTAGTCTGAGATATCGTGACTGGTCTAAGGTGACCCAGTGAGCCTCATGAATGAGTAGGGATTTAAACCAATCACCCTAATCTTAGTGTGTCATCTGTCTGCTACCCCACACAACTTAATCCTGGGAGTTCTCACTATCTGTTTCACCATAAGGGAAGTCCCATCCCCTGGACGTTATAAATGCCTAGCCTGAGGATCTCTTTGAACTATGTTACAGCTCTGCTAAAGTCACATTTCTCAAATCAAATCAAATCATCTTTCTTATGGTCTTAGACCAGCATAAGTAAGTACAAGCGTAGAATGTTATGCGGGGTGCTGTGTTCCCTCTAACAGGGATTCCCAGATGTTGTTGACTACAACTCCCATAATCCCCAAGCAAAAGCCATTGCAACTGGGGATTCTGGGAGTTGTTGTCAACAACATCTGGGAATCCCTGTTGGAGGGAACACTGGTGGGGTGTGGATAAAATGCATTGGTACCAGCATAGAATTATATGAAGGGTATGTCTAAAACACACAGGACAAGGTATAAAACTGCAGGAATATAAAAGACTATGGGGCTGATTACAAATTATATTATTATCTATAAAAAGCTGTTGAGCTGCATAAACAGTAGCACTAAAAGCTCTAATTTTCTTTAAAAAAATATAAAGTATATAAGTGGGGTGTGGATAAAATGCCTAGAAACTGTACAAATGAAGGAGTGTAAACACTTCCATTTAGTGGTGTAGTTTTGAGCAGAAGTCATCCTGATCAGGACCTGCTGACTGTCAGGGTTGGGTGTCCTAGGAATCTGAGTAGCAGCGGCAGAAGGAGATTGGCACAAATGTCTCTACAAAATGGACAGGAGAGGAGGACATGCATTGTAGTTTCAATCTGCCCATTATGGCAGGGGCATAGCCACTCTGTGGGTGGATTTTTTTCTGCATCTAATTTGTCTTTTCTGTTCTGAGTTCTTGTGGTCTAAAGTCTTGATAAACAGTTCATTTCACTTGTAATTTTGTGCAGCGGCATTGCATTCCTTACGAGGTAATGCTATTTACTCAGGCCTTTCGAATGTGGGACTTCGGCCATGTTCTAAGTTTTGGTCCTCTCCACCAGGTACTGCAACTTTCCAGGTCTTCCTTCAGCTATTACACACAGTGTAATGGAGTGCAGTGGGCCCCAACAGGACATCTGATGATCTTCCAGTACAGGTTCTCCATCAATAGCTTCTGCCTCTCACTGAGCAACGATCTGCATCTATATGCATGCCTCATCACTTGATACCTTTATCACTCAGTGACTCAGAGCAGAATGTGTGAACTGCCTGCTTGGAAACTTGAGGTGATCTTGGTCTGGGGCATTTGGTCTGTGATTACTCTTTCAGTGCAGTTGATCACTCTGCATGGCAAGCAATTAGAACAGTTGGAATAGAGTGTTCAGAAGTATACAATTGCATGTATGTGTACAGGTGTGTATATGTGTATGTGTGAGCATGTGTGCGTATATGGCAGAAGCTTGAACAATGACCCATAGCATTGAAACTGGGGTTACAAGCACATCCCTATCCTCATATGTGGACTGAACTGCTGGAGGATATCATTTAATAACCTGGACAAATGCAGTAGCAATGCGATCATAACTAACATGACTGCCTTTGAGTTTTGGATTTCGGAGTTTTACAGAGTGTATTTGGCTTTAAAAATACTATTGTAAAACAGGATTTATTTTATTTATTTTTTTAAAAAAACCTCACTCAACCTTCAGAAAAAACAAAATACCTCATTAAAAAAAATCTGCTTTATATTGCCTATTTCCACCCATTTTCCTTCCCGTTTACTGCTGGCCTCCACAGAAGCAGATCAGTGTTTGGTGGCAACTATATGACCTAGTTTATGACATTACCAGGCCCATTGCTTGGATCTCAGATTTTGGGATGCCTCCAACCTGGCAACCCTTGACATTTCAGCAACTGAGTGAAAAATATGCACAGGGAACCTATCTTGAACTCAAGTCAATGATTGGTTTAGATCTTCAAGTGCTGCTTGAGCTAGCTATCTAGAGTGTTATTAAAATGTCACCGTAGGGCAGATATCCCTTACTTCGGGTTTAGTGAGCTAACAGGGAAAGGGTTAAAATTATGTTTATACATTATATTTTTTGGACCTTGAGTTTTTCATCTGCACCTGCCAATAGCTTACTGATAAATATACACCGGTAGAAATTCTACAGCAGAAGGCTGGAGGGTTAGATAAATACTACATGACAAGCTAAGCAAAGAAGATTAGCACTTTCCCAGCTCATGTGCTGATGTCTTACCCATTATAAACATTCAGCCAGCTAGTGCAGCGTAGTAATTAAGAAAATAAGCTGTGAACCAAGCAGTCTCTGATTCAAATCTTGCCTCAACTACCAACTCAGTAGGTACTTAGGTAAGTCATCTCAACCCTCACATTTAGAATCAAGTGATAATACTCCTTTCCCTTTGGGAAAGGCCATAGCTTTGGTAGAGCACAATGCTGTGTGTGCAGTAGGCTTCAGGTTCAATCTTGCAGCTCCACCTAAACAACGGTTCTCAGGAGACATGGCCAAGAAAGACCTCTGTTTGAGATCTTGGACTGTAGCTCAGCAGTAGAGATGTGCACAAATTGGTTTTTGCTATTTGATTCAAACTCAAATTGAATCACAAATACTCGATTCATCAAAATGACCAGCCACTGTTGGCTGTTTCAGCAAATCAACTTGAACATTTTAAAGGAAATTGTGTGATTCGCCCATAGGGAACAATGGGGTACTTGAATCACCCCATTGTACCCCATGGGTAAGTCCTAGGAGTATGAAAGAGGGTAGGGCATGATAGGTGGTAGGGCATGATACCGACCACCCAACCCACAAAATAAATGGACAAGTGGATGATTTTAAAAAAACATTTCCTCATAACCCCCATGGGAGCCACTGCAGAACAGAAGCATACCGTCCCTCCCAACACAGAACACCACATTTTACCAAGCATGTAATCCAAAAATGGCCAGAACCTGCTCCTGCTCCTGCAGATGCTGGAGCAAGAAAAAAGTGGAGTTCCACTGGGTTGGAACATCCTGAGAGATCAGGTGTTCAGGCCAAGCTCAAGCTGCCTCTCGCTGAGCCTATCATTTTTGCTCCAGTGGAAGTAAGCTGCTATCTTGAGGCACTTCTCTGCAAGAGTAGCCGTGGTGGCAGCAGGATGGTGCCCAGCACCTGCAGCAGGGATGTCTCATCTGGCTGCAGCCCCAGAAAGGCCAAGAGCAACCCCTAAGACCAGGTTCAGAGTGCGTGCCACACAACCTGCTTGGCTGCTTCCATTATATTGGTGGCATTGTCGATTACCATGAACCATCGGCGAAGGTTTGGCTGCCCAGACAGCCATCCCCCCACCTCGGAACCCATGGCTGCCAACAGCCTACCTGCCGTGTGGTCCAGCACCTCCACATGCAGCACAGCCCACCTGTGCTTTGCGGCATGGGAGGGGCTAGCCATGCTACCAGCACCAGCTGTCTCCTTGCTCTCTTGCCCCCACCAGTGCACCGTGAGGGACAGAAAAGCAGTGTGCCTTCCACTGGGACTGGTCAGGTGCTGTTGTCTGCAACAGCCTGAACATGGCCTCCTTGCATGACTGGTACAGGGAGGGCACCATACACCTGCTAAAGCTGGTGTGTGAGAGAATGCTATAGTTGGGGGCAAGCAGTTGGAGCAGCTGGCAGAAGCTGTTATCCACCACCTGGAATGGTTGGTCATCCTAAGCGATCCTCTTGGCAATGGCCCGGGTGATGAGATGAGGCTCTAGGCAACCAGACTGCTCACCCTCCAATTACACTCACCATGCAGGCAACCTCCCTTGCTTGGGAGCAGGAGCAAGTGCCTTGCTCCTATCCGAGGACACACCAGGTCTATGGCTGTCAGCAGGAGCAGGGAGCTCTGGGTGCCAGCAGGAGTACAGACTGTCACAGTGCTACAGCATCCCCATTGTCCCAAGCTGCTTGGGGTCCTTATCCCTGCTGACCTGTGTCCTGCAGCAGATGCAGACAGCATGGTGTTGTTGGCCATGGCAGATCTCAAAGTGGTTCCACATCCAGAACTGTTTTGGTGGTGGTGATACTGGGACTGCTGATATGCTTTGGGTGAAACCACCACCACCGCCCTCTGACCCAGGCTGAGAAGGTCCAGGAATAACTGGAATGACTTCTGCCTGCTCCTTCTCAGTCTCAGAATTTAAAAAAAAAAAAAAAAAATAAGCACAGCACTCCAGTTATTAAAGCCACTAGGGGGTTGGCTACAAGCAAGAATAAAAAGAAACCCAAATAAAATAAAATTCCAAGCAGCACCCAGTTAAAGCCTGGGGGCTGCTCGTACAATTTTTGTTTAAAACCCAAAAAACACACACCACATAACCCCAATTATTAAAGGGGGCTAGCTACAAGCCAAGAAGGGGGGGCACAGAAATAAATAAAGTCCTAGCAGCACCCATTTCAAGCCATTGGGGCTTATGTTTAAAAAGAAGAAGAAAATAAAAGCAGTTGTTGGAAACACTGCAAATTAAAAAGATTTGAGAGAGAGAGAGAGAGAGAGAGAGAGAGAGAGAGAGAGAGAGAGAGAGAGAATCAGATAAGTCTCTGTGTCTCTCTCCACTCATTGGGCAAGGCAGCCAGGCAGACATGCTCAGACCACCATCACCACCACTACCCTCTTAGTGCTGCTCCACTCTCTCTCTGATCCCTTTCTCCTGAGGCGTAGAAAGCTCTCTGTCTCCAAGCAGCCCCTTAAATACATGATGAAACTCCCTCCTTTGCCTCCCCCTCACTGCTCCCTCTCCCCAGCCAATGGTGGCACAGTTACCCATGCCACCAGTTGACTTGAATGACAACAAGCCAACCCAGAAGCAAGGAGATCTCCAGCCAATCGGAATTCAGCCAATCAGAATTCAGTGCCAGAAAACCAATCAGCAAGGGGAAAACATGGAGAGAAAAATGGTACCCATAACTCAAAATACTCAAATCGATTTGTGTCGATTTGTGATTCAATTCAACCTCGAATCAGGCCCTTCATTTTAGGGGCAATTTGTTTCGAGGTCAAATCACTCAAATCACCCCAATTCAGTGTGAAACAGTTTGTGCACAAATTTGAACTGCACATCTTTACTCAGTGATAGAGCATCTGCTCTGCATGCAAATGGCATCAGGTCCAATCCCCAGCATCTCCTGGAAGGGCTAGGAAATACCCACCTGAAACTCTGGAGAGCTGATACCAGTCAGTTTAGACAATACTGAGCTAGATGACACAATGGTCTGATCCAGTATAAAGCAGCTTCTTATTCCTATCTAATCTTGAAAAGCTGCTGACAGTCAGAGAAGATAGCTGGGCTAGGAGGAGGGCTAATGATGTGACTCAATATAAGGCAGCCTCATATGTAGGGTTGGATACCCAAAAGGAGGAAAGATACCACTGTCCAGGAGGATGCCAGCATGGCTCACGGGTACTGTCAAAGAAGCCATAAAAGGGAAGAAGACTTCCTTCCGAAATTGGAAGGCCTGTCCAAATGAAGAGAACAGAAAGGAACACAAACTATGGCAAAAGAAATGCAAGGTGACAATAAGGGAGGCAAAAAGAGAGTTTGAGGAACATTTAGCCAAAAGTATCAAGGGGAATAACAAAAACTTCTCGAAGTACATCAGAAACAGGAAACCTGCCAGGGAGGCAGTTGGGCCATTAGACAATGACGGAGTAAAAGGGATTATTGAGGAGGATATGGAGGTTGCAGAGAAGCTAAATGAGTTCTTTGCATCTGTCTTCACGGCAGAGGATACTGAGCATATACCTGTTCCTGAACCAGGCGTTCTAGGGCTGGAGGCTAAAGAACCGAGTCAGATAGTAGTGACAAGGGATGATGTTCTAAACTGTCTGGAAAAACTGAAAGCTAACAAATCACCAGGGCCGGATGGCATCCAGCCAAGAGTCCTCAATGAACTCAAATGTGAAATTGCCGACCTCCTTGCTAAAATATTTAACTTATCCCTGAAATCAGGCTCTGTACCAGAGGACTGGAGAGTAGCAAATGTAACACCGATTTTCAAAAAGGGATCCAGGGGCAATCCAGGAAATTACAGGCCAGTTAGCCTAACGTCCGTACCAGGCAAATTGATGGAAAGCATCCTCAAGGATAAATTGTAAAGCACCTAGAAGAACAGGCCCTGCTGGGAGTGAGCCAGCATGGCTTTCGCAAAGATAAATCTTGCCTCACCAACCTTTTGGACTTCTTTGAGGGTGTCAACGAGTGTGTGGATCAAGGTGATCCAGCTGACATAGTCTACCTGGACTCCCAAAAAGCTTTTGACAAAGTTCCTCATCAATGACTCCTGAGGAAACTTAGCAGTCATGGGATAAGGGGACAGGTACATGTGTGGATTGCTAACTGGCTGAAAGACAGGAAACAGAGGGTAGGTATAAATGGAGAGTTTTCACAATGGAGGGAAGTAAGAAGTGGGGTCCCCCAGGGATCTGTACTGGGACCGGTGCTTTTTAATTTATTCATAAATGATCTAGAAGCAGGGGTAAGTAGCAAGGTGGCCAGATTTGCAGATGATACCAAACTCTTCCGGGTAGTGAAATCAAAAACGGATTGTGAGGAGCTCCAAAAATATCTCTCCAAATTGGGGGAGTGGGTGACAAAATGGCAAATGCAGTTCAGTGTTAGCAAGTGTAAAGTGATAAACATTGGGACAAAAAAACCCAACTTCAAGTATATGCTGATGGGATCTGAGCTGTCGGTGACTGACCAGGAGAGGGATCTTGGGGTCAGGGGCGTAACAAAAGGGGGGGCAGGCAGGGCACATGCCCTGGGCGCCACTCTGGTGGGCCACGTGGGGGGGCGCCAAAAAGTGGCATGCCCCCCGACCCCCCCAGATAGTGCGGTGGCTGGCGGGCGGCGGCGGGACTCGGGAGTGAGCGCGGCGGTGGCTGGTGGGCGGCGGCGAGACTCGGGAGTGAGCGCGGCGGTGGTGGCTGGCGGGCGGCGGTGGATTGCCGCCGAGTGCAGCAGAGCAACGCCATGGCCTGCCTTCTGGCCCGGCGTCGCTTCCCAACTGCACAGGCGCGCATGCGCAGTTCATAGAATGAACTGCGCAGGCGCGCCTCACAGTATAATGTTAGCTGTTTCAGGGTCAGAGCTTGCCCTGGGCGCCGTTTCCCCCCGCTACGCCACTGCTTGGGGTCGTGGTGGACAGCTCGTTGAAAGTGTCGACTCAATGTGCGGCAGCTGTGAAAAAGGCAAATTCAATGCTAGGGATCATTAGAAAGGGGATTGAAAATAAAACGGCTAACATTATAATGCCCTTATACAAAACTATGGTGCGACCACACTTGGAGTACTGCGTACAATTCTGGTCACCACATCTTAAAAAGGACATTGTAGAACTGGAAAAGGTGCAGAAAGAGGGCATCCAAGATGATCAGCGGCCTAGAGCACCTTTTTTATGAGGCAAGACTACAACACCTGGGGCTTTTTAGCTTAGAAAAAAGATGACTGCGGGGAGACCTGATAGAGGTCTATAAAATCATGCATGGTTTGCAGAATTTGGAGAGAGAGAAATTCTTTTCCCTCTCACACAACACTAGAACCAGGGGTCACTCCATGAAATTGATTGCCAGGAGGTCTAGGACCAACAAACCGAAGTACTTTCTCACACAACACGTGATCCACTTGTGGAACTCTCTGCCACAGGACATAGTGACAGCCACCAACCTGGATGGCTTTAAGAAGGGTTTGTATAACTTCATGGAGGAGAGGTCCATCAACGGCTACTAGTCAGAGGGCTGTGGGCCACCTCCAGTCTCAAAAGGCAGTATGGCTCTGAGAACCAGTTGCAGGGGAGTAATGGCAGGAGATAGGAGAGGAGAGCTGGTCTTGTGGTAGCAAGCATGACTTGTCCCCATAGCTAAGCAGGGTCTGCCCTGATTGCATCTGAATGGGAGACTTGATGTGTGAGCACTGCAAGATATTCCCCTCAGGGGATGAAGCCGCTCTGGGAAGAGCAAAAGGTTTCAAGTTCCTTCCCTGGCTTCTCCAAGATAGGGCTAAGAGAGATGCCTGCCCATAACCATGGAGAAGCTGCTGCCAGTCTGTGAAGACAATACTGAGCTTGATAGACCAATGGTCTGACTCAGTATATGGCAGTTTCCTATGTTTCCTAGAGGGCATGCCCTCAACTCCTGCCTGTGGCTTCCAGCAGCATCTGGTGGGCCACTGTGAGAAACAGGATGCTGGACTGGATCTGGAAGCCACCATGGTGTGTGCCCGCAGCACTGACTCGTTGCGGCTTAGTTTTCATTACATTTACAGCTACCTGTAGTTATTGTAAATTCAATGCTTATTCTTTTTTTACTTTAAATAAAACCTAAGAAAATAAAATACAGTGTCCAGCAACCTTTCGTGTTTAGACTTGGATCCCATGCCCAAGAGATCTCATTACAAATATATAAATATTCCAAAATCCGGAAAAGTCCAAAATCCGGAACACTTCTGGCCCCAAGTTCGGATAAGGGATACTCAACCTGTATAAATGCTAAGTGTTGTTGCTCAAAAGAGACAAAAATTTTGGTGCTGCTTCTAAGGTGGAAACAGTAAATAATATATTAGTAAGCACAAAATCAATGGTCTCTGTACACTTCAGCTGCACTCATCTGGCAGTTCCACCAGTTTCTCAGATGGACAATGATATTTTAGGCCTGATTTGTGGTCAATTTTAAGCATAAAAGCATCTTGTTATGACTGGCTGCCAATTTGCAAGTCGAAAGGCCTCATCAGATATTGTAGTAGTAGAAAAGAAAATATAATCAAAAACCAACCTTCAACTTTAATCAAATATAAACAGAGATTTTGCTTACTTTACCATGGAAACGGATGTGATCCATCACAGTAGCTCATAAATAATGTGTCAAACTGTTGTGCTGATCAATGACGATAAGTAATTGAAAAATAATGTGATCTTAAGTCCTCCGTGTAAATGTTTGCAGTGCTATCTCCATTCTTCCAAGGTTTTTTGATAAATTGTTCCTTAAATACAAATGCTGGGGAACTTAAATGAATATATTCAGACATGAACCACTGCATCCATCTTTATCCAATGCACTCTCAAAGCTGTGTGGTCGAGCATTGTGCCTGGCTGCAGCTCCCACCCTAGCTAGGAACTGAGTGGGTGGCCTTGAACAATGCATAATTAACCTGTGGAATTCACTGCCACAAGATATGGTGATAAGCAAAACGTGGCTTTAAAGCAGATACAGTCATTATGAGTCGATAAGGAGCAATTAGCCACGAAAGCTCAACGAAACCTCCATAGTCAGCATAACTTTGAATAATGAATATTAGGCACTAGCCTATCTACCTATCTGTCTGTCTGTCTTTCTGTCTATCTATCTAAATCCAAAATGAGGCATCAAGTAGAGTTTTCCAATTGTTGGACTTCCAGGTATGGAGGAGATTAGGACTGTAAGGTTCTATCCTGGACAATAATAGTTATGGCTTTAACACTTCAGATGTTACAGGTTTATTTTGTACTGAGGATTGGGAATTGGTTGTGCCTGATACATACGCTATGGAAAAACATACTTAGTAAAGGATAGGGTGTGTGTGTAGTGGTGGGGAGACATTTATTGGGGTCTACCAACATTCACAAAGTTGTATTTGAACTTTTCAGTTACACAGAACTGTTCATCGGGTTGAATAATAAAGTAAAATAAATTTTAAAAGGGGGGATGTTTCTGATAAGGTATTAGACTCAATCTGAGGATTGTTTGCATACTGGACTGAATAAGCTTTCTGCAGCTACATATCTAATATCTTTTGCTTGCGCTAATTAGTATATAGAAATTTTTCTCCATCATAAAAAATGAAAACAATCAAATTGACCAAATACATTACCTGGCTTTTTTTTTTGTCTTTTGCCCATTTACTCTTCATGGTTGACCACTGACCTCGAGTGCCATAGGTGTTTATAGGCCCTCCACCTGTGACTATCCACCTGTAGTCTGTTTACTCTTGTCCTAAGAAAGAGCAACATCAAGAATATATCCAGCTGCATTGGGATTCTTCACAGTTGTTACTATTTTGGATGACAAATGTACAGTCCTTATGAATGAATTCCACTGCTAACAGAACGTGTCTTTTATTAGGTTGCTATGACATCTTATTTTGGCCAATTGTGTGTTAAGTTCCTTTTTAGAGTCACCCCAAAATCGGCCTCCTAGATGAGCTGTCATTTGAAAAAACTGCTCGAGTTCAACCAGTACATTGTCTGGTCTCTGTTGTAGCATCGTTACTATTGTTTTACTCATTTCCCCTCTTTATCCTGAGAAAGTTATTTGTGTAAGGAGGGACTTTTGTAACTTATAATTCCAGCGGTGGGTGACTATTTTCCCATCAATGCAGGGAAGATTTACGTAGGTAAGCTTCCATTCATGATAATTCAACTCACAACCAAAACTACAACAAAGGGAGAATAAACTTCTAAGCCATTTGTTTAGAATTTAAAAAAATTTTCTCTGCAAAATAAAGAATTGAGGGAGAAAAAGCATTTGTGTGCAAAATGGGAAGTCAATTTTGTTGGTGTTCTTTTTTTAAAAGGAAAACATCTGTTGTGAGATGTTATATTATCCCAGCAGCTATCTTGTCTCTCCTCTCTCTTTGCCTAATACAAACATATGCTGTGGGTCAGAAGAGGTTTTTTCCCTTTTTCCTTTCCAATGTCACTTGGGTACAGTAAACATACATGCCAATTTCTACCCTCATTAGGCAGCATTTTATCTCACACTTCGCTCAATGGATGGGAAAAGCACCTAGGCCCTGGTAAAGTCAAAATTAATGCACAATAATAAGCTAGAGAAATCATAAAAGGCAGCCTTGAGGTTTATGGATGCAGAGGATCTACATCTGGCTAGTTTCTGGCCAAAATCAGAGGCTGAATTCAGGCCAAGGAGCTGGAATTGGAATTTTGGAACGGGCTGTCTGGAACATTTGTAGTAGCAAAAAAACCTCACTGGATTCAAGACAGAGTTGGAAAAAGTAGCTTACTTAGAGCACAGTTCAGTCACAGTCAAGTTCCGTTGATTTAAATGAGAGATAGTTAAATAGTTGCCTAAATCTTTCCTATTGGAAGGAACTAGAGGACTTTCTCAGTGCTTAACTTTGGCTGGGTTGTGCTCTTGTTAGCTAAGGTCAGGGGTTCCTAAACTTGAGCCCCCAGAGGTTGTTGAAATACAGCTCCCATCATGCCCAGCCACAGTAGTCTGGTCATGGTGGCTGAGGATGATGGGAGTTGTAGTCTAACAACGTCAGGAGGCCCAGGATTGGGAAACCATGGCTTGAAGGCCTGCTTAACTTAGGCCCCCCAGCTGTTTTTGGACTACAGCTCCCATAACCCCCAGAAAAAGTGGCCAATAACCAGGTATTATGGGAGTTGTAGGCCAACATCTGCAGGAGGGCTGAAGTTGAGCAGCCCTGGCTTAGGGCAGGATCCATCCTAGTACTGGGATAATGCCCATACAAACTGGACTCAGCATAGGGGCTCTTCAGATCCCTTCCCTGTATGCCAGGAATAGAACTCTGATTGGGGAGAGATTTCCAAGAACATGAGCTGGCTATGTCCACCCAGAGAAAAGGGGCTGCTGAAGGTTCATCCCTCCCTTGTCGCCCGCCCATGCCACCACCCTTGCCACCACCCCTGGTCTTGCCATTGCCACCCCTCACACACACACGTGCACACACACACGCACGCACACACACACACACACACACATGGGGTGCACAAAACTGGGTTGACTGGTTCAGTTCGAATCCAGACCGGACTCGAACCAGACTGGGCATGTTCAGTTTTGGCACCACCTGAACACACACACACACACACACACACACACACACACACACACACACACTGCTTTGGGGGTGGGGTGGGGTGTTTGTCTGGGGATTTGATTCAGCCGTGGAAGGAGGTCTCCAGAAGTTCCCCCTCCCTCCACCAGCCTCCATTTATATATGAATCGTCCTGTTCAGGCAGTCTTTGGCCCATTCCTGGCCGGTCCTCCATTGCGGTGGCCATTTTGGAGGCCACTGCACATGCCTAATGAGCCTCGAGAGGCCAGGTCCTTTCCTTTCCTCCAGAAAGGAAAGAGGCCACCCTGTTTGCTACTGGTGTGTGAGCCGGCTGGCCAGTGTGGGGTGGTGGCAGCAGCAAGAGCAGTGGGAAGAGCGGGGCTGGCAGCAAGATCAAGCTGCAAGAGGCAGTGGGCAGGTGGGCTAGTAAGTAAGTGGCAGGAGGAGGGAGAATGGCAGCTGTAAGGAGCCAAATATGGGGGGCATTTGGGGCAGGCTTTGTCCCCAAAATAAATTATTAAAAACTAGTTGATCCGGCACAGAGCATCTGCGCCCCTAGTTCTCCCTGTCTTTCCTCCATCTTCATTTTGTATACAGCCCCAGTCCATTTGCAGAGGTCATATGCACAGGCGTGCAGCCTGCATGATGGCTGATGGGCTGCCAGGTGAAGGCCGAAAACTGGCCAAAGCAGGGGCATAACTATAATAGGGCAAAGGGAGACAGTTGTCTGGAGGCCCACTGCTTTGGGGCCCCCCAGAGGCAAGTCACATGACTGACTCTCCCAGCTGCGCACCCACCCGGGCTTCCTTCAGTTGTATTCATCCTCCAAAATTGATGTGAGTCTTAAGACCAGGAGCTACCAGAACAGCATGTCTTTCTCTAGTACCATTAAATGACTTGCATCGTCCACAATTTTCAAAACCTTTTAAAAATAATTTAGAATGATTACTTCATGAGCTGAACTTCAGTTGGGGGGAGGCATTTTAAAATCTTGTCTCTGGGCCCACTCCAACCTTGCTACATCCCTGGGCCAAAGAGTGCCTGAACCGGCCGAGGGAATCATTTCAAAGGCCGGTGGGGGGAGGGGGAACCTCTGTGGACCGCCACACACACACACCGCCTCCAGGAACTCCCCCGAGAGGAGTAAAAGGGGAAAAATAACTTTTTTTCTGGTTTAAAAATATTTTACTTGTATCCTTTATCATTTCACCATTAACCAGACAGACATCAATGCCTTCTCTGCCCTGTGTTTCCCAATACCTTACCTATACTGATTAACTCTACCAAAAAAAAAAGAAAGAAAGAAAGAAAAGAAAAGAAAAGAAAAGAAAAGGAGGGGACACCCACCACCACCACAACAAATCAAATTTAAGAAAGCCAGTGTTTTATTCTGATTACTTTGCTATTTTTGTGGGGTGGGGTAGTCTCCCTTCCTTGTGTATCTGAGTATAGTAAGAACTGCACACATTTCCAACCATCTAGTGTATGGAAATCGAGTTGTCACTTCCTCACCCACAACTGAGTTTTCTTCACTTAAAAAAAATTAATGTTTTTTGACATTTTGTATTTTTACAACAGCTTTCCCAGTTCCCACCCCCACCCTTCCCCCCTCGGCACTGTTTTGGGGGAGAAGAGGGAAGAAAGGAGAGAAGGAGAGAGAAAGAGGAGGGAAGAAAGCAGAAGGGGAGGGGGGAGAGGTGAAGGAACACTCACCATTGCACTAGTTGATGTGGGTAGATCAGAGGGATTTCTATTCTAAGAATAGTTCAAGGAAGTTGTCTCAGATTTCTGACCATTTGTCCGGTTTATTTTCTTTTAAAGCTTCGGGGGGTTTGTGAGGACCTGCTGGAGCTGTCGGACCGAATGGGGGGTCGTTCGGTTCTATCCCGAATGGTCGAACCGAACTGGTTCAACCTCGAACAGGTTCGGGATCGAACCTGTTTGCAAATCCCTAGCTCAGAACACACCCTAAAATCCCCTGCAGCTGCTCATTTTAGGAGCTAGTGAGCAGTTGTAGGAAAGCTCTCTTTCAGAGAAGCTTGCCAATGGCCTCATGGAGAAATCCTTCATAACTGTTTGTGCAACCCCAGGGTTTCCTAGAATACTTTGAAAACACTCAGAGGGCCGGTTCTGTAGGGGGGAATTAGAGGTCTGCAGAACTGGTTCAACTGGTTTGAGCTTAAACTGGAATGGCCCCCTCCAAAAGGGGGGCTGGTCCAAGTTCGAACCAAACCAGGTTTTTGTTCGACTGGTTTGGATGCTAATAAAGGGAAATCCAGTAATTATTCCCCCTTACAAGCATCTGGTGATCTCTAGCAACTCAAACTGGGTTGAGAAGAGTGGCAGGAGGGCAGGGGGGAGAACATTATGTGCCGTGGCTCCACAGTGGTAATGGCAGTGGCAGACTGGCAGCAGCGCCCCTAGGCCCTGCCGGCACTGCATCCCATCAGTGTGGGCCAATGGGGGCCTGGTTTGGGTCTCTGCACATGCGTGGAGACCATTTGTGTGACCTCCACATATGAATGGAGGCCTGAACTGGGTCCCCTTCAGCCTGGTCTGATGGGAGGGAACACTGGTGTGGCCTAGGGAAGCCACTGCCAGCATAAAGCCTTGGTGGAGCCATAGTGCCTAAGGTAACCTCCCGCCTGCCTCCCCCCACTACTCTTTTCAACCCAGTTCAAGTTGCTAGGGATCCCCCGATGCTTGTAAAGAGGAATCTTTACCAGATTACCCTTTACAAGTATCCCGAACCAGGTAAAACTGGTTTGACCCAGTCTGTGTGCACGAACCGAACTGCCCCACCAGTTCTAACAAACTGGTTCACAGACCAGTGGTTCTGTTTGAATTCTGTTCAAATTCTAACCGAACCGCTGCTGTTCCGTGCACACCCCTAGTTGAAACATTCCCTTATTTAGCAGAGAACCCAGTTTGATGAGGACAGAGCTCAAACAGGAGATCTGGAGGCAATTGTTGAGGGCTAAAACAAGTTACAAACTTAAATAGAAAGGCTGCATCCTGTACTAGCTACCTCATGGTGCAAGGAAGCAGAGGGAACAGAGAGAACAAAGACAAAGGGAGTGTCCAAAGAGTATCGGTCTACCAAGCAGAAGAGACTTAGAGTCTACCACTCACAGAAGAGTTAGAGCAGATATACAAGAAATGAGAGGAACAAGGGGGCAGTCCTACTCTCTCTACCTCCATTCCTAATGTCCCTAGTGGCCAATAGAGTTGTGTGGTAATAAGAGTCAATTCCTATGGAGTCAGATCTCCAGCAGGTTTGGCATTAATACAGCCCAAACCTTTGAAGAGGAGCAGGGATGTGCTGAGAGAGTGCCCACCCTGATGTCACTGAAGGACATCTTGATGCACTGTCAGTGTGTCCTTCAGTTGCTTCAGGATTTTGGATCATCTGTTTAGGGGTCATTCAGATGACAGCCCCCACACACATATGAAAGACGAGTGATCACATATCACATGGGACTTTCATTATTCCCAATTGAAGTCCAAAGAGGCAGCAGTCCTGGTACTGCCCTCTTGCTCAGAAGTGTGGCTGTGTGCTTTAGAGCCCTACAGCAGCATAGGTGTGGCTGGATTCATCCGCATTACCCTGAGGGACATATAAGCCAATAATTTTATCACACATTGACCTCTCTACCCTAATAATATTTTCTTTCCTTTAGAAATTCCACACAGGACTTGACCTATCACCATCTGTGGCCAGGAAGGATTTTCCTCATGTTACCTAGTAACCAGGGGGTTCTTTTGGCCTCCCCTCGAATCAAACATTGCCCAGATTGCACTTGGTCACTCTTACATCCACTTAGCATTAAACCTTTAAGCACACATTTTGATCTGTGCAATTTCCAGGCCTGGAATTCACAGGTCATTTGCCACTCTGTAACAAACCAACCCAATAGTTGCAGATTTCAGAATCTGATAAATCATTCATCATGGATGAGGGAGGAAGGCGAGGAAGCAGAGCAGGCAACTGGCACTCTCAAGAAAGGTGGCTCACATTCTGTCCAAGAGTACATCAGCCTAGTAACACTGTGTGCATGCAAATTGCACATGAGAGTAAGCCCATTATTTTTAATAAGCTTGCTCTTCTTGTTCACAATTTGTGCAAATTTCATGTTTGTGCACTTATGCAGATTGTGCAAATACATCACTATTTTGTTTTTTACACTTATATCCCACTCTTCCTCTGAGGAGCTGAGAGGTGTACATGGCTATCCCCCCCCCCGTTCATTTTTAAAATTTAATGGTTTTTGACATTTTGTATTTTACATACATCTTTCCCTGTTTCCCCCCATCCCTTCCCCCCACCCCACCCCACCCACGAGCCCGACCTTCCTTCCCCTAGCTAGCCTTTGTGTGCTGCACTGTCTGGGGGGAGGTGGGGAAAGAAAAGAGAGAGAGAGAGAGAGAGAGAGAGAGAGAGAGAGAGAGAGAGAGAGAGAGAGAGAGAGAAGGGGAGGGGAAGCAGAAGGGGAGGGAGAGAAGAAGAGAAGGAGATACACACCATTGCACCAATAGATGTGGGTAGATCAGAAAGGGTATTTATTATTATTATTTCTTGTTTACACAGTCAGACAGGTGTTATTGACTGGTTTGTTTGATCCAGACATCGAGTCCTTCCCAAGGACCTGGGATGGCTGAATTTCATTATCAATGTTGTTGCTGTTATTATAGATATTGTCGCAAAATATAGGCTGTTCCCAGTAAAGTTGCTTTTTGTAACTGGCCGATGGCGATTTCTGTGGCCCCTATGGTGTTGAGGTGCTCTTCAAGTTGTTTTGGAATTGCACCTAGGGCACCAATAACCACTGGGATTATTTGGGTCTTTTTCTGCCACAGCCTTTCAATTTCAATTTGGAGATCTTTGTATTTGGTGATTTTTTTCTATTTCTTTTTCTTCTATTCTGCTATCCCCTGGTATTGCTATGTCGATTATTTTGACTTGTTTTTCTTTCTTCTCGACTACAGTTATATCTGGTATATTGTGTGGCAGATGTTTGTCTGTTTGTAGTCGGAAGTCCCATAATATTTTTGCATCTTCATTTTCTTCAACTTTTTCAATTTTACGGTCCCACCAATTTTTGGCTACAGGTAGCTTGTATTTTTTGCAGATGTTCCAGTGTATCATCCCTGCTACCTTGTCATGCCTTTGTTTGTAGTCAGTCTGTGCAATCTTTTTACAAGAGATGATTAGGTGGTCCACGGTTTCATCTGCTTCTTTGCAAAGGTGGCACTTGCTGTTTGTTTTATGGTCCCACCAATTTTTGGCTACAGGTAGCTTGTATTTTTTGCAGATATTCCAGTGTATCATCCCTGCTACCTTGTCATGCCTTTGTTTGTAGTCAGTCTGTGCAATCTTTTTACAACCGCTGATTAGGTGGTCCACGGTTTCATCTGCTTCTTTACAAAGGCGGCACTTGCTGTTTGTTGTTGGTTTTTCAACTTTTGCTCTTATATTTTATCTTATATAGCCAATATTAAATCCTCTGTTTATTTCTTCAAATTGCCGTTCTTAAGCCATTGCCAGGTCTTGGTGATGTCTGATTTTCCCCTTATATTGTGCAAATATTGACCATGCAGTGGCTGCTTTTTCCATTTTTCTGCTCAGTTCTTGACTTGTTCTTTCTTGTAGGCCTGCTTTGTTTCATTGGTGTTGAATAGTTTCTTGTTATTGACCATTTGAAGTGCATCTTCTTCACTGTCCTTGATATATTCCTTGAGGCTTCTTTTCTCCTCCTCTGCTGTTTGATGGACTTGCAGCATTCCTCATCCACCTGAGCTGCGAGGGAGATATAGCCTATCTACATCATTGCGGGGGTGCAGAGCATGATTGATGGTCATTATTTTCCTGGTCTTATGATCTAGCATCTCTAGCTCTGCCTGGGTCCAGTCTATTATCCCTGCAGTGTATCTGATAACAGGTATAGCCCAGGTGTTTATGGAGTGTATGGTGTTCCCGCCATTGAGTTTGGACTTGAGGATTTTTCTAACTTTCCTGATGTATTCACTTCCAATTTTTCTTTTAACTTCAGCGTGTGCGATGTTACCAGCCTGGAGAATGCCCAAGTGTTTGTAATGTTCTTTCTCTTCCAGGTTCTTGATGTTGCTTCCATTGGGCAGTTCTATTCCTTCTGTTTTTGTCATTTTTCCTCTGCTCATTATTAATACAGCACACTTGTCTAGTCCAAACTCCATTGCTATATCACTACTGAATATATGGACAGTGTTCAGCAGTGATTCAATTTCTGACTGGGACTTTCCATACAACTTCAGATCGTCCATGTGCAAGGAGATGGTTGATTTTACTGGATGTTTTAGACGTTTGGTATCCGAGGCCTGTTTTGTTTAATATTTGTGAAAGTGGAGTCATGGCAATTACAAACAACAGAGGGGATAGTGAGTCCCCTTGGAAAACACCTCTTCTAATGCTAACCTGTCCAAGTGTCTCGCCATTGATTGTTAACTGTGTACTCCACATGCTCATTGCTTTTTAAAAATAAATATCTGAATGTCTTTGCTGACACCAGTTGTTTCAGCAAAAACATTCAGATATTTATAAAAGAAATGTATTATTTCTTTACATAGTCAGACAGGTGTTATTGACTGATTTGTTTTATCCAGACATCGAGTCCTTCCCAAGGACCTGGGATGGCTGAATTTTATTGTCAATGTTGTTGCTATTGTTATAGATATCGTCGCAGAATATAGGCTGTTCCCACTAAAGTTGCTTTTTGTAATTGGGATGATGATGATGATGATGATGATGATGATGATGATGATGATTGTTCAATAAAGTTATCTCAAATTTCTGACCATTTATCTAGTTTATTTACTTTTTGAGGGCTCATTTTTCATATGCCGCTAACTCGAGCTGATCATGCACACATTCCTCATTCCTAGGGGGAGTGGGAGATTTCCATTGCCGCAGTATTAATCTCTTGGCTACCAGTAAGCTTCTCTATAGCCATTGTTTAGGACCTGATTTGAATCCCTACTCAGTTGGGATATACCCCAGTACTTCATTGAGATCACTAGGCTGACATACCCTTGCGCAGTACATGGCCCACTGTACAGGAGAACCCTTTTATTTGCAGGGGTTCCATTCTGTGCGAAGGGGATATCAAATCCACAAATAATGGGGCATTAGCTATGGGAATCGGGTGGGTGGGTTAGGTACCCACACTGCCCAAATTTGACAGAAAATCACTTTATTTGGAAAAATGGTCCAAATAAAGTGCCTTACTGTGGTTCACTGCCCTTTGCTTTTCCATGGATACCACCCATGAGTAAAATATTGGCAGAAAATTACATTTTTGGAGCCGGTTTTCCTTCAAAGTGAGCTCTGATGCACAAAGTGGCAGCCAGAAATGACCTCTGCGGTCATTTCTGGCTGCCTCCGATCCACAAATACATGGATTTAACCCCTTCTTTGCCATTTTAATATCACATATACCAAGGTTGTGTGTCTATTACCCATCCGTGGATATGCAAACCACGAGTGCTGGACTCGGAATTAACGAGGTCCTCCTATATGGAGTCAGCAGGGAGCATGATGCAGAAACTTGAACTCAACAGCCAGCTGCCATAGTTTGCAGCTTGGCTCACTTGCTTGAACTGTCTTGTTTCCTCTGTTATTACTGACATGTTGTTGCTACACTATGATGCTTCCTACTCTCTGCGTTGTGGTATTCTTTTCCTGGAATATGGTACTGATCCATGGGGCAGGACAGCAGTTCTGTGGGTGGTCTGATCTTAAGGCAGGGAATTGGAATAGTTTTCCCCTCCCTTCCTCCCGCATAAGCAGTTTGATTCCAGGAACTGCTTCAGCTATTCTAAACAAGCAGAGGGAGAAAGAAGTACAAGTGATTTTCATTCCATCTTCCCACACTCAGCTGGTCTAGATGTTGTGAAATTTCTGGTGAGTTTCCTATCTCCAGCCATTTCACTGTGCTCAGGGGTCCTCAAGAGACTGTTGGAGTACAACTCCCACCATTCCCAGCTACAAGGGCCTCTCAGGACTCAAAGTTGGGAATCCCTGATTTAGTACGATGCAGTATGTGAGGTGGGACCATCATGCCATGAGCTTTTGCACTTGCAATCCACGTCAAAGTTATCCAAGGACACAGGAGGGAGACTTGTGATGTGATAACTCTGATGTATAATCAGTCACCTAGTGGGAGCATGGCAGGCTGTGCCAACTGGGGAAGGCAAATACCTTTGTGGCTGCGGGTTATGGGAGTTGTAGTCCAACAAGTACTGAGGACCCAAGCTTGAAAACCTCTGCAAGGATTTCATTATATAAATAACCTTTCCTTTTCTGTGTCCTGAATTTTCTGCCTACCTCACTGATCAGCTGAAGTTCTAGAATTATGAGTGAGAGAAATTCTCTGTAGCACAGTTCTGTACATTTTTTATTTTATTTTATTTAAAGTTTTACAAACCTTGGCCATCCTCCTCATAATTGTCTTTTTCTGAGCCCCAAATTCCTAAACCTTTTCACCTTTCCCCCCAAAAGAAGCTGCTCCTATCTGGTGTTGCTATACCTTAAGAAAATTAAATTCATGTGTGAGAAAAGAAGCTCCTTCCTGTGGCTTCCCCCCCTCATAATTATTAGTAATCCAGTGCCAAAATGCACTTTATTTTATGAAGAATGAGACCAAGGTGTTTTTCTCCAGGATGGCTCATTAGTGTAAAATTGGGATATGGCAAAAGTGTCAAAGCTGGGCGCACAGGTTGTTCTATCCTGCACTTCATTACATTTTAATTTGAGCTACTTGCTTCTTCATCACATCGCATGGCTACATTTCTTAATGACTTTTTATACCTTGCGACTCCAACTAAGACTTGTCAACATTTGACTTTTGTGTTTGGAGTGTAAGGAGCACATTGACATCAGTGGAAAGTCCTTCAAACTGTATGTGAAGAAGTGCATTAGCAAAGGAAAGAATGAAATAAGTGTCTGTAATTTAAAAATTAATATCAAGCCCTGCTTCTCCAAAGACCCATGATAATTAAAGGCAAAATGAGAGGAAACAGGGATCAGGGCAACATTTGCAAATTAACTATCTACATAGAATCAAAAGTATATACCTGGCTGCCCTCATTTTCCTAAACATTTTTGATAAATGTTTTTGATAACTGCCCAGAGAGATGTAAGTTTGGAGCAGTGTAAAAATATAACAAACAAACAAACACCACAAAATGAGGATCTTAAGGAGGAAGGAGAGTGAGAAGCTCTTTTGTGTGTGCATGTATTTAAGTTTTGATCAGTTGTAATGATGATACTTTAGAATTTTTTTTAAAAAAACTTCTCTAACAACCTCTGTAGAGCACCATTTAGAAAGACTAAACAACAACCACAACAAAAACAACAGTGGTTGATATACTGCACAAGGGGATGCGGATTGTTTGAGCACTGCCCATGCTCCTGTGTGTGTGTGTAAACACCTTTGATGAGTCACATGGCAGTAAGGGCTCTGTGCACATATATGGGGATCATGCAATTCCATGCATGGAGCCCTTAGGAACATAGGGATATAGGAAGCTGTCATATACTGAGTCAGACCATTGGTCCATCTAGCTCAGTGTTGTCTACAAAGACTGGCAGCAGTTTCTCCCAGGTTGCAGGCAGGGATCTCTCTCAGCCGTATCTTGGAGATGCTGCCAGGGAAGGAACTTGGAACCTTCTGCTCTTCCCAGAGTGGCTCCATCCCTTAAGGAGAAGATCTCACAGTGCTCACACTTCTAGTCTCCCTTTCATATGCAACCAGGGTTAGCTAAGGGGACAAGTCATGCTTGCTACCACAAGACTAGCTCTCCTGCTGAGCACTGCTGCCCTGTGGTGCAACCCCATTGTGGGTGTTTACATTTGTACAGGGGGGTGGGTGATGCTCAAGCTGCACACATCCCCTTGTGCAGTATGTCAGCTAATAATAAAGATGATGATGATGATGGTGTTGATAATAACAATATTGCAGATATATGTGTATTTATATATATGTATAACGTGTATGTATATATATGCTTTCTGCATGCAAGCAGATGTTCTGCCACTGAGCTATGGCACCATCCCTTAGGGGGAGTATCTTACAGCTGACTGTGCTCACATGTAGTCACCCAACCAAATAGAAAACAGGGCAGATCCTGCTTAGTAGACCCTGCTACCACAAGACCAGCTCTCCTTCCCAAATCTAGGTTTAATGAGGGTTGCTGACCTCTGCTAACCGGGCAAAGAGGCACCTTTTACCGTGGTGTTTTTCTTTATTTAACAGGGGGAGAGTAACTGGCCCTATCCACCCCCAGCACAGTACTTCCAGTGACTGTTGCTGGTGTCTGTCTTGTGTTTCTTTTTAGAATGTGAGCCCTTTGGGGACAGGGAGCCATCTTATTTGTTTTATTTCTCTTTGTAAACTGCCCTGAGCCATTTTTGGAAGGGGGGGTATAGAAATTGAATTAATAATAATAATAATAATAATAATAATAATAATAATAATAATAAGAAGAAGAAGAAGAAGAAGAAGAAGCATGATTGATCCCAAGCCAAGGTGGTTTATTGCTTAAGATGAATCTGAGATTCCTGTCCAATGGAAGATTAATGGAGAGGCAGAGTAGGCATTTGCCTACAGCGGCAACATTTGAGGAGCAGCAAATTTTGCCCCTCCTCAAATTTTGCTGCCCCTTACTGTAGACAGCGGCGGCTGCAGCAAGCAAAGAGTGGGTGAGGAGAAAGTACTCCCTTATACTTTATTTTTTTTAAAGGCAAACCATTTTTGTTTAAGGTAAAAGGGTGGCAAAAGCCTTTTTGCCTATAGGCGGAGAAAAGCTTAATCCGCCCCTGTTCCTGTCTTGCCGTTGGTTTGTTTGTTTGTTTACTGTTAAATTTATATACCGCCTTTCATTAAAGCAATCCCAAGGTGGTTTGGTTCACACAATCATGCTAATGTTGGTAACTCACATTAAACCGAGATTGTATGAACCAGATCACTACCAGCTGCTTGTTCATCCTTAGCTGACTGCAGCACATTTCTCGAGTTTAAGAAGGTGCACAGTCCTTTCAGTTTTCCAGACTGAGCTCAGAGTTTTTAGCAGCTCTTCCTCAATCTTATTGAGGGCCTTAATGAGATTTGATATTCTTTTCATACACAGTACAGTTCTCTCTGACTTTGAAGAAAATGCACTAAAAATTTAAATGAAACTCCACTCCTTGCCCAGAAGTGGATGAACAATAACACTACATCATACTTTTAAAGTGCATTTCATTAAAGAAAACATGAGAATTTAGTGGTTGTTATAGATCATTTAATTGTTGTGCATTTAAAAAAAGAAAAGAAATATTTCCAGCATTCTCTCTAGGCTTTCATAAACTTCAAATTTATTATGTCAGTCATGGGCTGCTATGACATCACAAGATGAATTCAAAGCAATGATTACTTTAACATTTCAAATGTTCACAGTGTTCCAATTATTCAGGCCACTAAGTGAAAGTAAAAACGTCAGTTTAGCTATCTATAATCCTGTACCATTTAAAGCTTCATGAATTACACATGGGGTGGTGAGAATGGAGCGGAGTTTGACTAAGAGATGTTTTTCGGTACCATATTTGCTGCAACTGTTCCTTCTAATGTATCCTAGTGATTCATCATCTTGATTTAAAACATTAGACTTATTTAAGGCACTAGACTTGGGATTTACATTGAACTTCAAGCATGCTTCTGCTGTATTGCTGTAAGTGAGTAAACAGCAGTGGAGCTAACACTTTTAAAATGTTTTGGGGATGCAAGACTGAAGTGGCCTGAGCCCACATTTCTACCTAGAGATGTGAGGGCCTGGAGAGAGAAAAACTGGGGAGAAACTGAAAAAAGGGGGGGTTGGGGGGTATGTTCCCCCTCCCCTTTCATTTCCCCGCCCCCAGGCCTTCATATCTCTATTTCAGGTTTTGGCACCTTCTATTTCCAGGTGCCGAAATGCTTTGAGCTGCCCCAGACAAATAATTTTGGTTGGGGGAGAGTGGAGGTAAGGAGGAAGGCAGGTCTTATTTGCCCCTCCATTGCACTTACACTGCCCCCCACTGCCCCAGAGTGGCGCTGTTTGTATTAAGCAGCCTGGCTCTCTGTTTGCTGGCTGCATTTGCTTAGGACCTGGAAATTCCCTGTTCCCAGCAGGAAATGGTGTCTGAGCATGTGTGAACACCATCTTGAGTGGCGTCTACACATGCTCAGACACTCACTCTAGATGACATCCACGCATGCTCAAATGTGCCACGGATGTGAACAAAACGCTTGGTGCACATCTCTACTCTATTTCTACCTAAACAAAATTCTAATGAAATGGGTTGTTGTCTTCATTTGTCGTGAATGGGGGTGGGTGGGGGGATCCAGAAATGCTGCTAGTGCTACTTTTCAACCCTTCCTGTGTTAGGGGTGAAATAGGCCTGGGGCCTACGTTATTGGAATTAACCAGACAACAACAACAACAACAACAATTTATATACCACTTTCCCCCACAAAAGTTTCCAAAGCAGTTTACATAGAAATACAATAAATAAATAAATAAATAAATAAATAAATAAATAAATAAATAAAGAAAGAAAGAAAGAAAGAAAGAAAGAAAGAAAGAAAGAAAGAAAGAAAGATGGCTCCCTGTCTCCAAAGGGCTCACAATATAAAAAGAAACATAAGATAGACACCAGCAACAGTCCTTGGGGTGGATAGGGTCAGTTACTCTCCCCCTGCTAAATAAAGATAATTACCACATTAAAAAAGTGTGTCTTTTCCCAGTTTGCTCCACAAACTAAGAACAGCCTTCAATAGAGAAAGAGCTATCAATCTGCCAGTCCTCTCCATGTCTGGGTTGGGTGAGGTTTCCCAAAGCCACTGAGTGAAGAGCACAACTTTCTCATTTGCCATTCCACTATCTTGCCCACCACACCACCGGCCCATCTTGGTAGGTAGAGCATGCGTGCTAGGACCCAAACAGGGCTCTTCCCTATTCACCCGTCATTACTGTGGGAATCCTGATTAGATTCTTTTCCTTCACTGACATATATGCTTGAATTCAGTGGATCGCTCCAATGGATTCATTGCACTGGCAACAAAACAGTTCCATTTTTTCACCCGTTCTTAACAATGTGGGGCTGTGTTCCAACCCTGCAGAAGCAGGGGGGCCCAGCATTACAGAGCCATAATGCTGTGCATCAGGTCAGCAACTCTGAATGAATGATTTTCAAAGAAAGTGGAAGAAATTGACCTTAAAGCAGTGGTGCACATGCTGGAAATCTCCAGTCTTGATTATTGCAATGCTCAGTATGTTGGGCTTACTTTTATGTTGTCCGGAAACCACGATTGGTGGAAAACGCAACAGCCAGGTTGGTCTCCAGGGTAACCCAAAGAGATCATACTACTCCTGTTTTAAAGGAACCACACTGGCTGCAGATATGTTTCTGGGCAAAGTACAAAGTGATGGTTATTACCTATAAAGCCCTTAATGGCTTGGGCTCAGGGTATTTAAGAGAGTGTCTTCTTAGTCGTGAATCCTGCTGCCAATTAAGATTGTCGGGGAAGGTTCATCTGCGGTTACCACTAGCTCGTCTGGTAGTGACAGAGGTAAGCCTTTCCTCTGGTTGCCCTAGGGCTGTGGAAAGCACTCCCTGTAAAAGTTAGAGCTGCATGCCTTCTGATAGCCTTCAGAAGAGCACTGCTTTTAGTTGATTTTTAAAAATCTGATTTTAAATTTTGTTTGTTTTAATGGTTGATTTTAATGTTTATAGATATGTTTAATCAGTTGTAAACTGCCTTCAGGCCTAGTTAAAGTAAAGTGTGCCATCGAGTAGGTGTCAACCACAGAGCCCTGTGGTTTTCTTTGGTAGAATACAGGAGGGGTTTACCATCGCCATCTCCCGTGCAGTATGAGATCATGCCTTTCAGCATCTTCCTATATCACGGCTGTCCAATAGAGGTGTTTCCCATAGTCTGGGAATCATACCAGTGGGGATTCGAACCAGCAACCTCTTGCTCCCTAGGCAAGTTACTTCCCCGCTGAGCTATTAGGTGGCCTAGTTACAGGTGGTATATAAATGTGTGAAAGGAAGGAAGGAAGGAAGGGAAGGGAAGGGAGGGAAGGGAAGGGAAGGGAAAGGAAGATTACCACCATCTTCAGAAGTTACCTTCTGTGACCCATGTGAAGAGCAAGGCAATTACAGTGTTCTCAATCAGCCGGCACTGCTGCGCAAATGGAAGCCGGCCCCAGCAGTGTTGCCCAAAAGTGCAGTTGCTTAAAGTTGCAGAACTTGCTCATTGGAACTTAGATTAAGAGTGCTGCACAAGGACAGGTGCACCATTTTAAGTAGTCACCCAGCTATGATCTTGCACAACACAGAGGCTGGTTTCCCTGTGCGCAGCAGTGTTGGTCAGGTGGGAGCACCAGCATTGCATTGTGCATCTTGTGGGCCAGTACATAGTGGGGGGGGGGAGGCAGGGCAAGACCAGCTAGCAATGACTCTAATGGCCATGTGCTCTTGACACTCCACATTTGTCTGCAAAGGATAGCGTTTGTGTCAGGAGGGCTCTTCACTGATCTGGAACCCAGGGGATGTGATAGCCGGCACATCAGCAAGGTGGTGCCATCCAGTGTTCCCTCTAACAGGGATTCTCAGATGTTGTTGACTACAACTCCCATAATCCCCCAGACTTGAGGGCGCTAATCCATGGCCTCTGTCTTGCGGGGGGCCCCAAATCCTGTCTTTGGGGGCCTCCACCCAACCCCAGGAGGAACTTTCCTTTCCTCCCCCCCCCCACTCTCCCTGCAGCTGCCTCCACACCCCATCCCTCCCTCCCTCTCTGGGTAAACTCTCCCCTCCTCATCCCTACCCCCAGCAAAGTGGTAGAAAATGTTTTTTTGGGGGGGCTCACAGAGCGGGAAGCCCTTCAAATCCAGGCTCCAAAATGACCTAGGTGCGCCACTCCCCCAAGCAACGGCTATTGCAGTTGAGGCTGCTGGGAGCTGTAGTCAAAAGCATCTGGGAATTCCTGTCAGAGGGAACCCTGGTACCATCCAACCAGTGTGCCCCCCACCCCACATTAAATGCATGAATGGCCATTTCCGCAGAAGGCTCATGTTTGCATTCATGGCGCATTCATAATATTCAAGGGCTTCCCTATCAGATCTTTTGCCTGCTACTTTTGTCACCTATTCTATTGCCTTTGCAGAATACTGGCTGGCGAGAACATATTCACTTCTTAGTGAGAAAACGGGATGAATACTGGCTGGACTAACACCGTCCAGAGTTGCGCTAGTGCAAGAGGATTGCGTAGCTGTGCTTTTGTGTATTTCCAGAATGGTGCTCTTGTGCTCTTGCACTATGGTGCAAAAGTTCCCTGCAAAATCTATGGGACACAGGTTGCACACCTTGATGTGCAATGGCAGTGGTGCAACAGAAGACTGGAACACAAGCTCCAGACTTAGAACAACTAGCTAGTGCAACAGTCTTGTGCTAGTGCAACAACCTTGCACAAGCACAGCGTTAGGAAACACTTGCACATGTTTTCTTTTATATCTCCAAAACGAAAAGGACTAGAAAGTTACTTTCTTATTTTTAATGAAAGTGGACAAATTCATGGAGGGTAAGGCTATCAACAAGCCACCTAATGGTGCAGTGGGGAAATGCTTGACTAACAAGCAGAAGTTTGCCAGTTCAAATCTCTGCTGCTACTATATCGGGTAGCAGTGATATAGGAAGATGTTGAAAAGCATCATCTCATACTATGTGGGAGGAGGCAATGGTAAACCCCTCCTGTATTCTACCAAAAGAAAACCACAGGGCTCTGTGGGCACCAGGAGTCGAAATTGACTTGATGGAACACTTTACCTTAGGGCTATCAACAGTTACTAGCCTTGGTAGCTACATACCATCAGAAGATCAAAGGTGGCAGCCTCTCAATAGAAGATGCTAAGGAGCACCAAGGGAGAGGGTATTTCCCCTCTTTCCCCCACTTGCAGGCTTCCCACGTGCACCTGGTTGGTTGTGTGAGACAGGATGAAGGGCCTTGGCCTGATCCAGCAGGACTTGTAGTATAATGGTTAGAGTGCTGGACTAGGACCATGAAGACCTGAGTTCAAATCCCCATTCAGCCATGAAACGCACAGATGACTCGGGACCAGTCATGTATCTCTCAGCCTAACCTACCTCACAGGGTTGTTGTGAGGATAAACATAACCATGTCCACCGCTCTGGGTACCATGGAGGTAGAGTGGGATAGAAATGTTTTAAAATAATAAATAAATAAATAAATATGTTCTTATGGAGCATTTGGAGCTCTGACCTGCAGGATGCTTGGAGGCTTGCCCTATCCCTCAAACCTATGACTCTGTACAAATACTACTACTACTACTGCTGCTAATAATAATAATAATAATAAACAGACAAACATCTGCCACACAATACTCCAGATATTACTGTAGTTGAGAAGAAAGAAAAACAAGTTAAAATAATCAGCATAGCAATACCAGGGGATAGCAGAATAGAAGAAAAAGAAATAGAAAAAATCACCAAATACAAAGATTTACAAATTGAAATTGAAAGGCTGTGGCAGAAAAAGACCAAAATAATCCCAGTGGTAATTGGCGCCCTGGGTGCAGTCCCAAAAGACCTTGAAGAGCACCTCAACACCATAGGGGCCACAGAAATCACCATCAGCCAATTACAAAAAGCAGCTTTACTGGGAACAGCCTATATTCTGCGACGATATCTATAACAACAGCAACAACCTCAACAATAAAATTCAGCCATCCCAGGTCCTTGGGAAGGACTTGATGTCTGGATCAAACAAACCAGTCAATAACACCTGTCTGACTGTGTAAACAAGAAATAATAATAATACAGTGGACTACCTAACCGAAAATATATATACAAAAAACGCCAACAAGGAAATAATGATCTGCTATTACAAGTCTAGTCCAACTTGAAGAGGTTATTTAAAAAGAATGTACCAAATTTGGAAAAGAGAAGCATCCAGATACAGAAATAACTGAACAAAGGCTAGCAGACCAGAGAAGATTCATAATAAGAAATAAAGTATTCACAGGAGTTGAGCTGGAAGAACTGCAAAGAGCAACACAGGCTCAAGATATGGAAGAAGAATTACCACCAACTGAAGAAGTTGCTCAGGCGCAGGTGGATGAGGTGTTGGAAATAGAGGATGCCACTGTTGCTGAACTGTTTCAAAATCAAAACCAGGAAACCTCCCCCTTGCCTTCACCTCAAAAACCCCAATGCCCTTTAACAGAAAAGCAACAAGAACTAAAGCAAAAAAATAATTGAGCACATGAACCAAATAACCACCAGGGTTCAACTTCCAGCTCTAAAAACAGTTGCCAAAAAACAACTTGCTCAGGCATTAAAAGATGTCAATGCTGCACTTGCAGAAATAACAACCAATAATTTGCAAGAAACAAACCAACTAATGTACAGTGCAGCAACAATAACAACACAAGAGCCAGAATTACACAACACAGACAGAATCTCCAATTCCAGTCGAATCAGAGACGTTTCTATCAAAGCATAGAAGGAGAAACTGCAAGAAACATAGAAACACCAAATAAAGAAGAAACAGTGCAATTCTGGGGAAAATTATGGGACAATCCAGTAGATTATAATAAAAGAGCAGGCTGGATGAAAGAGGTCAAAAAATGTAACCAACAAATGGAGTATCTAATAATAACAGCAGAATTAATAAGTGAAAGAGCAAAGAAAATTAAAAATTGGACTGCTCCAGGCGATGATGAACTGCATAGCTTTTGGCTTAAACACCTAACAAGCCTTCATAAACAACTATCAAAACAGTTCAATCACATTTTGCAAGGAGGTGATATTGAACAATGGCTACCAACTGGGAAAACTCATCTCATAATGAAAGACCCAGCAGAAGGTGCAGTTGCAAGTAATTATAGACCGATCACCTGCCTGCCAACCATGTTCAAATTATTAACTGGAATAATAGCAGATGAAGTGATGCAACACTTATTAACTAACAAACAGCTTCCAGTTGAACAGAAAGGAAATTGCCCGAACACCAGAAGCACAAAAGGCCAGCTGCTGATTGACAAAATGATTTTAGAAAATTGCAAGAGAAGAAAAACAAATCTAAGTGTTGCATGGATTGACTACAAGGAAGCCTTCGATTCATTGCCTCACACGTGGATACTAAAATGTTTAGAAACAACTGGTGTCAGCAAAAACATTCAGATATTTATTTTAAAAAAGGAATGAGCATGTGGAGTACACAGTTAACAATCAATAGCGAGACGCTTAGACAGGTTAGCATTAGAAGAGGCATTTTCCAAGGAGACTCACTCTCCCCTCTGTTGTTTGTAATTGCCATGACCCCACTTTCACAAATACTAAACAAAACAGGCCTCGGATACCAAACATCTAAAACATCAAGTAAAATCAACCATCTGCTGCACATTGACGATCTGAAGTTGTATGGAAAGTCCCAGTCAGAAATTGAATCACTGTTAAACACTGTCCGTATATTCAGTAGCAATATAGCAAAGGAGTTTGGACTAGACAAGTGTGCTGCATTAATAATGAACAGAGGAAAAATAACAAAAACAGAACTGCCCAATGGAAGCAAGATCAAGAACCTGGAAGAGAAAGAACATTACAAATACTTGGGCATTCTCCAGGCTGATAACATTGCACACACTGAAGTTAAAAGAAAAATTGGAAGTGAATACATCAGGAGAATTAGAAAAATCCTCAAGTCCAAACTCAATGGCAGGAACACCATACAAGCCATAAACAACTGGGCTATACCTGTTATCAGATACAGTGCAGGAATAATAGACTGGACCCAGGCAGAGCTAGAGACGCTAGATCATAAGACCAGGAAAATAATGACCATCAATCATGCTCTGCACCCCGGCTATACCTCCCTCGCAGCTCAGGTGGACGAGGAATTCTGCAAGTCCATCAAACTGTAGAGGAGGAGAAAAGAGCCTTGAAGAATATATCAAGGACAGTGAAGAAGATGCACTTCAAATGGTCAATAACATTCAACACCAATGAAACAAAGCAGGCCTACAAGAAAGAACAAGTCAAGAATCGAGCAGAAAAATGGAATAATAAGCTCCTGCATGGTCAATATTTGCACAATATAAGTGGAAAATCAGACATCACCAAGACCTGGCAATGGCTTAAGAATGGCAACTTGAAGAAAGAAACTGAGGGTTTAATACTGGCTGCACAAGAACAGGCACTAAGAACAGATGCAATAAGAGCAAAAGTTGAAAAACCAACAACAAACAGCAAGTGCCACCTTTGTAAAGAAGCAGATAAAACTGTGGACCACCTAATCAGCTATTGTAAAAAGATCGCACAGACTGACTACAAACAAAGGCATGACAAGGTAGCAGGGATGATACACTGGAACATCTGCAAAAAATACAAGCTACCTGTAGCCAGAGATTGGTGGGACCATACAATTTAAAAAGTTGTAGAAAATGAAGATGCAAAAATATAATGGGACTTCCGACTACAAACAGACAAACATTTGCCACACAATACACCAGATATAACTGTAGCCGAGAAGAAGAAAAACAAGTCAAAATAATCGACATAGCAATACCAGGGGATAGCAGAATAGAAGAAAAAGAAATAGAAAGAATCACAAAATACAAAGATCTCCAAATTGAAATTGAAAAGCTGTGGCAGAAGAAGACCACGATAATCCCCGTAGTAACTGGTGCCCTAGGTGCAATTCCAAAACACCTTGAGAGCACCTCAGCACCATAGGGGCCACAGAAATCACCATCAGCCAATTACAAAAAGCAGTTTTATTGGGAACAGCCTATATTCTGTGAAGATATCTATAATAATAACAGCAACAACTTTGATAATAAAATTCAGCCATCCGTTGTCCTTGGGAAGGACTATTGAGTCTGGATAAAACAAACCAGCCAATAGCACCTGTCTGACTATGTAAACAAAAATAATAATAATACATATGGATTTATTTATTTATTATTGAAAATCATCAGCTAAGTAGACTTTTGTAAACTTTACCATCTACTTCAAACTAATATTTTTCTGGCTTTCTTAATGCTTCCAAAAATGTGTATTTTTTGGCACAATCACCATTAAGCCACAGACAATAGCCCGTTAGAATGTTGGGAGTGCCTGCCCTGGTTGTTATTACAGACCACTTTCTGTGCCGTTCATTTAGTACACTGTGTTTTTTAAAGCTCCAATGAAATCCACTCTGCATTTTCCATTTAAAATGTACGCAGCAAAGTGCATCATAACAGGATGTAACTACGTATTAATCAAATTAGCGCAACACTTCAAAGGCCTCCAAGCTTTCTGCTAGGCTGCTGTTAGATCACAATTCACGAGGGAAAGAAGCAGCGTAATGAAGGGCTTGGCAAGGGAGCTGTTTATTTTCTTTCCAGGAAAAAAAAAAAAAGATATATTGTGGGTTAATTTTCATGACGGGAAAAATGCAGAGGAAGAGTAACTGTAAGCATTAAGCTCAAGTGCAATAAATGGAATTTAAAATACTACCGCAGCTTTGCTATTGATGGACATAAATTCAGTAATTAGCTGATGACACAACAGAGCTCAAATGACCTATTGTTAAATTATTCAAACCTCCCGACCCAAGTGAAGGCGAATGAGATTATTCAATATTTACATTGTGAAACAAGACAGCTGGGGAAGGGTCTTGGTCCTTCATGTATTCAACATACAATAAAAGTCTCGGAAAGGGACTATGCAACAAAACAAAACAAAAAACATTTTGCTAGGTGGACATCAGCGACAATCCGAGATGTGTGGTTATATGTAGCTACGTATGTATATCCAGGTACCCTTTACGGCGCAGTCCTATGCATGTCTACTCAGAACTAAGTTCTGATGAGTTCAGGATTGCCTCCTTCAAGGATATTTCAGAACACAGAAAGCACAGAGCAAGGATACACCAGTGCAGCAAGAGAGAAGTTTAATAGAAGTTGCCAACTAAGTGCAGTGGGAAAGAGGCAATTGTTGATGCCCTCTCCTTCCCCAGGAAGCCCTCCGCACTACCCAAAAATATATCCCCAAGGGTTGTGCAGCCCTTGGGGACATTTTTTTGGGGTGCTATTTTTTTTTTTTTGTGGTCTTGGGGAAGGGGACGGCATCAAAATTGCCATTTCCCTGCTGCACTGGTGCATTTAGTTGGGAAGTTCTGTTAGGCTGCTCTTTTCCTGCCCTGGTGCATCCTTGCTTTTATGTCAGTAATTGACTTCCAGCAAGCTAGTTTATCTCTATATCTGTGCAAAACTCAATTAAGGCATCTATCTGAAGGAGAAACGAATGGGACATATTAAGGATGTAGAGTATGATGACTTCTGATGTTTTATTTAGGATGAAGATTGTCACAAATTTCCAAATTATATGGAAATCCGTCTGAATTCTGGGTTTCTGATGGGTAGACCATTCACCACAAACCCAAATCACTTCCTGATGCATCTCAGCCTTCAAATATCTCTTGAAAAAGTAAGGTTGAAAGTTGAGCAATTTTCAAGGTACCTGGGAGATCCCACACTTTATTTTTTAATGTTGCCAGAGGGATGGCACAGCTCCATATGGGCTGTGGGTTTTCTTTAGCTTTGCACCGACTTTCTAGGGCTTTCCAACAGAGGCATCCGGTTGACCATTGTGGGAAACAGAAGGTGGACTTTATATACCCTTTTCCTACACAGGTTCTCATGCACATTAAGGCTAGACTGAAAAACGGCACAATGACCCTGTTCACTTTCTCAGGATCTGTATTATTTTCCATGGATTATATGGAAATCTCCCCCCCCCCTCCGCAATTTAGGCAATAACCAGTGTTCCCTGCAGCAGAGATGCCTAAATGTTGTTGACTACAGCTCTCATTATTCCCAGCTGCAATGGCCTTTGGCAGAAAATTATGGGAGCTGAAGTCAACAAGAACTGGGCATCCCTGTTACAGAGAACATAGGTGGTAAGTATGCCACGGAACCCTGTGTTCTGTATAGCATTATTCCTACTGAATTCTGCTATATGTGTAGCAGAATTCAGACTTATGAATGCAGGGCCAGTGCCAGACTATTTTGTGCCCTAGGCAAACACACTGACACTCTACACTCTGTGCCCCTCTGAGGTCTGCACCCTAGGCCGCTGCCTAGTTGGCCTAATAGTAGCACCGGCCCTGTGTGAGTGTGCATTTCAGACTTGTGAATGTGCAGCTGAAGTGCACACTACAAAGAGTGAACTACTGGTTCACACGTACAGTTTAACTGGATTTAATGCTAATTGGAGTTAAAAATTGTTAGAGAAAATTACTTATATAGCAGAGTATTTCAAGAACTAACTCACTCCCATTACAGCAGAAGTTAATAGTGTCTCAGGGGCAACAGTTTGTACAATAAATGATAAGCATAGAGATTTATGTAAGGTTAAACTAATCTTCTTTATTCAGAAGTCCATGATGATAGAAAATACCTACATCTAACAGTTGGCTACATGTTGGTCAGAGAGAGACCTATAGAAGCACGGTGCTCAGAGAGAGAGCTAGAAGCATTGTGAGGAGCAGAAGGAGAAGCAAGTCACTCCCAGGAAGTTCCTGAGTACACTCTATCAATTCAGGGGTCTTAGAGGCAGAAATAATCAGGAAAGAAAAGGAGACCCTAACTGACTATCTCTACTCTCAATGCCCCTCATGATCATTAGGGTTACTGCCTGGTGCAAAAGGTTGATGCCATCTGGAGAGGGATCTCCAACAAAAATCCTAACTCCAATTTGTGCTGCAGATGTACAGAAAACAACTGCAGTTAGCCACAATCAAAAACTGTGCTCTGCCAGGTTTTGGGAGCTGTGTGCACTCCTAGTTTTTGAATTGTGTAGAATCAAGGTAGGAGAAAAACCTGGGTAGAAGTGATTGTGTGGAAGCAAGATAGGAGGAAAAGAGATACAGGTTTTCCTCCTATCTTGCTTCCATGCAATTAGGTAATTTTGCATTTTAAATTTTATTGGATTTTACAATAGCTTTTACATTCAAATTGCATTCATTTATCTAATTTCTGCACATAAGTGAATATTGACTTCCCGCTTGCCTATCTGCGCGGTTCACAATAACTATTAATATAAACCATTGCTATAATAATTCAAAACATACATACCCCACAATACTACTCGATTTTACCCAACCCAACCTGCTATTAGTACTATATTTCAAACCCTATTGAAAAGTCCATATTAGAAAAATAATTCTTTAAGTAAAGCAAAAATGGTTCCCAATCTTCTTTATAACATTCCCAATTTTCATCTCTTATAAGTGCTGTAAGCTTTGCCATAGACCTAGGTAATTTTGGAGCCCGGACCTGGAGGGTTTTGGATGCCTCCTCTCCTGCTTGAGGGCTTGGGGGAAGTTGGGGGCAAGTTAAATCCTTTTTTCTTACTTTTTTCAACTGCTGCTATGTGGCAGGGACAGGGGCAGCTGCTGGGGTATGCGCGCACTTGCTCGAGGGGAGACCGAGGCAGGTGAGGTGGCGGCGGATGCAAGAGCTCCTTCCTTGCCTCCCAAATGAGAGGTTGGGCCATTTTGAGTCCATTTCGGGCCTCTTCACACACAGAGGAAGTCAAGTCTGGCCTTCTCTTCATATCTGCTTGTGAGCTGAACCCCACCTTCCACCCCCTAGCTTTTCAATGACTCCTTTGTTTGCAAGACCTCCACCAATGCCAGCTTCCCCCTGGGGGCTGGGTTCCTCCAACCCAGTGAGCTGCTAGCTCCAGGGAGCAGCCTGATCTTCTGCCCTACCATTGATCAGCAGAGAGCACACGAGTCTCGCAAACTCGGTTGCTTCATGGTTCTAATTTTTGAGACTATCACATCTTTCTGCCTTTAGCAACGACCTCCTTCTCCTGTCTCTATGTGTGGCTGGCTGGTTCTCCCAAGCATTGCTCTCCCCTTCTTGTTTTATGTATGCATCTTTGGCTTCATCCCCTTTCCTACTTCCATCCGGGGTCAATAGCACATGGTGTATGAGGCTCAGCAGCTCTCTCACATTTTCTAATCATTGTGAGGGGAAATATTCCTGCAGGAAGTGAGACAGAGGGAGCTCTGTTGAGTTGTTGGGAGGAGGGGGGGGCAGGCAGGCTCAAGGAAGGAGCTCTTGCTGCCGCCTCTGTTGCCACCTCCTCCACCTTGGTCTCCTCTCAAGTGAGTGCCCGCACACCTCGCCAACCACCCCCATCCCTGCTGTGCAGCAGCCATTGAAAAAAGTAAAAAAGAGAGAGAGATTTAACTTGTGTGGTGGTGGGGCAGGCATGGGGCAGCAGTGGGATGGCCACAGGGCAGCAGCGGGACTCTGGGGAGTTTCCCCAGAACATTTGGAGGGCCTCCCGAGACAGGAGGCCACAGAACAAATCCCCAAGGATTCGCCTCTGCACACAATCACTTCTTCGCAGGTTTTCCTCCTACCTTGCTTCCACACAACTGACAATTGGGAGTGCACACAGCTCCCAAACCCAGGTAGAACACAGTTTTTGATTGTGTGAATGACCTCACTGACTTTTTGGATCAGGTCAAACCTCCCAGTATGCTTTATAGGATAGTTTCCTCTTCCTGTCCAAGACCATGTGGCAGGAAAGACTGGGGTGGGGAGAAAGGCCAGTTGAAATCTGCAGGGGCGATGACCCTGCATCCCCCTGCAACCATGGTCTCACCTAGCCCAGTTCCTGGTCTGGAAGGAAGCTAAAGAGGTAGCCTGGCTCCTGGGAGGCTGGAGGAGTCTCCTACCTGCCTGGCTGCACTGGCTTCTACTGCTTGGTCTGGACTAGAGGAGTTGAATGAATGAGGCTTCTTTAAACAATAGAGGCCTTTAAAAATAAATAATTAAAGCTATAATATACTAACATTATTCAAGCATAGTATAATAGGGCTGTATTATCTGACACTTTGATGTTAAGTTCCAGTCTGGAACTTAACATCAAGAGGGGGAGTGAGAAATATTTTTGTGGGGAGTAATAACTACCCCTTGTAGTAACCCCTGCCCTTTTTATCTGATTTGACTACATCCACTATCTCCTCCTCTTTCTATCTGACTTGACTCAATCCTTTCATAAGGCTTAGGCTCCATCTCTCTCCAGCTGCTCTCCAGGGAGGACGTGGGGCCACGTTTGTTCTATATATAACTGTGACTCAGCAAACCACCAGCCCCTTTAGAGGCTCCTATTCCTGGATAAAAATGAGCTACCTCTGTGATGCCACAGACTAAGTTTGAGCTGTAAGTGTAAATAAATATATATCCATAAAGCACATTCCCACACTCTTAGTTTACATTCATCCCTTGACATCCAGCAGAGCACAGAGCTCCAGATGGGAGATGACTCCCACAAGCTAAGTGATGTGATTAAAGAGAAAGGGAGACCAATGGAAAATGAGCAGGGTAAGACCATGTATTGTGATTATTACTACGATGACAACAACAACAACAACAACTACTACTACTACTACTACTACTACTACTACTACTTATATACCGCTCTTTAGCCAAAGTTCTCAAAGTGGTTTATATAGAAAAATATATATTACATACATTAGATGGCCCCCTGTCCCCAAAGAGCTCACAATATAAAAAGAAACATAAGGCAGATACCAGCAACAGCCACTGGAGGGATGCTGTGCTGGGGCTGGATAGGGCCAGTTGCTCTCCTCCTGCTAAATATAAGAGAATCACCACTTTAAAAGGTATCTCTTGGCTCACTTAGCAGGGAATCAGACTAGGTCTCATTTCTCCACCACCCACCTCCTATTTTCCTCCAGCTTTTCTCCTCCCTTTGTAACACAGCAATACCATGAGAGTGCTATCCCTATGAGCTGAGGTAGTAGGGGTTTGTGTCCCCAGAGCAATTTATGGTGCCTCCAGAAAAGTGGCCTATTTTTAAAGGATCCTTACATCTGCTTGTGAATGGTGGCTGGCATCCTGAACATAAGAACGTAAGAACATAAAAAGAACATTGCTGAATCAGGCCCAAGGCCTAACTAGCCCAGCAACCTGTTTTTGAACAGTGGCTCACTGGATGCCTTGGGAAGCCACACAACCTGGAGATGATGAGGGCATGTGCCCTCTCCTGACTACTACAGGAGAACCTCTTTATTCACAGAACCACAAATAGTTTGGGTTTTTTTTGTCCCAGTATGCATCATTTGACAATTGCTTACACTGAACCGCATTTGCCATTTTGTTGCCCACGCACCTAGTTTGGAGAGATCTTTTTGGAGCTCCTCACAATCTGTTGTGGATTTCATTACCCACAGTGACATGTGCAAATTTGGCCACTTTGCTGCTTATCCAAACTTCTAGATCATTTACGAACAAGTCAAAGACCACTAGTCCCAGTACCAATCCCTGGGGGACCCCACTTCTTACTTCCCTCCATGGTGAAAACTGTCCATTTATTCCTACCCTCTGTTTCCTGTCCTTTAACCAGTTACCGATCCACACATGAACCTGTCTCTTATCCCATGACTGCTAGGTTTACTCAACAGCCTTTGGCAGGGAACTTTATCAAAAGCTTTTTAGAAGTCGAAGTATACTATGTCAACCAGATCACCTCTCTCCACATGCTTGTTGACACTCTTAAAAAACTCCAGAAGGTTAGTGAGACAAGACTGGCCCTTGCAGAAGCCATGCTGAATCTCCTACAGCAAGGCCTTTTCTTCTATATATTTAACAATTTTGTCCTTAAGTATGCTTTCCATCAATTTACCTAGCACCAAAGTTAAGCTGACCAGCCTGTAATTTCCTGGATCCCTTTTTGAAAGTTGGAGATACACTGGCTACTTTTCAGTCCTCTGATACAGAGCCTGATTGTAGGAGCAAGTTACATATTTTTGCTAGGAGATCAGCAATTTCACATTTGAGTTCCTTCAGAACTCTCACATGAATGCCATCTGGCCCTGGTGATTTGTAAATTTTTAGTTTTTCATGAGAGTTTAGAACACCTTCCCTTGTCACCTCAAATTGGCCCAGTTCAGCCTGTAAACCTGAGAAGCTAAATTCCAGAGAGGATATATGGTTAGTATTTTCCTCTGTGAAGGCTGATGTTAGGACAGCCTTCAGTGCTTGCAGTGGCAGTCAGGACCAGTGTCCCAGATGTTGTTGAGTACAACTCTCATAACCACACCAAAGCAATGGCTTTGGTGCTGGAGAAGACTTCTGAGGATACCATGGACAGCCAGAACAAATCAATCCAGAATTTTCACTCGAGGCACAGATGACCAGGCTCAAACTATCATACTTGGGACACATTATGTGAAGACCCAGCTCTCTTGAGAAGTCTATAACGCTGGGGAAAGTTGAAGGAAAGAGAAGAGGATGACCAGCAGCAAGGTGGACGGACTTAATTACGACAGCAATGAATGCACCACTGAGAGACCTTAACGGCCAAATTGTAGACAGATCATCCTGGAGATAATCTATCTATGTGGTTGCTAAGAGTTGACACTGACTTGACGGCACTTAATCAATCACTCATCAACATCTGGGGATCTCTGTCACAGGGGACACTGGTCAGGACGACAGCCAGTATATTTTTGGCACCCCTTCTTGAAATAAGTTTTTTACATTTATGGATGTAATAATCGTAACCATTTTATCAGTTAAATCCTTCACCATTTCATCATATATCTTTGTGGTTTATTCACTACAGAAGATGGCAAGCAGAATCTGTCCACTGGTTTAAGCACCTTATATCTAGAATATTTTACCCTACCTCTTCATTTCTACACTTGAGTCACCTTAAGTGGTGCAGCAGGGAAATGCTTGACTAACAAGCAGAAGGTTGCCAGTTTGAATCCCCGCTGGTACTATATCGGGCGATATAGGAGGATGCTGAAAGGCATCAGCTCATACTGCGCGGGAGGAGGGAATGGTAAACCCCTCTTGTAGGCTACCAAAGAAAACCACAGGGCTCTGTGGGGTCCAGGAGTCGAAATCAACTTGACGGCACACTTTACCTTTACCTTATCTCCACTTGAGTAAAACTGTGCCATGTAAAATCAAATTCCTGCAACTTGGTTTTTGAACAACTGAAAGCCTGGAATTTATAGTACAGGTAATTTCCATGATATATGTTGTTTGACAGGCCTGTAATTTTTGTGGGCATTTTAAAGAAAATGAGTCCTTTTGGGACATGGAACTTTATTTCTTGTACATTTTTAATGTAAATTGATTTTGAGAACTGTTTTGCAAACAGTGGTGTGTGTGTGTGTGTGTGTGTGTGTGTGTGTGTGTGTGTGTGTGTATATATATATATATATATATATATATATATATATATATATATATATATAATGTCATCAGCTTCTGAAAGGGAAAATCATAACAAGAAATGTTAGCCAAAAAGTGGATGATGTGGACAATTGCAAAAATAGCAAAAAAATTGCCTTTTAGAGGTGTTAAATTATGAAGGCGCTACATTTGCATGGATGTTTGTGTTTAATCCTAAATTATTTTTATTTATAAAACATATTAGTAGCTTTGTCACTTAAAATGTGCACAAAAGTAATGCACAATTTGTTTATACTAAAACTGAAAAGACTAAAACATAAAAAAGCAGCTGAATAAACCAATAAAACTATTTCTAAAAATGCAGAATATCACAGATGGCAAGCACCAATGAGTACAATTCAGCTTGGAAACACCTGGTTTCTATATCAGATTGGTTTGGAGAAGAAATCTGGGAGGTGATGGAGCTTGACAAAATTTCAACTAAAATTAAATGTAATATGAATACTAAAAACAGAGGCACTTTTTCGAGAACTGACTCTCCTTTATTAACTTCACAGATTTATGAAAAGATACATACAATAGACCAGAGAATTTAAAGTCTATTTATATATTTTAAACTCCAGGTATTAGAAATGCTTGTCAATCACCTTTGCAGATCAAAAATCTTGAGAAAATTTTAAATGTGATTTCATCTTGTTTACTGAAGGTCTGTAAATATTGAACAGGCTCTAAATATTGGTAGCACTGATTCTGTTAGAATTCATCTTCAAACTCTGATGTCATTCTGTAACTCCTTCTTGTAAACTGTGATAGATACATGAATAAAAGCAAAGTTATGCTGTATTTGTTGATTTGTTGGTAGTTTTGAAGTTAGGGGGATTTTAAAAAGGAAGATAGATTTCTACTCCAGGAAAATGACTGGAAAAATGAAAGTTTTATTTATTTTTTTCAGATTTCCTATGATAAATTCTCAAGCAAGGAGGTCTGATGGGTCTCTTTGGACAGCTGATTCCAGAGTTTTGGTGTCCAGAGGTGTATCTGGGGTGGGGCAGGCAGGGCATGTGCCCCGGGCACCACTTGAAGGGGGGTGCCAATTTTTAAAATTAAAAAACATGATGATAAACATGATGATAAAATTTAAAAATTTAAAAAATGGCCACTGAAAACAAAATGGCCACTGCACATGCTCAGATGGCCTCTGTGAGGCCCAAGGCTATGCCAGGCCTCGCAGAGCATGTGTGGTGGCCATTTTGTTTTCAGCGGCCATTTTTTTGAAATTTTTTTTTTTTTAAATGGCCACTGCACATGCTCAAATGGTCCCTGCGAGGCCCTAGGGGCCAGTGGGGGTAGGGTGAACCTTTGCAGACACCCCCCATGGCCTTTAGGAAGCCCTCCGAAGGGGCTACAGGTATTTTTTTTAGAAAACTAATATAATATAAGTCACTGTAAACATATTCAGTTTGGCACTATGTACAGAGAATCTGGGCTTTTGAATACTGAGCTGAAGCTTATGAGATAGGATTGCATTCATTTGCTCTTACTTTGCTTCTTGTGATGTCTTAATAACATGGCTATTAATGGTGAGTTTGTCTTTGAATCAGCGTGAAATCCTTAGTATTAAGGCCCACTGGGAGTTTCTTGCTCTCTTGCTCTCATTTTAACTTTCTTTCTGAAATACTAGAATATATTCCAAGCAGTGACACAGGTTACTCTGCATATCCTTTAATTATTTTCAGAGTATCTGGGACAAGTCAAATTCTCCATTTATTTTTAAAACGTATGTAATAGTGATGCTACAATGCATAGTAGAGAATTAGACAGGCACTTCTATTTAGTTTTCCAAGTACACCTCCACATAGTATTTGGGTATTTCATGAGCCCTAGCATATTGAAATTTGTAGTTTTCCAGCGTATTTGGTCTGGCTACATGTACTGCTAAATAGTTTTTGAAATATTAAAAGATTAAACAGCTTATGCCCACGGTATTTAAGAGAGCGTCTTCTTCTGTATGATCCCCATCGTCCACTACATTCATCAGGGGAGGCTCGTCTGTGGCTACCTTCATGTCGTTTGGTGGCCACCCAGGGACAGGCCTTCTCTGTTGTCGCCCCGAGACTTTGGAACGCACTTCCCGTGGGAATAAGAGTCTCCCCATCTCTAGTGGCTTTTAAAAGGGGTCTAAAGACTTATCTTTTTACCCAAGCTTTTTAACTTCTTAACTTTTTGCTTTTTAACTTTTTAATTTTTTAAATTTTTGATTGTTATTATTTGTTTTAAATTGTTTTTAGTATTTGCTTCTTTTGAACCGCCCTGAGACCTTGGGTTAGGGCAATATAAAATGTGCTAAATAAATAAATAAAATAAATAAATAAAATAACAAGCTTGACTTGTATTTTTGAGCTGATATTATGGTAAAGTTATCTGAAAGATGGGTGTCAGATGTTTGGACAGGGGGCACAATTTCAGTGCTTGCTCTAGGCACTATTTTCCCTAGATATGCCTCTGTTGGTGTCACCAAATAAAAGGTATTTCCTCCACATTGTATAACACACTATGAAAGGGCCTGGAACACAGGCTCTTCAGCAGACCTCAGAGAATCCATACAGGGTCATATTGACAGAGATGTTCCTGCAAATATACCAATTAGGGCACTGAATGCTATAAGCAGCATTATAAATTGTGTTGCATTTCCTGTGCTAAGAAACTGCACCAGTAAAAACCTCCAAACCATCTTCAGAGTAGCTCCACTTTGAGCTTATGATGGAGGCTGACTTTCAGAATAATGAAACATTGGTGCTTCTGAAGAATTTGGTGGTGGGGAGTGTCGGGATTTCAACAACCTCCTCTTCTCCTGGATGTGCTCTGTGCCACCCACAATATGTCCCTGAGAGTTGTACAACCCTCAGGGATATGTTTTCAGGTGGCACAGAGTTTTTCTGGGAGAAGGGGAGGCTGTTAGAATTCATACACACACCCTGCATGTAAGCACCAGTGCAACATTAGTCTGGAACTCTTCAGAAGGACTGGTGTTTCATTGGTCTGGATGTCAGCCAGTAATAAACCTTTTAGGTAACGCAAGTGTTACAGATGGTTTACTGAGTTTATTTTGATCAAATAAGTAGACCTCAGCCAACTATTTTTACATTTTTTTGGCTCTACCCAAGGACTATAGAAAGAAATGTTTCAGAAAACCAGGCCCTTGGCCTTTTTGCTTCAGCATTTTTATTTGGTTCTGGTGGCAGCATTGATTGTGCTCCCGGGTGCCATTTCTTCAGTGCCCCAATAATCTTCCACCTGAGAGGACTGCCTCACCCTGTCTCATGAAAGGGCTGCCCCATTAAATTACTTGCTTCACTTACTGCAGGCACCATCCAAGCACCCAATTGCTGCCGTTCCCAGTTCCATCCTAGTTCCTTCAGTGTTTCCTTCCTACACAGAAGATGCCAAAAAAAGAGCAAGGAACATTGTTACTTCCTGCTCTGAAGCCTCCAAAGGTGAGCAAACATAGCATGTAATGCCTCCTGCCCTCATTCTGGCAGCTACTGGGTAGGAAGCAACTAGGAAGCATTGAAGGAGCTAGGAAGACCCTGCAGCAGCTGGGTGCATGTGTGGTATCAGCAGTGAGGCAGGCAATTCAGCCAGGGGCAGCCCTCTCATGAGGCAAGGTGAGGCAGTCATCTCAGGTGGCAGATTATTGGAGTGCCAGCAGGGTGGGGAGATGTCCCTACTGCTGGAGTAGCTCTTCAGGGCTGATCTAACCCTTGCAAGCTTTGTAAGGAGCACTTCACCTCATCCTCCTTGCAAAACATGCAAGAAACATAAGGAGAGAAGAGGAGGCTGCTGGTAACCTTCCCTCCTCTGCACCACTTTCAAAGATTGCAAAACTTGGTTTTGAAAGAGAACTGACCCCCCACCAGGGCTGTAGGCCAGGACAGCATTCAATATCTTGCCTCAGGCAGCACAAGACATCAGGCCCAATGTTCCATCTAACAGAGACTCCCAGATGTTGTTGACTACAACTCCCATAATCCCCAAGCAAAAGCCATTACAGCTGGGAATTCTGGGAGCTGTGGCCAACAACATCTGAGAATCCCTGTTAGAGGGAACACTGCTCAGGCTACCCCAAATTCAGCCCTACCTATAGCCCGATTCAGACATTATGCTGTATGAGTATCTGGACACTCGTATATGTGTTTGTGTGAATGACTGTTCCTGCGTTCATGTTTAAAGTGAACCTGGGTACAGGCCCTTCCAATGCAAGGTACAGATAGGAAGTATACTTCTGTACCTGTGTCCAACATAACGTGTGAATGACTGTACCTGTGTACAGCTCTGTCCCTGTATACACTGTACACTCATTGTATGAATGTTGAACATAACATGTGAATGGGCCTTATATCTCCCTTAATAGTAAAGACGGCCCCCAACTCCACACCTGCAAACGGTATGGCAAAATGTGTGTGAGTGTTTGTTATTCAGCTCAGCCTTTTAACTGGAGTGGCTTCTTTGGTTTATGATGAAATTATTTTTCATGAATGAGAATTTAACTGTCCCATGGGTTGCAAGGGACTGAATCTGGGACCTTCTTCATGCACTGCACGATGGCCCCATCCTCCTATGCACACTGAATGCAATACTAACATTTCCCAACGGTGAAGACAGGAGTAGGGATCAACCAATGAGCCCTTTCTCACGACTGGAGAGAGGGGGCTCAAGGGAGAGCAGAGGAAGCTTTGAAAAGCTTACCTCCCTGCAAACAATGATTGCCTCTGGTCTGGGCATGCAGCATGCCACTGGCGGAGCGGGACCGCTGGTGGCCTGTGTGTGGCCGCCGCCACAGCCCTGCTGACCCCGCCCCCACGTCTGACGTCAGACGCTGGGGCTAGCCACGCCTCACGTCTGATGCCAGATGTGGGGGCGTGGTCTGGCTGAACGGAGCCTTGAGGCTCCGTTCGGCCCAGAAAAGAGTAGTTGCCCTTTAACTGCCGAAGGGGCTGCCAACACAGCGTCAGCCTTTTTTTTGCTCCTGAAGGGGCCACGCAGCATCCGCCCGGGAGCTAAACTAGCCTCCCCACGTCTGATGTCAGATGTGGGGGGCATATTGGGGCCGCTCTCGTGGCCCCTGATTGGTCAGCAGCCTGGGTTCTTTGAACCCGTTGGCCCAATGGTGGCTCCACCCCTGCAGCATGCCTAGACATACAGCTGCCTTCTCTGGCAGTGTGGAGGATGCATTGCCCGCCCCATGGAACTCCCATAATGCATTGCATGAGGTAAAAAAATCAGGGCTAAGAGGTCACTAGCTCCCTTAACCCTGTTTAAGAGGGTGGCTGGCTTGGCGAGTTTGCTGCCAAGATGCTGCCAGGATTGGGCACGATCTTGTTGGTTCTCATACACAGGCAAGATCGGGCTTGCCTTCGTTAGCTAGTGTCTTCCTCCGGATATTTTTTGATGACATCAGCAATAAACAGGGATTAAATTCTACTTCTCTCACACAACTGACACTTTGATGGACACAGAATAACACTGACAAGAGAGCCTGTCATTGCACCATGTAGAGATGGTTAATGTAATGACCTGTATTTTTATATTTACTTCAGTATTTTCTCATTTTTAATGACATAAAAAGACTTAATCTGCACTCTTTATCCTACCAGAAATCTCAGTGAAATCAATCAAAACTGATCTGCCTATAGAATAAAGGCTGTCTGATTTATCTTGATGCCACTAAGCCTATTTAGTGCAGACCTCTGACACTAACCGATTGCTCATGAATCATGATTCAGATCTTACCATGATGTCTCATTTTAAATGAAACTATCTTAAGATCAGGAAAAGTCCTAAATTTGGTATGCCATAGTACTGAAAATCTGATCCATTTTAAATTGTTCTCTTCCAATTTCCTCACGTTTATGCCTATCATAAACAATCTCATGTTCATATATATACACACATATATACATGCACACATATACTGCATTTACCCGAATGGAAGACAACCCTGAATTTAGTTGGGTTAAATATAGGTTATATACTATTTACATGAAAGGAAGAGGATTCTGAATTTAAGAAGACCCCCTGATTTCTAACATCAAAGCATCTGAAGGGGGGGACTAGTCTTGGATTCAGGTAAATACGGTATACATATAAAATAGGTCATTCTATATCAAGGCTCTAATTTTTCCATGGCAACCTAAGTGTGCCATGACAACTTGCCCCTTTTGTTAATAAAGTGAAGACGGATAGGTCTTTTTTTTGCTCTTGCAATTCCCATAGTATAGCTCTATGTACAAGGTCAACAGTCTGATGGAAATGAATGTTAGCAATTTTTAAAAAATTGTTCTACGAGTTTACCTAATGTGTGTTGGTAGTGCTGACTTATCTTTTTCTGATTTCTTGGTACTATTTAAATATCTGTTTTATCTCTGTTTCTCTCACATAGAATTAAAAAAAAATTATGCCTGAGGAAGTGTAGGTCCATTTTAAAGGCTCAAAGGATGGCTAAACTTGAAATACAAAATTGTGTCTTGAACATGTACACCAAATCTCATTCCTGTAGTGTAGTGTTTTTCTTTTGTGGAGAATGTCTCCACTAAATATGTCTATGGAATAGCCTCCCAGGTGAAGCTTGCTTGCCATTGTCACTTTGTTCTTTTAGATGCCAGGTGAAGACCTTTCTGTTCACTCAGGCTTTTAAAAATTGATTTTGAAACAAGTTTTAAAATGTTTTGTATTGTATTTTGTATTTGCTATTTTATACTGTAATTTGTTTGTTTTGTGTTGTATGTTTTAATTGGATGTTTTTATTGTTGTGTTGTTGTGAGCCACCCAGAAAACAATTTGTTATTGGGCGGTTAACAAATAACATTTCTTATTTATTACTACTACTACTACTACTACATTACAAGCAAATAAGAATACACAGAGAAAAATGCCAAAAAGGAAAGTTAAACCAAAGGCCTTAGGGCCAAACTCATGGGCTTTCATACAGTGTAATGAGCCATGCACCCAGAGGGATGTGAGTTTGCTGGCTGTGTGCCATTTCCCACTCTATTGCTACTCAAAGCTAAGGCAATGGGACAGTGGTGTAACAATCTCTCATGGGGTCCATGTTCAAAAGTAGAGAAATACCCCCTGGTATCTTCCTCCATTCAACCCCACCCACGATACTGGTAACCTTCACCATTCTCTCTTCCATTGCTGTCCTCTGCTCACCCTGGGCCCACTAAGCAGCTCATGTTGGCCAGCTGGCTTTCCTTTGCTGAGCCAATGCAATATAATGACGTTTTCACCCAGCGTAAACAGTTTATGCAAGGATCCAGGGTGAGCAGAGGCCAGAGGGGGTTGTAGTGATAGCTAGGGATGTGCGAGCAGGTTTGGAACCAAACCGGTTTGAAGTCGAACAGCTTCAGTTTGAAGGTTTGAGGTCGATCTGATCCACCCTCCATTCAGCTCAACCCCAGGCCAACCCCACCCCCGCTGGCCTATTCTGTTCATGGAACTTTTAGGGGGGGGGGAATTAAAAACTTTTTATTATAACTTACCCCCTCTAGGGGGGCTTCTTCAAGGTGGTGGTGGGGGCCTGCCAAGGTTCCCGCTCCCCCACTGGCCTTCCTTCTTTCAAAAATGGCCCCGTTCGGCCATTCTCCAGTCCATTTGGGGCTTTCCTCTGGCACAGCAGCCATTTTGGAGGCTGCCACTCTTGCACAATGGGCCACTGCATGGCCTGGCCATGACCCAAGCCATGCAGAAGCCCATTGCGCAGGTGTGGCGGCATCTAAAATGACTGCTGCACTGGGGGAAAGGCCCAAATGGACCAAAGAACAGCCCAATGGGGCCATTTTTGAAGGGAGGTAGGCTGGTGGGGGGAGGGGAACTTTCCACAGACACCCACCCTCCGCCACCTCAGAGAAGCCACCTGGTAGGGTTGTGTACAGAACCAGCTGGCCCAGTTCGGTTTGAGAGCGAATTGCACTCAAACCAACTGGACCAGTTCGGTCCGACCCCCCTTTGAACCCGCCCCCCCACTCAGTTCGGTTCAGTCCAGGGGGGTTCATGATTTCTTTAAATTTTTTAAAAATTCTTTACCTCTAGCCCCTTCAGTGGGCTTCCTAAAGGCTGTGGGCGGCGGGGAGGGGGGCATCCATGAAGGTTCATGAAGGGGGCGGGGGAGCGTCCATGAAGGTTCTGTCTCCCCCCACCAGCCTTGGTAATCACAGCTGTGGCCTGTTTTACTGTATTTTCTGACCTGTTTGGACCTCTGTAAGTAGGTGCGGCGATCATTTTTCCTGCTGCCGAGCATGCACAAATGGCCCCTGCAAGGCCCTGGGCCATGCCAGGCCTCGCAGAGGCCATTTGCACATGCGCGGCGGTAGGCAAAATGGCCATTGTGCCTACTTATGGAGGCCCAGGAAAATACAATAAAATGGGCCGTGGTGGTGGTTACCGAGGTTGGCGGGAGAGGGGAAACCTTTGCGGACCCCCCTGCAGCTTTTAGGAAGCCCCTCAAAGGGGCTAGAGGTACTGCCATGGCAGTGGTGGAGCCCCATGGTAGCCTCACCAAAAATGCCCTTCCAGTTACCTGTGTTCAAGGCACATGGTTGTGCAATGACAATTCCACTCCTGCGTGGTGGACCCTCTTGTAATGATGCTCTACATCATTGCTACTGGACCTGACTCCCATAATTCCCGTTGGGAATTGGGAGCAGCCGCAATGACACAAAAGCTGCCTTCGGATGTCACAAGAAACCTGAGGCAAACCTACCTCAGGCTTGCCCTTCGTGATGTCTGAATTACCAGAACCATGGTTCCTGGACCTGGCCATGGTTTCGATTCGTCTCCCGAACCTCCAGATGAAGCATCAGTTTGAAGTAAGGTACACGTACCAAACCAAAGGTCCAGAGGCTCCAGTGTGTCATCTGGTTTGTGTAAGCTGCACAAACCGGAGTTAAGGGTAGGAAGCTCTTCCCTCTCTGCAACACAATTGGCTGCCATGGCTTTCCTTCCTGCATTGGAGGAAGCCTGCTCAGCCTGATCTGCCCCCTTTGCAGTCTCTCAGACGGCAGATTGTTATAGTCTGGGAGCAAACCAGGGGACTAGAGGCAAACTGCGGGTCCGTTGAACCTGCAGTTAAATGTTATGTCCAAAGGCGCCCAAAAGGTCATTGGCATGGAGCCTCCTGTACCTTAGCTAGGAGTGGCAAAGAGTGGTGAGTGCTGCAAAACCAGCAAGATATCATATTTCTTGGGTGTGCAGCTCTCTGCACTGTATGTAAGTCATGGACTGGAACTCCTGACATTTTGATTTTCATTTACAAATAGCCATGGGGGCAGGCCAATCCTGGATTGAAACAGTGGTGCTGGGATGTATATCTTCAAGTCATTCCCTTATGCCATTTTCGTGATTTAAATGACATCCCTGAAGCTGCTATCTGTCCAAATTTAGATTGGGAGAGGGCAATTTAGACTGGGAAAGAATCGCATGATGGAAAGCTTCAAAGCACTTTCTCCCCAACTCTGCTACTCTGTTCCTGTCCCCCCTCCCAACTTTTTAGTGAACACCAAAACATCAGGAGATCTTTCTGCAGATTTCCCTCCTAATATGAATTTTGCCGCCTTTTGCTTGGCTGATTTGATGTAGCTCTTAATTCTTTTTACCTCCCCCCCTTATTTCCACCCAACAAAGGAGATCATTTTGCACAGAATGGTTTCATTCCAGCAGCCTGATGCAATGATGCTGTTTCTTCTTCCCTGAAGAATTAAAAAATCAGTTGACTCTTTGGGGAAGAAGCAGCACCATTGATGGACATAGATTTCTACTTCAGTGTTAGTAGGTTATCAAGGGATAACAACAACGTTGCTTTGAAACAATACCTTTTTTTTAAAGCTAGATGAAAAGCTTGGATGAGAACCCTTCAGAAACTCTTGCTTTGACACTTTGAGGTTCACTGAGCGGGAGCTGGTCTTACTTGCATGTTTTTGTAGCTGAAGAGTCGATTCTGGTGTATCCGAATTATATCCAAAACATAAACAAGCTAAAAACAGCACTGGCAAGGTGAGGTCAACTGACTATGGAAAGGTTTGTTTGTTTTAGCCTACTTCCCTTAAGGAAAGTCAGCTTATGAGATCACCTGGCATTGTCTGTGAGCATGTGTGCACCCCGCTATCAGCTATACAATGCCTGGATCAATAAGAACCAAATTGGAAACAGTTATAGGGACACATAGGAACAGTTCAGTGGTGTAGATTGTGATTACATCATCCACCCCAATCCAAGATGGCAAACATGTGAACATTTAAGGCACAAGAGGGCTAACTTGTGAACCATTTAACTGATTTGAACCAAATTGGTTACAGCTGTCAGGACACACAGGGACACCTCAATGGTGTAGTTTGTGATGATGTCATCTACCCCAATTCAAGATGGCAGATCGTAAATATTTGAAGCGCTAGTGGGAACTGATTTGAACCACATTTGGTACAGTTGTAGGGACACATAGGGACACCTCAAGGGCATAGTTTGTGATGATATCAGCTACCCCAATTTAAGATGATGGATGTGTGAACATTTGATACACAAGTGGGCTAACTTGTGAACCACCTAACCAATTGGAACCAAATTTGCTACAGCTGTAGAGTCAGACAGAGATGCCTCAACAGCATAGTTTATGATGATGTCATCTACTACAATTCAAGATGGTGGATGAATGAACGTTTGAGGCACTAACTTGTGAACTGCCTAACCTATTTGAAACAAATTTGCTACAGGGACACATAGGGAACGGCTACATAGGGACACACAGGAACACATAGGGAACGGCTCAAGGGCATAGTTTGTCATGATGTAATCCACCCTGATTCAGGGTGGCAGATGTGTGAATGTTTGAAGCACAAGTGAGTTAACTTGCCTAACCGATTTGAACCAAATTTTGTACAGTTGTAGTGAGTGATTCATAGGGACACTTTAATGGCATAGTTTGTGATGATGTCATCAAGCCCGATTCAAGATGGCGGACATGTGAACGTTTAAGGCTGAATAGGGCTAACTTGTGAGGATGGGAATTATCAATTATTATCAATTAACTGAGCAATCAATTAAGGTTATAGTGAAAGAAAAGTAGGCAGGTTAGTTCTTGCCAGAACAACTTCTTGTTTAAAAAAAAAAATCACTCAAAACATACTTGGGCTCCTTCTATAACCTCCTTATGGCTGTGTTTGAGAGTCAGTAGGTTTTTTCTCACAATGAAAAGCAGGTAGGTTTATTCTCACAATGTTTCTGTGAGCAAATTTCATACAGCAGAAAATGAAAGAAAGGAAAGTGTTTTTAAAAAGCTAATATACATAGCAATTATTTTACAAGTAGAACCACAAAATGCACTGTAAATCACATTTTCATCCTGCTGTTCTTCGCTCCAGGTGACACATATGGCTCTCTCCTCCTTTTAATCTCACGACAACCTGACAAGGTAGATTTCACTGAGAAACAAGTGGCCTGACAATCACGCAGTAAGATTTGTGGCTGAGGAAAGATTTGAACCCAAGTCCAAGTTCAACACACTCTCATTTGCAACATACTAGGCTTGTTCTCACAATGAACAGCCCAGCCAAGAGCCATGCATGCTCTCGATCAGTGGCCGTGTGTTTGCAAAGATCTAGGTAGGAGGCAGGGAGAGTTCATGGAGGAGGCAGGAGCTGGGTTGGGTGGCCATGGCCAACCCACATTCTGTACCCAGCATATTAATGAGGGTGAATGAAAAGCTGTCCTACTCAGCTCATGTCTCCCACTTGATCACTCTATCCTCTCCCTACCTTAATCTTTGCAAACACATAACTGTTAACCTGGAGAATGTAGGGCTGTCCTACTCTGGCTGAGTGCTTTTCATTGCGAGAACAAGCCTAATATGTTGTAATGAAAGTGTGTTGGACTTGGACTTGGGCCACAAATCTTACTGGGTGACCTCAAGCCAATCGTTATTTTTCAGAGCAGCCTACCTTGTCAGGTTGTTGTGAGGTTAAAAGTCAGGGGAAATCCATATGTTCCACCCTGGGTTCTTTGGAAAAACAGCAGAATGGAAATGCAATCTGCAGTAATTTTGTGGTTCTACTTGTAAAATATTTTATATGTAAAGTAGTTTAAAAAAAAAAAAAAAAGCACTTCCCTTTCTTTCTTTCTTTCTTTTTTGGTGGTACGGAATGTACTCACAGAAAGAGTGTAGGTGCTACAACTGACTAGAGGAAAAAGATAATTGACTTGATCATACACATTGGGAAAGAGAGGGAAATCCTCCTCCCTGTCTTCTGCATGTCACTCATGGAGAAACTAGACAAGATATTAAAGGCAACACTATTGAGTTGCAGGCTTATTTTTTCTTAAATCTGCACCATGGATCACAGGATGTGTTTCTCTGTGTAGGGTAGGAGGTGCTTCTGTGTGCTATTTCCCCACTAAAAATCCTCCTCCAAAAAGCCCTCCAATCTTCTAAGGGTCCCCAAAGATGCCATTGCAGCAAATAGCATCTTTAGAGTCTAAAGCAGGGTTTCTTAACCTTGGGCCTCCAGATGTTGTTGGACTACAACTCCCATCATCCCCAGACATGGCCTTTGTGGCTGAGGATGATGGGAGTTGTAGTCCAACAACATCTGGGGGCCCAAGGTTAAGAAACCCTGGACTATAGCACCCTTTGGTGGAGGTGGGAGGAGTTACTAAGGAAAAAAGCTTGAAGGTGAAGGCTTAAACAACCCCTCCCTCTATGCCATTTAATGTTTGGCCCTTGGTTCTAGGGATTTCTGGGAGTTTTGTGGAAGAGAATGGGGATAAGAAGGAAGTGACGGAATGCAGGAAAGTGGAAGGAATTGTTTGGATCCACTGAAATACATTCTATGAGCCAAATCCTGAAATCTTTACTTGGATCTTTACGGTTCCTTGTGGCTTTATGAGAGCCGTGTATGAGGACAACTTTTATCTTCACCCAGGAAAATCAACTATCAGTTTAGTCAGCAATTAGGATCCCTCCTATTGATCTTTCTCCATAAAAATATGGTACTCAGACTTCCTTGTCTGTGAAACAAGGTTCCTATTAAGTTGCTTCTATAGCAATGTTTCCCAAGCAGAGTGCCACAGGACAATGGCTGCTGTGAGGTGCTGACCCGCTCCGAGTCAGCTACAAAAGTGGGGAGTTTGAACTTGCCCCATAATGCACTGGGAAAGATACACCCTTCCTGGTGCATAAGGGAGCGAGTCCTGTCCCTGTCTAAATTGATTTGTCCAAGCCTACCTATGCCCTGTCTTACAGAGAAACTTTCTTTGTTTCATCAGGTACTTCAAAATTGTCTTCATGTTGCAGAGTTAGCCATAGAGATATACAGTAAAGCAGGAGAAGCCCATATAGGTGGAGCGAGGTGGTGAGCATGTTGCAGGTGTAGCTCATTCCTCCTCTCCTCTCCTCAGCTGCCTTGCTCTTCCTTGTTCCACCTGCTGCTGCATTAACCCTTGGTACATGGGCTGGTTATTTGCTCAGTAGGGGAACAAGGTAAATAAATAGCTTATGAGTCTGGGGTTAACATGGCAGCAAGCGGAACAAGTAAAAGCGAGGCAGCCAGGATGGGAAGAGGAGAATGGGAACGAACTGCACCTGTGGCTCATTTACCCCTGTTCTGTTCCGGACTTACGGGTTGCTCCTGGATGGATCCTATGGTACACATTATACCTAGAGTTAGTAAGGCATAAAAGAGCAGTGTCTCTGTAGAAGTGCTATATCAGAACTCAGCCAGTGTGTTGCCGAGTAGGCAAATGTGGTTTGAGGGAAAGCAGCCATCAAGGGCATATTTCTGAAGCCCAAAAGTACTCTTGGAGGAAGGAGAGAGAAGTGAATATCACTCCCACTCCCTTCCTGTGTGCATTTGCCTGCTTAGCAAAATGCTGGCTATGCTCCAATATGGCCTTTCTGCTCTTTCACCCCCTACTCATGTTGGGGTTTGTTTTTTTAATTTTAATCATGTATGTTCTATAAAACTAAGACACACAATTCACTTGCACAGAGTAGGGGCATAGCAAGGTTGGAATGGGCTGACTCAGAGACAAGATTTTAAAATGGCCTCCCCCCTCACTGAAGCTCAGTTCATGAAGTAAAGAAATCTTAAATGAGGCTTGAATAGTGGTAACAAAAAGCATAGTGTACACACACACACACACACACACACACACACACACACACACAATGTGCCACAATAGAACATTATCTTTCTGCATCCCAAGTGTTTCTTTTTTTAATCCTTCAACATAACGAATGCTGTCATACACTTAATGTTACATCCTTTTTCTGATGATAGTTCTTGCTCTGCCTATCTGTTGTAGACTCTCTCTACTTTGAGCAGTAAACCCTCACATTGCACTGCTTTAATATGGGAAAGCTTTTATTACTTCAACTGTCCATTTGTAACAGGCCACTGTTGTTCCAATTTAACAGATGGATATCTGAGGATGAGAGAGTGACTTGGGAGATAGTTGAATGCCTGTGAAAGGCAGCCCTTGAAGAACCCAGACCCAAGTTCTCTGTTTGCTGGGCCATGGCAGAACAACAGTCCCAACATGTCGTGTATTGGCAGTAGGGAAGTTGCTTTGTGATCTTCTAGTTCCATTCTACAGTTTTTTGGACATTTTTAGCCTACTTTCCTTAAAGAAAGTAAGCTTAGGACTTGCCCGGACTCGCCCGCAAGCCTGCTGGTTCTCACGATGGGGAAAAACCGGGCTGGGCTTCTTTAGCCCAGTTTCCCCCCATCGTGAGAATAGCCTCACCATCTATTAAACAGTCATATAACCCCTGGACTCTTTTCTCATGTGGGTTTACTAACCCAATATGACTAGGCAGTCGTCTCCAAAAACTTGAAGGGCTGTCATATAGAAGAAGCAGCAGACTTGTTCTCTGGTGCTTTTGAGGGCAGGACTACAACTAATGGGTTGAAATTACAGGATAGCAGATTCAAGGTCGATGTAAAAAAGAATTTCTTAAGTGTAAGAGCTGTTCAACCGCGAAACGGATTGAGCCCTTTCTTATGATCGGAGAAAGGCTCAAAAGGGGTGACAGGAGGAAGCATTCAAAAGCTTCCCTTTCCCACAGACAATCCTCTCGAGGAGTCTGGGCACAGAGATCGCACACCCAAATGTGCAGATGCCTCCTCAGGCAGCGTGGATGGTTGGGGGGCTGGGAGAGTGTCCCTGTCCCCCCAGAACTCCCCTAATGCCCCACTCACTAACCAGTGTTCTCTCTAACAGGGATTTCCAGCTGTTGTTGACTACAGCTCCCAGAATCACCAGCTGCAATGGCTTTTGCTAGGGGATTATGGAAGTTGTAGTCAACAACATCTGGGAATCCCTGTTAGAGGGAACACTGGCACTAATGCATTATGCGGATGCCCCCAACACCGGCTGGGAGCCCTGCAGTCTCCCAGCCCTGGCTGCTTGCAGACGATTAAGAAAAGTGGCTTAAGAGAGCACTTGTTCTCCTAACCTCATTTAAGAGGCTGGCCTCTTTGTGGGGTTTGCTGCCGTGCTGCCCCCAGGAGCCCCCACGTGGCTCCTGTGGTTCTTACAATCAGTAAAGAACAGGGCTTGGCTTTCCTAGCCCGGTTTAGGCTGATCGTAAGAACAGCCTCACAGTGTCACTCAGTGGTGGGCTCTCCTTCTCTGGAGGTTTTTCAGTCAGAGGCTGGGCAGGCATCTAATCCTGCACTGAGCAGGGCAGTTGGACTAGAAGACCTCCAAGGTTTCTTCCAACTCTAAAATTTTGTGAATCTAGGATTAAATCCTCAGTGGATTTAAGCCAGTGAACAATATTGTCATCAGAGATCTCTTGTAAGATTTCCCAGAAACTGTTGCCCCTGAAGAAGGCCTTTGGTGGGAACGCATGGGGCAAATCGGCGTTCTTAGGCAGCTTGAGACATGATCTCTTCTCGCTGACACTTCAGTGGATGCCTCCTGGTTTTGTGTGTTTTCTGGGCCTTTGCGAGGCCTCAAAATGCTGTGGAGAGTTATAGTGACATCAGCTCATGTTGGGAGTTCTCTCTGGTAAGAGACACCCTTCTATTACAGCAGAATGCACAGAGGCAAAACACAGTGGAGTCTGCCCAGGCATGCATGTTTGCTGAGAGCAAAATAAACTTGGAGCCAGTTTCAAATCAATATAAGGAGTCTTTATTGAAGAACTCCATTCTAGATAGGAAAGTAAAGAGATAGAATCTCTCATCTAGCTAGCTAGCTGGATGCAGAGAGATGCTGTCTGCATCTCTGAACACATGGTGCAGAGAGAGAGGTGAGTGTGTGTGTTAGAGGGAAGAAGGAGGAAGATGGAAGAGAGGCAGGAAGGAAGGAAGTCCCTGAAAATAGCAATCTACATATCAAAGGGATAGTGTCAGAGCAGTAGAGAGGAGGACTGACCAATGTCTTGACCCCTCTAGCCCTCTGATTTACTAGTCTGTCCTCCTCTGTCATTGAGGCAGTGCAGAGTCCTTCACTTCCAAGAGCTTATGCTACAAAATGCTGAGATGTGGTCTAATGAGGGTCTCACTGTCATGCTCCAAGGGGGAGGAGGTGGATTCCTGAACCCAGAATTTCAGGATGGGAACAGAAAAGGTCAGCCTCAGAGTAAGCCAGGGTTACTTCATCACCTGATGACTACTCCTCCTCCTGGCTTGTTGCATCCAGGGAAACTTCTGGCTCCCATGCTCAAGAGCAGCCCTTGTCATCAGCTGCCTTGGCTGTAAATGCCTGAGTAAAGAGCTGAAAGGGCTTAAAGCCAGCCTACTCCAAGCCTTACCCTCTCCCTGGTCTCACTTCCTGCTTCCTGCTACACCCAACATGGCTGCCCTGCTGGAGCTGTTTCTTCCAGCAACCTGTGCCTTGCCTGCTCAACCCCACCAGGACCCAACCAGCCTGGAACCATCTCACTCCCACTTGTTTCAGCAGAAGAGAAACCCCAAAGAAGGGATGCTATGCTCTCCACTGGACTCCACAGGGCCACGCAGGCAACCAGGTAATGCAGCATCCCAACACTCACATCATTATAATATGTCATGGCACTTCAAGGCCCAGCTGGTAGTGGATGAGATAGGCAGCTGCAAAGGTGGGTAGGTGATAGAGTGAGTGGGCAGGCAGGAGGTGGTGGTGCTGATGGTGGGCGCCGCAGGTAGGCAAGTGGGAGGGCATTTGGCAGCGACGGGCATCTCTACATCTGCTGTTTTCCTGGGGGTGTGGGTTGGGGGCAGCAAAGCCAGGCTTTGCCTGAAGCATTGAAAATCCTTGGGCTGGCCCTGGATAAAAGCCAATGCTTCTTGATGAGATGACATGCCAAGCTGAATATGCTTAGGTTTTGATCTGGCTGATGCAAATAGGTTTTAATCAGTCTGTGTTAGCATTCTCTGTTCTCAAAGGTTTGCTTAACCAGAAATGTCCTTCGTTATATACAACGGCTGTCTTCCATTTATGCTTTTGTTCTTCAAACTAGAGGACAATATGAAGCAAGGGAAGTACTCCCCTACCCAGCCCTCCACCACAGTTATTGATCATGTTTTTGTGATGGTTAAAATAATCCACACATTTGTCACCTCCATCACTGGGTGCCTATGTGCTCAAAGTTGCCCTTATGATTTGGAATCCAAATACAGAGTTACAACCCACCCTTCCTATACCTGATGTCCTCCTTTTCATTTTGAAAATAAATGACATCCACAACAGACTGTCATCTTAGGAAATTCCAGTTTCTTTCCAGCAGCAACAGAGAGGATAATACTTTTGCCGATGAATTATGCATTAATTGTTTTGTTGTGTGCATGGAGAAGGAGGGGTGGAGATGAACTTTATTTATGACTGTCTTGCTCTAAAAGGGTTACAAGGGCTGCTCTTTTATTGTATGCACCAGGTTTTCAAATCAATATTTATACATTTTCTCCAATGCTAATGCACACGGATCCATTTGTTAAAATAAACAATAAAATCTGACCTATTTACAGTGCTCTATGTAAGCTACCGAGGCACTCTGTGAACACCAGATCACGAGAATATGCAGTATAAGATTCTAGATGGAACTAAGCAATATAATATTTATTGGCTCTGCTATTTAAAAATTTAAAATACAACCTTGGAGTCTTAGCAGAGTCGTGTAGATTTTGGTGGGTGTCTTGAATGCACAAGGGTTAAGGCTCTAATTTGGGAAGCACCTTATTCTGTACTTCACTATTTCAGTTGAGATGGAAGCCGCTGAGGTTGTATTGGCAGCTGAGATAGCAAAGTCCAAGTATGGAGAGGAAACGGGCATTTTACTGGGACCCAAGTGCAGGCTCCAAGCCTTTTACAGTGAGGAAAAATGTGAGGCCACATTGTAGATAATACTTGAAGGTGTTCATGCAGATTCCACCCTCCACCCCCACATCTCTATATCTACAATGTCCTTATCCTTATTCAGACATGATGCCTGTGGATGTTTTTGTGAGAATGACTATACAGGTGTTCATTTTAAAAGTGAAGCAAGGTACAGGCCCGTTCGATGAAAGGTACAGATGGGAAGTTTATTACTGTACATGTGTTGCTGTAGTTATGTGTAAATAACTGTGCATGAGTTCAGATCTCTACATGTACTCAAATCTTTGTACATGTACTCAGCTGTACTCAAACTTCTAGTTGTTTTTATAATATCCTGCTCTTCCTCCAAAGAGCTCCAAACATGGCATATTTATCCTCACAACAAGCTAGATGGTGCACTCATTTTTAGTCCTGTCTAACTTCTGAAGAGGACATAGAACGTAACAGGAAATTCTAGGATGTGTAATTTGAGAGACAGGGAGCCCTTCCCCACAATATACAATGAGAGGGCTTGAGGGTGGGTGGCAGGGAAGGCAGCAGAAGCTTACCTCCCCTGCTGATTGGAGTTGCTGGGCATGCTAATCGTACACCCAGATGGTCCGTGGCTGCCATGGGCAGCACGGAGGTGAGGAGGTTGGCATGCGTTGTCCCAGCCCCTGGAAATCCCTCAATGCACTGCGCAAGTGCACAGTGCGTTGTGGGAATCCCCCCGTGACAGCTGGGAGCCTGCCCATGCCCTTAACCTCAGCTAACTGGTGGGCTCCATAGGCAGGCTTGCTACTGAGGTACTGCCAGAAGCCTCATAGCTACCGGCAGTTCTCATATTATTTCTTCTTCTTCTTCTTCTTCTTCTTCTTCTTCTTCTTCTTCTTCTTCTTCTTCTTCTTCTTCTTCTTCTTCTTCTTCTTCTTTATTCTATTTCTATACCGCCCTTCCAAAAATGGCTCAGGGTGGTTTACACAGAGAAATAATACATAAATAAGGTGGATCCCTGTCCCCAAAGGGCTCACAATCTAAAAGAAACATAAGCTAGACACCAGCAACAGTCACTGTTGGTACTGTGCTGGGGGTGGATAGGGCCAGTTACTATCCCCTTGCTAAATAAAGAGAATCGGCAAGTTAAAAGGTGCCTCTTTGCCCAGTTAGCAATGGGTTATGCAGCTAAGCCTGGGCTTAGTTGCCCTAGTCGGGTCATGGATGCAGGCCTCCCTGTGTGATCTGATTTCTGAAGAACCACAAGACCCAGTGTCCTTGGTCAGCGCCAGGTTGTGGGGAGCCCTGGGGCAAAGCCCTGCACTGGGTCCCTCAGGGGTATGCTGCTGGGTCCCTACTTCCCAGGTGCTATTCATTTGCTTGGGAAGTTCATCAGGACCCAATGAGAAGACTTAATAGGCAGCACTGGCAGCTTCTCCTAAAACTGGACCTTCAGGATTTGGCTGGGCAGCCCCTTTAAAGGGCATGAACCCATCACAACCTGACCAAACCATGATGCCATCCCTGCCAGAGTTCCTTACTTCTTTCTGGCATCTCTGCTCACCAGCAGGAGAAGCCAATGGGGTTTGGCAGTAGGAGGGAAGAACAAGCACCCTAATAATCAGGGCATTGGCAGCTTAGGAACAGCAAAAGCCAGTGATAACAGGATTTACAGGCTCCAGGATATATATGTGCATAAATAAATGAGGCTTCTGGTCTCCAGAGTACATAGAAAAACTCATGCTAGCTCTCAGGGATAGGAAAAGTGCCTAAAGGGCCTTTGTCACATGTATAATTAATATACATATATGTCTTACTGCTGTGTCTTGCTATAAATACAAATCAGACAGAATGCATGGAGCTTGAATAAAAAGTAAAAAGAACTAAAAGAAGCTAAAAGACACCAATCAATTCTCCTATTTTTGTTTTTTTAATGCAAGGCTTTTCTTGTCATCCCCCTTCCCCCGCAAACAGCAAAGGATCAGGGGAGAGGGGCAGGAGATCCCATATTTTAAGTATTGGCCAGACCCTCAGAAATTATGCTTAGGCATTGTGTGTCAGTAGCAGCAAGTGCAGAGGTGCCAGTGTGCAATGAGGTAGCAAAGAGCAGGTTTCAATCACTCACGTTCCACAACTATTGAGAGAACAGGGCCTTTCATCAGGTACATTACTTTTTAAAAAATCCACTCTCTTCTTCCTTGTAAGGTTTTGTTTTGTTTCAGTAAATTCCCAGTCCATCTATTGTCACTATTTGCTATTCCCTCCCCTGGAGTTTGGTGACCATGTGTTTATCTTAGGTATTGGCTAAGAGCTGGGAAATCCTTGGTTCAAATCTCACCTCTACAATGAACTTACTAGGACACTTTAGACATACCATTCTCTCTGAGAATTAACTTACCACCTGCAATATAGGGACAATGATGAGAATGGCCTACCTTACAAGGTTGTTGGCTGGATAACTAAACTATTGGGTTGTAGCTGATATACAGAGCCTAAGAGAACTTCCCAAGTAACAAGAGTGCATGGTTGCTAACACAAATAGATGTAGTGGGCATAAGAGTAACATGGTGGAACAGTGAGAATCAGTGGGACACTGTTATCCCTGGATATAAATTCTATAGAAAGGACAGGGAGGGGCTTCATGGAGGTGGAGTAGCACTATATGTTAAAGAAGGGATATAATCTAACAAGGTAGAAAATCTAGGAGGACCAGAGTCCTCCACAGAGATATTGTGGGTGACAATACAAGGCCTGAAAGGAAATATGCTACTGGGGACATGCTATCACCCTCCGGATCAAAACACCAACAGTGACTGGTTGTTGCAGGAGGAAATCAGGGAGGCATCAAGGAGAGGCAGAGCTGTAATAATGGGTGTAATGTAATGTAATAATTGCCCACACATAATGTAATGTAATGGGTGTAATGTAATGTAATAATTGCCCACACATAGACTGGGTAAATTCACAGTCAGGTAATGATAAAGAGGTCAAATTTCTAGATACGCTGAATGACTGTGCCCTAGAACAGTTGGTCTTGGAACCAACCAGAGTTAAGGTGACCTTGGACTTAATCCTGAGTGGCACCCAGGACCTGGTGTATGATGTCAGTGTCATCGACCCTTTAGGGAACAATGACCAGAGTGCAATTAAATTCAGCATACATGCGGGGAGATAATAACCAAGGAAGTCTAAGGAATCATGTACAAGTTCAGATTTTGAAGAAAAATCTCATCATGACCAAGTCCATCAGCTCAGTTAGGGATTTTGTTGGGCAGTGGGGTGATCAGTACACCAACAGAAATCCCAGTCTATCCCTTGTCCCCAAAGTTGAGTACACACTCTCGATATGGTCAGACACTTCAACAGGATCCTGATAGGAGAGGCGGTGTTCTTATAGAGCACAGCCACTCCACTTCCCAAACCACATCCCCTTACCTGCTTCTTAACAGAGTACCCTGGAGGGAGAAGCTGGGACCAGACTGGGCCACCAGCCTGCCCCAATCAAGTCTCTATAATACATACCAGGTCAGCCCCTTTATCAATCATCATCATCATCATCATCATCATCTAATCACTGCTAAACACGGTCCGTATATTCAATAGCGATATAGCAATGGAGTTTGGACTAGACAAGTGTGCTGCATTAATAATGAAAAGAGGAAAAATAACAAAAACAGAAGGAATAGAACTACCCAATGGAAGCAACAGCAAGAACCTGGAAGAGAAAGAACATTACAAATACTTGGGCATTCTCCAGGCTGATAACATTGCACACGCTGAAGTTAAAAGAAAAATAGGAAGTGAATACATCAGGAGAGTTAGAAAAATCCTCAAGTCCAAACTCAATGGCAGGAACACCATACAAGCCATAAACACCTGGGCTATACCTGTTATCAGATACACTGCAGGAATAATAGACTGGACCCAGGCAGAGCTAGAGACGCTAGATCGTAAGACCAGGAAAATCATGACCATCAATCATGCTCTGCACCCCCGCAGTGATGTAGATAGACTCTGCCTCCCTCGCAGCTCAGGTGGAAGAGGAATGCTGCAAGTCCATCAAACAGCAGAGGAGAAGAAAAGAGGCCTTGAAGAATATATTAAGGACAGTAAAGAAGATGCACCTAAAATGGTCAATAACGAGAAACTATTCAACACCAATGAAACAAAGCAGGCCTACAAGAAAGAACAAGTCAAGAACCGAGCAGAAAAATGGAAAAATAAGCCCCATGCATGGTCAATATTTGCACAATATAAGTGGAAAATCAGACATCACCAAGGCCTGGCAATGGCTTAAGAATGGTTACTTGAAGAAAGAAACAGAGGGTTTAATACTGGCTGTGCAAGAACAGGCACTAAGAACAAATGCAATAAGAGCCAAAGTCGAAAAATCCACAACAAACAGCAAATGCCGCCTTTGTAAAGAAGCAGAAGAAACAGTGGACCACCTAATCAGCTGTTGTAAAAAGATTGCACAGACTGACTACAAACAAAGGCATGAGAAGGTAGCAGGGATGATACACTGGAATATCTGCAAAAAATACAAGCTACCTGTAGCCAAAAATTAGTGGGACCATAAAATTGAAAAAGTGGTAGAAAATGAAGATGTAAAAATATTATGGGACTTCCGACTACAAACAGACAAACATCTGCCACACAATACACCAAATATAACTGTAGTTGAGAAGAAAGAAAAACAAGTTAAAATAATCGACATAGCAGTACCAGGGGATAGCAGAATAGAAGAAAAAGAAATAGAAAAAATCACCAAATACAAAGTTCTCCAAATTGAAATTGAAAGGCTGTGGCAGAAAAAGACCAAAATAATCCCAGTGGTAATTGCTGCCCTGGGTGCAGTTCGACCTTGAAGAGCACCTCAACACCATAGGGGCCACAGAAATCACCCTCAGCCAGTTACAAAAAGCAGCTTTACTGGGAACAGCCTATATTCTGCGACGATATCTATCATAACTGCAACAACATTGATAATAAAATTCAGCCATCACAGGTCCTTGGGAAGGACTCGATGTCTGGATTAAAACAAACCAGTCAATAACACCTGTCTGACTGTGTAAACAAGAGATAATAAATAATATATTTTGAAGTTGTATGGAAGGTTCCAATTAGAAATTGAATCACTGATACATACTGTTCACATATTTAGTAGTGATATAGCAATGAAGTTTGGACTAGATAAGTGTGCTGTATTAATAATGCAAAGAGGAAAAATAACAAGAACAAAAGGAATAGAATGCCTAATGAAACATCAAGAATTTGGAAGAGAAAGAACACTACAAATACTTGGGAATTCTTCAGGCTGATAACATCAAACATACTGAAGTTAAAAGAAAAATGTGAAGTGAATACATCAGGAGAGCTAGAAAAGTTTTAAAGTCCAGACTCAATGGTGGGAACACTATACAAGCCATAAACACCTCGGCTATACCCATTAGATACACTGCAGGAATAATAGATTGGACTCAGGCAGTGTTAGAGATGTTAGATCGTAAGACCAGGAAAATAATGACCATCAATCATGCACTGCATCCCCGCAGTGATGTGGATGGGCTATACCTCCCTCGCAGCTCAGGTGGAAGAGGAAAGCTGCAGGTTCACCAAACAGTAGAAGAGGAGAAAAGAGACTTTGAAGAATATATAAAGGACAGTGAAGAAGATGCACTTAAAATGGTTAACAATGAGAAATTATTATTTATTTTTATTTTATTTTATTTTATTTCACATATTTTTATACTGCCCCCAACTTTGGGTGTAAGTTCATTGCACCCAAGTTCCCCAATGAAGACATGACACGCTTAGTTGGAGTAAATAAGGGACACTTTTATTATTGTACAGAGGTAATGACACTTGCAATGGGGTCCCAATTAACTAGAGTGCGGGTATTCCTCTCGCTTGCTGGCCCTTCCTAGTGAAGGGCACCCCACACCAGGGCGAAGGGCCGGGTCCTGATTTGGCCAAGTCCTGGCCTCTTCTCACCGCGGGGTTCCACCCAGCTGAGGGGTGGTGGTGGTCCGACACCCCCCCAACCCAAGCCGCCAAAGCTCTGAGCCAGTGAGTCTCACCCACCCCCCGAGTGGGGGCCATTCCCAACCTTATGGGCCGTCGAAGCCCTGAAAGACTGTTCCTTGACCCCCCCCCACCAAACCGGCCCTCCAGCCAAACACTGATCCCTGAATCTACCTACCCAACACCCACCCTCTCCTGCCACAGAAGTGGGGCAAACCTCTGTTTAGCCCTGCTTTCCCCACCCCGCTAGTACCTCTTGGAGACCGTGTTGCAAGTCCCGGAGGAACACCTCGTTCCCCTGGTCGTAGAGATGCACTCCATCCCCTCTATACAGGGTCACATCCTGCACTCGTATGTCAGGGTGCTGTATTTCTGTCCCCCCCAAGGCGATGATCGCTCTCCCAACCGCCTTATTTATTTTCTTATGTGCCCTGTTGAAGCACAGGGGGCCCCCGCTGGCCCGTCCAGTATGTCTTTGGGAGCAGGTTGGACCAGACCAACCGCATCTCAGGCCATCGGGCCGCCAGGCCCCCAGAATCCTTGATTGCCTGCAGACTCAGGGCCCTGCCTTGCAACAAACCCAAGTCATTGCCTCCCAGGTGAACAACCTAGATGTGTGGTGCTCCCTTTGCAGTGATGTACTCATCTAGAAGCAGAAGGAAAAGTTTCCACAGCATTCCTCGGCACCTCATCGATTCCACTTCTGCCACTCCTGCCAGACCCAAGCTGGTCTGCCGAGCTCGCTGACTAGCCCAAAATACATAGCTGTGCCCATAGATGAGTATCTGCAAATGGAAAGGAGGCGCCTGACCGTTTGCAAGAGAAAATTGGGTGTTACTTTTGCAGGCCATCCCTTTGGCAGTGGGCATATGTAGCAGTGACATGTGGACGAACGCCATCTCCCTAAGTCCCGGATGCAGTTTTCGGGCAGCCCCGCCACCACTGCTGAAGATGCTGCCCCTATCCAAAAGGATTGGGTGCCATAAACCCACGGGTCTAGACCTGCTCTCCTCAAAGCCTCCTTAACCAGCGCCCAGAACTGGAAGCGCGTCAAGGGCATAGCGTCCACATTACAGAATAACTGGCCTTCTCCCTCCCCACGCACTGCCAAGTAATCCTGCATGGCCCACACCGGGCAAAGGCCCTCGTCAGACCCCTCTGCCAGGGTGATGGTGGCTCCCTTGCCCTTCTGGTCGCTCTTAGCCCACCTCAGGCGCAAAACCACCTTGTCCCTCTCCACCCGGGCATCCCCGCACTGCAGGGCCCACACCGACATATCAGACCTGGAGGAGGTGACTAGCTAACTGATTTGCAGCGCACCGAAGAAGGCCACAAGGCAGGAAGCCCTAAGCAGCCGTACCTCAAAGTTAAAAAAACAAATATCATTAAAAAGTGGGAGCACCTGTTGCAGGGTTGTTGGTACCAGCGGGACCCTTGTATCTGGGCGAGGGGAGTGTTCTTGCACCCATCCCTCAAGAATTCTGTGCACCTGGAAGTCAGCCGTGGAGTCTGCAAATGCCTTCATTTTTGCCTGGAAGGCAAGTGCTGCCAACCTACCCCCAATGGACCCCCTGGCCAAGCCCCTCCCATGTAAATGTGTGCTATAGCGCATTACGTGCTCAACTGGGATAGGCCATAGGTCTTCCAGCCCTGGATCAACCCTAAATGCATGGAACTCAGTCAGCCAATGCATAGCGCACTCTTGTGCTAGGGATAGGCGAATGGCCTCCTCCACCTCTAGAATCCAAGGTTCCACAGGTGGAGTGAAAAAATTTCGGGAAGCTCCCTGGCTGCTGGGACGAGAGTTTGAAGGCACTCCTCCTGCATCTGAGAGAGCGCATCTGCAACGCTGTTATCCAGCCCCGGCACGTGCCTTGCAGCAAAAAGAATGTTGTGACGTAGGCATTGCAGCATGAAACAGCGAACCAAGCGCATTACCTGGGGACTTCTGGAAGTCCCCGAGTTGATCACCTGCACTGCGGCCATGTTATCACACCAGAACTGGACAGCCCTGTCTTCAAAATCCCTGGCCCAGATGTGCACCGCAACCACTATCGGGAAGAACTCAAGGAACGTCATATCTCGCGTCACTCCCCTTTCTTCCCAGTCAGGGGGCCACGTGGATGTGCACCACCGCCCCCAGAAGAAAAGTCCAAAACTATGCTCCCCCGCTGCATCGGCCTGGACTTGGAGCTCTGCTTCTAGCAGGAATTTGGACCGCCACAGAGAAATGGCGTCCTCCCTAAGCTCATAGATCACATGCACCCAGTGATGTGGGGCTCTAAGTTCCTTAGTGGCATCACAGAACCTCTGAAGGAAGGTGCGGCCAGGTGTAAAGCGAGACAAGATCCTCGCCATTACCAGCTGCCCTTCATCCTCTGACCCAGAGGAGGGGTCTGGTTCCCTGGGCTGTGCTGGAGGCCACTTAGGGACAGGGGCCTTCCCCTTGCCCTTCTCCTTGCCGGGCCCTTTCCTTGTTGGCATGACTCAGCAGGCCTGTCAGAACCCCTTAAAGAGGCTGCGACTAATGCCTAACTCGCTTACGTGGCCAAATGCGGGAACGAGAGCGAAGGGGGGCGGCGGCGGGTGAGATAACTGTAATTTATTTATTATTATTTATTTACACAGTCAGACAGGTGTTATTGACTGGCTTGTTTTATCCAGATATCGAGTCCTTCCCAAGGGATGGCTGAATTTTATTGTCAGTGTTGTTGCTGTTGTTATAGATATCGTTGCAGAATATAGGCTGTTCCCAGTAAAGTTGCTTTTTGTAATTAGCTGATGGTGATTTCTGTGGCCCCTATGGTGTTGAGGTGCTCCTCAAGGTCTTTTGGAACTGCACCCAGGGCGCCAATTACCACTGGGATTATGTTGATCTTTTTCTGCCACAGCCTTTCAATTTCAATTTGTAGATCTTTGTATTTTGTGATTTTTTCTATTTCTTTCCCCCCCATTCTGCTATCCCCTGGTATTGCTTTGTCAATTATTTTAACTTGTTTTTCTTTCTTCTCGACTACAGTTATATCTGTAAAGAACCAAGCAGAAAAATGGAAAAATAAGCCACTACATGGTCAATATTTGCACAATATAAGTGGAAAATCAAACATCATTAAGACCTGGCAGTGGCTTAAGAATGGCAACTTGAAGAAAGAAACAGAGGGTTTAATATTGGCTGTGCAAGAACAGGCACTAAGAACAAATTCAATAAGAGCAAAAGTCAAAAAATCAACAACAAACAGCAAGTGCTACCTTTGTAAAAAAAAGCAGATGAAACAGTGGACCACCTAATCAGCTGTTGTAAAAAGATTGCACAGACTGAATAAAAACAAAGGCATGACAAGGTAGCAGGGATCATCTGCAAAAAAATACAAGCTACCTGTAGCCAAAAATTAGTGGGATCATAAAAATGAAAAAGTTGAAGAAAATGAAGATGTAAAAATATTATGGGACTTCTGACTACAAACAGATTAACATCTGCCACACAATACACCAGATATAATTGTAGTCGAGAAGAAAGAAAAACAAGTCAAAATTATCGACAGCAATACCAGGCAGGGATAGCAGAATAGAAGAAAAAGAAATAGAAAAAAATCACAAAATCCAAAGATCTACAAATTGAAATTGAAAGGCTGTGGCTGAAGAAGACCAAAATAATCCCAGTGGTAATTGGCACCCTAGGTGCAATTCCAAAAGACCTTTGAAGAGCACCTCAACACCCTAGGGGCCACAGAAATCACCACCAGCCAATTACAAAAAGCAGCTTTACTGAGAACAGCCTGTATTCTGCGATGATATCTATAATAACAACAAGAACAATATTGATGATAGAATTCGGCCATCCCAGGTCCTTGGGAAGGACTCGATGTCTGGATAAAACAAACCAGTCAATAACACCTGTCTGACTGTGTAAACAAGTAATAATAATAATAATAATCAGATCATGAATGATTTCTAATTTATTCTGGACCGACTTGGCATTACAAAGGAGCAAGGTGAGGCTCTCTGTATGGTTGGCACTGCTCCCCAAAGTCAAAGAGCTGGTAGGACAGCTGGAAGGGGAAACAGCTATTACATTTCTGATTCCTTTTCCCTGTAATGGCCTGCTGGCTTTTCAATGTTACTAGTTCTGTTCCCCTCCATCACCAGAATCACCACCCCATAAAGTGGGTATGCCTCCTGTCTCCCCATCTCTAGACAAAGCTAGACACATTATAAACCCATCTCACCCAAGACTTAAAGCTACAGAAGGTAAAATATACAGTAGAATACCCACCCACCACTACCACAGAACCAGAACACTCTCTCTCTCTCTCTCCTGGCCCATGGAAACTGGCCCTCACCCTAATCCCCCAAATTGGCTCCCCCAAAGGGGCAATCCCTTTGGTGTTCCCTCTTTGGTAGCGAACCCGCCATTGGCGGGCTTGCTGCCACAGGCAGTATTCCTATATAGGCCCAGAGTTGGCTAGTCTGGGCAGGTGGTACACAGGAACTGTTGACTCACCCTGGCCCGCATTCCTGCAAAAATTCCCCACAAAGCAGCAGTGGAAGCAGCCACAGTTCACCCCGAGACAGGCAGCAGGCGGGCAGATGGCAACGCAGCAAACAGATGGCAATGCAGGTCTCACCCTGGCCTGTCTGGGAAGCAGATGTTCTCTTCCTCTCCCAGAGGTTCACCTAGGTAATTCTGGAGCCTGGACCTAAAGGCCTTTGGAGGTCCCCCCACTCCCTTGCAAATTAAGCATCATCATGCTTGGCTGGGTGACCATACCACCCGGGACAGACTACAGAGGAGTTGGGGGTTCCAGGGGTAAGAGCACCTTTGTCCTCTCCTTCCTCAGGGGTTCTGGCATATCATGGTGCTCAGCCATATTCTTACCTATTTTGGTTTGTTACTTTCTCTAAAGCAATTCTGTGATAAACCAAAAGCCTTTAGTCTCCCCTCTGCACTTGCCACTTTACTTAAGCTTCTCAATGGCCTTTTTGTTTTAAAGCTGATGTTAATATTTCTGTCTCAGGCTAAACGCAGAGGATTTAAGCCTCATTTTTTTGAAAGTAAAGTTCTCCTCTAGTTTAAACTGATTATTCTGATGTAGATTTTTTTTTTTAAAAAAGGACCTTCAACACCATTTTGTAGTCACTCAAGCTAAATACTTAATCCCAAAGTTGGTGATTTACAGACTGTCTCTCTTCCGTATCATAAATATATACTAGAGCTGCTGGCCCATGCTCTGCAGTTGACCAGACCCTGGATTTTCACACCCATAAGTGGAGCTCTCATACTTATTACTGCAGGAATAGTCATGGTTTCCATTAGGGATGTGTGAACTTCTGGGGGGGGGGGGTTGGGTTAGAACCAAAACCCCACCCCCGGTCCAGCCAGTGAATTTAGAGGCTGGCGGGGAGAGGGGGGACCTTTGCAGACCACCACCCCCCGCAGCCTTTAGGAAGACCCCCAAAGGGGCTACAGGTAATCTTAAATTTTATTTTATTTTATTTTTAAAAATTGTGAACCCCCCCACAACCAAACCGGGATGGGTGGGTTCAGGGGGTGCCGGACCGAACTGGCCCAGCAGGTCCAGCCAGCCAGTTCTGTGCATATGCCTAATTTCCATTTCAAAGGTTTGTTCCTGTAAGGGAACCATTGTCAGATTTAGGCACAAGCTAAGAGAGCTACAGTTTAGAGCCTCACATCAAGCGTTACCAGTACGCTTCCGGGCTAGATTCAAGGTGCTAGTCTTGACCTTTAAAGCCCTACACAGCTTGGGGCCAGGGTACCTGTCGGACCGCATTCACCCATATGAACCAGCCAGGGCTCTCTGCTCATCATCTCAGGCCCTGCTCATGGCCCCGCCACTAACAGAGGGCCTTTTCGATTGTGGCCCCTCGGCTTTGGGATGCCCTCCCTGAAGAGCTTCGCCATGCTCCCTCTCTTAGTGTTTTAAAAAACAACAACTAAAAACACATCTTTTAAAAGAGGCTTTTAAATGTTTCACCTGTTGCGTATATCTGGCAGCTTCTTTAGTTTTTAGTTTTTATAATTCTTAGTTTTGAGAATTTAATTGGGGATTTTAAAAGCTAACTATGATTCTGGTTTTAGCTTGGATTTTTAACTTTTTGATTTGGTTAATTTTTTTAGTCTGATTTTATATTGTAACTGTTTTATAAATGTTGTGAGCCGCCCCGAGCAGTAACGTACTGGAGGGATGGGGGTATATTTTAAATAAATTGTAAATTATGAGGGGCCTCTGAATTCCAAAGAAGTCACTGAATTTCAAGTTTTACATAGCTGGTTGAAAAATAAAGGCCAAAGTAGGGAGAAAGACTCTAAAACAGACATTAACATTCTGATAAGACAAAAAATATATATGTATATGGCTACACAATTATTTATCATATTGTGATAACAAAAATTATCATACAAAATTTCCCAAGGGGTTTACATAGATAAATAAAATAGCTCCTTGTCCCCAAAGACCTAACGATCTAAAAAATGAACATAAGATAGAGACCAGCAACAGCCGCTGGAGGGATGCTGTGCTGGGGATAGATAGGGTCAATTTATCAATCTGTACAGAAATAACGTAAGTTACATCAGTTTTATCAGACCAGGACCTGGTTTAGACCAGTGCCTCCCATCACAGTTAACCAGCAGCACTTGCCTCTTCAGATGAACACTGCTGTAACCATGAGCAGTACGGCACGTGCCAGGACAGGACCTCCAGACTGTTTTGTAATGCTGTTAGGCGGGCCTCTTGATATAGCTTAGGAACTCATCATCATGTCATAATCCAGCCGTGGAGGGAACATCTCTCCCAAGGTTTTTTGGGGGCTCTCTGTGTGTGGGCTCAAGTACCTAGGAAGCTGCTGTATAGTGAGTTGGCCATCTAGCTATGTGTTGTCTACACTGACTGGCAGCAGCTCGCTATGGTAGCAGGCAGGAGTCCCCCTCAGCCCTACCTGGAGATGCCAGGGTGTGAACCTGGGACCTTCTGCCTGCAGATGCTCTTCCACTGAGCTACAACCTCGTCCCCTATCTTCTGGCATTCACATGTCGCCTCTTAACCAAAACGCAAACAAAGGCAGTCCCTGCTTATCAAAGTGGCAATTCATGTTTTCTCCCACAAGACCAGCTTCCTGAGTCTAGTACGCTACACCACATGCACACAAAGCCCACTTGGATCCCTCACATTCCTAGGGATGTGCGAGCTGTCTTGATTAGAGCAGCAGTTCGAATCGTACTGGCCCAGTTTGGATTCAAACCAGACCGGCCCTGGTTCTAAGATCTGGTTTGCGGACCAGTTCAGGGATAAACTTGTAAAGGGGAATCCGGCGAGGATTCCCCTTTACAAGTAAAGGTGGCATTCCCTATCCTAAAGGCGCTGAGGGGTGGGGGTGGGGGTGCGAAAGAAAGGGTACTCCATACCTTAGCAGAGGCTGCTGCAGAGGCAGCAGAGACATCAGTGGTGGTCGGGGGCTCCTCCAAGCCACCCACCAGCATCTTGAAGGACACCCCACACTTTGCCTTGATCAGAAATGTATCAGGCAGAAATTCATCTGGGGCATCTCTAGGAAGTGATCAGGTAAATTGCACCTGTTAAATGTCTGCCTAGATGCATCCCTCTCCAGCTATTGGCCAAGGAAAGACCAAGTGTGGGTGACCTCATTTCTCAAGCCACCATAATATACCAGACTGTACAAAGTCTTTCTAGCTTATATGGCATGGAGTTTAAGATGGGCACCTTACAATTTCCATTCTTTTTAGGGCATGAGTGAAAATGTAAAGCAGTTTAACTCTCATTTTAGACTGAAGGTTTTTGTATTAGTGAATTTCCTGGTGTTTTAAAATGGAAAATATGATTAGACACTATGGAGAAGAGCTTACTCAAACCACAAGGTAGAACTTCCTGATATCGAATACCAAAAAACTTTGTAAAACCTTCAACTAAGATAAAGTCACACTTCCACCACCGCCTGAAAAAGCTCAAGTAAATGAAAATTCGTGGACTCGGTAATAGTGACAGCGTGATCCCACCTCATGATTATTCAGCCGTGAATGACACAAGAAGCAGGTAATTTGTGTTCATTTTAAATCTGTACTTCTTCATTTCCCCCTTTTCCTTAACACACATGTGCGTGCACGCACACACAGATAATTAAAATTAATTAACTACAAAACTACAAAACTGTCCAAAACTACAGATTATCTTCCCAGAAATTTCCCATTAAAACAAGGCAAGGAAATCTTAAAGGGCACACAGATAAAAGGAATGGAGCCCTTCATGTAAGATTGCCAGCAATCCCTTATTAGCAGGGACAGCTCTTATTTCAGTCCAAAATTGTCTGTTCCTTACGGAATGCCATTTGTCCCTTATTTTCAGCTAATGGAAAGAACCTATGACTCAGAACAAACCAGTTATTTTTTAGTCATAATGAAATCATTAATGAGCTCCAACTCCTTTCCCTTCTCCCTCTGACCTCGCCCTTGTTATTCCCCAAAGGGGTGACCCTGCCACCACAGGTAGCATTCCTATAAGAGGCCAAGAGCTGGGCAGGTAGTATCAGGAACTGCTGAGTCACTCACCCCTGGCCACAGTTCTTCATACAGTCTCCACAGACGTTCAGCAGAGGCAGCAGGCTGCAGTCCCACAGGGGAAGCAAGGAGCAGACATGTAACAGCAGATGGAGCAAACAGCGCATGCACACACACACTCACAGGCTCTCACCCACGGCAGCACTGAGTGGTATGTAGATGGTCTCTTCCTTCCTCTGCTGGGCTTCTAGCAATATAGCATGGAAGAAAATATGGGTACCTTACCTTGCAATTTCCATGCTTTTTAGAGCATGAGTGACAATGTAAAGAATCTTAACTCTTATTTTGAACAGAAGTTTTTTGGATTACTGTATTTCCAGGTATTTGAAAATCTGATTAGACACTATGGGGAAAAGCTTATCCATGCTGGTTTAGTGGAGTTTTCCGATTCTCATACATCTGATGCAAAACCTCTGTGCTCAAAGGCAGTCTGCCACCACCTTATCTGTCACTGCAAGGCCCTGGTCATCTCGCCTCCATCTTGCATTCCCTGTTAAGTACAATCGCCACCTCATGGCTGCCATATGTGGTTTTGAAAGGTATTAGTTAGCTCCTGTTCCTTGAAAGGGGTGGGAATTACTCTCATTATTTTATTTCTTTTTTAAAATTGCAAAATCTTATTACAGAAGGCATTTTGTAAGGCTGAACCTACTGGAGTTGAAGCTAGCTATCTGTTTAGGGACTCACCCTGTGACTTCAAGTTATTTACACATTAATGTATGATTATTTTATGTTTTTAATTATAATGATTTTTTGTTTTATGACTCAATTTGTACTCTGTTTTGGTGCTGCTTGTATGTAGAGAACTGTGGCATAGAAAGACTATAAACAAATATGGAATGTTGTGACAGCAGAACACAGATATGTTCTGCTAGAAATGAGAGTTAGGGCAGAGGAGAGGAACTAAATGCTCAGCTGCAGTTTTCAGTGGTAGTTTTATATTAGGCTGAATTCAAGCATAACGCAAATCTGGAGTTACACAGGAAAGAGGTTGGAACGCCATTACATCCGAATGCATGCAACTGTGGTTTGGCAGCAAAAGTGACCTGAGGTTTGCCTCACCAAACTCTGATCTGAAACCAGTTTGCAGTAAGGTTTGCCACTGATTCCTGAAGTTTGGCCACTGAAGCATTACATCTGAACAAGGATGGTGCCATAATCATGCTTCTGAGTGGTTTTTGAAACCGCAATAATACAGATAGTGGCTCAGACCCACCCTGGATTGCGCCTGCTCCATGCCTGCAGCATATCTCCTTGGCCGTCTCTCTGAGCACCAGCCTTGCCCCTCCTGTCTCTGATGCAGCAATGCAGTTGCCCAGCAACAGGAATGCTGCCACATCCCATCCCAAGCTTGTCAGCCTGTCAAGCAGCAAAGACACACAGGGGCTTTCTCTCTTCCCACTCTGTCCCTTGCTCTCCCCCACCCCCAGCAAGCAGGAGTGAAAGGGGTCAGGATGACAGGATGGGCACTAAGTGCTTTTCTCCCCGAGAATAAAGCAACAATGATGTATGTTCACAAGCACAAACACTCCACGTGGCAACATAAGCAGGGTACCCTTTTAGAGCACCAAAATGGAAACATGTGGTGGTGGTGGTGGTGGTGGTGGTGGGTACCCACAGTTGTGTTTAAAAATTTGGGTATTCTTGAATGGCCATCCAGGGATTCTTGAATGGCCAATTTCTATTTTTTGCACAAATAAGTTGGGGAAGGGTGGGGCCAGGCCCTTCCTCGGGGGTACCTGTGTGTGCCCTAGCCTTACTCTTGAGAAGGGCCAGGCAGCAGGAACAGCATTGCTAACACTGAGAAGGGAGATTCTTCATGTGTGCTGGCGATGGATGCCGATCCCGAGTGGACCACTCACTCATGAGAGTGTAAGGCCATGGGGACACCCCTTCACAACTCATGAGAAGAACCATCTGTGGGGACAGGGATGCTGGGCAGAATAACTAATAATGCATGACAACAAAACATGGACCTTCTCCCATGGACCACTCTCTCATGAGAGTGTGAAGCATGGGGGCTCTATATTGAGCTAGGTTGCTCTATTCCCTTCCTGTCTGGTGACTGCTGCCAAATAGTTATCAATGTGTGCCCCCTGACAGCCCTTCTGCCCACGTGGATATGTGCACCATTGCTTGTAACTCAACATGGTGAACCCACTTTCCTGGGATCACTGGAAATCAGAGCTCCCCTCTCCTTTGATTCCTTGCATGGAGTGTCACAATCTCCTTGGAGTCTGTGCAAGGCTTCCCAGGGAGAAGGGGGTTGCAGTAGAAAAGTTCTATCATTAATCAGAGAGAGTGGAGGGCCCACACAAGTGGTGGCCCCTTTGTGAGGTTAGCTCAACTTATGAGTGTACAGTCCGATGGAAGACTGAGGGTGTTTAACCCAATGGTAGACTGACCCTCTCATGGGAATGCTAGCCTGCTGGCAGTAAGCTGCTAGGGGAGGAGGAGTGTGGTTTGGTCTGCATGGATTGCTTTGCTTAGGTGAGTGTTCGCAAGAGCACCCTAGGTCACAGTGGGACAAACCCAACCAGATCTTTTGTGCTTCTTCTTACACATTTCTCGTCCTAGGAAGTTTGCTTCCTTTTCCTGAGTAACAGGAAAATAGTGGCCACAAGATCCACCCTCCCTGCAAAATTGTGCTTGTCAGGGACAGTTTTGTTTCAGGGCTCTTAGGAGGTGGGTGGTGCAATCACTGTCAAAAGAAGCATTGGCATGACATGGCATTTAAAGGGATTTAAATGCCCTTTCCCTGCTGAGGGTGGGCAGGGCATTTCAAAAAGGTATGATCTCACTCAGCATGCCCACTTAAAGATCAATCGCAGCTGCTCTGGTGACGTGCTGACGCTTTGCCCACAGTCTAGCAATACAAGCAATATGGAGCTTTCTGGGATTGATCACGCCAGTCCAGGAAGAGAGAGGGGTCCCCCTTTCCTGGAATCGGATGCTGCTGGACCATAGTTGGATGAACGTCTGCGATGCGATTTATGGTATAAAATGGAAACCATGGGTTCGTCAATCTCCAGTTTCATGTTATGTGGAAATGCAGCCTTCATGTGTTATGTGATATGACCCACTTTTCAGATGGAGAAGCAGTTTGACATAAGAATGGAAGCTAATAGAAGAGGCACAGGTTTGATTTTTTACAGCTGGCTGGCAAGGTGTTTTCCCAAAGGAACAGTGGCTGACATACTGAGATGAAGGATGCACTGTTGCTGTGAGAAAGCACCCTAATAGACTAACTGCAGTGGTGCAAGTGGGAAGCCACAATCTTTGACACCCTTCCCTTCCCCAAGAAGCCCTCTGTGCCACCTGAAAATATGTCCCTGAGGGTTGTACAGCCCTCAGGGACATATTTTTGGGTGGCACATAGGGCTTCCTGAGGAAGGGGAGAGCATCAAAAACTGCCCCTTTCCCATTGCACCAGTGCAGTTATTTGGGAAGTCCCGCTAGGCTGCTCTCCCCCAGCACCAGTGCATCCTTGCTCTGTATGTCAGCTACTATGTGCTTTGGGAGTCCTGATGCTATGTTATAGAAAAGTGCAGTCTTGGCGGCCCCAGCAACTCCAGCTATCTTTGGGCATGCCATTAAGATGGCCTCTCTCCCAAAACTAAATAAGTACCTATATGCCAGTGTGCGTGGAGACATGGACCCTGGGTTAGATTTACTTAGGGACAAATGGAAACTGGAACTTTCTTATAAACTGTCACCTGAGCAATGGTAAAATATTTTAAGTAGTGTTCAATGCAGTACATTGGATCTTAAATTGCGTCTCATCCAGCAGAAGATTATTTTCAGGGCCTACTGGACTCCTCTATACATTATGCGATTACAGATGTCCTCAAATAGTAACTGTTGGAGATGCAATAATCCACAGGCCAATTTAACACATATGTTCTGGGAATGTTCCATAGTGCAAGGCTTCTGGAAAGAGGTCACTATGAGAATTAACTTAGTGTTGGATTCACCTCTTGCACTGAAAGATGGAAATGCAGTGTTGGGGTTTATTCCAACCAGCTGGGGACTAAAATACAGCTCTAAACAATGGCTTTGGTGGAGCCTGCTGGTTGCCAAGAGGTTGATATTGAGGCTGTGGAAATCTCCCAATCCCCCTCGGTGCGAGGATTGGGTTCAGGACCTGCTTGAGCTTGCGGCACATGAAAAATGGGCCCTCTTAAAAGTAAATAAATCAGATAAATGGTCAGAAATCTGGGATAACTTTCTCGATCTTTTCTTAGAATAAGAATCCTTCTGACCACATCTTCTAGTGCAATGGTGATTCTCCCTTCTTCTCTTCTTTTTTCCCCTCCTCTGTTTTTTCTTCCTCTTCTTTCTTGGGGGGGGGTGTATGGGGGTGGGGTGGGGGGAATTGGGCATGTTTAGTGGTGTGCCCGAACCGGTCCGGCGGCCATTCCAAAGAATGGCCGAACTGCCGCACCGGTCCGGCCCTGCCTGGTCCGGGTCCGGGTGGGGGGTATGCCCTTAAGGGCGGGAGGGCTTGCTTAGCCCTCCTGCCTCCTTGCCCCCGCCAGCGCCCGTATTTCCTAGTATAGGGGCGCTGGAAACCAGCCGCCCCCCCCGCCGCCGCCGCCGCGGCGAAAGAACTCCCCAAGCCAGCCCTCCCTCCCTCCTAGCTAGCTGGCCGCCCGTCCGCCCTCCCGCCGGCTCGCTCACCGTTCACCGTATAGAAAACGAGAGGAGCTCCGGCACAGAGCTCCTCTCGTTTAGAAGGCCTCCCGCAGAATGGTGTTTTGCGCGCGCGCGCATGCGCGCACCGCAAAGCACGCCGTTCGCCGGAGGCCCGGTCTACCCGCCGGGAATCGGAGGCCCGGTCTACCCAGCGATCGGAGGCCCGGTCTACCCGGCCCTTTCCCGGCGGGTAGACCAGGCCTCCGGCGAATGGCGTGCTTTGTGGCACGCGCATGCGCGCACGCGCAAAACACCATTCTGCGGGAGGCCTTCTAAACGAGAGGAGCTCTGTGCCGGAGCTCCTCTCATTTTCTATACGGTGAACGGTGAGCGAGCCGGCGGGAGGGTGGGCGGGCGGCCAGCTAGCTGGGAGGGAGGGAGGGCTGGCTTGGGGAGTTCTTTCGCCGCCGCCGCCGCCGCGGGGGGAGGCGGCTGGTTTCCAGCGCCCCTATACTAGGAAATACGGGCGCTGGCGGGGGCAAGGAGGCGGTAGGGCTAAGCAAGCCCTCCCCGCCCTAAAAACAAGGCCCCCCTTCGGTGCCGGTCCGGACTTCTCCGGACCATGCACATCACTAGGCATGTTGTTGCAAAATATAAAATGTTATAAAATGTTTAAAAACATTAAAGAAAAGTGCAGTCTGTCTGGTTACCTTTGTTCAACCTTTTGTTTTCAAACGAACCAGTATCACAAGATTAACAGAGGTTTCTAGTACTCTCTCATCCAGAAGGAAACTAGCTATGCTCCAGATCTTCTTGCCACTTGAGCAAGTGAGGAGCATGCAACAGTACAAATGTTGTGCACATGCTCATGCATGTGCATAAGCAAAAGACAGAAATCATTCCAATGGTGTGGCCAGCTCAGGTGCGGAGACCACAAGATGGCAATGAACTCTGTCTGCCTAATGCCTTTCTGATTAATATTTAGTTGACTTGGTAATACTCAGCCATGGAATTTGAAAGGTCAGGGGCTAATTCACCATGTCATCTGTCATGAAAAGGGAAATGTTAAACAAATATATATATGGACTGATCATTGAGCTTTCCAGAAAAGGAAGAGCCTTGGTGTCATATGGGCATTTGAATGGCTTCCCCTCCACCCCACATTTCTCACTTGTCCCTCATTTCCTGGATTTCTCTCTCCCTCTTAATTTTTAAAGAAATATCTCATTGGAGATATAATTGCCAGTCGTTTTTCTCCTCTGCTAGGAACAAAAACCAGTTCTCAAAAGGGCTCACCATCCAGCCCTGGGCTCTGCATGCATCTAGTGTCACGGCACGTCAGGGGTGGCAGACTCTTCTCATCATCCATAACACTGACCAGATTTTTTAAAAGGAAGGATGGGGGTGGGGGAGAGAACAAAACAGCATTAAAATACTAAAAATTTTATGGAAAAAGAGATAACTTTGTACGCGAGCTTGCTCATGAATTCCAAAAAAGTAGTTCTTAATGATACACTTAGAGTAAATCATTTGCCTTGAGAGACAGGCGGTCTCTGGTGACCTGTGCGGCAGCCACCAGAGACTTGCAGCCTCGCTACTTTCAGCTAAATGTACTCTCATATTAATATTTTAAAATGCCATAATGCCTCTCTGAAAACCTCAGAGGACAGATACATCAATTTGCGAGGTCTTCACTCCAGGAAATAGAAACAGGGATAATCTGCCATTAAAAGAAATAGTTCATTATGCCTGCTTCTTGGGAGCACATAAACTATGTCCTGAACATACTTAAGTTGCAAATCCTCACTTTAATGGGGAGGGAACTACCGTGCCCTAGAGCATTATTGTCCCACTGTTTATTAGTACAAAAAGGTTTGTTGTGGTATGAAATCTTAAGCGCATTGCAGTGATCAATCAGCTTCAAAGAGAGACTCTAGCCTCCGCCAGAAATCATTACAGATACATCAATTAAACATAAAGTTTCTATTTTCAGGATGCCTCTCAGTACAAAGGATCAGCAATGCATCATAGTTAAAGGCAGCAATTTTACCGGTGTGGGGCTCCTGTTGTTATGGTTTCCCTCCCTCCCTTTCCTTTCGTCCCCTCCCAGTACATTATATGATTATTTTCCTTTTTATTTCAGTAATTCCTGTTTTATTCTCAGGCGGGGGGAAAGTCATGTTCACATAAGATGAAAATGGGTAGGCATAGCTCTTTCCTGGAAATAGAAAAGCTAGCAGAGAGAGTCATTAGAACTCTATAATTTGTTATCAGTGTACTTTTATGGCACGTTATGGGTGCTGCTGAGAAACCTCTTCAGGGTCCAGCAGTCAAAGTGCTAGTCACATAGAATTATGCATTTAGAAGAACCTATCTAGACTTGCCTTTTCCGCACCTCAAGGCATCGTGGTGACTATCCACTTTTCCAGCATATTGGGCAGGATCCAGACTAGTGCTGAACTAGTGCAATGCTGTTTCTCTAGGACAAGGTTGTTGCTCGAGGATGTTGCCCAAAGAAAGTAACCCCTGTTCCAGACTGATGCTTTTGCTAGTGGAAGATATTGCACTATTCTTGTGATACATGGGGCATAATATAGCTCCCATCAGGGGCGTAACTACCATTAGGCAAGGGGAGGCAGTCGTCTTGGGGCCCCACTGCCTCGAGAGGCCCCCCAGAGGCACATCATATGACTCCCCACCCGCCCATATTGTACCCCCTATGAATTATGTTGAGTCTCTTGGAGATTGGCAGGAGCAGAGAGTAAAGAAACTAGATTCAATGTGAACTAGATATTCACCGTATTCATAATGGGGATGTGAGTGTGAGTGCATGATATATTGTGAACTGTGTTTGTGTGTGTATATCAGCGAGGGGCCCATTTTAAAATCTTGTCTCTGGGCCCCCTCCAACCTTGCTACGCCCCTGGCTCCCATATAGTACTTCCCAGCTCGTGAGATCATGCAGAGAGGCTCTCTTGCTTGTCCCACCACCTTCTGAAGCACAATTGTTGGTAACATATGGAAGAGCCTTCTCCGTGGTGGCCCTGGCTCTCTGGAACTCCCTGTCCCTCGTTATTAGGCTTGCCCCCCTCTCTGTTGAATTTTAAATGAAGGTTGTAGACTTTTTTTTTATTCCAGCAGGCCTTCCCCAAACTCTATACATTTCTCTATGCTTGCCTTGTTTTCGTTATTATCCTTATCCTGCATTCTGTGATTTCAGATGCTAAAGTTGTTCACATGGCATGGACGGCTTGGGTAAGCTCCCTTCTACCCAAGCAGCCCATGTCATCTGGGAGACCAGGAGGTCTCCCAACCCAGCAGCTGCAGACCCAGGTAGTCCAGATCTGCTACCTGGGCAAAAAGTGAGGTAGGAGGGGAAAGGAGCCCGTCTTACTTCACTTTTTGACTAACTGCAGCATCAGGACTCTGAAAACAGCTGCTGCTCACAGAGGCCATAGAGTTCTGAGTGCAGAGTGGCCAGAGAGAGGGGCCCTGCTGCATTGTAGCAGGCTGCCTCTCTGCTGTCTGTGTGGTGCATTGTGGGATGTGGGAGAACTTCTTCCTCCCAATCCCACGTCGGGTGTCTGCTGCCGCACTGGTCATGTGGATGTGTGAGCAGTGATGCCTCAGAGGCAACAGTTGTGTGGAGGGAAGGACCCTGCCTCCCCCCTCAGCCCTTCCCAGCCCAAGCCCCCCGGGTTGTGTGAACGACCTTGTATTTTATTGTGCTTTTGAAGAATTCTGTTGCAAGCCAGCATGCATTCATTTATGAAGAATGGTGGCATATAAATCTTTTAAATGAAGGAATAAATAAGCTAATTGCTGTGCAAATTGCTGCACAGCACTTTGTACAACCTCTAGTACAGCATGAGGCACAAAGTAATTATTACACAATAAGGTTTGCTAGGTTATTGTTGCACAATCTCATATAAGTCCTGGAAATGGTTTTCAACTAGCAGTTGTGCAACACTGTGGGGTAGCACAAACCATTTAGGAGCTCACATATTCTTGCATTACACAAGTCCATGAGTACTGGATCCTGACCAATGTTGGTAAATCAATGGTCTCCTTGGGTGCCCTTTGTAGGTAGAAAGGGAGCACATAACACTTAAAAAGAATAAATTAATCAGTAAATGTTACGTGGTGCAGAATCCTCTTGTAATGAGATTCTCCATCACCACGAGTGGCCATGACTGATGTGGAGTGGGGAAACTCACTATGTGGTGATGCCTTGTCATAGGTTATTTGTTCGTAGACATTATAGCAAAGAAATGGAAGGTAAGGATGGTATCATGTTGACTGGCTGTAATGATGTTGACTATGAGGAAGAATTTCGGCTACACCACAGGTAACATACAGAACAGGTGGAAATGGATAGTTATCGGATAGTACATAGAGAGTTTATTCACACTCTCACTTTTGAGATGGAAGAGGCACCACCAGGGAAGCACTCTTTCAGGCGAGGATTACCAGAGGCAGGGTAGGGAATCCTGTAGGCTGCTGGTCAAAGATTCTGTAGAAGTTTCCTTCATTGAGCAGAAATTGGACTAGAAAACCTTCCTTCCAACTCAAAAATTATCTGATTCTACTAATTACCATATTTGGAAAAACAAGAATTGCAGTCTTTACAGCTTAAAAAATGTGGTTCCACCAGCAATATCTTCCCCCTGGTTATGTGTGGGGAAAACCAGTATCGGTGAATGTGCAGCGATGAAAACAATGAATACGGTAAACATTTATATACCGCTTTTAAACAAAAGTTCCCAAAGCAGTTTACATAGATATTGAAAGAAAGAAAGAAAGAAAGACTCCCTGTCCCCAAAGGGCTCACAATCTAAAAAAGAAACATAAGAGAGACACCAGCAACAGCCACTGGAGGGTTGCTGTGCTGAGGATGGATAGGGCTAGATGCTCTCCCCGTGCTAAATAAAGAGAATCGCCATTTTAAAGAAGTGCCTTTGCTCAGTTCGCAGGGGATGCCTCCCATTGCTGGCCTCTCCTTTGTTCCTCCCCTCATTTCATGAGTCCTACAGTAGCGGTAGGCAACCCTCTGTACTAATTCTGTACTAGAACAACATCTGTACTAATTCATGAAGCCCTGTGCATCCTCATTACAGTGCTGCAACTACATATCTTCAGAAAAAATCATGTAGCACATATCTTAGGGTTTATCAATTCAGAAAGCAGGTGCAGGGTGGGCTGGGGGTTGTATGTCTGAATAATCTTTCACCTCAAAAACTCCCTGTACATTGAAGATCAGTACATTAGGGAGGGGTCCAACGGTGTGTAGTAGTTCACATAATTTCAGTGGAGTTCTGGCTGTGGATGTTTGGTGCAGCTCTAAATTTAAAATGTAAAGACCTGAGCATGTAGCTTGATGTATTGTTCTTTACACATAAACCTTGTACACTAATCACTTTCTTTGAACTCATCAGCTCAATTATAGTTACACCCAGGCCATGGAGAGGCCCATTGGCAGGCGTGCCGGCCTCCAAAATGGCCACCATGCCAGAGAAAAGGCCCGAACGGGCTGAAGAACGGCCAAATGGGGCCGTCTTTGAAGGCGGGAAGGCCGGCGAGAGGAGACGGAACCTCTGCACCCCCACTGGAGGGGGTAAGTTTAAAAGGTTCAAGTCCGGTTCAGACTCAAACTGAACTGGGCCAGCCAGTTCCATGCACACCACTGGCCCTATCTGGAGATGCCAGGGAGGGAACCTGGAACTTTCTACTCTTCCCATAGTGCCCCCATCCCCTAAGGAGAATATCTTACAGTGCTCACACATGGTCTCCCATTCAAATGCAACCAGGGTGGGTCCTGCTTAGCAAAGGTGACAATTCATAATTGCTACTATAAAACCAGCTCTCCTCCCTTCCTGCGGTCTGGTTACCTGGTCACCTTTAGGGGACCATGGGGGAATTCTTACTCTTCTGCTTGATTGGCTCTTAGTAGGGGTGATTTTTGCCCTCACCAGAATTTTATTTTTAACCAATGGGCAGTTGAAACCGGAGGACAGCTTCCCAATTAGCTCATGATCGAAGAAGTTGTAATGGGGAAGGGGTTAAAATTTATATTTTAATAATCATTTAATTGTTGCATTATTCTAGTTTGTCATTTGTCATTGAGTTCCATTGGCTGGGGAATTCACATATCATCCCCCCTCCTCAATTTTCCTGAGAGTTTATGCTAATTTTAGTTCAGATAGAGTAACATTCTCTCCAGCAGTGCAGATGTGCACTGCTGGTAAGGAATGTTGTCAGTTTGTCACATTAACTGTCCTTCAGTCTCTTGCAAACTAATGCCTATGCTTAATTACGTTTGGCCAGGGTTTTTGCCCTGTGCCCATTTTGCAACAGTTTCTTGTGTCTGCTCTTGTCTTTTCCCTCTGGGGGGACTGATTAATTGTATATTTTAGTCCTGCTATTTTATTCAGTACATTTTTAATGATTTTAGTGTTGTGATTTTTACTGAATTTAATTTTTTGTCAGCTGCCTTGAACTGCATTGGAAGGAGAGGATATGAATCTTTGAAGCTAAAAGATACAAATCCTATCCAAATTATAAACCTTGGAAACCAGCAGACCAACAAACAAAGGCTGTGTCTTAACGGGTCGTAACTACAGTGTAATGAGCTGTAATTGACACCCCCAAAATTTGCCCTAGGCTGCAAATTGTTTTTAAAAGACCATATAACCTGCCCCCCCTGACTTTTACGACCCCCACCCCAAGACTTTGAGGCTGGCTATGAGCCTGGGAATATACATAATGGGAATTCTCCAAAATGATATCTCCAAATTGGGCGAGTGGGCGACAAAATGGCAAATGCAGTTCAGTGTAAGCATGTGTAAAGTGATGCATATTGGGCCAAAAAACTCCACATAGACACTGATGGGGTCTGAACTGTCAGTGACTGACAAGGAGGGAGTAGGGATGTGCAAAGAGGCTGAACATATTCGATGTCGGACTGGTTCGGTTTGACGGTTCAGTGTCGAACCAAACCACCCCGTTTGGTCCAACTCTGGAGGTTTTTTGTTTTTGTTTTGTTTTTAATATATGTTTTTAACTTACCCCTCCAGTGGCATTCTCCGAGGCAGCTGGAGGGTCTGCAGAGGTTCCCCCTCCCCCCACCAGCCTCCCTTTGGTCCAGAACTAACCCATTTGACTGTTCTATGGAAACGCCCCCCCTGACCTGGTGGCCATTTTGGAGACTGCCACACTTGCACAATGGGCCTTTGTGTGGCCTGGGTCATGTTTTAAGAAAGACGTTATAGAACCAGCATGATGTAGTGGTTAGAGTGTTGGATTTGGACCAGGATGAGGATTTGAATGAGTTCAAATCTTCATTCAGCCATGAATCTCACTGGGTGACTCTGGATCAGTTACTTATCTTGCAGCCTAACCTACCTCACAGGGTTGTTGTGAGGATAAACAAAGCCATGTACAGTACACTGCTCTAGGCTCCTGAGAGAAAGAGTGGGCTAGAAAAGTAAACATAAAAATAAATAAACTGCATGTCATGTCAGCCACTGAGACTAATTTGAGTAATCTTCTTCCTTGTGTGTCAGCCTATCTTTTTGCATATCCAGGTGGCATAAAATGAGCTTACACCTCACCACAGAAGATCAAAACAGGATCCTTTTTAGCTTCACAGGTGCCTTGGTTTCTAACACACACCCCCCCGCGCGCAGCCCAGTACACCTATCAATATTAAATTGCAATATGCACTGCTTTTTCTGTTTTAAATTTTCAGGAGATCACGATTGGAAGCCTCCCTCTTTAGGCTTTCAAGCCTGTCATCTCATATCTTGCTCACTGCTTCAAAACCTCTCTGCTCTAAGAAGCAGAAAGCAGAGCAGAGGCTGGTCAGGGGGCATCAGCTGTCTCCATGAGCAAGCCAAGTTGATTTGTCGATCGCACAGTGGTTATTTAGGAGCTGAATTAAGGTGATGATTCATGGATGGCTTCACACCTGTAGTGGCCCGTCACTGTCATCGACGTTTTCATTGATGTCTTCACACCTCTACATAGATAGGACTCAAATTGCTACACAACTCAACACAGGTGTCTTTCTCTCAGTCCACAAATTCACAGGCAATGGTTTTCTATGTATTTCTTAAGGCAAAATGCAATGGATATTTTACAACATAAGGGGAAACCAACTTTAATATGGCCCATTTCTGGATCAATGGACCAGAGATACAGAACTATGAAACGATCTATCTATCATATTTATATACTGCCTGATGTGTGCATTTCTAGGCAGTGAGATGCACTATCCTCATGAACATAAGGGCTGACATCATAATGCAACGAACAAAGATACACCCATGCAAAAAGGTTACAGGGCTGAGCGTTTGCTCCAAGTTCCTCAATCTCTTCTGCTCTTGGTTCACTCATGCAAGCATTGCACTTTTGCAACAAGGATAGCAGAAAACTTTGCATCATCCCTTGCAACATATATGGACTGAGGAAGAGGTTGGGAGCTTACATTCCAGACTAATGTTGCTCTGGTCCAACAGGTGCTAAATTCAGATGTAATGAGGAACCGCAGGTCCAATGGACTGGTGGTTCCAACCCACCCCACTCTCTTGTCCACTTTTGGATGGGCAGGAGAGCTGCCCCTCTGCAGTTAGCGAGACTGCAGAGAGGTGGTGGAGCTGGCTGTGGGGGCTTCCCTCTTGACAAAAGGACAGCCAATGCAGCCAATTGGGCTGGAGTAGGGGAGGAGCGTTCTCCCTCTGCTCTGGCTCCATGGGGTCGAAACTGTGGTGTCAGCATTCAGATGCACAGAACTAGATTTGGCGCCACAGTACCAGAGTTGGAGGTGCCCAATCCCTTCTCTGAAACGTAGGCTTAGAGCAGAGTTTGGGGAAGAGAACTGTGGGTCCCTTCTTACCTTCAACTCCCGTTTCTCGAATTCGGACATGCGTCCAAGGAACCTGGAGGTGAAGGGACCTCTGGTTTCCTATTGTGTCTGAATTCAGCGCCTATTGCACCAGAGCAACAGTAGTCTGGAATGCAAACTCCTAACTTAGCTAGCACAACATCCGTGCATTAGTGCAACCTATTTGCACGAGTACAGTGTTGGCTGGATTATCAGCTAGTGCAAGGACACCTATAAGGATTCTCAAAAGCTCATCTAAGATCTTTAAACTTTGCTGAGAATTTCTCTCTACCTACATGAGATCTATTCCCCCAAGAAAAACCTGAAATGCTCCCCCCATCACTGGCTGCCTCCTTTATTCTTCTTCCTATGTGGAGTGTGTGTGTGTGTGATGAGGGAAGTAAAATAATGATAGGGGAGGTTTCAGTGGCAGGGCAGAGAGATTTCAGTAATGAAGAGTGCAAGATCTTATGCAAGACTTATATTGGAACATAGGAAGCTGCCGTATATTGAGCCAGACCATCGGTCTATCTAGCTCGGTATTGTCTACACAGACTGGGAGCAGCTTCTCCAAGGCTGCAGGCAGGAATCTCTCTCAGCCCTATCTTGGAGAGGCCAGGGAGGGAACTTGAAACCTAGATGCTCTGCCCAGAGTGGCTCCATCCCCTGAAGGGTACATCTTACCATGCTCATATGTGGTCTCCCATTCAAATGCAAGCAGGGTGGACCCTGCTTATCTAAGGGGACAAGTCATGCTTGCTACCACCAGGCCAGCTCTCCTGTCTCTTAAAGGACCCTTTTGAATAAATCCAATATGAAACTACAAAATGAAAAAACAAAACACTAGCTGACATTCAGATGAAATTCCCCAGCAGTAGTCCTAGATTCTCCTACTAATTTCAGTGGGCTCACTCATGAGTAATTTAGTCGGGCTGTCAGCCAGTATTTTAAAATAATTTTTGGTACTTTTGATATCGCATAAGTCCAGCAATATCAACGCAGGACAGAAATAACTTTTTGTTCAAGCAACGGCCCTTTATTTCTTTACATTGTTTCTTTACAAACATTAAATACATGTTTATTTAAACTATTTGTATCCCACCACACGACTAATCTTGTTTTTTTCCCCCCAAGACCAGCTTACAAAACTTCAAATTAAAATGGCAGCTTCTTGTCTTTTAGCACACATATCTAGCATTTGGACAAATATTGGCTAGAACCTAGAATCATTTATAACACTCACAGCACAATCCTATGCGTGCTTACTTGGAAGTAATTTCTACAATGTTCAGTGGGGCTTGTGCACTAGTAAGTGTACAGGATTCAGGATCACAACTGCAGTATGTTGAATCAGATGCTGTCAATTGTAGGGTCTATTTATTTTTATTTTTACATTTTATGTCCCACTCTTCCTCCAAGGAACCCAGAGCGGTGTACTACATACTTAAGTTTTTTCCTCACAACAACTCTGTGAAGTAGGTTAGGCTGAGAAAGAAGTGACTGGCCCAGAGTCACCCAGCAAGTATCATGGCTGAGTGGGGATTTGAACTTGGGTCTCCCTGGTCCTAGTCCAGCATTCTAATCACTACACCACACATTACACCACGCTGGCTGGTTGCAGGCAGGAATCTCTCTCAGCCCTATCTTGGAGGTGCCAAGGAGGGAACTTTGAACCTTCTGCTCTTCCCAGAGTGGCTCCATCCCCTGAGGGAAATATCTTGCAGGGCTCACACTTCTAGTCTCCCTTTCATATGCAACCAGGGCAGACCCTGCTTAGCTAAGGGGACAAGTTATGCTTGCTACCACAAGACGAGCTTTCCTCTCCTGACTCTGCCCTCAGCTTGGCTCAAAAACTATTTCAGCTATTCGGGAGTTTTCCTTGGAATGCTCAAAACACTTTTGAGTGACTTTGCAAGCATTCAGAAAGGAGAGATTGGGGGGGGGCTCCATTTATTATTTTATTTTTTTGCACAGCCCTTCCCCTTCACCAGCAAAATCCTCTTATCTTTCAAAAAAAGAAGAGGGTTCTACTAAAATATTTATATAATACTACAATTATTTATATATCACTTTTCAACAAAGGTTTCTAATGCAGTTTACATAGAGAAAGGAAGGAAGGAAGGAAGGAAGGAAGGAAGGAAGGAAGGAAGGAAGGAAGGAAGAAATGGTCCCCTGTATCCAAAGGGCTTACAATCTAAAAAGAAACATAAGATAGACATAGGAACATAGGAAGCTGCCATATACTGAGTCAGACCATTGGTCTATCTAGCTCAGTATTGTCTTCACAGACTGGCAGCGGCTTCTCCAAGGTTTCAGGCAAGAATCTCTCTCAGCCCTATCTCGGAGATGCTGCCAGAGCAGGGAGGGAACCTGGAGCAACCAGCAACTGTCACTGGAGGGGTACTGTGCTGTGGGTGGATAGGGCCAATTGCTCTCCCCCTGCTAAATAAAGTGAATCACCATTTTAAAAAGGTGCCTCTTTGCCCAGTTAGTAGGGGTTCTCAGAGTGGAGAGAGGGAAACTCACTGACTGCACATACTGCACCAAAAGACACCAATACAAGTGAGAGGTGTGCTCAATGCTTCTGAGCCAGTCTCCATCCACACTGCTTGCAGATGTGAGGCTGTTCAGTGGCTACTAATAAGTGCATCGTTGCACTTGTGATGGTACTCCCATCCTTCTCAGTTTGGAGTAGAAAGCTGGTCTTGCAGTAGGGAGCATGAATTCTCCCCTTTGCTAAGCAGGGTCCACCCTGGTTCACATTTGGATAGGTGACTAAATAGGAATGCTGCCTGCTGTAGGAAATTCCCCTTAGGGGATGGGGCCGTAGCTCAGTGGTAGACTGTCTGCTGGCAGGCAGAAGGTCCCAGGTTCTCTCCCTGGCAACTCCAGGTAGGGCTGGCAGAGACTCCTGCCTGAAACCTTGGAGAGCTGCTGCCAGTCATTGAGACAATACTGAGCTGGAATCAGGCCTGCTCAACTTAGGCCCCCCCCCCCCGACTGTTTTTTTTGACTACAACTCCCATAATCCCCAGCCACAGTGGCCAATAGCAGGGATTATGGGAGTTGTAGGCCAATATCTGCAGGAGGGCCAAAGTTGAGCAGCCCTGATGGACCAATGGTCTGACTCAGTATAAGGCAGCTTCCCATGTTCTTAAGTGCGACGACACACTCCTTAGTAGTCACGGAACAGCCTTGCCTTTGCAAATAGTGCAGGCACGCAGTGGCTCAGAAGCAGCCGGATGGGAGCCAGAAACATCAATCACACAACAGGTGTATCCTGTAGCCCTAAGAATGGAAAATTAATGTTGTTTTTGACATATCAGTGGTCCATATCAGATATCCTGTTCACACGTTACATTCAGCATGTTACATAGTGTATCTTAGAGAGCGCCTTCTTCTGCATGATCCCCACTGCACGTTAAGGTCATCTGAGGAGGCCCGTCTCCAGTTACCACTGGTTCGTTGGGTGGTGACTCAGAGGTGGGCCTTCTCTGTAGCTGCTCCCGGGCTGTGGAATGTACTCCCAGCAGAAATCCGCAAGCTTAATTCTTTGTTGACCTTCAGGAAAGCCCTTAAAACCTATCTGTTTGGCCTGGCCTCCCAGGGTTTTTGAAGAGTTGTCATTGGTTTTAATGTTGTAACCTGGTTTTCAGGCTTTTTAAATTGTTGTGATTGTTTAATTGATGTTTTATGATGTTTTAATTGTTAATTGTTGTCTTATACTGTTTTATAATTTTTGTTTTGTTAACCGCCCTGAGCCATTTTGGAAGGGAGGTATAAAAATCAAATCAAATCAAATCAAATCAAATCAAATCCATCCATCCAGCCATCCAGCCATACATACATAATACACGCATATCAAACTGTATGCACATACTGTTATTCACACATGGAGACTGTTCTCATGACGACAGCTGCCTGGGTAGGGGAGGGTTAGCCCAGGAATTTGTGATCCTCCTGGGCACCGGGAATCCTCTTGACCCAGAAGTTCTGAACTTGGGCAGCCCTGCTTCACTACCCAGCGCAAAAATTAAATAGGGGACAAAGGGATCTTGTTACCCTTTTCTTTTGGTTGTCTGCACTGCCTCTAGAGTGCTCCTGGGAGTTGGTAGCATGTTTACCAAAGAGTTCTGTGGCTTGCAGGGCCAGGCAGAGTGGAGTTGCTGCAGTACTGAGCGCTTCCTCTCCACTGCTTGCGCAATGCATTGTGGGATGCTGGGGGTTTTCTTTCCTCATGGAGCACGCGGCAGCCTGATTGTGTGGGGATTGGGAAACCGGGGGCTTGGGTTATCTGGGAGGCATGGGGATTGAGCATGCCTCCCCTCCAGCCTGTAGAATCCAAGGGAAAGAGTTGTGATATGCAAGGACAAGACAGTGGAGTAGAATCAGGAATATTAACAGTTTAATGAGATAGATATTATTTACAGAGAGACAAGTGCAGTCTGCTTTCAGTGCTCTTGCTGCTGGCTGTTTGTTAGCCCTGCCTCTACTCTAGGACTGGAATACAAGTAACTGAAGTCCCATTCAAAAGCTGGCCTGGATCAAGCAATGGATTAACCAACAACACCACACAGCCCATATGGTTGTAAGAATAGGTTCATCATGTTCAAAGCACAGACAGCAGGACATTTCCCCTCTGTACCCTGCATCTGAGGGAGTGAATACCCAGGTTTCTTCCACCTTTGCAGTCATTCACACAAAAACACACATATGTGTATAGAAACAAACAACGAAATGCCTGAATAAGGTTATACAGTAGATGCTCTATACAGGCCTCACACATAGATGCACATACAGAAAGCAAAATGAACGAATCCTTTTATACCTATACATACAAACATAAACTCAGAGCATTACTGTGGTGAATGTTTCTTTTTTGAGTTAGAAAGTTTACTGAGCAGTATCAGAGGCACAAGGTGAACAGGTACAGCCTTGTCCACAGTCAAAAGGTCAGGTGTGAACAATCCAGAAACTCCACTCAGGTCCCTTGGGATCAAGTTTCCATCGGCTGAATCTTCCTTCCTCCCCCACAAACAAGATGTATGAGTAAACATCATTGTCACCCTGCAGGCATCTATCTTTCTTCCCTTTCCCTTCTTCCACACAAACAAAGCTGTGGGGGTGGGGATGAGAAATTAAATGGCCATTGTAGCATGCCTTGAAGGTCAGTAGATTCAAGCTGTATCCACAGAAGAAACAAATCCTTAAGTCAAGGGCTTTGGTAAAGTGGAAAACATCCCTTTAAATCTCACTTTGACTCTTCCTGGCTGATAAAAATGAGGGTCAACAATAGAATTCTCAAAAGTGATTTTTTTAAAAAAAATTCACTACAAGGAGCAGAATGCAAGGACCTTGAACTCACCCCTGTTGGTCTCAAAATGCATCAGAATGTCTTTCTGTTAAGTCAAGCATGCTCTAAAAGACTATGAACACAATGGTTGTGAACAAACCTTATCCATATTTGCAGACCCAGATTTAGGTACATCCCATACAAATTAATAGTAACAAATGTATGTATATCCATTGTACTTCCAAATTAGTACACGAACGTTTTATATTTTCCCGCTGATCCATGTATCACAACAGAGACTTCCAGCATGAGGAGAAGGTGAGTATTACCTCACTTTTGTAATTTTTATTGCAAGACAGAGGTTAAAACCATTAATTAGCTGACAACTGCAGCTAACCTTCATAGGAACATAGATGTTGAACACAGGAAGCTGCCATATACTGAGTCTATCTAGCTCAGTATTATCTGCACAGACTGGCAGCAGCTTCTCCAAGGTTGCAGGCAGGAGTCCCTCTCAGCCCTGTCTTGGAGATCCCAGGAAGAAAACTTGGAACATTCCACTCTTCCCAGAGCGGCTCCTTCCACTGAGAGGAATATCTTAAGCCATTCATATGCCACCAGGGCGGACCCTGCTTAGCTAAGGGGACAAGTCATGCTTGCTACCACAAGACCAGATCTCCTCTCCTTCAAGTAAAGAAGCGCTATATATTCTAGTAGCCGATAAAACTAGTTGTGAAGGTAGAATGCCAGCAGAGGAGGGGCTGCTTCGCAATGTATTGCACTTGAGTGTCGCATGTATTGGGTGGTATGCACAAGTTTTTGGCGGTATGGAAATATGTTAAATAAATAAATAAATAAATAATAAATGTATGAGTATCTGCTTGAGGAGCAGAAGTTATGAGTGTACACTCAATGCAAGATGCTCCTGGATCTCAGGGAACAAGTTTGTTCTTTTGAAGCCAAGGTCACTGATCTGGGGAAGCTCGGGGAGGCAGAGAGGTATGTGGATGAGACCCTCAGAGGTGTGATAGAGGCATCCCACTCCCAGGCTGACAGCTCCTCTGCTACCATGGAGGTCATAGGAACATAGGAACACAGGAAACTGCCATATACCGAGTCAGACCACTGGTCTATCAAGCTCAGTATTGTCTTTACAGACTGGCAGCGGCTTCTCCAAGGTTGCAGGCAGGAATCTCTCTCAACCCTATCTTGGAGAAGCCAGGGAGGGAACTTGAAACCTTCTGCTCTTCCCAGAGCGGCTTCATCCCCTGAGGGGAATATCTTGCAGTGCTCACACATCACGTCTCCCATTCAGATGCAACCAGGGCAGACCCTGCTTAGCTATGGGGACAAGTCATGCTTGCTACCACAAGACCAGCTCTCCTCTCCTAAGAAAGAAAAAATAGGAAGCTGCCATATACTGAGTCAGACCATTGGTCTATCTAGTTCAGTATTGTCTTCACAGACTGGCAGCGGGTTCTCCAAGGTTGCAGGCAGGAATTTCTCTCAGCCCTATCTTGGAGAAGCCAGGGAGGGAACTTGAAACCTTATGCTCTTCCCAGAGCGGCTTCATCTCCTGAGGGGAATATCTTGCAGTGCTCACATATCAAGTCTCCCATTCAGATGCAACCAGGGCAGACCTTGCTTAGCTATGGAGACAAGTCATGCTTGCTACCAGAAGACCAGCTCTCCTCTCTGGGTCTCAGGGAAGGAGGACATCAGTCTGAGAAAGAGGGGAATGCTCCCTTAGAAGGGGGCATGGAGATATGGGTTTGTGAACTGCATATAGATTGCATGGTGCTTTGTCTGTTTGGTGTAAAGGTTGTGGACACCACACAGAATATAGATAGGCGGTTAGGCAGTGCTGGAGAGGAGACAGCTGTCATGGGAGGTCCTGGAAGTCAAATTTAGGCTGGTAGGTAGCATATTGAAGCCCACGACCCCCAGGATAATGTTCTCTGAAGTGCTACCTGTTCCATATGCAGGACCAGTGAGACAGGCAGAGCTGAGGGGTCTCAATGTGTTGATGAGACGGTGATGGCAGGAGGAGGGGTTTAGATTTGTTAGGCATTCGGATACGTTTTGGGGCAAGCAAAGGCTGTACAAAAGGGATGGGCTCCACTTGAACCAAGGTGGAACCAGACTGCCGGTGCTTAAAATAAAAAGGGCCACAGAGTCACTTTTGAAATGACACCTGGGGGATTGCTGACAAGAACTGGGTGGTATCTCCTTTGGCAAGCAAAATCCCCTAAGGTGTGAGGGTGCAAACGTTTCAGAAAAACCAGGAGGGGACTGAGTAGCACCAGGAGTAGAGCAGACAGAAGCACATAACAGCTGGCCAAAAAGGTGAAATGGTGGTAAAGCAGATAGCACATGCCAACTCCAGGTAAGAGATACAGTATATAGGTGTTTATATACCAATGTCAGAAGCTTCTGAGCCAAGATGGGTGAGCTGGAGTTCTTGATTTCCAATGAAAACATAGGTATAGTGGGCATAACAGAAATATGGTGGATGGTGAGAAGCAGTGGGACAATGTTATTCTTGGATATAAACTCAACAGAAAGGGTAGGGAGGAGAGGACTGGGGGTGGAGTAGCAGTGTATGTTAAAGAAGGAATAGAATCCAACAAGCTAGAAAACCTAGGAAGATCAGAGTCCTCCACAGAAACATTATGGGTGACAATATGAGGATGGAAAGGAAATGTGTTATTAGGGACATGCTATCGCCCTCCAGGTCAAAAAGTTGAGAATGACCTGGAGTTGAAGAAGCAAATCAGAGAGGTGTCAAAGAGAGACAGAGCTGTAATAACAGGTGACTTTAATTATCCTCACATAGACTGGGGAAATTCATGTATAGGTATTGACACAGAGGCCAAATTTTTAGACATGCTAAATGTGTCTTAGAACAGTTGGTAGCAGAACCAACCAGAGAGAAGGCAACTCTGGACTTAATCCTTCATGGTGCTCAGGACCTGGTACAAGATGTCAGAGCTTTAGAATTATTGGGGAGCCGTTTCCATAGTGTGATCCAAATCAGCTTATATGTGAGTGGGGCATTGTAAGCAAGTCCAACACAGATGCAATGGACTTCAGAAGAGGAAATGTTTCAAAAATAAGGTAAAAATAACTGGTAAAAAGGAAGCTGAAATGGAAAGTCAGGAGGGTCAAATCACTCCAAAAAATCATGGAATGTATTTAAAACCCACCAAGAGAAGCTCAGTTGGAATGTATACCAAGAAGGAGGAAAGGTACCACCAAATTCAGGAAGACGCCAGCATGGCTAACAAGTAGAGTCAGGGAAGCTATAAAAGGGAAGAAAATCTCCTTCAGAAAATGGAAGTCCTGCCTAAATGAAGATAACAGGCTTGTGCGCAGCACGACTTAGGAGGCCATTAAGCTGCTGCCGGGGGGGGGGGGGAGGCAGTGGGCAGTGGTCAGGCAGCGGGACCGGCCACGGCAAGGAGGCAGAGGTGGTGGCGGACCCTGCGTGGCCACTGGGGTCAGGAGGCAGTGAGGTCAGGAGGCCGGAGAGGGGAGAAGAGGGCCAGACGGGCGTCAGAGATGCCCGGGGGAAGAGTTAGGGAGAAGGGGCTGAGGGGGAGATAGGGAGAACTCGGGGCGCAGATGCTATGTGCCTGGTCAGCTAGTTCTCTATATTCTTCTGTTGGGTTGTATCATGAGGGAGAGAAGGGAGAAGTGCTGCAGATTGCACTTGGTGCTTTACACCAATGAGTTCCCCCCAGGGTAAATCATGCCATGGGCCCTCATTGTGAACCATGGTGGGAGGAAAGAGTTGGAGCCTGTCTTTCCACATGCCATGAACCTGATTCATAGGGGCACCAACCTGGGCTAAGCATATTCTTATTGTAACATGTTCCCAAGTCACATTAATAATCATAAGTCACATTAATCACAAATCTCTTAGTCTCATTAATTGTGAGACTCAGGTGTGCCCAGCATTATCTAGATTGACTGCTCTAAATTTAGCCTACAAATTTTTCTGAATCGATTTATAATCTGTGGCATTTTTATCGTCTTTCCCCCCTAGCCTTATTCGGTAGTTCACTGCTCTTTAATCAAGTTTTGTTGAGTACCACCTGAATATCTTGTGCATTTCCCCCCTAGTTTTCTTTCTTTCCCCCTCTTTGATGACACTCCTTTCATGGAAGCCTCTTTTTTAAAGTAGCTCCCTGAACTGTAGCTGTGTAGGAATTGATTGGCAGTACATCAGTGACTTGGCGCTCAGCAGGGGAGTATCGAAGGCCAAATCATCAAGGCGCTCTTACAAAGCTGAATCTTGATAAGTCCAGCAAGAGATGTTATGGTTGTGACCTTAAACTGAGAAAGCACAAAGCTGAAAAAAAGATCTTTGCCTTTTACGGCTCTCTGCTTGTGTAAAGGGTAAGTCTTCCTTAGAGTATTAGTATGAACACTACAAGAAGAGATGTGTAATATTATTACTTGGATATGGACTTACAAGTGGGAAGATTCACATTCTTCTGCATCGCCATTAATAAGGACACCATTATTATACATTTAGCCAAAGTTTTCCACATATCCTGTTTTTTACTTCTTATAATTGCCAGCAATGGAAACCAGGGTGAAACATGTAATTTATTTTGCACGGACAGAAATATCAATATTTTCCAAATCTACTTCATTCAAGCCAGGGCTGCACAACTTGGAACCTCCAACTATTGTTAGACCACAACTCCCATAATCTCCAGCCATTGTGGCCAGTAGCCAGTGATGATGGGAGTTGTAGTCCAACAACTGCAGGGGGTCTGAAGTTGTGCAGCCTTGATCCCTCCTCTGGATTCCAATCCAATAGGTAGAAAGAAGTCAGGGTTAATTTTCCATCCTGTTCTTTTACTACAGTTACTATTACTATGAATATTTATATACCACTCTTCAACCAAAGTTCTCAAAGTGATTTACATAGAAAAATAAATAATACATAAATAAGATGGCCCCCGTCTCCATCTCACAATATAAAAAGACTTATAAAAAGGGCTCACAATACAAAAAGAAACATAAGGGAGATACCAGCAGCAACAGCCACTGGAGGGATGCTGTGCTGGGCTTGGATAGGGCCAGTTGCAATCTCTCTCTGCTAAATATAAGAGGATCATCACTTTAAAAGGGGTCTCTTTGCTCAGTTAGCACTGATTAATGGGATTTGGACATGTTTACCTTTCGTAGGATTATGTCAAGTTCCCTCCCTGGCATCTCCAGATAGAGTTGAGATTCCTGGCTGTGAGCCTGGAAAAGGTGCTGCCAGTCTGTGTCTAGACAATACTAAGCTAGATGGACCAATGGTTTGACTTGGTATGAGGCAGCTTCTTATGTTCCTAAGGTGCTGGGGGACATAGGAACATAGAAACATAGGAAGCTGCCATATCCTGAGTCAGACCATTGGTCTATCTAGCTCAGTATTGTTTTCCACAGACTGGCAGTGGCTTCTCCAAGGTTGCAGGCAGGAATCTCTCTCAGCACTATCTTGGAGGAGCCAGGGAAGGAACATGAAACCCTCTGCTCTTCCCAGAGCAGCTCCATCCCCTGAGGGGAATATCTTACAGTGCTCACACATCAAGTCTTCCATTCATATGCAACCAAGGGTGGACCTTGCTTAGCTAAGGGGACAAATCATGCTTGCTACCACAAGACCAGCTGTGAAGAGTATTCTATTTTGGCTGACACTTCACACAGGCCCAATAAACAATTAGTCAAGGGGGCACACCTAGGGTTGATGGGGGCTGACACTGGCCCCTGAGCCTTACAATGGAGAACACTAGAATATGGGTTCTCCATTGCTACAACTGCCCATTCTGAGTAGCCCCGGTGCTGTCTTTCAAGTGTGCATCATCAGCCCTCAGCTCAATGTTATGCCTTCTGAATGCTGTGCATCATGTGAGCCAGTCACTTCGGGTGGTGGGGGAGCAATCCACACATCTACACACGTGGAGCCAATGTCATGTTTAATGTCCATCTAGTTTGGCCCCCCGAGACAGATGGTGTGACTGAACCTCCATTTGTATGGAGGAGTCTCACTCAACACAGTACAGGTGAAACTCAAAAAATTAGAATATCGTGCAAAAGTTCATTAATTTCAGTAATGCAAATTAAAAGGTGAAACTGATATATGAGATAGATGCATTACATGCAAAGCGAGATAAGTCATGCCTTAATTTGTTATAATTGTGATGATCATGGCGTACAGCTCATGAAAACCCCAAATCCACAATCCCAGAAAATTAGAATATTACATGGAACCAAGAAGACAAGGATTGAAGAATAGAACAATATCGGACCTCTGAAAAGTATAAGCATGCATCTTCTGCATTGTTTGGTCTCATGTCTCTCATCCTTCTCTTGGCAATGCCCCATAGATTCTCTATGGGGATCAGGTCAGGCGAGTTTGCTGGCCAATCAAGCACAGTAATCCCATGGTCATTGAACCAGGTTTTGGTACTTTTGGCAGTGTGGGCAGGTGCCAAGTCCTGCTGGAAAATGAAGTCAGCATCCCCATACAGCTCATCTGCGGAAGGAAGCATGAAGTGCTCCAAAATCTCTTGATAGACGGCTGCGTTGACCCTGGACTTAATGAAGCACAGTGGACCAACACCAGCAGATGACATGGCTCCCCAAATCAACACAGACTGTGGAAACTTCACACTGGACTTCAAGCATCTTGCATTGTGTGCCTCTCCATTCTTCCTCCAGACTCTGGGTCCTTGGTTTCCAAATGAGATGCAAAAGTTGCTCTCATCAGAAAAGAGGACTTTGGACCACTGAGCAACAGACCAGTTCTTTTTTTCTTGAGCCCAGGTAAGACGCTTCTGACGTCGTTTGTTGTTCAGGAGCAGCTTGACAAGAGGAATACGACATTTGAAGCCCATGTCCAGGATCCGTCTGTGTGTGGTGGCTCTTGATGCACTAACTCCAGCCTCAGTCCACTCCTTGTGAAAGTCCCCAACACTTTTGAATGGCCTTTTCCTGACAATCCTCTCCAGGCTGCGGTCATCCCTGCTGCTTGTGCACCTTTTTCTTCCACACTTTCCCCTTCCACATAACTTTCTATTAATGTGCTTTGATACAGCACTTTGGGAACATCCAACTTCTTTTGCAATTACCTTTTGAGGCTTTCCCTCCTTATGGAGGGTGTCAATGATGGTTTTCTGCACAACTGTCAAGTCAGCAGTCTTTCCCATGATTGTGATTCCTAATGAAGCAGACTGAGAGACCATTTAAAGGCTCAGGAACCCTTTGCAGGTGTTATGGATTGATTAGCTGATTGGAGTGGGACACCTGGAGCCTAGACTGTTGAACCTTTTCACAATATTCTAATTTTCTGGGATTGTGGATTTGGGGTTCTCATGAGCTGTACCCCATGATCATCACAATTATAAAAAATTAAGGCTTGACTTATCTCGCTTTGCATGTAATGCGTCTATCTCATATATCAGTTTCACCTTTTAATTTGCATTACTGAAATTAATGAACTTTTGCACGATATTCTAATTTTTCAAGTTTCACCTGTATTTGCTTTCATCCAACAGTCATCTAAATTAGGGCTGGGGTGTCATTTAAACTTTGCATATAGAATCCCTCTCAAGCCAAACTTTTGGAAAGAAGGCCAAGACAAACTCTACCAACACCCAAACCACTGATCCAGCTTTGTTTACATGTTTAAAGTCATAAGCGATATTGGAGAATCAATGGGTGAATAAGAAGAAAAACAGACCATTTAAATACATTTGAAGTGACAAAGGAGGCATTCAGATGCTTCAGCACCACTTTGCAAGATCTCAAAATATTATGAAATGTAGCTTTGAGTGAACACAGTAATTCTAAACAGTATGAATATACTGCATTTCTCATCTACAGCTGGCTATACATTCCAACCATTCTCATGCTTCAAGCCAGCATGATGTAGTGGTTAGAGTGCTGGACTAGGAACAGGGAGACCCAAGTTCAAATCCCCATTCAGCCATGATACTTCTGGGTGACTCTGGGACAGTCTCAGCCTACTTCACAGGGTTGTTGTGAGGAGAAACTTAAGTATGTGGTACACCACTCTGGGCTCCTTGGAGGAAGAGCAAGATATATATATTTTAAAAAGTTGACAAGATTCTTCTGGCACAGGGGTTTACAACCTTGAATATGTTGTTGGACTACAGTTCCTACTATCCCCAGCCAGAATGGCCTTTGGCTTTTGTCATAGACCAAATAGAGATAAGATGGAGAGAAGAACAAGGGAGAAAATGTGAATCAGGAAATATTTACTTGGCTTGGTAGGCACAGTCTCTTTTGGCTGGGACATTTCTACTGATAAAGGATCCCTGCTGCTCCTGAATGTGCATTATCACGCAGTTATCTGTTTGCATACTACAGTAAATTATAGCAAATAAAACAAACAGTATATATTTAGTTAAGCCTGTGACAATGACTGGCTCAGAGTGTTCACAATTCAAGTATTCCAGCTGGCAATTTCCCCTTCCCTCACATATACTGACCTGCAAACATTCTGACAGTTGTGTTCCCTGAACAGCAATCTTATCACTGTACCCTGGAAACTCTTAGAGAGAAACAAGTAGAAGAAGCAAAAGGATGGGTAGGCGTTTCTTCACATACTGATTTGAACTAAGCATCCGGTTCTTTGGCTCTGGGGTTATAGAAATTCATATAAAAGAGGAAGTATATCACAATTTCCCATTGGGATTTTTGAGGACACATAATATCAATGCTGGCAATTTAGCAGAAAGATTAACAACTTTATTTTCATCTTCTCAGGCATTCCTTTTTATCTCTGAAGCAAATACTGGTATTAAAGCAAGCTGGTAGAGATTTCCATGCCATTTTCCAACTTAAATCTATGCACGGTATACTTCAGTTTTCTAATGCAAAGTCATCTAGAATCTACTTTGAAGTGCAAAGTGTTAGTCTCAAAGGAATACAATTCTTGCAACTGTCAAGAAGTTTTAAATGTTTCCGAGGTGATGGCAACTACTTGCCTATATCCAGTAGAAGCTATATATATTATAATAATAATAAATGGAAGAATTTTTTTGGTAGTATTTCTTCAGAAGATAATTCAGGAATGCATATATTATTACGTTCCATCATTGTAGCCCATAAGCATTATATGGCTGAAGACGGATATAATATTCTAAATCTGGTGGAGATGGTTAGATAGTGACTGCTTCTCTGTACACAAATGAAAAAATGGGTTCTGTGACAAAAATGGGTTCTGCAAGATTTCAAGGTAGTTCAGCTTGAATGGGAAAGAGCTAGCTCCGGTGAGCACCTATTGACCAGCATCTATAATGTCATCAACCCATCTTCCTCCTCCAATCTCCAGAGTGATTTTGCAACTTCAAAAAAAATTGTGAATACTTACCACAAGTATTTCAATAAAGTAAAGAATAAACTCTCTCTCTCTCCCTCTCCTCCTCCCACCCCCTCTCTCAATGCCCACTTGATGTACCTATCAAGAGACTGGGGATGAAAATGCAGGTTTGATTTGTTGATAACTTTTGCAGTTGTGTAAATTATAAATACAAGCTTATAAAGAAGAATGTGCTGTGAATGGTCTTAATCCTATATTGTTTTTTACCCGGACTGATGTGATACAAGAGCAACTTCAGAATAGGCTGTTTATGGGTCGAAGCCTAAACAATCCAGTGTCCTTCTCCAAAGGCAAAAGCACCTGAAGCCATCTGATCAATTCACCTGAAGTCCAATTGCTGCACTTGACCCCTCCCATCAACCTTTGGATCTGCAGATCCAGAGGGGTGGGGAGCAGAGGCGAAGCTGTAATTGTGCACATGGGTTTGAAGAATCTGTGTGCAGCTGCTGCCAAGCTGCCTCCAGTGCTTTCTGGGACTGCCGAGCTCACTGCGATGGACAACTGGTAGCACCCCCCAACGTGGCACCCCTCCTCTCCTGCTGAATGTGTGGCAACAGCCTCCCTGATGGCACAGCTGGGGTAGACTCTTCTGTCTCCCCCCCCCCGCCCACCTTAGCTGGCTGCTGCACATGTGCAGCGGCCAGCCAAGTAATTGGCATGGCACTCAGCGGCCGTGTTGACCACTCAAATGGCCACCATGCATGAACGGTGGCTAGTTGAGTGGCTGGGGCAGGGAAGCCTCTTCTGGGCTTCTCCACTGGTGAGGCTGCTGCCATTGCCACACACATGTGGCAGGAGAGAAGGGGCACCTCATGGCTGCCACTGGGTTGAAGGAGGGCAGGCATGTGGCCCAAACACTGGCTGCCTATGCCCTCCCTATGCCACTGGTGGAGAGGAGGCATATGATACCCCAGAACAATTCCATCTGCCAGAGGGGAAAGGAGCAATAGCAATGTTCTTGTATTGTATTGTATTGTATTGTATTGTATTGTATTGTATTGTATTGTATTGTATTGTATTGTATTGTATTGTATCTTAGAAGCAACTTTTGGAGATCCTTCTGGATCAAAAGCTAGGGTAGAAATCAGACATCAATAATCCAGATTGCAGTGCCACTGGAATATAAGAATGTACGAGTTGCCTTGCTGGATATGGCCTTAGCCATCACTTGTTGCAGTATTGGAAGAACCAGCACATGCTGACCAATCCTATGGAACCTTACTTGGAAAGAAGTAAGAAGAAATGAAAAGAAGTACTTTTCATGTACTCCAGTGGATTATATTCCCAAGTGTACATAGAAATCGGGGTTTTAGTTGGTTACGGCTTATCTGAGAGTAAATATACAAATATGGTGAATACTTATATACCACTTTTTAACAAAAGTTCCCAAAGTGGTTTACAAAGAAAGAGGAAGGAAGGAAGGAAGGAAGGAAGGAAGGAAGGAAGGAAGGAAGGAAGGAAAGGGCTCCTTGCCTTGACTGCCCACTTACATGAGAACCTCAGTTTTCTTGAGGTCCAAGGGGTGGCCGGCTTCTCTCCTCTGCCTGAAAACAGTACTGAAAATGGCCACTCTGCTACAAGCTGCTACTGCTGAAAGAGCAGCCCATGCTCAACAATGCATGATGAAACTATTCTCGAGTTTTTGGTCATCATACTGCTTTTACAGAAATGTTTGCAATGTTGCTTTTAACGCATCTAGCGCTTTCTATGCCTGATGCAGTGCAATAGCACCAATGTCTTTTCAATCCAAGTTTTTCCTTAGTCCATGGAACTGATGTTGGTAGAACTTACAGATACTCCCTGGGGTGTGAAGAAACTGCCTGAGAAAGTTCTCCAAAACTTCTTTTTGGGAAGAAACCTGACATATGGAGAGGATGTCAGTTTTTTTCTTGGGGACACCCTGAAAACCCTGCAATTCAGAGATAATTTTCACTGTGGAGAAATTTCTCCGTATCCAAATGCCACAGTCCCGTGTCCTTCCTCCTTGGTACTCCAGAAAGGGTAGAAGAAAAGTCCTCAAGCAGGGGCTCTCAAATTTCAGTTCCCAGGTGTCATTGGAATATAAACCCCTGCTAACTTGGCAAAGAGGCACCTTTTAACGTGGTGATTCTCTTTATTTAACAGGGGGAGAGTAACTGGCCCTATCCACCCCCAGCACAGTACCTCTGGTGACTGTTGCTGGTGTCTGTTTTATGTTTCTTTTTAGATTGTGAGCCCTTTGGGGACAGGGATCCATCTTATTTTATTTGTTATTTCTCCATGTAAACCACCCTGAGCCATTTTTGGAAGGGCGGTATAGAAATCGAATGAATGAATGAATAAATGAACTCCCATCATTCCCAGCCCCAATGGCCAAATGAAATCGTGTTTGAGAACTACTGTTCTAAACCAAGCTCTTCAGGGCATATCTATCTATCTATCTATCTATCTATCTATCTATCTATCTATCTATCTATCTATCTCTGAAGAACCCATTGCAGTGTACCTGCAAAGGATTATTGTGAATATATATTTATCTTCACAATAATCCTTTGAGATAAGTTAGTATGACAAAGTACCGCTCTATAATCCCTCCAAACTAGCCAAACACTCCTCGACAACTTCAGAAAAGAAAGTAATTCAGAAACTATAAAGCACCAAGCCCTTCCTCTCCACACCAAATCTTCTCCTCCTTAGCTTGAAGGGCTACACACATACCGGGTTATACATGCATATCTTTTGATTTCTTACCTCTTGTTCGATGATGCAGAGCTGATGATGAACTGCCATCACTGAGAAACATTCTGTTTGAGGAGCCCCGAGGTAAGAATGTTCTGTATGATCTGCATTGGATCATTTATTTATTTATTTATTTATTTATGTATGTTATTTGTACACTGCCCCAAACTTACACCTCTGCGCAGTTTACAACATAAAACAAATTAAAACAGAAATTAAAACATTAAAAAGAAGTGAAAACTAGGAACACAGGAAGCTGCCGTATACTGAGTCAGACCATTGGTCCATCTACCTCAGTAACGTCTACACAGACTGGCAGTGGCTTCTCTGAGGCTGCAGTCAGGAGTCTCTCTCAGCCCCATCTGGAGATGCCAGGGTGAGAACTTGGAATCATCTCCATGCAAACATGCAGATGCTCTTCCCAGAACAGCCCCAAAGGGGAATATCTTCCTGTGCTCACACATGCAAACGCAAAACCCCATTCAAATGCAAACCAGAGAGGCCTCTGCTTAGCAAAGGGGACAATTCATGCTTGCTACCACATGACCAGCTCTCCTCCAACTAAAATTCTAGTTAAAAAACTTGGGCGAAAAAAGCATCTTTAAAGACTTTTTAAAAGCTGAAAGAGCTGGGGAAGCTCTTATTTTAGCAGGGCGCACATTCCAAAGTCTCAGGGCAGCAACAGAGAAGGCCTGTCCCTGTGTAGTAGGGATGCTGTCCCTTGTGGGGAGGGGAGGAGGGGTCAGGGCTGCCTTTAAAAACAGATGAGCTCCTTACCGTCCTGCCCCCTCCCTGCCACTCCCCCCCCCCGCCGGCTCTTGTAACCATGCAGGGCTACAGCATTCCTTCTTGCAGCTCTGGTCAGACCATGCTCTGGAGCGGGTGATTTTCCTTTTATAAGCTCAGTACAGTCAAGGGTATGGTGTACATGCCAGGTGGATTGGAGAAGCCCTTCCTAGAGCACCAAAGGCATCCTGGCTGACATGATGATGAAAATTACTCAAAGGGATCCCATTGAAATTCAAAATAAATTTGGCATGCCAAATGTGTCTTTTTAATTTCAATGGGATTACTTTGAGTAGTTTTCCTTAACATTTCAGTCATTTATATTTATTCTTACTAGTGTTTTTCAAAGCACATTTGTGACTGCATTTCGGTGCATCTAGAAGCCCCTTATTTCCACATATTTGCAGGGAAAGATTGGATTGATGAAAGCTCGTACAGACACACAGGTCTGCCTTCAGAACATGGAAGAAATTCTCCATATTTCCTAATTATTATCAACAATTTCCATAATATGAACAATCTTTAATGAATTATAAAGGGTAGAAGCCATAGACTTCTCCAAGATAAGGCCAAACATGCCAAATAGATCAATGACTATTGGTAATGATAGTTATGTGGAACCTCCAGGTTCAGAGGCAATATACCACTGAATACCAGAATTGCGGACCGACAATGGGAGAGGGCTATTGCCTTCATGTTTTGATTGCTTGTGGGCTTCTCAAAAGCATCTAGTTAGCCACTTTGGGCAACAGGCTGAACTTGATGGAGATTTAGACTAATTTAGTAGGTCTCTTCTTCTGTTCTTGTGTCTGGAATCAAGAGAAGATAGGGATAAGGAAGGGAGATCAAACTCAGCCGATCAAAAGTATTGATGAAGTTCCTTTGGGGACGCTCTAATGGCTAACATCTGTTTTGCTTCCATCTTTCTACCATAAACAGAAGCCACTTACTCTGGAAAATGAATCCACTTATTCCAGAAGTCCCACAAGCTTTAATGGGATTACTCCAGAATAAATTGTTTGAAGCCAGTGAATTTTCTCTCTTTGCTGAATTGCTACTTTGGTGTCTGGCAGCTGTCTTGTCTATAGTTTTGAAAGCAATCTGAGCATTAAGTGTGTGTAATCAATAGGATTTAGGCAAATTTGAAAAGTGAATTATAGCACGTAAAAGGCAGGCTTTCTTTTTCAACAGCCAGAGATGATCTGTGCTTAAATTTCCATTGCTTTCTCATCATAGTATCCTTCCCTGTGATTGTTGTTGGTGTCTCCTTTGCATTTATTTTTATATTGCAGCCACTTTAGGATTGGATACTAGTATCTTCATTCCTTTTTCTGTTGAAAATACTTCAAGCACTTTTGTTCAATATGCATATATTTTGTGCTATATGCATATTATGAATGGTGGCCAACTTCCTAATGTTGTGCTTGTGCAAGGCTGTTTCACTTGTGCAAGGCTATTGCACTAGTGCAAGGCTGTTGTGCTAGCTAGTTGCACTAGATCCGGAGTTTATGTTCCAGACTAGCATTGAGCTGGTGCAACAGAGTGCTCTTTGACACGGTGTGCAACCTCAGGCACACCTCATATGTTTTTCAGGAAATTTTGTGAAATAGCCCCAAAGTGCAGTTTCAAGCATTTCCATGATTTTGCACAGCTTCATGATCTTGCAGCGTGCAAATTTGTTCATTGTGCAAGCACAGCATTAGGATGTTGGCCAATAATAACAGTAACAGTAGCAATAACAATAGTTAAGCAAAGCTCTTTGGCAGCCCTGTGGTTGGAAACCCTTTAACAATATATCAAATATTAAACCTCAGACCTTATAAATGTAAGACGGACATGCTCTCCACAGAGCTACGGAGCATGAATAATATACATCTATAAATGACCTGTATGTGTATTTATGTTGAATGTATGTATGTGTCTCAGCTGATGTATAAGTAGGCTGATGTTCAAAGAACCCAATCCCATAGATCTGCTTTAGTTGCAGCAGTGGAATGAACTATGTATCTGAACATAATAATAAATAATAAACTTTACTCATTAGCCGCCCCATAATAAATTGTTCTCTGGGTGGCTAAGGATTAAAACATACAATAAAAACACAAAAGACATTAAATCATAACAGACAAAAAGGGAGAAAAGAAAGTACATAATACAATACAAAGCAGTTCAAATCTGAAAATCAGAATTTAAGCGGCCTGGGTGAACAAAAAAGATGGTGCTTTACCTCGTGTCTAAAAGAACAAAGTGATGAAGCCAGGTGAACCTCACTGGGGAGGCTATTCCATAAATGGGGTACAACCACCTCTCCCTAGTTGCCACCTGCTTCCGAAAAAGGTTTGAAGGTCAGTGTTGGGACATAGGAAGAAAAACACAAGAAGAGCTCTGCTGAATCAGACCAAAGTGGCATCTACTACTATGATACTCCTATGACTACTAATTATATCTCACTTTTCAATAAAAAGTTCTCAGATTGGTTTATATAAGACAAAACATTCTAGTTGAGAATGATCTTTCCCACACACCTGATCTAGCTGCGTTCTCAGGCTGAAGATCTAGCAGTGTTCTCAGGGTGATTTGCTTGTAGCATTCATTTTCTTATCATTTAAAATCTTGCTGACTAGCAGTTGAATAAAAACGATTGTGTTTAAGTTGACATCAGGAGCAGGAAGTTTTTCCTGTGGTGGAAGATCAGTGATGGTGCATGAACACATGAAGATCATCACTTAATGTGGCAGTGATGGACACCTTATATATGAATATGCAACAAGTATTCATGTGCTACATTATCATGACCCTATACCCAGAAGGAAAGATAGTCTCTGCCCTAGAGATTTTTCCGGCCCTCCTGTTGGCCTTTTCCCATTACTTGACCAACAGTTTCCTGTTTAGGCAAGCAATTGTATTTATTTAAATTGTACTTTTAGCTTTGTAACCATTATTTGCACACCGCTTGGAGCACAA